>NC_138776.1:34419843-35019843 GCF_965119305.1 Pelophylax lessonae | reverse complement strand
CCAGATAGTTCTTTGTTACCATGTTGCTGTTAGTGCTAGGAGCCCTTTTCCCAGATCCCCTTTCCCTTCTAACCTTGCAAAAGAAGAAGGGGATCATCAAAACTGCTATAGTTTCTTCACCTGGGAGAAAGAACTTCTCCTGTTAAAGCCAGGGGCTGCTACCTAGAGGTGGTAAACCCCTAGTTCACAGAGACACCTTGCTACAGGACACTTTGTGAAGATCTTTTGGGCCATGGACCATCACTGTTACTAAAGAAATACTGAGAAAGGGACACTTTGCAAAGATACTTTGTTTCAAGGACACTTTGTGAAGATTCCTTTGAGCCAGTGAGCCAGAGTAATGTTGGAAGTAACTTTGTGCGTGTTGCTACCTTGTGAGAGAAGGGTAGTGGCTCATTGTCCCTTCAGAGAGAGGGATAGCAGAGTTAAGGATCCCTTGCAGAGTTCTTACAAACACTCACAAGTAGGCAAGCTTTGCTCAGGCTCCAGCAAAAATAGCCTGCCGTCAGGAGAAGAGATGTTGCCTTAGTGTTACAGAGAGGAGGACACTGTAAACACCAGTTGAGTGGACTCCGCACATAGAAAAGGGTCAGTGCCTTTTTGGATGAAAGGGACTGTGCCTATTGTTAGTTATATGGTTTCCAGATGGAACAAGTACAGAAATGTCTAGTTAGTTAGACTGGCAGGTTGTTCTGTTTGTCTATTTCAGGAACACAACAGGACGACGAGTCAAGCGTGCCCTTAGGGGATGTATCAGAAGTCTCTACGGGAACAATGATGCTAGAGAATTTGCAGGTAAGAAGGTTGTCTTTGCGAAGAGGGCAGTCTCCCTATAAGTATATAGGATGGGGAGTTACTACATGCTCATTCTTTTCCTTTCCAGGCTTGTAGTGGATTGTCATGCCTTTCAAAGGTTACCAATTGTATATTTCATGTATATATGCATGTACAAATGTTATTTGTAGCATAGTTAGTTAGAAAGTTTAACCTCTTCCTGTCAGAAAGATTTTTGTTTGGCAGGGGATGCATTAATATAATGCACTTGGTGAAATGTAAACTTGTAATTTTTGTACAGCAGATGTCTATATATTTTCAGATAATTTATTTTATCTACTGGCCACATATGGGGTATGCCCCATGGCCCTGTACATATGCTATTTCCCACTTGCACATTTCCAAGTTTGTGGGATACTCCATGTAAATTTTGTACAGGTATTTTTGTAGGGGCAGATGCCCAGAGCCAGTGAGGACATGGCTCGTTTTGGCAGGGGGTGGATGTAGCACCATTCTAGGTAGGTGCTAGAGAGAGAGAGTATAGTTTTGGATCTTTTCTGCTTACCAGAGAGATTCCCAGTTAAATCTATATTGTTCTCTGCCTACCAGATAGCAGGATCTGCTAGTGAGGTCTGCTGATGGTGCTCAGGTGCAGCTCAGTTTAACTGAAGTGTTTCACAATTGTCCACACTTATTGGACAGTGGGAAGAAATGTGTCAAATGAGTGCACAGGCATTTAGTACATCTCTGGTAAATGGCAGAGGAAAGTTCCTCGGTGCATACTAGGATACTGTATAAATGCCAAGAGCACATGTGCTTGGGATCTTTTCTTATTGAGAGTGGGGTCCCGGAGGGAGGGGGTGGCTGCTCCTCTTCTGTAGAAGTTGCCATGCAGCCTCAGATGGTCGACCTGAGGGCCTGAGAGTCGGAGAGGAGCTGAACCTGGAGGTCCTACAGAGCTGATTGGAAGGGGGACATTGCAAATAGTGAATAGAGATCTGTGTCGCGGGGCCTGTCCTGAGAAGGCCATCCCTTCAGCTTGAAGAGTCAGTGGACGGGTGTCAGTCAAGGGGATGCTAGAAAGTGTCCTGAAGATAATGTAGTTGCATCAAGTCTGCTGCTGGAGAGAGCAAGAAGACTTAACCCTTCCATACAAGTGGCACTGTGATTAAAGCAGTGTGACTACTTCCACACATAACCTGGTGAGGCCAAGTGACAGTTGCCTTATCAACTGTAAATAGTTCCAGTTGGAGTATCCCACGATTTCCTTCTCCAATCCAAGTTCCACAATAAATATAAAACTAAAACCCCTGAGTAAAGAGCCATTGGGAGTAAGGATGGATGTGTGAACTGTCCCTAAGTGACTGTCTGCAGATAATCAGAGGAGACCCAAGAAGTCATCTTACAGCAAGCCCTACGGGGACAGTGCTACAAATACAATAGGGTTACCTGGGCATGGTCCTGGAAAGAGATCCGGTAGCCCATGTAAAGTCTCTAGTTTAGGAGACAGCAGCCTACAGAATGATTGCCCACCCAGGCAGGTGATCTTTTTCAGTGGTACCTGGAAGCATCATTGCTGCCATGGGCATACTTGAGAGTTTATCAGAAACAAACACAGAAATTCCTAGCACACTTACCAGCTGCAAAGGCTAGTTATAGGTTGGGGTGGATTTGTATAGTCGGTTGATTTGAATGTGGGGACACACTGGAAGCCTTTAGCTGCCATTGTGCTTTTGCACAATTTTGCCCCATGTGTCCCTATGCTTTTAAGGAGGGGTGGGCTCCCTCCAGACAAACATGTCCTTGATATATCCACTGCTATATGTGCTCCAATTTGGTAGACTAAAAATAAAAGAGTTAGGACTGCAGCACACATAGGATTCTTGACATGGGCACTGTGGCTGACACATACAGTGCCTTGAAAAAGTATTCATACCCCTTGAAATGTTCCACTTTTTGTCATGTTACAACCAAAAAATGTAAATGTTTTTATTGGGATTTTATCTGATAGACCAACACAATGTGGCACATAATTGTTAAGTGGAAGGAACATGATAAATAGTTTTCAAAATTTTTTACAAATAAATACTTGAAAAGTGTGGTGAGCATTTGTATTCAGCCCCCCTTTACTCTAATACCCCTAACTAAAATCTAGTGGAACAAATTTTTTTCAGAAGACACCTAAATAGTCAATAGAGTGCACCTGTGTGTAATTTAATCTCAGTATGAATATGGCTGTTCTGTGAAGCCCTTAGAGGTTTGTTAGAGAACTTTAGTGAACAAACAGCATCAAGAAGGCCAAGGCACACACCAGACAGATCAGAGATAAAGTTGTGGAGAAGTTTAATACAAACGTTTTTTATTGGATTTTAAGAACAAGTAAAACCAAGAACAAAATCAAAGCATGAAAAATTAAAAAAGTACAGTTACACAATATCACAAGCAGATGTAACCTCGGGATCACAGAGAACATAGTTAAGTCAGTGCAAAATCTGAACTGCAAAAAAAAAGTAAAGGCATCTAAAGTGACAGTGCTTCCACTATGTTATGGTATAGAAGAGTCCAGCGCAGATTACAACTACATTGGATAAAGGCATACTTCGGTAGACAAACAATATCTGCAAAATACACACAATCCTGAGTAATGAGGTATAACCATAAGGCTAAAACAACCAGATAAACCACAGTGCTGAGATAGGGCAAGAAAACCACAGACCCAATTAACCTCGTAGACCAATTCTCCCAGTTTTTATGAAACACATGCGGGTAGTATCATACAAAGTATGATAGGGTTCTGATCGCCTCCATTCTTGACAGTACCTGGGTCCAAGGGACCATCTCCGATCGCCAGTTAAGGGCTATAGTCCATAGCACCGAGCAACAGAGTGTGTGTGTCAATCTCTGCGTGGGTGCGGGAGCACCAGGGATTTTAGCAAACAATAAGCCCATTTGAGGGGTAACAGAGACTCTCGAGTCTAGCATTTGATAAATCATATCTGAAACTCTGTCCCATACCGCAGACATACGGCCACACTCCCAAAAAGTATGAAGTATAGTACCCGGCGCATCACAGCCACGAAAGCAGCGGTCGGAAACACTCGGATAAAATCTATGGACCCTGTCCGGGGTAAAGTACCACCTGGTGTGGAGCTTCACCCCTGTATCCTTCACTGACATAGATTTAGAACATTTGTGCATATTCTGAAGCATAGACGACCACGTCTCAACTGACAGCTCCACCCCGAGATCAGCCTCCCACGCGAGCATGGCTCGAGACTTGTCTGGCAAGTGTAAGCCATTGAGGTAACTATAGAGTCTAGAGATCACCCCCCCTGTCTCTGGAAGTGTTATGGCAAATAGACTCAAAAAGGGAGGTTTCCAGATGGCCAGTCAGAAGACCCTGGGAGCCGTAGAAATGTCTGATCTGAAGGTATTTGTAAAATTCAGAGTCAGGGATATGATAGCGAGTCTTAAGACCTTCAAAAGAGTAGAAGGAGGTACCTCGAAACAAAGTGTGGAGGGTGGTCAAGGAGTGTAGTTCCCACCAACTGTAGGTTTCAGGAGACGTGAACACCAGCTCAAAACTCCTATTACCCACAAAAGACAACGGAGGCCTAGTGGAGCGCAATTGAAACCTGTCCCGGCAGGTGGACCAGAGCTTCAAGGTGTGCCACACAATGCTACTAAGCTGCTTGACGTCCCTAGGATATGTCATGGAGGACCAAAGCAGACCTTGAAGGTTGAAAGGGCGAACAGACTCACTCTCAAAACGCTGCCAAAGTGGCAGCAGGGCTTCAGCATGCCACTGTGCCGTCTGAACCAGTTGTGGAGAAGTTTAAAGCAGGGTTAGGTTATAAAATAATATCCCAAACTTTGAACAACTCACGGAGCACTGTTCAATCCATCATCCGAAATTGGAAAGAGTATGGCACTACTGCAAACCTACCAAGACATGGCCGTCCACCTAAACTGACAGGCCAGGCAAGGAGAGCATTCATCAGAGAAGCAGCCAAGAGGCCCATGGTAACTCTGGTGGAGATCCACAGCTCAGGTGGGAGAATCGGTCCTTAGGACAACTATTAGTCATGCACTCCACAAATCTGGCCTTTATGGAAGAGTGGCAAGAAGAAAGCCATTGTTGAAAGAAAAGCATAAGAAGTCCCATTTGCAGTTTGCCATGTTGGGGGCACAGCAAACATGTGGAAAAAAGGTGCTCTGGTCAGATGAGACCAAAGCTAGACTTTTTGGCCTAAAAGCAAAATGCTATGTATGGCGGAAAACTAATACTGCACATCACCCTGAACACACCTTCCCCACCGTAAAACATGGCGGTAGAAGCATCATGTTGTGGGGATGCTTTTCTTTAGCAAGGACAGGGAAGCTGGTCAAAGTTGATGGGAAGATGAATGGAGACAGGGCAATCTTAGAAGAAAAACATTTAGAGTCTGCAAAAGACTTGAGACAGGGTGGATGTTAACCTTACAGCAGGACAACGACCCTAAACATACAGCCAGAGCTGCAATGGAATGGTTTACATCAAACCATATTCATGTGTTAGAATGGCCCAGTCAAAGTCCAGACCTAAATCCAAACGAGAATCTGTGGCAAGACTTGAAATTGCTGTTCACAGATGCTCTCCGTCCAATCTGACAGAGCTTAAGCTATTTTGCAAAGGAGAATAGGCAAAAATGTCACTCTCTAGATGTGCAAAGCTGGTACAGACCCCCAAAAAGACTTGCATCTGTAATTGCAGCGAAAGGTGGTTCTACAAAGTATGGACTCAGGGGGGCTGAATACAAATGCACTTCACAATTATGTGCCACTTTGTGTTGGTCTATCGCATAAAATCCCAATAAAATACATTTCCTTTTTTTGTAACATAAAAAATGTGGAAAATCTCAAGGGGTATGAGTACTTTTTCAAGGCACTGTATATTTGCAAATGTGTGCAACAAACCCCTCTGTTTTAATTGTTATAGGCTAATTATAGGTTGGGGTGGTTGCTACTTTTTTTTACAGTTGGTCAAATTGGCATGTTCTGAAAACCTTCAGCTGCCATTGTGCTTTTGCTGGGTGTCCTGTTGTGCATCCTTGTGCCTTTAAGGAGGGGTGGGCACCCTCTAAGCAAACCTGCCCATAAAATGGCTGTAACCCTAAAATAAAAGAAAAATAAAAAGCAGTGTTTGTGCTGTCTAACCTGTCCCTCTGTAAGCTGTTCTGCCTGGTTCTGCCCCCACCTCTATAAACTGACAACGGTTTATCATGGCTGCTGAGCCCTGACACCATGGCCAGTTTACGTGCCCCCCATCATCCTCCCCTCCCTCCCTGCCTGTCAGTTCCTATATCTGTGTGAGCCGTCCCCCCCTCTTGCCGCTATTAGCACTAAAAAATTTTTTTTTTTAAAATGTCCCTGCCGACCCCTCTCTTTTATCCAGCGATTGTGTTTTTTTTTTTTTTTTAAAAACAAAGCCGCTAAATATTTCAGGCCAGTTACATGACTTCCAGGCGCTCTCCTATTCCGATTCACGGGCTACAGTGGAAGGGGCTCAGCGGCCAGCACAGCAGTCACCTGACCTCCCCGGCTGATGTCAAAGGGGGATCTTGACCCCTCCCTCTGTTGCCTGTGGATCTGAGTAGGAGAGTGGCCGGGAGTCACGTGACCGGCCTAAAACTCTTTGAAAAAAAGGTATTTAGAGGTATCCATTTAAAGAACAAATACACAGTGTCATATGGCTGGATAAAGGGGGGCTGGGAGTGAAATTATATTTAAAGGTTACAACCATTGAAATCTGTCTACTGCTATACGTGCACACAAAATCATGTTACAGAGTTCTACAAAATTTACACACCTCTCTCTATTACCTGGTGGGGGAGCCCCCCACTGACCAGCATACCCAAAATACTCAAAAAATATGTCACAGGCTCAACCCTTACTCCTGCACTCAAGTTTCTATAGTCTACAATGATTACCTATATCTATATTACCTATAGATTCCAATATCCCAATGTAGAGAAAATGGAGAAGAAAAAAAGTGTGGATATTCATGTGTGACTTCTTCCACCAGCATAAAAAAATTGGATCTTTATAATATTTGCAAAACAATAAAAAATATACATATAGACTACATAAATCACAAGACATATCCTATCCATCCTGCTCCTATATAGGCTAACTAGTGCCCACATTTGACTCCAGAAATATTTTGAACAATGTCGTGACTGAGCGAGATGCCCTTAGATATAGACAAAATAATTGGTGTTATTGTGGGTGGCCACCCAGCTAGCATACATTAGCTAAGAGGAAGTCCATCAGTTTAAACAGTTATAATGATATAGATGGTTACACTACATTGAAAAAAGGAGATTCTGGTACACAAGAAACCTTATCTTATTATTTTTCCTAGGAATTAATTTAGCAATATTGCCTATGTTTCTGTCACTATGAGTGGGCTCCCTCCAGGCAAACCTGCCCTTAATCTATCCACTGCTATATGTGCTTCAACTTGGGAGGCTCTGAAAATTTAGGACTACAATACACGAAGGAGCCTTGACATAGGCATTGATGCTTACATATATATATCCAAATGCCTGTAAACAGCACTTGGGCACTTGTACCTTAAAGATAAGCTTGAAATAAAGTTTACCTGTAGGTAAAAGAAATATCTCCTAAACAGTGCACATTTAGGAGATATTCACTATCTCTTCAGCTGGTGAAGTCACTGGCGCATGCGCTCTGAAGTGACTGCCTACTAATAGCACCCCTTAAGGGCTCTGTGCAGCTGCTGCGATTCTTGTGCACACGTGCGGGGTGACATCATCCTGGCTCAGCTGTTCAAGCGGTCAGAGCTCGCAAACCAGTGAAGATGAAAGTACTTTCAGCGGTAACAGCATGCTGCTTAAGGGCTCTCCTTTTAGGTAATTCTTCCATATGAGGTAATATGCAGTGCATACTAGCACATTATGACATTGTTTTGCATGGAGAATATATATATTTTTTTCAGCAGCCTTTACTACCACTTTAAAGTTTTTTTTTTTTTTTTTTTTTAAAGTTAATTATTAGACAGGGTCAGTCTGGATGTTTTTCAGGCTAGCTGGTAAGAGTGATGGGAATTCTTTGTTTCTTATGGGCATTGTCCTTCCATGTACAGCTTACTGCAAAGGCTAGTTATAGATTGGGCAGGTTGACACTTTTTTGCATAATTGATAGTGTACCAGCCTGTCAATTAAAAATCCTGGCCTGCTCTTCAGTGACCACGGCCCACCCTGATCTAAGATAAGAATGTGCAATTTGAGATGATCTGAGGTGTAAAGGTGCAGGAATTGGGCTGATCTGAGATGTAAAGGTGCAGGAATTAGGCTGATCTGAGATGAGAAGGAGCAGGAATTGGGGTGATCTGAGATGTGAGGATCCAGGAAGTGGGGTGATTTTAGGTGTAAAGGTGCAGGAATTGGGTTGACCTGAGGTCTGAAGGTGCATACATAGGGGTGATCTGAGGTGTGGAGGTGCAGGAATTGGGCTGATCTGAGATGTAAAGGTGCAGGACACTCCTATTACAGTAGAAGGTTGATTATATATTTATGGAAATGATGAATTTGTGAATGTTTTGTAATCATGGATTAAGTTATATGGTCCAACACCATCTGTTAACATTTACCAGAATATCATGTATGAACTATTCCCAATATTTAAAATCAAATAAATCTAATGAATTTTAAGAGATCATTTATTCAAGCAAACTTATTATTACTGTTAAAGTCCCACCCACACAAGGGGTTTTTTTCTCCAAAAGGTGCAGGAATTGGGCTGATATGACATGTGAAGGAGCAGGATTTGGGCTGATCTGAGATGTGAAAGAGCAGGATTTGGGCTGATCTGAGATGTGAAGGAGCAGGATTTGGGCTCATCTGAGATGTGAAGGTACAGGAACTGAGGTGATCTGAGATGTAAAGGTGCAGGAATTGAGATGATCAGAGATGTGAAGGAGCAGGAATTGGGGTGATCTGAGATGTGAAGTAGGGATGATCGAACTTTTGAAAAGTTCGGTTCGACCAGAACACCCGAATTTCCCAAAAGTTTGGTTCGGATTCCAGAACCCCATTGAAATCAATAAGACCCGAACTTCTGGAATCAAAAAACACCATTTTGAAGCCCTAAAACCCAATAAATGCACCTAAATAGTGCCTATGAATCAGGCAAAAAAAAGTTCTTAAAAATTGTCGTTTTTGATATATATATATATATATATATATATATATATATATGTATATATGTATACCCCTAACCCAGAATCTGCATAGTGGGGTCACCCTGACATGGCAGAATCAGTTCACCCTTAACTACACTACAGTCACCCTGACATGGCAGAGTCAGTTCACCCTAAACTACACTACGGTCACCTTGACATGGAAGAGTCAGTTCACCCTAAACTACACTACGGTCACCCTGACATGGCAAAGTCAGGTCACCCTAAACTACACTACGGTCACCCTGACACTTCCCTACAAAAACTAGATTTTTGAATCTAATTATAGTGGTATATAGTACCCTAGCTACACTGCATATCCCTTTCCTCACACAAAAAAAAAAGAAAAAAAAAATAATTGCAAAATGACACTGGAGCTTTACAAGCAGCAGTAGAAACCCAAATGCTTCCACTCTCTTCCACAGCCTCTGTATTACAGTGCTAGAGTTTTGGTGGGGCTATGTTATATACTGGGGGGCGTATGGAGGGCGTATTCACTACTGATTGGGCTCTGGACCCCGTAGTCACTCCAATCACATTTTACTGATGTTTCTGGGCCAATCGTGGGCTTTCAAAGCCCAGTTCCTGCCCCATTGCATTTTGGGCGGTTCTGGTGGCCGAATTCCCAACTTTTACAGCAAAAAGTTCGGAATTCGGCCGAATTTTGAACACCCAATGTTCGGGTCGAACCGATGGTTGACCCCAACCGTTCTATCATCCCTAATGTGAAGTTGCAGGAATTGAGGTGATCTGAGATGTGAAAGTGCAGGAATTAGGGTGATCTGAGATGTTAAAGTGCAGGAATTGGGGTGATCTGAGATGTGAAGGTACAGGAATTGGGGTGATCTGAGATGTGAAGGTACAGGAATTGGGGTGATCTGAGATGTGAAGAAGCAGAAATCGGGGTGATCTGAGATGTGAAGGAACAGGAATTGGGGTGATCTAAGGTGTGAATGTGTATGAATTGGGATGATCTGAGATGTGAAGGGGCAGCAATTGGGGTTTATCTGAGTTTTGAAGGTGCAGGAGTTGGGCTGATCTGAGATGTGAAGTTGCAGAAACTGGGGTGATCTGAGATGTGAAGGTGCAGAAACTGGGGTGATCTGAGATGGGAAGGTGCAAGAATCTGGCTGATCTGAGATGTGAAGGAACAGGAATTGGGCTGATCTGAGGTGTGAAGGTGCAGGAATTGGGCTGATCTGAGGTGTGAAGGTGTAGGAATTGGGGAGATCTGAAATGTGAAGGTGCAGGAATTGGGGTGATTTGAGATATGAAGGTGCAGGAAATTTGGTGGTCTGAGGTGTGAAGGTGCAGGAATTTTGTTGATCTGAGATGTGAAGGTGCAGGAATTGGGGTGATCTGAGATGTGAAGGTGCAGGAATTGAGGTGATCTGAGTTGTGAAGGTGCAGTGACTAGGGCTGATCATTAGCAGTACAACTATGAGTATAAAACATTGAAAAAATATTCAACCCTAGGATGCTAATTTTCACAGGCTGAATAGCTATCTAATGCTTATACAGTATATTGATGTTTATTCTAGGAAAGGTTGCTGACCTTTAGTCTAGTTTATATGTTCTTGAAGCATATCATGAACTTCTTCTTAAACCTATTTTAAACTAATCAGCAAACAATTTAGAACCTTGGCTGAGTTATTAATCCAGCAAAACACACATCAGAGAACACTGAGCTCATAAACATGCTGCAGCCTATATATTGTTATTATACAATATTTGTATTTGAATAATCTGTAGCTACAATGATGAATAAGTTTAGCTGTAGCTGAAATTCAAGTACATGTATACCTGAACAGAATGATATTTAGTTTGCTAATCTATTTTACATATATAGATTTTTTTTTAAATACCTGTTTTAATGTTTTTACTTCTTATTTATTTATCTTATTTACTTGTTTTTTAAGTAAATTACTGTTCCTACCAGCCACTTCCTATCTACATGCACTCCAGCGATGACCGCGTGGTCTTTCTCAGGGAGGGATTCCACAGCAGACTATGTTTGCATAATATGTATTTTTGCGGCAATTTGTTTTCTCCATTGGAAGCCCAAGTAACAAGGTGACAATAAAGGAGTACAATTGAATTACAGAGACAGGGTGTTGTAACTCTAAAACAGGAATGCCCGATCAAGAATCTTCATGGTCGGCCCACCAGCTACTATTTTATTGAAATCTGCAGATTTAAAAAAATGAAAATTACTTTTTTTATGATAACACGGTACAGTTTAAATTATATTTTAGTGATTGGGTTACATTTACTTTAAAGCCAAACTTAATGTAAAAAAGGAACATTCTCAGTGTAGTATAAAAACACCTGTAGAGTGCTGTATTTAATTAAAAATGTCCTTTTAAGAAATGAGCGGAGGACAGATAATACATGGTAGCAAGAAAATAAGTCCATTTGCTCAGTAAAACAATTTTTTTTCTTTTGGTGGACATGAAGCCAGGACATTTGTAAATTAAATTATCTGGGTCCCATGTTGTATCTGGTTAACATCTTAAGAGGCTAGCTGGTAAGGGCGATGGGAATTCTTTGTTTCTGATGGGCATTGTCCTTCCATGTACAGCTTTCTGCAAAGGCTAGTTATAGGTTGGGCTGTTTGACACTTTTTTCCATAATTAAAAGTTTACTAGCTTGTCAATTCTAAGATATTGTCTGATCTAAGATAAGAAGGTGCAGGAATTGGGTCTGATCTAAAATGTGAATGTTCAAGAATTGGGGGTGATATGAGGTGTGAGGGTGCAGGAATGGGGCTGATCTGAGGTCTCAATGTTCAGGAAATGGGGTGATCTGAGATGTGAGGGTACAGGAATTGGAAATGATCAGAAAAGTGAAGGTGCAAAATTTTGGGTGATCTGAGGTGTGAAGGTGCAGCAATTGGGCTGATCTGAGATTTGAAAGTGCGGGAATTGGGCTGTTCTGAGGTGTGAGGGTGACACAATTTGGTCTGTTCTGAGGTATGAAGGTGCAGGAATTGAGCTGATCTGAGATGTGAAAGTGCCAGAATTTGGGCTGATTTGAGGTGTGAAGGTGCAGGAACTGGGCTGATCGGAGGTGTGAAGGTGCAGCAATTGTGTCTGTTCTGAGGTATGAAAGTACAGGAATTG
The DNA here is from genome assembly GCF_965119305.1 of Pelophylax lessonae. Lineage (NCBI taxonomy): Eukaryota > Metazoa > Chordata > Amphibia > Anura > Ranidae > Pelophylax > Pelophylax lessonae. The sequence continues at coordinate 35,007,705 of NC_138776.1, read as the reverse complement.
AGCTGATCTGAGATGTGAAAGTGCAAGAATTGGGCTGATTTGAGGTGTGAAGGTGCAGGAATTGGAATGATCTGAGTTGTGAAGGTGCAGTGACTAGGGCTGATCACTAGCAGTGCAACTATGAGTACAAACATTGAAAAAAATATACAGCCCCAGGATGCTAATGTTCACAAGCCCAACAGCTATCTAATGTTTATATAACAATGTTTATTCTAGGAAAGGTTGCTGACCTTTAGTCTAGTTTATATGTTCTTGAAGCATATCATGAACTTCTTAAACCTATTTTTTTTTTGAACCAAACAAACGTTTATTGAGTTAAGCATAACATAGAAACATACAAAAGAAAAAATACCGTCAGACATTTGCACAAGTACAGGAGTACATAATCAAAAAATGCAAGCCTCACACTGGGAAAAAAGTAAAAGGCATAAGAGTCAAACAGTAAGATAACAATACACAGGACGGGTCATAAGCAGAGCCGAACTACCCATCTCAGTCCAACTCACAGTAGAGGCCATGGGCGCAGGCCCAGAAACCAGTCGCTGTGTCAAAGCATAAACGTACAGTATCCACTGTCTCCTAAGTCTCGCATGTGTCAGGGGCCTCCAGCCACCTGTCCCATATTTTGTTGTACCTTTTGGGGCAACCCCTATTAGCATACATGACTTTCTTGAAAGGGAGAGTAGCGCAAGGGTAGGGGACACAGGCTGCATCCATTTCAAGGCTATTACTTTCCTAGCAGTAAACAGGGTCTCCCGGAGAAATTGAACCATATGTTTGTCTGCATCCGACTCGGGAAGTATCCCAAGTAGGCATAGCTTGGGGTCCAGGGTAGTCGGGCATCCCATGCGGTCATGCAGGAACTGGACAACCTGCGTCCAAAATCCCTGCACGCCCGAGCAGGACCAAATCATGTGCCCGAAGGTGCCCGGGGAGTGAGAACACCTGGGGCATGCAGAGGAGCGGGAGGAGTCAAAGCGAGCCAGTCGCACAGGAGTAAGATACGATCTGTGGACAATATAGATTTGAGTTAGCCGGTCCGACAATTTAGGAGAAACCAAGGTGCAAGCTTCCAAGGCCTCGTCCCACTCCTCGTCCCCCAGCTCTCCAGCATCGCTCACCCAGGACCCCCGCACCCCATATGCCAGAGCAGTCACCCGTTTGGTGCCTAACATTTCATAGAGCAACAAAATGAGCTTGCGGTGTTCCTGGCCCCTGATCACCTCAAGTATGTCAACTGACGGTAAGTCCGGGATGGCATGGGCAAATTGCCCTCTCAAAGCGTGGGACAACTGCAAATAATAAAAGTGCATGGATGCCGGGAGTTGTAATTCCTCCTGGAGTAGGCTAAAAGACTTAACAGACCCAGCAGAGACAACATGGGATAGCAAATATACATTCCTACAGATCCACACCCCAGGGTCAGGGATATGGAGAAGCTCCGGCAGCTGACGGTTAAACCACAAGGGAGTCATGGAATGCAAAGTCGCATCCCCGGTTCTGGACAACGCCAGGTCCCAGACCCGCCTATGATGGAACAAGAGACTTCCCCGAGGAGCCACAGGCGTAGACCCGGCAACACCTATAGGACATCACAGAACGGGTGAGGGAGCCGCGACTCCACACCTCTGCAGACCAGCGCCATATACCTGACCGAGTCCTGTTTATCCAGATGAAAGAAATGCGACAATTGGGCAGCTAGGTTATACCTTGCCAATTCAGGAACCGCCATGCCCCCTAACTTGGAGGGTTTCTGGGTGTGCTTCCAGGACAGCTTGTGTCTGGAGGAACCCCAAATAAATGATCGCAGCAAGCTCTCTAGAGTCATAAAGTATCTATACGGAATATAAACCGGAGAGTGCCACAGCAGGTATAGGATTTTGGGGAGCAGGATCATCTTCACCAGGCCCACCCTGCCCATGACGCCCAAAGGCAACCTAGCTCAAACCTGCGTTTTGTCCTTAACCAAGGCAAAGAGGGGTTCAATATTTAACGGGATATAGTCAGGAAGGGATCTAGTCACCCGGACCCCAAGATGCTTGAATTCCGACACCCGCGACAGGGGGAGCGACGCTTGGTCAGCTGCTGGGGGGAAACTGTCTATTGGAAGGACGAGGGACTTGTCCCAATTGACCGTCAGGCCATAAAATCTCCCGAACCGCTGTATGACCTCCAGGGCACGCCTCAAAGAGGGTCCGGAGTCTGCCAGGTACAGGATCATGTCGTCTGCGTACAGCCCAATAAGCTCCTCAAGGTCCCCGCGGCGGAGGCCCTTAATGCCTGAGTCCGCCCGGAGGGCCATCGCAAGTGGCTCGACCTCCAGGGCATACAGCAGTGGGGAGATTGGACACCCCTGACGCGTGCCACGAGAAAGAGGAAAGGACCTAGAAGTACAGCCATTGGCCACCACCCGAGCCCGAGGTTGACTGTATAATACTGTAAGCCATTTTATGAACTTCGGACCAAACCCAAATTTACGGAGACACTGCCACAAGTAGGACCACTCGACGGAATCAAAGGCCTTGGCGGCATCCAAAGTCACAACAACCCTGGTACCGACACAGTCATGGGGGGCCTGCATGTTCATGAACAAGCACCTGGTGTTGAAGGCCGTATTCTTGGCTGGCATGAATCCCGTCTGATCGGGGTGTACCTTGGCCAGGATTTTAACATCGCACTGTAACAGTGAGATGGGCCTGTAGGATTCCGGATACCAGGGATCCTTGCCAGGCTTGGGGAGCAAAATGATCAGTGCCTCACACATCGAGGCAGGTAGAGAGCCCAACTCAAATGCCGCCTCAAACACCGCAAGCAGACGGGAGGTCAAGGACTCCGCATACTGCAAATAAAACTCGATGGGGAGGCCATCAGATCCAGGCGCTTTAGCCCTAGCAAAACTAGAAATGGCAGAGACTATTTCGGTCCGAGAAATCGGGGCCTCAAGCACCGCTACCTGTTCAGGGGTCAGTGCAGGGAACTCCAGGGTATCCAGCAAACCTGTCAGATCCAACGGGTCATAATCCACCTTAGAGGAATAAACCTCGCTAAAGTACGAAGCAAATAGCTCCGCCACAGCCTCTGAATCCGAGGAGTCCCCCAGCACCGAAGGGTAAAGTGTAATCACCACGGGCGGTCTATCGTCCATATGTGCCAAATAGGCAAGCAATTTGCCCGATCGCTCGCCATGCTCAAAAACGCGTTGCCGGCTGAAAAATAATTTATGATTAGCCCGTTCCTGGAACATATGGTCCAGGGCCCTAGACCGTAGTTTGAGTTGGGAAAGTGCGTCCGGCGTCGGAGAGCCGGCATATTCAGCCTCCAGTTCAGCCAATTGACGTTCAGCAGTAAGTAGGTCGGTCCGCGACGCCCTGCGATGTCGAGCTATACGCGACGTCAAAAGTAAACGTGCATGGCCCTTGAAGGCCTCCCACACAGTTAACGCGGAAGCAGTGTCAGAGTTGGAGCTGAAAAAAAAGTCCCATTCTGTCGTCAAGGAGTCAATGTCCGGGATAGTCTTGAGCCAAAAGGGATTCAAGCGCCAATGTCTCTGGGGAGGGGCGGTAAGTGGGGACAGAGTAACCATGTACGGGGCGTGGTCCGAGAGCAGTCTCGGGCCAAAGCGGGCACCCAGAAGCCTGGGCAGAAGGGCCTGGGAGATCCATATACCATCAATCCTAGACATGGTGGAGTGGGTCGTGGAGAAGCACGAGTAGGCCCGTGCAGTGGGATGTAAACACCTCCACGAGTCAAAGAGGTGACAGCCGGACAACAATCTATGGAAGCGCGTGGCTCTATCCGGGCAGGGTGGGGAGCCCGGGGCACCCACCCTATCCAGAAACGGATTGGAGACCGTATTAAAGTCCCCCATCCAGACTGCAGGAACCGAGGGGTACCTCGCCATAAACATCATGCCCTCCGTCAGAAGGGTAGCACTAAAGGGGGGAGGAAAGTACCAGGCTAAAAGAAGTATGTCATGCCCCCCTATAGCTCCAGCCACAAAGACATACCTACCCAAGGGGTCCGTCACCACCTCCCTCACCGCGAAAGCCACAGACCAGGAGACCAGCAACGACACACCCCTCGAATGAGAGGAGTGTGACGCATGAAAAGCCCAGCCGACCCACGGTCTGCGGATGGCCCCGAGTAAGTTACCCTCAGCATGCGTTTCAACTAGTGTAATGACATCCGCCCTCTGTTCCTTGAGGTAGGACAGGATAACGGTGCGCTTGACCCTGTCTCGGATGCCCCGCACGTTCCACGTAAGAAAGGTCAGCCCTGCCATATCATCAAGGAGGAGAGAACATGTCGTGGCACAGGACGTGGACAGCACTCCGGGACAAGTTTAAACTGCACCCGCCGCCCATGGCCCGAAATCCAGGAGTCCAACCAAACAGTGCGAAAATATAGGGTAGTGCAAATACATGTCAGTACACAAATCACATAGCATAACTCAATAAACATAAACCCCCACCCCCCACCCAGCCCAACACACACCCCAACTTGTGTGAGCATCAATCCCAGAACCAAACAGTCCACAGGCAGCAGTGACCAGCCGCCCCGGGTAGTTCCACCAAAAGGCGAAGCCCCCCAGGACCAACCAGAGCACCACGAACCCGTGGGGGCGAAGAGGGGTCCCATCTGGAACGCAACAGTGAGCACAAAACATGACATCGAAAATTCACAGTACCCATTGCATAGAGGCCTCCCGGCCGGAAGGCAAAAATAGAAAGAAAAAGTCTGTATCGGCAAACCAGATGAGAAAAAGAAAAAAGTTCCAGGGGGGAGGGGGAGGGAAAGGGTTCCGTTCGACCAAGGGGAGTCAAAAGGGGGGCAGGTAAAAGGTAAACAGGCATCCCACGAAGGAGTTCATTCCAAGGATACTAGAGTGTCAGGGGGACAAAGGGAGTGCCGACACGAGCTTCCAAGGCATGTAGGGCAGGTGAAGGAAGTGAGAAGCAATGGGAGAACCATCAGGGCAGTTCAGGCTGAAGTACGTACAGTCTTCCAATGTACTCAGGGGCGGGGAAGGGGCAACAGACTCACCGCTCACGGCAGACGATCCAACCAGGCTATCGCAGCGTCAGGATCCTCGAAAAAAATGTACTCTATCCTCACCAACCACTCGTAGCCTGGCCGGGTATAACATCGCATACTTGAGGTTGCGGGTCCTAAGGCACCTCTTGACTTCTCCAAACTGGCTGCGCTGCTTCTGGACTTCCGCCGAGAAGTCCAGGAACGCCATGATGTTATGGTTGTCCAGTGGGATATTCCCCCGCTCCCTGGATAGCCGGAGCACCGCATCCCTATCCCGAAAGTTCATGAATCGGGCGATAAAGACCCGGGGTGGTGCACCTGGGGGCGGCTTCTTAGCTGGCATTCGGTGCGCCCGTTCCACAACAAAGGCCTGCGAGAATGCCTCCCTGCCGTATGATTTAACCAGGAGATCTTCCAGGAACGTGGCAGGGAACGACCCCTCCGCAGCCTCCGGCAAGCCAATAAAACGAACGTTATTACGCCGGGCTCTGTTCTCCAGGTCATCCTGTTTATGTAGCAAGAACTGTATATCCCTGGCGGCCTGTTCAGCAGCGTTCTGTATGGGGGGTAAATCATCCTCCACTCTGGAGAGCCGTCCCTCGGCTTCCGACATCCTGCCCCTCAACTTCTGAAGGTCCTGCCTGAGCAAGGATATGTCCACCTTTACCTCCTCTATTTTTGTGGTAAGGGACGCCTTGCAGTCCGTGATGGCAGCCAGGATGATCGCCTGGTCCACAGCCTGTGCCGCTGCAGTGGGAGCTGGCTGGGACGGTCCGCCATTTTGGGCCACGCCGCTCACCTCTTGGCGCCGAAACTTCTCCAGCTTAGCCGCCGCTTCGGATGGCCGTTTCGGTGGAGACATGACCAGGGCTGGATGGCGGTGTCCACCGGCGGTCGGAGGTAAGGGTATCGCTCGAGTTCGGAGCCGCAGGATAGCTTAAACGGAGATCCGCCGGGAGAGCCTCTCTAGAACACGTCTGCTCACATAGGTCTTCAGGCCACGCCCCCCCTCTTAAACCTATTTTAAAGTAATCAGCAAACAATTTAGAACCTTGGCTGAGTTATTAATCTAGCAAAACACACATCAGAGTACACTGAGCTCATGAACATGCTGCTGCCTATATATTGTTATTACACAATATTTGTATTGGAATAATCTGTAGCCACAATGATTAATAGGTTTAGCTGTAGCTGAATTTCAAGTACATGTAAACCTGAACAGAATGATAGTTAGTTTGCTAATCTATTTTACATATATTGATTTTTTTTTTAAATACCTGTTTTAGAGCCGGTTCACACTGGGGCGACTTGTCAGGCGGGTCGCCTGCCATAGATTAGCACGGGACCCGTTCTAATAGGAGCGACACAAGGGTCCTGAGCTACTTTGGGGCGACCTGGAGCGACCTGCATTGACTTTAATGATATGAAGTCCGTGCATGCCGCTCCGAGGTCGCGGTGCGAGCTGCGCACCGCAACTTCACAGGTCGCCCCGGCAAGTCGGGTCGCCTGTATGTGAACGGGCTCTTAATGTTTTTTCTTCTTATTTATTTATCTTATTTACTTGTTTATTAAGTAAATTACTGTTCCTACCAGCCACTTCCTATCTACATGCACTCCAGCGATGACTGCAAGGTCTTTCTCAGGGAGGGATTCAACAGCAGATATATGTTTGCCTAATATGTATTGTTGCGGCAATTTGTTTTCTCCATTGGAAGCCCAAGTAACAAGGTGACAACAAAAAAGTTTAAATTATATTTTAGTGATTGGGTTACATCTCCTTTTTTTTTAACACACTTTATTGAAATTTTTTCAAACAGTACAAAAGTAAATAATACAAATGTATAAATGAGAAAAAAAAACAATGTTTTGTTATATGTATACATTAGCGAGATGATTATGTCAAAACCAAACAGACAACCTAGAGTGGCGTTGCTCGTCTTGCCAATGCTACATGCAACCTGGGGAAAGAGGTTAGATTAAGAGAGAGATAGAAAGAGTAAAGTAAAAACCAGAGAGGGTGAATAAAAGGGGGGGAAACAGGGGAGGGAGAGGGGAGCAATAAGCAATGAGGGGGGAGAGGGGAATACCTTGGTAGGAAAGGTTATATAACAATAGCTGGCAAAGTCCTTGTGCATCTCAATTGAGCGCAAACGAGCCAATTGGATAATTGCTTCAACAAAATAAGAAAGAAGGAAGGAGGAGGTCTATCCGGGAAACCTCCTATTGAGGTGGGTGAGATAGGAGATAAGACAAGAGGGTGGGCACTGTGCGAGTTCCAAGAGTCTATAGATGTTCATAGGAGTGAGTAACGTAAGAGATGCGATCATGAAGATGTTTTGGGTTTACAGTCACTTCACTTTGACTGGCTCATGAATGGTGGCGAGGGGAGGATGGAAGGAGTAGTGAGGAATAGGGAGACAACGGCGTGTCCCCATAGGTTGTGTAATTTTGCAGGCTGAACGATTTGTCCTCCAGTAAAGGGAACTTGGCAAGGAAATAGTCCCATTTGGAGGAGAACCATGAGGTGGGACCTGAGGTAAATCAAATGTCTATAAGATCCTTGCTGAGCAATTTGGTTAGTTCCAATTGTACATCCTTGAGTGTAGGAGGGGATGCCACAGTCCATTTGTTGAGAATGGCTCTCCTGGCCAGCATAAAACAAGTAGAATTCCAGGCTTTATGAGTTGTAAGTAGCGATGATTGTGCTTTATCCAGGCCGAGGGCTCTACCATCAAGGAAACCAGACAGTAAGATGACAGGGTTGCCAGTAGGAGAGAGACCTGTGACCGAAGAAACAAACTTATCTACCCAGTGCCAGAATGTAGAAATGGCTGGGCAAGATCATAGTCTATGGGACAGAGTGGGTCTTTGTAGTAGGCACCAGGAGCATTTTTGTGGATTTGTCGAGTCCTTCGACATTGTAAAGGGGGATAGGCTCTGTGAAAAATTTTCAATTGGTGTTCCCTCCAGAATTCATTTGTAATGGAAGTGCAGGTTGTATTATATCCCATGAGGATGCGTTGTTGAAGGATGTCATAGTGGAAGTCCTTTTGACATGGTGAAGACTGAACCGGGGCCTTTCCTCAATGACCGGTATGAGTTGATGGGCTTGTATATATCAGATATGCAAAGTTTGTTAAGTTCCAACAAGGTGTCCAGTAGAGAGGGGTGGAAGCATTGAAGTTTGTCTTGGCAAAGTCATGTTGCAAAGTGTATAGCTTGTTGCAGGTGGAGGAAATGTCCAGTCGGTATCTGATGTTTTGAGCATATGTCCTGCAATGGGAGTGGGAGACCCGAGGAGGAATTGAATATTTGTGAAAATGTTTTCAGTCCCTTAGAGGGTCATAGGGAGAAATCACAGTAGCGGCAGGTATGATCAAAATGGGGGTGACCCTCCAGAGGTAAGTGTTTGGTTATTCGAGGAGACAATTTAAGCAGTTTGCTGATCTTCCGCCACGTTATAATGGTAAATCTCAAGAGATGGTTAGATTTGAGGTGAGGAGGAAGGGATGCTACAGGGCAGTGCAGAAGGGCACTCAGGGAGTAAGGTGCCCCCATCTAAGATTCAATGCGATAATAAAAAAAGCAGGATTGACCTGACAACCAGTCCAGACCAATTCGCAGTAGGCATACTAGATTGTACTTTGAGATGTCAGGCAAGTTAGTCCCTCCCTACTTTTTCGGTAGAAAAAAGTTTTTTGAGGGCAATAAGGGGATGTCTCTTCCGCCAGAGGAATGACTGAAGAGCTTTATATATTGTTTGGGAGTCTTTGTGTCTGTTCAGAAGGGGGATAGTTTGTAAGGGGTAAAGGAGTTTGGGGAAGCTAACCATTTTAAATAAATTACACCTTCAAAGGAAGGATAAGGGGAGTTCTGACCACGCTTCCAATTGTTTTCTCATTATATTTTTGATAATTGGGGGAAAATTTAGAGAATAAATGGAAGATGGGGATTTCCCTATTTTAATACCCAGGTATTTGATGTGAGATTTGGCGATTGAGAAAATGGATAGTGCTGTCCATGGAGGGGGCCTAGTGTGGAAGAGAGGGAGAACTTCACTTTTGGAGAAGTTCATTTTGAGCCATGAACAAAGGCGGAATGTGGTGAAGATGTCGTGGATCTGAGGGATGTCCAGAGAGGGGGATTAGAGGTGAAGATGAGAATGTCATCTGCGAATAAGGCCGTGCGGAGTTCCTGGTCTCCAATCTGTACACCATGCAGATGAGGGTGTGAGATTAAGAAACGTGATAGGGGTTCCATAGCCATGTTAAATAGAAGGGGGAAAGAGGGCACCCCTGTCTAGTAGCCTTGAAAAGGGGAAGGACGCCGAGATTTGACCATTAGTGATGACATTGGCACAAGGGGAAGAATACATGGCTGTGGCGAGATGCAGAAAAGGACCTTCGAATCTGAATCTCTGGAGAACTAAGTTGAGCCAAGAAAAGCTGACATTATCGAATGCCTTTTCTGCATCTAGTCTGGGTTACATCTACTTTAAAGCCAAACTTAATGTAAAAAAGGAACATACTCAGTGTAGCACAGCACCACCTGCTGGACACCCACCTCTGTACACAATGCCACAGATGTAAAAAATGAACATGCTCAGTGTGGTATACAACCCCTGTAGATTGCTGTATTTGATTAAAAATGTCCTTTTAGGAAATAAGTGGAATTACAGATAATACATGGGAGCAAGAAAAAGATCTCAGTTTGCTTAGTAAAACACATTTCTTTATTTTTTGTGGACATGAAGCCAGGACATTTGTAAATGAAACTATATAGGTCCCATGTAGTATCTGGTTAAAACCTTAAGAGTCTTCAGCTACAATCTAAAAAGCTGGTTGTTTTTCAGGCTAGCTGGTAAGAGTGATGGACATTCTTTGTTTCTGATGGGCATTGTACTTAAATGTACAGCTTACTGCAAAGGCTAGTTATAGGTTGGGCTGGTTGACACTTTTGCGCATAATTGATAGTTTACTAGCTTGTCAATTAAAAAGCCTGGCCTGCTCTTCAATGACCATGGCCCATCCTGATCTAATATAAGAAGGTGCAGGAACTGGAGATGATCTGAGATGTAAAGGTGTAGGAAATGGGTCTGATCTGACATGTGATTGTGCAAGAATTGGAGTGATATGAGGTGTGAAGGTGCAGTAATCGGGCTGATCTGTGGTCTGAATATGGAAGAAGGGAGAGATGTTTGCATACGGCGCTACCTGTTTGAGCAGTTATTCCAAATAAAAAAGAGGGGTAAAAAACCCCCTACACAAATTATATGTGCACAAAAGAAAAAGTCTCAGTGTTGAGTGAAGTGCCAAGGAGACTAGTGAAAGGGGTGGATTGACATGCACCCCTTAGAAATAAAGTGCTCAGTGCAGAATAAATATTATAAACAACTGCTCATATATATAAAATCAATAAATAAAAAGTGCACACAAGTGTCATAAATCATTTAATGCCTGATGGCAGTGCCAGTGAAACACAAAAGATACACAATAACGGTGAACAGTAGTGTTTAAAATATGTCACTGACAAAAAATAAAAATATAAAAACACCTTACAAGTGGTGTATAAAAAACGTGGGTAGGTGATATTAAAAGGTGAAACAGAAATGTCTGAAACTGTGATACCAAAAGGTAACGCTCTCACCCTATTTCCCTTTTCTGGGCCAGGTGTATAGTGAATAGCCACAGAGAGGGGGATTCCTATGGGTCCGGGGTACCTTCAGGCTAAAGTGAGTCACTCTGGGAGCTGCCTCCCTCTGATATGCCAAATCTGTGGTGCTCAAGCAGAAATAGGGACCCCTATGGCGTAGTATACGAGTTATAATACAGTAGCAAGAGAAAGAACTTACATTCGGACCGATCGCTTCAGCTTCAGAAAAAACGGACGCCGGTGTTCCGTGAGAATTACCTACCAGTGAGAAAAACCTACCCCTCGTCACTTCCGATTCACGGCACTGTATGTAATGCAGCGGGTACATTAAAACAGCTGTGCTGCAATACGAGTCATCTCCACTCCTATCCCTGTCACTTCCCTCATCTGGGCTAGTAAATATAAAAGCGGCGGCGGGTGTATGAAAACATAAATGACGGAGCCGAGAGCCGCTTTTATATTTTCTAGCCCAGATCAGGGAAGTGACAGGGACAGGAGCGGAGATGACTCGTATTGCAGCCCAGCTGTTTTATGTAACCGCCGTGTGGGTAGGTTTTTTTCACGGTACACCGTGATCTTTTCAGACTAGTGCGCATGCGCACTAGTCAGCTCCTCAGCTGTTACATTAGGTATCCGGGGCTGTGAGCATGCGCACTGCTGCGCTGCTCAGCTGTTCCTGGCCGGAAGTGACGAGGGTAGGTTTTTTCTCACGGGGTAGGTAATTCTCACGTTACACCGGGATACTTCCGCTTCCACGTTCCACGGCTCTGAACCACTAAACCGGAAGTGACGTGTGGCGTACGTAGCTCCGCCCTACACATTTCATCATCAGACGTCTACTGGAGTGGCGCCATCTGACGTACTCCTGGCCTGTCTTATAGCCCAACGTATCCTAGCAACCAGTGTACACAGCGCGGCCATGTTGGTGCTCTCGTGAAAAAGCCGACCGGCGGACATATTACTACACCCATACATTCGGTCAGCTCTGCATAGGATATTTGTATTCTCATAGGCTAATTACATCATACGTGATCAGTCCGAATGACATACAAACAAATACACAATAATACTTTATTAAAAATGACAATATTTTAAAACCCAATGTTAAAAGCAAATTGTATGTGTGTTATAAGAGAGAGGATGTATCTAGGACTATATCCTCTGAAGATACCCTCTCAAGAAAAAAATGTGTCACTATTCTTATGGTCATGTGTGACACACAAAGTATTATTGTGTATTTGTTTGTATGTCATTCGGACTGATCACGTATGATGTAATTAGCCTATGAGAATACAAGTATCCTATGCAGAGCTGACCAAATGTATGGGTGGAGTAGTATGTCCGCCTATCGGCTTTTTCACGAGAGCACCAACATGGCTGCGCTGTGTACACTGGTTGCTAGGATACGTTGAGCTATAAGACAGGCCGGGAGTACGTCAGATGACGCCGCTCCAGTAGACATCTGATGACGAAACGCGTAGGGCGGAGCTACGTACGCCACACGTCACTTCCGGTTTAGTGGTTCAGAGCCGTGGAACGTGGAAGTATCCCGGTGTCCATTTTTTCTGAAGCTGAAGTGATCGGTCCGAATGTAAGTTCTTTCACTTGCTACTGTATTATAACTCGTATACTACGCCATCGGGTCCCTATTTCTGCTTGAGCACCACAGATTTGGCATATCAGAGGGAGGCAGCTCCCAGAGTGGCTCCCTTTAGCCTGAAGGTACCCCAGACCCATAGGAATCCCCCTCTCTGTGGCTATTCACCATACACCTGGCCCAGAAAAGGGAAATAGAGTGAGAGCGTTACCTTTTGGTATCACAGTTTCAGACATTTCTGTCTCACCTTTTAATATCACCTACCCATGTTTTTTATACACCACTTGTAAGGTGTTTTTATATTTTTATTTTTCATCAGTGACATATTTTAAACACAACTGTTCACCGTTATTGTGTATCTTTTGTGTTTCACTGGTACCGCCATCAGGCATTAAATGATTTATGACACTTGTGTGCACTTTTTATTTATTGATTTTATATATATGAGCAGTTGTTTATAATATTTATTCTGCACTGAGCACTTTATTTCTAAGGGGTGCATGTCAATCCACCCCTTTCACTAGTCTCCTTGGCACTTCACTCAACACTGAGACTTTTTCTTTTGTGCACATATAATTTGTGTAGGGGGTTTTTTACCCCTCTTTTTTTATTTGGAATAACTGCTCAAACAGGTAGCGCCGTATGCAAACATCTCTCCCTTCTTCCATACATTGCACCCCTGTTTTTTCAGGGTTGGGTTTGTGGGAGCTTACACCTGTATTTATATATTTTTCCTATATTTGAGTCATTCCATAGCGCTGGTCACCTTTGTGTTTCATTCACTGTGGTCTGAATGTCCGGGAAATGGGGTGATCTGAGATGTGAAGGTGCAGGAACTGAGGCTTATATGAGATGTGAAGGTGCAGGAATTGGGGTGATCTGAGATGTGAAGGTGAGAGAATTGGGCTGATCTGAGATCTGAAGGAGCAGGAATTGGGCTAATCTGAGGTGTGAAGATACAGGAATTGGGGGGATCTGAGAAGTGAAGGTGCAGGAATTGGGGTGATCTGGGGTGTGAAGGTGCAGGAATTGGGGTGATCTGAGGTGTGATGGTGCAGGAATTTGGGTGATCTGAGGTGTGAAAGTGCAAGAATTGGGGGGATCTGAGGTGTGAAGGTGCAGGAATTGGGGTGATCCGAGATCTGAAGGAGCAGGAATTGGGCTAATCTGAGGTGTGAAGATACAGGAATTGGGGGATCTGAGGTGTGAAGGTACAGGAATTGGGGTGATCTGGGTGTGAAGGTGCAGGAATATGGGGATCTGAGGTGTGAAGGTGCAGGAATTGGGGTGATCCGAGATCTGAAGGAGCAGGAATTGGGCTGATCTGAGGTGTGAAGGTGCAGGAATTGGGGTGATCTGAGGTGTGAAAGTGCAGGAATTGGGGTGATCTGAGGTTTGAAGGTGCAGGAACTGAGGCTGATATGAGATGTGAAAGTGCAGGAATTGTGCTGATCTGAGGTGTAAAGGTAGAGGAATTGGGGTGATCTGAGATGTGAAGGTGCAGGAATTGGGGTGATCTGAGGTGTGAAGGTGCAGGAATTGGGGTAATCCGAGGTGTGAAGGTGCAGGAATTGGGGTGATCTGAGGTGTGAAGGTGCAGGAATTGGGGTGATCTGAGGTGTGAAGGTGCAGGAATTGGGGTGATCTGAGATCTGAAGGAGCAGGAATTGGGCTGATCTGAGGTTTAAAGGTAGAGGAATTGGAGTGATCTGAGATGTGAAGGTGCAGGAGGTGGGGTGATCTGAGGTGTGAAGGTGCAGGAATTGGGGTGATCTGGGGTGTGACGGTGCAGGAATTGGGGTGATCTGAGGTGTGAAGGTGCAAGAATTTGGGTATCTGAGGTGTGAAAGTGCAAGAATTGGGGTGATCTGAGGTGTGAAAGTGCTGGAATTGGGGTGATCTGAGGTGTGAAGGTGCAGGAATTGGGGTGATCTGGGATGTGTAGGTGCAGGAATTGGGGTGATCTGGGGTGTGAAGGTGCAGGAATTGGGGTGATCTGAGGTGTGAAGATACAGGAATTGGGGTGATCTGAGGTGTGAAGGTGCAGGAATTGGAGTGATCTGGGGTGTGACGGTGATGGAATTGGGGTGATCTGAGGTGTGAAGGTGCAAGAATTGGGGTGATCTGAGGTGTGAAAGTGCAAGAATTGGGGTGATCTGAGGTGTTAAAGTGCAGGAATTGGGGTGATCTGAGGTGTGAAGGTGCAGGAATTGAGGTGATCTGGGATGTGTAGGTGCAGGAATTGGGGTTATCTGGGGTGTGAAGGTGCAGGAATTGAGGTGATCTGGGATGTGTAGGTGCAGGAATTGGGGTGATCTGAGGTGTTAAAGTGCAGGAATTGGGGTGATCTGAGGTGTGAAGGTGCAGGAATTGAGTTGATCTGGGGTGTGAAGGTGCAGGAATTGAGGTGATCTGGGGTGTGAAGGTGCAGGAATTAGGGTGATATGAGTTGTGAAGGTGCAGTGGCTAGGGCTGATCATTAGCAGTACAACTATGAGTACAAACATTGAAGAAATATACAGCCCCAGGATGCTAATGTTCACAGCCCCAACAGCTATCTAATGCTTATATATTGATGTTTATTCTAGGAAAGGTCGCTGACCTTTCGTCTAGTTTATATGTTCTTGAAGCATATCATGAACTTCTTCTTAAGCCTATTTTAAACCAATCAGCAAACAATTTAGAGCCTTGGCTGAGTTATTAATCTAGCAAAACACACATCAGAGTACACTGAGCTCGTGAACATGCTGCAGCCTATATATTGTTATTACACAATATTTGTATTTAAATAATCTTTAGCTACAATGATTAAAAATTTTAGCTGTGGCTGAAATTCAAGCACATGTAAACCTCAACAGAGTGACATTTATTTTGCTAAACTATTTTATATATATTGATTTAAAAAAAAAAAAAAACAGTTTGAATGTTTTTACTTTTTATTTATTTATCTTATTTACTTGTTTTTTAACCACTTGCCGACTGCCGCATGACTATTTAATGCGGCAGTCAGCCGCTCCTTGGCTAAGTGGCGTAGACCTACGTCGCTCGGCGTAGACCTACGTCACTACGAGCGCACGCCGCCGGTGGTGCGCTCTCGCCCCTGCTCGTTCCCTGCCTTCCCCACGCGTGTGACCAGCGGCTCCGATGTCCGCCGGCCACTCGCCATCTCCCTCAGGAGAGGGAGAAAGACAGACGGCTGATGTAAACACAGCCGTCTGTCATTCTCCCTTAGATCATGACAGAGGCCATATGATCCTGCTATGTAGGGTTGTATGTCTCTGTGATGATCTAACAAGCCACGCCTCCTGACAGTTAGAATTACACCCCTAGGGACACACTTAACCCCTTGATCACCAATAAAGTTAACCCCTTCCCTGCCAGTGTCATTTTTAGAGTAAAAGTGCATCTTTATAGCACTGATTACTGTAGTAATGTCACTGGTACCCCCAAAAGTGTAAAAAATGTCAGGCAGGGGTCCGATCTGTCCGCCACAATGTCGCAGTCCCGCAAAAAAAACGCAGATCGCCGCCATTACTAGTTAAAAAAAAAAAACAATTAAAAAAAGACATAAATCTTTCCCGTAGTTAGTAAACGCAATAACTTTTGCGCAAACCAATCAAAATACGCTTATTGCGATTTTTTTTTACCATAATATGTAGCAGAAAACAAATTGGCCTAAAATGTTAAAAAATTTTGATTTTTACATTTTTTTTGAGAATTTCATATAAAAAAATGTGAAAAATATTGTTATTTCTTCAAAATTGTCGCTCTTTTTTTGTTCATAGCGAAAAAAGGAAAAATCGTACAGGTGATCAAATACCACCAAAAGAAAGTTCTGTTTGTGGGAAAAAAAGGACATCAATTTAATTTGGGTACAGTGTCGCACGACCGCGCAATTGTCCGTTACAGTCACGCAGTGCCGAATCGCAAAATAGGGCCTGGTCTTTGAGCAGCCAAATCCTCCAGGGCTTAAGTGGTTAAAGCGGAGTTCCAACCAAAAGTGGAACTTCCGCTTTAGGTATTTTAACCCCCTGACACGCCGCGGCACCCTGAACAGAAGTTCTCCTCTCCCCCTCCCTCCCTGCAATCTTCTGGGACATGCCAGAGGTCCCAGAAGATTGCCGGCCAATCAAGACGCGCAGCGTGACTCGCGCATGCGCAGTGGGTACCCGGCTGTGAAGCCGCAAACTGTCACAGCCGGGTGCCCACAGCAGTGATGCCGGCGCCGCCGAGACCGGAGGGAGAGGATCGAGGCTTCGGGCGGCCGCATCGCTGGACCGTTGGACAGGTGAGTGAAATGGCTGGAACTCCGCTTTAAGTAAATTTCTGTTCCTACCAGCCACTTCCTATCTATATGCACTCCAGCGATGACTGCGTGGCCTTTCTCAGGGAGGGATTCAACAGCAGACTATGTTTGCATAATATGTATTATTGCGGCAATTTGTTTTCTCTATTAGAAGCCCAAGTAACAAGGCGACAATAAAGGAGCAGAATTGAGTTACAGAGACAAGGTGTTGTCACTCTATAACAAGAAGTGCCTGATCAGGAATCTTCATGGTAGGCCTGCCAGGTACAATCTAATTGAAATATGCAGATTTAAAAAAAAAAGTACTTTTTTATGATAACACAGTAAAGTTTAAATTATATTTTAGTGATTGGGTTACATCTACTATAAAGCAAAACTTAATGTTACATAGTTAGTGAGGCTGAAAAAAGACACCAGTCCATCCAGTTCAACCTTTGATGAGTGTATGTGTGTGTGTGGGTTTATGTTAATAGTACATTGTATACCCCTGTATGTTGCGGTCGTTAAGATGCCCATCTAAAAGTTTTTTTAAACTATCGATGCTCCTCGCTGATACCACTGCTTGTGGAAGAGAATTCCACATCCTTACTGCTCTGACGGTATAGAACCCCTTACGCAGTTTAAGGTTAAACCACTTCTCTTCTATTTTTAGCGAATGGCCGCTTGTCCTTTTGTGTTCCCTTTCGCTGAATAGTTTGTTCCCTATGCTAGGGTCGCCAGTACGGTATTTGTACATTGATATCATATCCCCTCTCAAGCGTCTCTTCTCCAGAGAGAATAAGTTCAATGCTTGTAGTCTTTCCTCATAGCCAAGATCCTCCAGTCCATTTATTAGCTTTGTTGCCCTCCTCTGGACTCTCTCCAGTTCCAGCACATCCTTCCTGAGGACCATCACTCAGAACTGGACGGCATACTCCAGATGCGGTCGGACCAGTGTCTTGTAGAGTGGGAAAATTATTGTTTTACCTATGAAATGAATCCCCTTTTTAATACATGCCAATATTCTGTTGGCTTTGCTTGCAGCAGCTTGGCATTGCATGCCATTGCTGTGCTTGTTGTCTACTAGGACCCTCAGATCCTTTTCCATCTTTAATTTCCCCAGAGGTTCTCCCCCTAGTGAGTAACTTGTGTTCGTATTTCTGGCACCCAAATGCATTACCTTACATCTTTAAACATTAAACCTCATTTTCCATGTAGATGCCCATCCCATTATTTTGTTCAGGTCATCTTGTAAGATTACCACATCCTGCGTAGAAATTATTGCCTTCCTTAATTTAGTATTGTCCGCAAATACAGAGATTGAGCTGTTTATCCCATTCTCTAGGTCGTTTTTGAATAAATTAAATAGGATTGGACCCAGGACTGATCCTTGGGGGACCCCAATTTCCACACCAGACCATTCTGAGTACTCCCCATTTATTACCCCCCTTTGGACTCATTCCTGCAGCCAGCTTTTAATCCAGGTACTCACCCTATGGTCCATACCTACGTACCTTAGTTTGTACAGTAAGCGTTTGTGGGGAACTGTATCAAATGCCTTTGCAAAATCCAGATACACCACATCCACAGGCCCTCCTTTATCTAGGTGGCAGCTCACTTCTTCATAGAAGTTTAATAGATTGGTATGGCAAGAGCGATTTTTTATGAATCCATGCTGATTACTACTAATGATACCGTTTTCATTACTAAAGTGTTGTATATAGTCCCTTATCATTCCCTCCAATATCTTACAGACCTTTGATATTAGGCTAACCGGCCTGTAGTTCCCCGGGATATATCTCGGCCCTTTTTTAAGTATTGGTACCACATTGGCTTTTTTCCAACTAGCTGGTACCATTCCTGTCAGTAGACTATCGATAAAAATTAGGAACAATGGTCTGGCTATCACCTGGCTGAGCTCTTTAGGGACCCTTGGGTGTAAGCCATCTGGTCCCGGTGACTTATTTATGTTAAGTTTTTCAAGTCTAGCTTTGTTAACCATGAGGGTGCTTCTTGTGACATGTTATTAACTTTAACATTACAAGCTGGGTTAATGTAGCCCCCCAATTCCTTTGTGAAGACTGAGGAGAAGAATTTATTTAGCACCTTCGCCTTCTCTCTGTCCTTTGTAGCCAGATTCCCTTCATTGTCCTTTATGGCGCCAATGTGTTTTGGCCTCACTTTCTTACTATTTATATACTTAAAGCGTAACTCCACTTTTGTTGAGAAAAAACATTCCCCTCTGGGTGATCTCTGTACATTACAAGGATTATAACAAACTTTGTTGCAGATTCCTTCCTTTTGTTATTCTGAAGAAATCCTTGCTTGTTCCTCTCTGCCTCTGTGCTGAGTGAGTCTAATGGGAGTGATTTCATAATTATCATGCAGCTGTGGCAGCTGCAGAGCATTTCTTGTTGCATTCTTTGTAATTTTGGAATGCTGCCAATGACCCCTCAGCCTTGTATTTTTTGAAGGCCTTTTCTTTAGTTTTTATATGCATTTTTACATTGGAGTTTAGCCACCCAGGGTTTATTTTAGCTCTTTTAAACTGATTCCCCGTTGGAATACAGTGGCATCTTTATTTAGTATGTTCCTAAAGCACTCCCACTTTTCCTCGGTCTTCTTTGTTCCTAGGATTTTATCCAATTTAATAGCGTCTAGCACAGAGTGCAGTTTAGGGGAAATTGGCTCTTTTGAAATTCAGTGTTCTTGTATTACCCTTGTGTTTCCTATTTCTATGATTTATACTGAAACTAATTGACCTATGGTCACTATTTCCTAAGTTTCCACACATTTCTACATCCGCAATCAGGTCTGTAGTGTTAGTAATTAGTAGGTCTAGTAACGCATTGTTTTTTGTTGGTGCGTTCACCATCTGACCCATGAAATTGTCCTGCAAAACATTTAGGAAATGGCAAGCCCTAGATGAATGTGCGGGTTCCGTCTATCCAGTCTATATCCGGATAATTGAAGTCCCCCATTATAACGACATTTTCTATCCTTGCTGCAATTCCAAGCTGTGATAGGAGGTCCGTCTCCCCCTCCTCCCTCTGGTTTCGAGGCCTATATTACTATCCCCATTAGTACCTTTGCTTTGAAGCTCCACCCATAGGGATTACCCCTCCTCCCTAGCTCCATTAGTGATATTGTATCTCATATTCACTTGCAGATTGTTCTTGATAGAACCTCCTCCTTTTTTACCCTCTCTATCTCTACGATAACGGGAATACCCCTGAATGTTTTCCAGCCAATCATGAGAGCTGTCAAACCAAGTCTCTGAGATTCCCACAAAATCAAAATCCTCCTCGTACATTAGCAGCTCCAGTTCTCCCATCTTGTTGGCCAGACTTCTAGCATTGGTATACAAACCTCGTAATTTAGTCTGGTTGCATACTGTATCCTCGTTAGATGTTATGAGGCTGCACCTTCATTTTTTCAGCCTACCTACCTTTTTTTGGCTTTCTGGTCACCCTACCGCTAATGCCTCCAACAATGCCCGCTGAACCTTGCTCCCCGCTGGCTAATTCTACATCTGGTCCCTCCCTCCCCCCATAGCCTAGTTTAAAAGCCCCTCTAACTTTTTGGCCATCTTCTCTCCCAGTACGGCTGCACCTTCCCCATTTAGGTGTAGTCCATCCCTACTAAAGAGCAAGTCGGCCCAGTTCTCCAGGAACTTAAACCCCTCCTTACTACATCAGCTCCTCAGCCACTTGTTAAACATAATCTCCCGCTGCCTCTCTGGCATGGCTCGAGGTACAGGTAGTATTTCTGACAATATTACCTTGGAGGTCCTACTCCTCAATTTAGCTCCCTAAAATCGTTTTTTAGGACTCTCCACCTTCCTCTAACTTTGTCATTAGTACTCACATGTACCATGACAGCTGGGTCCTCCCCAGCCCCACCAAATAGTCTGTCCACCAGATCTGTAATGTGCCGAACCCGGGCGCCCAGTAAACAATAATCAGTTCGTCGCTCACATTTTTTTTCGACAGATTGCCCTTTCTGTCCTTCTAATAATGGAGTCCCCTACCACCTGCCCCTACCTCCTGCCCTCACTGGATGAGTTCTTCCCCTGGAAGCTAGGGGCATTGTTCTGCTCAAGCAATGCTGGTACCTGACTGGTTTCCCCAACTTTACGCAACAGGGCAAATTTATTAGGATGTTCCAGCCCAGGACTGGCTTCCTTGACTCTTTCCCCTCTACCCTTCCTAACTGTCACCCAACTACTCTGCTCTGGTGCCTGCCCCTTTGTCTCTCCACCCGCCTCTGTGCTGACCCCTGCCGGCACCTGCCAGTACGTTCCCAGTTCTCTTTAAGTATGGAGATTCTTCTCAGTGTTGCCAGTTGCTTCCCTAGATTCAGGACCTGAGCTTCTAGGTAAGCAATATGCTTATATTTTGTGCAGCTGTATTCACCCTCAATCGCATGATCGAGGAACGCATACATGCCACAGGATGTACACTGAGTCGCATCTCCACACCTGCTGGCATCGTACCCACTACTCAAATGGGTATTGGGGGTTCCACTCTGTCCGATTAACTCTTAACTAGCTTCCTGACTCAAATTTCTCAGCACACAGTTACTCTTTAGTCACACACAGTTACTCAGCAATATTCAACACTACACAGTTACTCCACTAAGGTACTCCCAATACTTAGGTATTCCCTTACTCAGGTATTCACACTACTCAAGTACTCCACAGCACTCAGTTACCCCACAGCAGTCCCTCCACAGCACTCAGCAGTACTCTGTTACTCCACAGCACTCAGCAGTACTCTGTTACTCCACAGCACTCAGCAGTACTCAGTCACTTCACAGCACTCATTCACTCTGCAGTACTCAGTCACCCACAGTACTCAGCCACTCACAGTACTCAGCAGTATTCAGTTACTCCACAGTACTCAGTCCCTCTGTAGCACTCAGTCACTCCGCAGCACTCAGTCACTCTGCAGTACTCAGTCACCCACAGTACTCAGCCACTCACAGTACTCAGCCGTATTCAGTTACTCCACAGTACTCAGTCCCTCCGTAGTACTTAGTCACTCCGCAGTACTCAGCCACTCACAGTACTCAGCAGTATTTAGTTACTCCACAGCACTCAGTCACTCCGCAGTAATCAGTCACCCACAGTACTCAGCAGTACTCAGTCCCTCCGTAGTACAAAGTCCCTCCGTAGTAATCAGTTTCTCCGTAGTACTCAGTCACCCACAGTACTCAGCCACTCACAGTACTCAGCAGTATTCAGTTACTTCACAGTACTAAGTCCCTCCGTAGTACTCAGTCACTCCGCAGCACTCAGTCACTCCGCAGTAATCAGTCACTCACAGTACTCAGCCACTCACAGTACTCAGCAGTATTCAGTTACTCCACAGTACTCAGTCCCTCCGTAATACTCAGTCACTCACAGTACTTAGCAGTATTCAGTTACTCCACAGTACTCAGTCCCTCCATAGTACTCAGCCACTCCACAGCACTCAGTCACTCCTCAGTAATCAGTCACCCACAGTACTCAGCAGTACTCAGTCCCTCCGTAATAATCAGTCCCTCCACAGTACTCAGCCACTCACAGTACCTAGTTACTCACAGTACTCAGCAATACTCACCCAGTGTCCCCACTACACTCCATCAGCCAGTCACAGTCAGTCTGTTATCTATTTGTTGTGCCTCCCCTGTACTGTCTCTGTAGGGCTTGTCAGTTTCCTCCCTCTCCCCTTGTCGGCCTGTCACTCCCTGATCTGCTTCTGTCACACTCCCATATACTCTCCCTCCAGTATGTGGATACATTCATCTGCCTCTGTCACCTCCTGGTCCCACCTTGGCTCCTCTATCAGGCAGCCAGCATTGTGGAGTGATGCTGTCAGTCCCTCCCGCCGCCTTTGCTCCCGGGCCCCCAGTCACTCTCTGTCTCGGGGGGGGTCACAGTTTGCGGTTCCCATGCTTACTCACACACGCTGAGCTCAGCTGTCACTGATCTCTGTGCCCATGCTCAGTGTAGTATACAACCCCTGTAGAGTGCTGTATTTAATTAAAAAATGTATTTTTAGGAAATTAGTGGAGGACAGATAATACATGGGAGCAAGAAAAAGAAGTCCATTTGCTCAGTAAAACAATTTTTTTTCTTTTGGTGGACATGAAGCCAAGACATTTGTAAATTAAATTATCTGGGTCCCAAGACATTTGTAAATTAAATTATCTGGGTAGTATCTGGTTAACATCTTAAGAGTCCCCAGCTACAACCTAAAAAGCTGGTTGTTTTTCAGGCTAGCTGGTAAGAGTGATGGAAATTCTTTGTTTCTGATAGGCATTGTCCTTCCATGTACAGCTTACTGCAAATGCTAGTTGTAGATTGGGCAGGTTGACACTTTTTTGCATAAGTGATAGTTTACTAGCCTTTCAAACACAAAGCCTGGCCTGCTCTTCAGTGACCACGGCCCATCCTGATCTAAGATAAGAAGGTGTAGAAATTGGAGATGATCTGAGATGTGAAGGAGTAGGAATTGGGTCTGATCTGAAATGTGAATGGGCAAGAATTGGGGTGATATGAGGTGTGAAGGTGCAGGAATTGGGCTGATCTGAGATGTGAAGGTGCAGGAATTGGGCTGATCTGAGATGTGAAGGTGCAGGAATTGGTCTGATCTGAGGTATGAAGGTGCAGGAAATGAGGCTGATCTGAGGTGTGAAGGTGCAGGAATTGAGGCTGAGCTGAGGTGTGAAAGTGCAGGAATTGGGGTAACCTCAGATGTGAAGGTGCCCGAAATTAGGGCTAATCTGAAGTGTGAAGGTGCAAAAATTGGGGTGATCTTAGGCGTGAAGGTGCAGGAATTAGGGTTATCTGATATGTGAAGGTGCAAGAAGTAGGGTTATCTGAGATGTGTAGGTGCAAGAACTGGACTGACATGAGGTGTGAAGGTATACAAATTAGGGCTGATCTGAGGTGTGAAGGTGCAGAAATTGGGGTGATCTAAAATGTGAAGGTGCAGGAATTGGGGCTGATCTGAGATGTGAGAGAGCAGGAATTGAGGTGATCTGAGGCGTGAAGGTGTAGGGATTGGGGTGATCTGAAATGTGAATGAGCAGGAATTGGGGTGATCTGAGATGTGAAGGTTCAGGAATGTGGGTTGATCTGAGGTGTAAAGGGGCAGGAATTGGGCTGATCTGAGGTGTGAAGGTGCAGGAATTGGGGTGATCTGAGATGTGAAGGTGTAGGAATTGAGGTGATCTGAGATGTGAAGGTACAGGAATTGGGCTGATCTGAGATGTGAAGGTGCAGGAATTGGGGTGATCTGGGGTGTGAAGGTGCAGAAATTGGGCTGAACTGAGGTGTGAACATGCATGAATTGGGGTGATCTGAGATGTGAAGGTACAGGAATGAGGGTGAGCTGAGATGTGAAGGTGCAGGAATTGCGGTGATATGAGATGTGAAGGTGCAGGAATTAGGGTGATCTGAGATGTGAAGGTGCAGGAATTGCGTTGATATGAGATGTGAAGGTGCAGGAATTGGGGTAATCTGAGGTGTGAAGATACAGTAATTGGGGTGATCTGAGGTGTGAAGGTGCAGGAATTGGGGTGATCAGAGGTGTGAAGGTGCAGGAATTGTGCTGATCTGAGACGTGAAGGTGCAGGAATTGGGGTGATCAGAGGTGTGAAGGTGCAGGAATTGTGCTGATCTGAGGTGTGAAGGTGCAGAAATTGGGGTGATCCGAGATCTGAAGGAGCAGGAATTGGGGTAATCTGAGGTGTGAAGATACAGTAATTGTGGTGATCTGAGGTATGAAGGTGCAGGAATTGGGGTGATCTGGGGTGTGAAGGTGCAGGAATTGGGGTGATCTGAGGTGTGAAGGTGCAGGAATTGGGGTGATATGAGTTGTGAAGGTGCAGTGACTAGGGCTGATCATTAGCAGTGCAACTATGAGTATAAAACATTGAACAAATATACAGCCCTAGGATGCTAATGTCCACAGGCCCAACAGCTATCTAATGCTTATATATTGATGTTTATTCTAGGAAAGGTTGCTGACCTTTAGTCTAGTTTATATGTTCTTGTAGCATATCATGAACTTCTTCTTAGACCTATTTCAAACCAATCAGCAAACAATTTAGAACCTTGGCTGAGTTATTAATCTAGCAAAACACACATCAGAGAACACTGAGCTCGTGAACATGCTGCAGCCTATATATTGTTATTACACAATATTTGTATTTGAATAATCTTTAGCTACAATGATTAATAATTTTAGCTGTGGCTGAAATTCAAGCCCATGTAAAACAGCTGAATTACATTTATTTTGCTAAACTATTTTATATATATATTAAAAAAGAATAGCGCACACATGCAAAAGAAATGACTAACAAATATGGAGACAATCCATAAATGAAAAATGTGTGCGCTATTCTTTTTTAAAATGCATGTCGCTTGGTTCATAGCTGCACCAGCTTTAGAATTGCATATTCAGAGTTTGCTCCCCCTACTTTTTGCTTGTTTATTTTATATATATTGATTTTAAAAAAAAAACAGTTTTAATGTTCTTACTTTTTATTTATTTATCTTATTTACCGGTACTTGTTTTTTAAATAAATTACTGTTCCTACCAGCCACTTCCTATCTACATACAATCCAGCGATGACTGCGTGGCCTTTCTCAGGGAGGGAATCAACAGCAGACTATGTTTGCATAATATGTATTGTTGCGGCAATTTGTTTTCTCTATTAGAAGCCCAAGTAACAAGGTGACAACAAAGGAGCAGAATTGAGTTACAGAGACAGGGTGTTGTCACTCTATAACAAGAAGTGCCTGATCAGGAATCTTCATGGTAGGTCCGCCAGGTACAATTTAATTGAAATCTGCAGATTTAAAAAAATGAAAATTACTTTTTTATGATGACACAGTAAAGTTTAAATGATATTTTAGTGATTGGGTTCCATCTACTATAAAGCAAAACTTAATGTTACATAGTTAGAGAGGCTGAAAAAAGACACCAGTCCATCCAGTTCAACCTATGATGAGTGTATGTGTGTGTGTGGGTTTATGTCAATAGTACATTATATATCCCTGTATGTTGCGGTCATTAAGGTGCCCATCTAAAAGTTTTTTTAAACTATCGATGCTCCTCGCTGATACCATTGCTTGTGGAAGAGAATGCCACATCCTTACTGCTCTGACGGTATAGAACCCCATACGCAGTTTAAGGTGAAACCACTTCTCTTCAAATTTTAGCGAATGGCTGCTAGTCTTTTTGTATTCCCTTTCGCTGAATAGTTTTTTCGCTATGCTAGAGTCACCAGTATGGTATTTGTACATTGATATCATATCCCCTCTCAAGCGTCTCTTCTCCAGAGAGAATTAGTTCAATGCTGAGATCCTCCAGTCCATTTATTAGCTTTGTTGCCCTTCTCTGGACTCTCTCCAGTTCCAGCACATCCTTCCTGAGGACCGGTGCCCAGAACTGGACGGCATACTCCAGATGTGGTCAGACCAGTGTCTTGTAGAGTGGGAAAATTATTGTTTTATCTATGAAATGAATCCCCTTTTTAATACATGCCAATATTCTGTTGGCTTTACTTGCAGCAGCTTGGCATTGCATGCCATTGCTGAGCTTGTTGTCTACTAGGACCCCCAGATCAATTTCCATCTTTAATTTCCCCAGAGGTTCTCCCCCTAATGAGTAACTTGCGTTCGTATTTCTGGCACCCAAATGCATTACCTTACATTTTTCCTCATTTGCCATGTAGATGCCCATCCCATTATTTTGTTCAGGTCATCTTGTAAGAATACCACATCCTGCGTAGAAGTTATTGCCTTCCTTAATTTAGTATTGTCTGCAAATACAGATATTGAGCTGTTTATCACATTCTCTAGGTCGTTTATGAATAAATTAAATAGGATTGGTCCCAGGAGGGATCCTTGGGGGACCCCACTTTCCACACCAGACCATTCTGAGTACTCCCCATTTATTACAACCCTTTGGACTCACCCCTGTAGCCAGCTTTTAATCCAGGTACTCACCCTATGGTCCATATCTACGTACCTTAGTTTGTACAGTAAGGGTTTGTGGGGAACTGTATCAAATGCCTTTGCAAAATCCAGATACACCACATCCACAGGCCCTCCTTTATCTAGATGGCAGCTCACTTCTTCATAAAAGGTTAATAGATTGGTCTGGCAAGAGCGATTTTTCATGAATCCATGCTGATTACTACTAATGATACCATTTTCATTACTAAAGTCTTGTATATAGTCCCTTATCATCCCCTCCAATATCTTACAGAGCTTTGATGTTAGGGTAACCGGCCTGTAGTTCCCCGGGATATATCTCGGCCCTTTTTTAAATATTGGTACCACATTGGCTTTTTTCCAACTAGCTGGTACCATTCCTGTCAGTAGACTATCGATAAAAATTAGGAACAATGGTCTGGCTATCACCTGGCTGAGCTCTTTAAGGACCCTTGGGTGTAAGCCATCTGGTCCCAATGACTTATTTATGTTAAGTTTTTCAAGTCTAGTTCTGAGTTTGTTAACTATGAGGGTGCTTCCTGTGACATATTATTAACTTTAACATTACAAGCTGGGTTAATGTAGCCCCCCAATTCCTTTGTGAAGACTGAGGAGAAGAATTTATTTAGCACCTTCGCCTTCTCTCTTTTCTTTGTAGCCAGATTCCGTTTGTTGTCCTTTATGGGGCCAATGTGTTCTGGTCTCACTTTCTTACTATTTATATACTTAAAGCGTAACTCCACTTTTGTTGAGAAAAAAACATTCCTCTCTGGGTGATCTCTGCACATTGCAGGGATTATAACAAACTTTGTTGCAGATTCCTACCATTTGTTATTCTGAAGAAATCCCTGCTTGTTCCTCTGTGCCTCTGTGCTAAGTGGGTCTAATGGGAGTAGTTTCATAATTATCACGTAGCTGTGGCAGCTGCAGAGCATTAATGAGGAAAGCTGCTGGGCCTGCATCCCTTTAGACGTGTTCCTATTGGGGGTATCTCACCAAAAATGACATTTTTGTTGCAGGGGATGCCAGAAATCTGATTTGTATCTTAGGCAGACTTCTGGGAAAATCAGTGAGCCAATCACACAAGCGGGAAATTATGTTTCTGGGGTGTGGTCAGTACACATTCTGTGTACAGAAGAGTTCCAGGTAGCCATATGGCATTGCATTTTCAGAAAATTACAATGGCTGATGATTGAAAAGGAAAGGACATTTTTATTAACATTCCATTACAATATGATTTGTGTCGCAATTGTATACACTATATTATTTTTTTCTTTATTTCCAATTTATTTTTCCACAAAAGTGGAGTTACCATTTAAATAATTTCTTGGGGTTTTTTGTAACTCTCTTCCGCTATGTGCATTTCATGATCTATTTTAGCCACCCTAATTTCACTCTTGCATTTCTTGTTGCATTCTTTGTAATTTTGGAATGCTGCCAATGACCCCTCAGCCTTGTATTTTTTGAAGGCCTTTTCTTTAGATTTTGTATGCATTTTTACATTGGAGTTTAGCCACCCAGGGTTTATTTTAGCTCTTTTAAACTGATTCCCTGTTGGAATGCACTGGCACCTTTATTTAGTATGTTCCTAAAGCACTTCCATTTTTCCTCCGTGTTCTTTGTTCCTAGGATTTTATCCCATTTATTAGCGTCTAGCATGGAGTGCAGTTTAGGGGAAATTGGCTCTTTTGAAATTCGGTGTCCTTATATTACCCTTGTATTTACCTATGGTCACTAATTCCTAAGTTTCCCGTATTTCTATATCCGCAATCAGGTTTGTATTGTTAGTAATTAGTAGGTCTAGTAACACAGTGTTTTTTGTTGGTGCGTTCACCATCTGACCCATGAAATTGTCCTGCAAAACATTTAGGAAATGGCAAGCCCTAGATGAATGCGCGGGTTCCGTCTGCCCAGTCTATATCTGAATAATTTAAGTCCCCCATTATAATGACATTTCCCATCCTTGCTGCAATTCCAAGCTGTGATAGGAGGTCACCTCCCCCTCCTCCCTCTGGTTGCGAGGCCTATATTACTATCCCCAATAGTACCTTTCCTTTGAAGTTCCACCCATAGGGATTCCACCTCCTCCCTAGCTCCATTAGTGATATTGTACCTCATATTCACTTGCAGATTGTTCTTGATGTAAAGGCATACCCCTCCTCCTTTTTTACCCTCTCTATCTCTACGATAACGGGAATACCCCAGTATGTTTGCCAGCCAATCATGAGAGCTGTCAGACCAAGTCTCTGGGATTCCCACAAAATCGAAATCCTCCTCATACATTAACAGCTCCAGTTCTCCCATCTTGTTGGCCAGACTTCTAGCATTGGTATACAAACCTTGTAATTGAGCCTGGTTGCATACTGTATTCTCGTTAGATGTTATGAGGCTGCACTTTCATTTTTTTCAGCCTACCTACATTAGGTTTTGGCTTTCTGGTCACCCTACCGCTAATGCCTCCAATAATGCCCGCTGAACCTTGCTCCCTGCTGGCTAATTCTACATCGCCCCCCCCATAGCCTAGTTTAAAAGCCCTTCTAACTTTTTGGCCATCTTCTCTCCCAGGACGGCTGCTCCTTCCCCATTTAGGTCTAGCCCATCCCTACTAAAGAGCAGGTAGCCAACTGAGAAGTTGGCCCAGTTCTCCAGGAACCCAAACTCCCCCATACTACATCAGCTCCTCAGCCACTTGTTAGCCATAATCTCCCGCTGCCTCTCTGGCATGGCTTGAGGTACAGGTAGGATTTCTGACAATATTACCTTGGAGGTCCTACTCCTCAATTTAGCTCCCCAAAATTGTTTTTTAGGATTCTCCACCTTCCTCTAACTTTGTCATTAGTACCCACATGTACCATGACAGCCGGGTCCTCCCCAGCCCCACCAAATAGTCTGTCCGCCCAGTAAACAATAATCAATTTGTCGCTCACGTTTTTTTTTTTCGAAAGATTGCCCTTTCTGTCCTTCTAATAATTGAGTCCCCTACCACAAAAACATGTCTTTCCTTACTGTCACTCCTGCCCTCACTGGAGGAGTTCTTCCCCTGGAAGCCAGGGGCATCATCCTGCTCACGCAATGCTGGTACCTGACTAGTTTTCCCATCATTACGCAACAGGGCAAATTTATTGGGATGTTCCAGCCCAGGACTGGCCTCCTTGACTCTTTCCCTTCTACCCTTCCTAACTGTCACCTAACTACTCTGCTCTGGTGCCTGCCCCTTTGTCTCTCCACCCGCCTCTGTGCTGGCCCCTGCCGGTACGCTCCCAGTTCTCTTTAAGTATGGAGATTCTTCTCAGTGTTGCCAGTTGCTTCCCTAGATTCAGGACCTGAGCTTCTAGGTAAGCAATATGCTTATATTTTGTGCAGCTGTATTCCCCCTCAATCGCATGATCAAGGAACGCATAAGGTACTCCCAATACTTAGGTATTCCCTTACTCAGGTATTCACACTACTCAAGTACTCCACAGCACTCAGTTACCCCACATCAGTCCCTCCACAGCACTCAGCAGTACCCTGTTACTCCACAGCACTCAGCAGTACTATGTTACTCCACAGCACTCAGCAGTACTCTGTTACTCCACAGCACCGTTTTCTCCCTCTCCCCCAGTCAGCCTGTCACTCCCTGCTCTGCTTCTGTCACACTCCCATACATTCCCCCTCCAGTATGTGGATACACTCCTCCGCCTCTGTCACCTCCTGGTCCCACCTCGGCTCCTCTATCAGACAGCCAGCATTGTGGGGTGACGCTGTCTGTCCCTCCCTCCTCTGTTGCCGCCGCCTTCGCTCCCGGGCCCCCAGTCTCTCTCTGTCTTGGGGGGGGGGGTCACAGTTTTTGGTTCCTACGCTCACTCACACACGCTCAGCTGACACTCCTCACACACGCTCAACTCAGCTGTCACTGATTTCCGTGCCCTTTCCTCCTGTAGCACAGCACCACCTGCTGGGCACCCACCGCTATACACAATGCCACAGATGTAAAAAAGGAATATGCTCAGTGTAGTATAAAACCTCCGTAGAGTGCTGTATTTAATTAAAAATGTCTTTTTAGGAAATGAGTGGAGAACAGATAATACATAGGAGCAAAAAATAAAGAAGTCCATTTGCTCAGTAAGACACATTTTTTCCTTTTAGTGGACATGAAGCCAGAACATTTGCAAATTTAATTATCCGGGTCCCCTGTAGCATCTGGTTAACACCTTAAGAGTCCCCAGCTACAACCTAAAAAGCTGGTTGTTTTTCAGGTTAGCTGGTAAGAGTGATGGGAATTCTTTGTTTCTGATGTACAGCTTACTGCAAATGCTAGTTGTAGGTTGGGCAGGTTGACACTTTTTTGCATAATTGATAGTTTACTAGCCTTTCAAATACAATGCCTGGCCTGTTCTTCAGTGACCAAGGCCCATTCTGATCTAAGATAAGAAGGTGCAGGAATTGGAGATGATCTGAGATGTGAAGGTCAAGAAATTGGGTCTGATCTCAAATGTGAATGTGCAAGAATTGGGGTGATATGAGGTGTGAAGGTGTAGCAATTGGGTCTGTTCTAAGATGTGAAGGTGCAAAAATGTGGGTAATCTGAGGTGTGAAGGTACAAGAATTGGGGCGGATTTGAGGTGTGAAGGAGCAGGAATTGGGGCTGATCTGAAGTGTGAAGGTGCAGGAATTAGGGTGATCTGAGATGTGATAGGTGCAGGAATTGGGGTTGATCTGAGGTGTAAAGGCAAGAATTGGGGTGATCTGAAATGTGAAGGTGCAGGAATAGGGGTGATCTGAGGTGTGAAGGTGCAGGAATTGGGGTGATCTGAGGTGTGAAGGTGCAGGAATTGAGGCTGATCTGAGGTGTGAAGGTGCCGGAATTGCGGTAACCTGAGATGTGAAGTTGCAGAAATTGGGGCTGATCTGAAATGAGAAGGTGCACAAATTGGGGTGATCTGAGGCATGGAGGTGCAGGAATTGGGGTTATCTGAGATGTGAAGGTGCAAGAAGTGGGCTTATCTTAGATGTGTAGGTGCAGGAATTGGGCTGATCTAAGATGTGAGGGAGCAGGAATTGAGGTGATCTGAGACATGAAGGTGCAGGAATTGGGGTCATCTGAAATGTGAATGAGCAGGAATTGGGTTGATCTGAGATGCGAAGGTTCAGGAATTTGGGTTGATCTGAGATTTGAAGGTGCAAAAATTGAGATGATCTGAGAGGTGAAAGTGCAGGAATTTGGGCTGATATGAGATGTGCACGTACAAGAATTGGGCTGATCTGAGATGTGAAGGTACAAGAATTGGGGTGATCTGAGGTGTGAAGGTACAAGAATTGGGGTGATCTGAGGTGTGAAGGTGCAGGAATTAGGGTGATATTTGACATGAATGTGCAGGAATTGGGCTGAACTGAGATGTGAAGGTGCAGGAATTGGGCTGATCTGAGGTGTGAAGGTGCAGGAATTGGGCTGGTCTGAGATGTGAAGGTGCAGGAATTGGGGTGATCTGAGTTGTGAAGGTGCAGGAATTGGGCTGAACTGAGATGTGAAGGTGCAGGAATTGGGCTGATCTGAGATGTGAAGGTGCAGGAATTGGGCTGGTCTGAGATGTGAAGGTGCAGGAATTGGGGTGATCTGAGTTGTGTAGGTGCAGGAATTGGGGTGATCTGAGTTGTGAAGGTGCAGGAATTGGGGTGATCTGAGGTGTGAAGATGCAGGAATTGGGGTGATCTGAGGTGTGAAGGTGCAGTGACTAGGGCTGATCATTAGCAGTACAACTATGAGTAGGGTTGAGCGGACACCTAGATGTCCGTGTTCGACGGGTTCGGCCGAACTTTAAAAAAAAGTCCGGGTCCGTGTCCCGGACTTTTACCGAACTTTTCCCGGACACCGAACCCCATTGAAGTCAATGGGGACCCGAACTTTAAGGCACTAAAATGGCTCTAAAACACCAATGGAAAGGGCTAGAGTGCTGCAAATGGCAGCAAAACGTAGTTAAGAGCGTGGCAAGTGCTCTGCAAACAAATGTGGATAGGGAAATAACTTAAAACAACAAAAAAAAAACAGAAAAATAAAACAATGTTCTTCATCTCTGAAGGACGAGGCCCATAAGGAGTAGGAGGGAGGTTGAGGTGGTGGTGGATGTGGCGGTGTCATAGGCGTGCGCACAGGGTGTGCCTGGTGTACCTGGGCACACCCTAATCACCTAGGGCACATAGCATTATCGCTCTGTTTGCCAGTGAGGAGATGGGAAAGATCTCCCTCGCACCTGCTCTGCTCTATTTCTCTTTGCCAGCAGGGAGAGTAATGTATCGGGGCCATGTACATGTAGGCAAACACATGCATGTGTATTTCAACTTTGGGGTGCACACCCTAATGCAATAGGCTGCGCACACCTATGGGCGGTGTAGGTGGAAGCGGCGGTGGAGGAGGACCAGGGCCGGATTAAGAGCATCATGGTCTTGGTGCTGAGGATTTTGAAGGGCCTTAAGGGCCGTGCCTTGGCATGCACCCAGAGGAGGAAGGGTGCAGCCATGCATGCCTAAGTCAACATGGGATGCTGTCTCTGAAGCCCATAAACACATCCATGCATCGGCAACTGTCCCTCCTTGTCCGGCCTTCGCGCTGTGTGGGGAGGTTCTGAGGGTGCTGCCTGGGGAAGCGAGCATAGAAGCCAGACTTCTGTGTTTACAAGTGACAGAAGAGCGGTCACAGTGAATATGGCCAACCCGGGGCCTATATAAAAGGTAGGGGCTTGCATGGAGCTGCAGCTCCAATAGCCCCTACGTTAATCTGGCCCTGAGGAGGAGGACGAGGTAGCCAACACTGCTTCTTTTCACAAATTTTAAATGAGGGTACACCCCAAAAGAGTGAGAAAGAGCAAAAATGGAACAATGGCTGGGTAAGGTCGGTATCCATTGCTATTCTGCACAAGGTACGGAAAAGTCCCGTGGGATCCATGCCTGGTTCATTTTAATGAACGTGAGCTTGTCCACATTGTCTCTGGACAGGCGGCTGCGCTTGTCTGTTATAACACCCCCAGCCGTGCTAAATACCCGTTCAGATAATACACTGGCTGCAGGGCACGCCAGCACCTCCAAGGCGTAAAGGGCAAGCTCAGGCCATGTGCCCAATTTGGAGACCCAGAAGTTGAAGGGGGCAGACCCCTCATTCACTACATGTAGGCGTGTGCACACATACTGCTCCACCATGTTGGTAAAATGCTGCCTCCTGCTAAGACGTTCCATCTGAGCTGCTGGTGCTGCTGTTTGTTGTGGCGTGCTGACAAAGCTTTTCCACATTTCGGCCATGCTAACCCTGCCTTCTGAGGTGCTGGCGGTGCCCTGGTTGAGTTGGCGACCTCCTCCTCCTCCTCCTCTGCCTTGTGCTTCCACTGTGGCCCCGCTGTCAGATGGGAATGCCAGCAGCATCGCGTCTACCAGCGTGCGCTTGTACTCGTGCATCTTGCGATCGCGCTCCAGTGAGTGAATTAAGGACGGTACGTTGTCCTTGTAACGGGGATCCAGCAGCGTGGCCACCCAGTAATCAGCACAAGTTAGAATGTGGGCAACTCGGCGGTCGTTGTGGAGACACTGCAGCATGTAATCGCTCATGTGTGCCAGGCTGCCCAGAGGCGACGAAAGGCTGTCCTCTGTGGGAGGTGTATCGTCCGTGTCCTCTGTATCCCCCCAGCCACGCACCAGTGATGGCCATGAGCTGGCCTGGGTGCCACCCTGCTGTGAACATGGTTCCATCTCCTCCTCCAGCTCCTCCTCCTCCTCATCCTCCTCATCCTCCAGAACTGTGCCCCT
This sequence comes from Pelophylax lessonae, assembly GCF_965119305.1. Taxonomy (NCBI): domain Eukaryota; kingdom Metazoa; phylum Chordata; class Amphibia; order Anura; family Ranidae; genus Pelophylax; species Pelophylax lessonae. The sequence goes on along the minus strand of NC_138776.1, from coordinate 34,973,373 downwards.
GCTGGACAATTGTGTCCCTGGCGTTTGTGTGTGCAGGAACCCACCCTCGGAGCCCCTTGCGAATGACTGCCCTGAAAGCCTTTAAAATGTTACCTCTTCATCCTCCTCCTCCTCCTCCTCATCCTGTGCCACATCCTCTTCCATCATCGCCCGAATTGTTTTTTCAAGGAGGCATAGAAGTGGGATAGTTAAGCTGAGAACGGCGTCATTGCCACTGGCCATGTTGGTGGAGTACTCAAAACAGCGCAACAAGGCACACAGGTCTCGCATGGAGGCCCAGTTATTGGTGGTGAAGTGGTGCTGTTCCGCAGAGCGACTCACGCGCGCGTGCTGCAGCTGAAACTCCACTATGGCCTGCTGCTGCTCGCACAGTCTTTCCAGCATGTGCAAGGTGGAGTTCCACCTTGTGGGCACGTCACATATGAGGCGGTGAGCGGGAAGGCCGAAGTTACGCTGCAGCGCTGCCAGGCGAGCAGCAGCAGGGTGAGAACGCCGAAAGTGCGCACAAACGGCCCGCACTTTCTGCAGCAGCTCTGACATATCGGGGTAGTTTTTAAGGAACCTCTGCACCACCAAATTCAGCACATGCGCCAGGCAAGGGATGTGCGTCAAACCGGCTAGGCCCAGAGCTGCTATGAGATTTCTCCCATTATCGCACACCACCAGGCCGGGCTTGAGGCTCGCTGGCAGCAACCACTCATTTGTTTGCTGTTCCATGCTCCTCCACAACTCCTGCGCGGTGTGTGGTTTGTCCCCCAAACAGGCAAGTTGTAAAACTGCCTGCTGTCGTTTACCCCTGGCCGTGCTGAAGTTGGTGGTGAAGGTGTTACGCTGTCCGGATGAGGAGGCGGTAGAGGATGAGGAAGCGGAGTAGGAGGAGTTAGGAACAGGAGGCAAACTGAAGCGCCCTGCAATCCTCGGTGGTGGAAGGACATGCGCCAAATTGCTATCCGCCTCAGGCCCATCCGCCACTGCATTTACCCAGTGTGCCGTTAGGGAGATATAACGCCCCTGACCGTGCTCACTGGTCCACGTATCGGTAGTTAGGTGGACCTTGGCACAGATGGCGTTGCGCAGTGCACACCTGATTTTTTCCCCCACTTGGTTGTGTAGGGAAGGGATGGCTTGCCTGGAAAAGTAGTGGCGGCTGGGCACGACGTACTGTGGGACAGCCACCGACATAAGGTTTTTAAAACTGTGCGTCTCCACCAGACGGAATGACAGCATTTCAAAGGCCAATAATTTTGAAATGCTGGCATTCAGGGCCAGGGATCGCGGGTGGGTAGGGGGGTACTTCCTCTTCCTCTCAAGTGTTTGGGAGATGGAAATCTGAACGCTTCCACGGGACATTGTGGAGATGGTTGTTGGTGACCCAGGTGGTGGTGTTGCTGACAGATCGTCTGTTTGCGGGGTGGCAGGTGCCGGTATCACTACAGATGTGGCTGGAGCGGCCGAGACTGCAGCAGAAGAGGAAGCAGGATGAGCCAGAGACGTTTCTTGGTTTTGAAGGTGTGTACTCCACTGCAGCTCGTGCTTTGCACTTAGATGCCTGATCATGCAGGTTGTGCTCAGGTTGAGAAGGTTTATGCCTCGCTTCAAGCTCTGATTGCACAGGGTGCAAACCACTCGTGTCCTGTCATCAGCACATTTTCTAAAGAACTTCCACGCTAGAGAACTCCTTTGAGCTGACTTTGGTGCGCTCGTTCCCTTGCTGCGTTGGGCAGTAGCGGGCGTAGTGTCTAGGGCACGGCCGCTCCGCTTCTGCACCCTGCTCCCTCTTCTGCTGTGCTGGTGGCTCTGTGCGACCACCGCCTCTTCCTCCAAACTACTCAGGTCACCTGCATGACGTTCATTCCATGTGGGGTCGAGGACCTCATCGTCCTCCACATCATCTTCCACCCAGTCTTCACCCCTGCCCTCCTTGTCGGTCTCCACAATGCTGAACGCCGCAGCAGTTGGCACCTGCGTTTCGTCATCATCGGAGACGTGCTGCGATGATCCTTGCATGTACTCATCTTGAGAAATAAGTGGTTGGGCATCGCTGCACTCAATCTCTTCCACTTCTGGGGCAGGGCTAGGTGGATGGCCCTGGGAAACCCTGCTGACAGAGTCATCAAAAAGAAGAAGAGACTGCTGTATGGCTTGGGGCTCAGACTGCTTGCCTGATTTGCAAGGGGGTGAGGTGAAAGACGGTTGGACATCGGCTGCAGGTGCCAACTGTGACCTTTCTGCAGTAGACTGGGTGGGAGACAATGTGAAGGAACTGGAGGCACTGTCAGCAGCAAACCAATCTACTATCGCCTCCACTTGTTCTGGCCTCATCACTTCTAGGGGCGTATGATGCCCTACCAAATACTGATGCAGGTTCTGTCGCCTACTCACACTTGAGGAAGGTGTTTCACTTGTGCGTGTAGCTGGCACAGATCGACCACGTCCTCTCCTTGCAACAGGAGCTCTAGCAGCAGCACCACCACGACCCAGGCCACGGCCCCTATTTGACGCTCTCCTCATATTTCTGAAATTTAAGATCTTGCCCTAGAAAGGTCTTTATTGAATAGCGGAACAAAAGAACAACAGTATCGCACGGGTGTATCTCACAGTCGAATATGCAAACTATGCCGCAATTTAATGTTTTTTACACCAAAAGGGTGTGTATTGAATAGCGGAATAGGATAAAAAACTGTGTATCTCACACGTACAAACACAGACTAGGCCCGATTAAATTTTTTCCTACCCTAAAGGGAGGATGAGGAAGAGGAGTATGGAACAGGCAGCACCCTCAAATCTTCAGAAGTATGAGATGAACCCCAAAAACTTGGAAAGGTGGATCTCACACGTACCGACACAGACTATTCCGCAATTTAATTGAGCCCCAAAGGTTTTTATTGAATAGCGGAATAGGAAATATGATCAAAAAAAAGTGTATGTTTTTCACACGTACAGAAGCACACTAGGCCCCAATTACTATTGTTTGTACACCTAAAAGGATGGATGAGGAAGAGGAGGAGGAGGAGTATAGAACAGGCAGCACCCTCAAAGCTTCAGAAGTATGAGATGAACCCCAAAAACTTGGAAAGGTGGATCTCACACGTACCGACACAGACTATTCCGCAATTTAATTGAGCCCCAAAGGTTTTTATTGAATAGCGGAATAGGAAATATGATCAAAAAAAAGTGTATGTTTTTCACACGTACAGAAGCACACTAGACCCCAATTACTATTGTTTGTACACCTAAAAGGATGGATGAGGAGGAGGAGGAGGAGTATAGTACAGGCAGCACCCTCAAAGCTTCAGAAGTATGAGATGAACCCCAAAAACTTGGAAAGGTGGATCTCACACGTACCGACACAGACTATTCCGCAATTTAATTGAGCCCCAAAGGTTTTTATTGAATAGCGGAATAGGAAATATGATCAAAAAAAGTGTATGTTTTTCACACGTACAGAAGCACACTAGGCCCCAATTACTATTGTTTGTACACCTAAAAGGATGGATGAGGAGGAGGAGGAGGAGTATAGAACAGGCAGCACCCTCAAAGCTTCAGAAGTATGAGATGAACCCCAAAAACTTGGAAAGGTGGATCTCACACGTACAGACACAGACTATTCCGCAATTTAATTGAGCCCCAAAGGTTTTTATTGAATAGCGGAATAGGAAATATGATCAAAAAAAAGTGTATGTTTTTCACACGTACAGAAGCACACTAGGCCCCAATTACTATTGTTTGTACACCTAAAAGGATGGATGAGGAGGAGGAGGAGGAGGAGTATAGAACAGGCAGCACCCTCAAAGCTTCAGAAGTATGAGATGAACCCCAAAAACTTGGAAAGGTGGATCTCACACGTACCGACACAGACTATTCCGCAATTTAATTGAGCCCCAAAGGTTTTTATAGAATAGCGGAATAGGAAATATGATCAAAAAAAAGTGTATGTTTTTCACACGTACAGAAGCACACTAGGCCCCAATTACTATTGTTTGTACACCTAAAAGGATGGATGAGGAAGAGGAGGAGGAGGAGTATAGAACAGGCAGCACCCTCAAAGCTTCAGAAGTATGAGATGAACCCCAAAAACTTGGAAAGGTGGATCTCACACGTACCGACACAGACTATTCCGCAATTTAATTGAGCCCCAAATGTTTTTATTGAATAGCGGAATAGGAAATATGATCAAAAAAAAGTGTATGTTTTTCACACGTACAGAAGCACACTAGGCCCCAATTACTATTGTTTGTACACCTAAAAGGATGGATGAGGAGGAGGAGGAGGAGTATAGAACAGGCAGCACCCTCAAAGCTTTAGAAGTATGAGATTGTGTTCACTGTACCCCACAAAGATTGTGTTCACTGTACCCGACAAAGATTGTGTTCACTGTACCCCACAAAGGTTTTGTTCACTGCACCCCACAAAGATTGTGTTCACTGCACTCCAAAAGAATTGTCTTCACTGCACCCCACAAAGATTGTGTTCACTGTACCCCACAAAGGTTTTGTTCACTGCACCCCACAAAGATTGTGTTCACTGTACCCCACAAAGGTTTTGTTCACTGCACCCCACAAAGATTGTGTTCACTGTACCCCCCAAAGATTTTGTTCACTGCACCCCACAAGGATTGTCTTCATTGCACCCCACAAGGATTGTCTTCACTGCACCCCACAAGGATTGTCTTCACTGCACCCCACAAAGATTGTGTTCACTGTACCCCACAAAGATTTTGTTCACTGCACTCCAAAAGGATTGTCTTCACTGCACCCCACAAAGATTGTGTTCACTGTACCCCACAAAGGTTTTGTTCACTGCACCCCACAAAGATTGTGTTCACTGTACCCCACAAAGGTTTTGTTCACTGCACCCCACAAAAATTGTGTTCACTGTACCCCCCCAAAGATTTTGTTCACTGCACCCCACAAGGATTGTCTTCACTGCACCTCACAAGGATTGTCTTCACTGCACCCCACAAGGATTGTCTTCACTGCACCTCACAAAGATTGTGTTCACTGTACCCCACAAAGCTTTTGTTCACTGCACCCCACAAAGATTGTGTTCACTGTACCCCCCAAAGATTTTGTTCACTGCACCCCACAAGGATTGTCTTCACTGCACCCCACAAGGATTGTCTTCACTGCACCCCACAAGGATTGTCTTCACTGCACCCCACAAAGATTGTGTTCACTGTACCCCACAAAGATTTTGTTCACTGCACTCCAAAAGGATTGTCTTCACTGCACCCCACAAAGATTGTGTTCACTGTACCCCACAAAGGTTTTGTTCACTGCACCCCACAAAAATTGTGTTCACTGTACCCCCCAAAGATTTTGTTCACTGCACCCCACAAGGATTGTCTTCACTGCACCTCACAAGGATTGTCTTCACTGCACCCCACAAGGATTGTCTTCACTGCACCTCACAAAGATTGTGTTCACTGTACCCCACAAAGGTTGTGTTCACTGCACCCCACAAAGGTTTTGTTCACTGCACCCCACAAAGATTGTGTTCACTGCACCCCACAAAGATTGTGTTCACTGTACCCCACAAAGGTTTTGTTCACTGCACCCCACAAAGATTGTGTTCACTGTACCCCACAAAGGTTGTGTTCACTGCACCCCACAAAGGTTTTGTTCACTGCACCCCACAAAGGTTTTGTTCACTGTACCCCACAAAGGTTTTGTTCACTGTACCCCACAAAGGTTTTGTTCACTGCACCCCACAAAGATTGTGTTCACTGTACCCCACAAAGGTTTTGTTCACTGCACCCCACAAAGATTGTGTTCACTGTACCCCCCAAAGATTTTGTTCACTGCACCCCACAAGGATTGTCTTCACTGCACCCCACAAGGATTGTCTTCACTGCACCCCACAAAGATTGTGTTCACTGTACCCCACAAATATTTTGTTCACTGCACCCCACAAAGATTGTGTTCACTGTACCCCACAAAGATTTTGTTCACTGCACTCCAAAAGGATTGTCTTCACTGCACCCCACAAAGATTGTCTTCACTGTACCCCATAAAGGTTTTGTTCACTGCACCCCACAAAGATTGTGTTCACTGTACCCCACAAAGGTTTTGTTCACTGCACCCCCCAAAGATTGTGTTCACTGTACCCCACAAAGATTGTGTTCACTGTACCCCACAAAGGTTTTGTTCACTGCACCCCACAAGGATTGTCTTCACTGCACCCCACAAGGATTGTCTTCACTGCACCCCACAAAGATTGTGTTCACTGTACCCCACAAAGATTTTGTTCACTGCACCCCACAAAGATTGTGTTCACTGTACCCCACAAAGATTTTGTTCACTGCACTCCAAAAGGATTGTCTTCACTGCACCCCACAAAGATTGTGTTCACTGTACCCCACAAAGGTTTTGTTCACTGCACCCCACAAAGATTGTGTTCACTGTACCCCACAAAGGTTTTGTTCACTGCACCCCACAAAGATTGTGTTCACTGTACTCCACAAAGATTGTGTTCTCTGTACCCCACAAAGGTTTTGTTCACTGCACCCCACAAAGATTGTGTTCACTGTACCCCACAAAGGTTGTGTTCACTGCACCCCACAAAGGTTTTGTTCACTGCACCCCACAAAGATTGTGTTCACTGCACCCCACAAAGATTGTGTTCACTGTACCCCACAAAGGTTTTGTTCACTGCACCCCACAAAGATTGTGTTCACTGTACCCCACAAAGATTGTGTTCACTGCACTCCAAAAGGATTGTCTTCACTGCACCCCACAAAGATTGTGTTCACTGTACCCCACAAAGGTTTTGTTCACTGCACCCCCCAAAGATTTTGTTCACTGCACCCCACAAGGATTGTCTTCACTGCACCCCACAAGGATTGTCTTCACTGCACCCCACAAAGATTGTGTTCACTGCACCCCACAAAGGTTTTGTTCACTGCACCCCACAAAGATTGTGTTCACTGTACCCCCCAAAGATTTTGTTCACTGCACCCCACAAGGATTGTCTTCTCTGCACCCCACAAAGATTGTGTTCACTGTACCCCCCAAAGATTTTGTTCACTGCACCCCACAAGGATTGTCTTCACTGCACCCCACAAGGATTGTCTTCACTGCACCCCACAAAGATTGTGTTCACTGCACCCCACAAAGGTTTTGTTCACTGCACCCCACAAAGATTTTGTTCACTGCACTCCAAAAGGATTGTGTTCACTGCACCCCAAAAAGATTGTGTTCACTGCAGCCCACACACAGAAAAATGGATGTGGATCACTGACACCTGCCTATCTCCTATCCCACACCACACAGCAATATCGATTGTAGTTTGTAGAACACAGTTTCCCTAAAATTCAGCAGACTCTGTCCCTAACAGGATTGAGAAGAGATCGTAGATCAGGAGAACTAAGTGCAGACCCCACCCCACACAGCAATATCGATTGTAGTTTGTAGAACACTCTGACCCTAAAATTCAGCAGCAGCCTCTCCCTAACAGGATTGAGAAGAGATCGTAGATCAGGATTGAGTGCAGACCCCACCCCCCACATAGCAATATCGATTGTACTTTGTAGAAGACACTGACCCTATAATTCAGCAGACTCTATCCCTAAAATGCCTACAACTCGCCCTGCCTAAACACTCCGACCTGTCCCTCAATTCTATCCGGACACAAATGGTTTTTTCCTGCCTATCTTTCCCTAATCAGCAGCCAGCACGTTGATGTGTGCTCTGTCCCTGATCTAAGCAGCATAATGACGCCGCTGCGGCTGCCTCGAACTTATAAAGACTTGGTCACATGCTTCAGACGGCCAATCACAGCTACTGAGACATTTGCAGGCATGGCTGGGATGGCTTAAGGCACACCAGTTAAACGATTGTTGATTGGCTGTTGAAAGCCCGCCATGAAAAGAGCGCCAAAGCATGCAAAACCCAGAAATAAAACGACCGAACACAGATTTTTACCCGAATATACAGTAAAGTGTCCGTGTTCGTGTTCGGGTAACAAAAATCCAATTATTCGGTACGAACACGAATAATACAGTCCGTGTTCGCTCAACACTAACTATGAGTATAAAACATTGAAGAAATACACAGCCCCAGAATGCTAATGTTCACAGGCACAACAGCTATCTAATGCTTATATATTGATGTTTATTCTAGGAAAGGTTGCTGACCTTTAGTCTAGTTTATATGTTCTTGTAGCATATCATGAACTTCTTCTTAAACCTATTTGAAACTAATCAGCAAACAATTTAGAACCTTGGCTGAGTTATTAATCTAGCAAAACACACATCAGAGAACACTGAGCTCGTGAACATGCTGCAGCCTATATATTGTTATTACACAATATTTGTATTTGAATAATCTTTAGCTACAATGATTAATAAGTTTATCTGTAGCTGAAATTCAATTGCATGTAAACCTAAACAGAATGATATTTAGTTTGCTAAACTATTATATATATATTGATTTTTTTTAAAATACATTTTTTAATGTTTTTGCTTCTTATTTATTTATCTTATTTCCTTGTTTTTTAAGTGAATTAAAATTAGAAATTAAAATGTAGATAGAATTCCTATCTACATGCACTCCAGCGATGACTGCGTGGCCTTTCTCAGGGAGGGATTCCACAGCAGACTATGTTTGCATAATATGCATTTTTGCGGCAATTTGTTTTCTCTATTAGAAGCCCAAGTAACAAGGTGACAACAAAGGAGCACAATTGAGTTACAGAGACAGGGTGTTGTCACTCTATAACAGGAAGTGCCCAATCAAGATTCTTCATGGTAGGCCCACCAGGTACTATTTTATTAAAATCTGCAGATTTAAAAAAAATGAAAATTACTTTTTTATGATAACACGGTAAAGTTTAAATGACATTTTAGTGATTGGGTTATATCTACTATAAAGCATAACTTAATGTAAAAAAAATAAAAAAACATGCTCAGTATAGTATACAACCCCCGTAGAGTGCTGTATTTAACCACTTGCCAACCGCCTAACGCAGATTTACTGCGGCAGGGTGGCTCGGCTGCTCATAATCAAATAGATCTACATGATTGTGTGCAGATGATCTCAGCGGCGCGCACGAGTGGCACTCCCGCTGTGATTAGGCACAGCGGGATGCAGACCACGCTAGGAGAGGGCGCGATCGCCGTTGGCCTCCTGCGATCTTCGGCAAGACTGACAGAAGAGCTGTCTGGAATGTAAACAATGTCAGAGAGGCAGGGAAAGATCTTGTGATTCAGCTAAGCTGATCAAAATGATAAGCTGATTCAGCTAAGCTGAATCACCAATCTCTCTGTGCCTCTGTTCAATCCATCCCCCACACAGTTAGTAAGCACATCTAGGGAACACATTTAACCCCTTGATCACCCCTAGTGTTAACCCCTTCCCCGCCAGTGTCATTTATACAGTAACAGTGCATATTATTTAGTACTGATCACTAGTTTCGTATTGCCAATTCCTCCTAGATGAAATTGGTGATGTGTGGGCTTAAGGGGACTTTACTGGTATCATACTCAAGGTTGTACGACTACACATATATTTATATAAAAATTTTTATTTGTATTTATATCTAAAAAAGAGACATTTAGGCTACATTCACACCTGAGCGTAGCGTTTTTCGCGCGTTTTTTACCGCGATTTTACAACGATTTTTGCGGCGTTTTTTACCGCGATTTTACCGCGATTTTTACCGCGATTTTTGTGCAGGCGTTTTTAGATTGAATAGAGATCAATGGAAAACGCCTGTAATCTGCCCAAAAAGAAGCTCATGTACTTTTTTGAGCGTTGGGCGTTTTGTATACAGCGTCAAAACGCTCAGATGTGAACAGGGGCCATTGAAATGAATAGGATTTGTCTTGTTGGGCGTTTTGAGAGCTGATCCTAGAGCAGAAAAACGCCCCAAAAACGCCCCAAAACGCCTAGATGTGAACGGAGCCTAAAATTTACACATTGACATTAACAAAACATCCAGAAAAGTACATAAAGAAAAAATATAAATACATGACCAACAAATATTGGTGACAATTCAAAGTTGTTTCGACACGTAAGATCCTCCTTATGTTGATATGGGGCTATTCATGCCACCACTTAAATCCTTGCCCGACATGTTTCGCTATACAAAGCTTCTTTAGGGGCGGATTAGCTTGATAAAGATATCATTACTGTCTATAAGATAGCGATACAAAATAGTTATTAGTGAATTACACAAATAGGAAAACTTTCAGAGTGTTGATATAGTTGGAGAGCAGATCCCAATACCCACACGTACCCCGCATGCAGCATTCCAGATGGCTAGGTGGAAAAATAGGGAATTGCGCACTAATAACTATTTTGTATCGATATCTTATAGACAGTAATGATATCTTTATCAAGCTAATCCCTCCCTGAAGAAGCTTTGTATAGCGAAACATGCCGGGCAAGGATTTAAGTGGTGGCATGAATAGCCCCAATTCAACATAAGGAGGATCTTACTTGTCAAACAACTTTGAATTGTCACCAATATTTGTTGGTCATGTATTTATATTTTTTCTTTATGTACTTTTCTGGATGTTTTGTTAATTTCAATGTGTAAATTTAAATGACTCTTTTTTAGATATAAATAAAAATACAACTTTTTATATAAATATATGTGTAGTCATACAATCTTGAGTATGATACCAGTAAAGTCCCCATAAGCCCACACATCATCAATTTCCTCTAGGGGGAACTGGCAATACGAAACTAGTATAATTTGGGATGTAGGTATCAATTATGGTAACAATACATATTAGAGCACAATCAAATTAAGTATAGTACTGATCACTGTATTAATGTCACTGGTCCCCAAAAAGTGTCAGATTTGTCCATCGCAATGTCGCAGTCCCGATAAAAAAATCGCTGATTACTAATAAAAAAAAATAACTAAATAAAAACTCTGCTGCTGCTATTGCCGCCAGGCACCTGCGATCGCTCCCCGTGGAGAGAGAACAGCGGTCTGCTGTTGTAAACACAGCAGACCGTTGCTCTCTCAGGAATCAATGCAGAGCTCCTGTGTTCCTTCTATTTAGGCTCACAAGTCTCAGTGTTGATTCCATAAGCCCCTCCCCACCACAGATAGAAAGCACCCCTAGGCTCACATTTAACCATTTGATCGTCCCTGGGCGAGTATCATTATTACAGTAACAGTGCATATTTTTAGCACTGATTACTGTAGTAATGTCACTGGCACCCCCAAAGTGTCAAAAATGTCAGTTAGGATTCCGATCTGTCAACCGCAATGTCGCAGTCCCACTAAAAATTGCAGATCGCCGCCATTACTAGTAAATAAATAAATAAGAAAAAATGACATAAATCTTTCCCCTAGTTTGTAGAGAGCATAACTTTTGTGCAAACCAATCAAAATACGCTTATTGTGATTTTTTTTTACCAAAAATATGTAGCAGAATACAAATTGGCCTAAAATGATGAAAAAAAGTTGATTTTTACATTTTTTTTTAATTGGTAATGTTTTCTAGCAGAAAGTGAAAAACGTATTTTTTTTTTTCAGAATTGACACACCTTTTTCAATTATAGCGCAAACAAAAATCGCACAGGTGATCAAATACCACCAAAAGAAAGCTCCATTTGTGGGGAAAAAAAGGACAATTTTATTTGGGTACAGCGTCACACGACCGCGCAATTGTCCATTAAAGTAACACAGTGCTGAATCGCAAAATTGGCCTGGTCATCAAGGGGACAAATCTTCCAGTCCAGAAGTGGATAATAATCATAGAATGCATTAAGATAAAAAAAAACCTTCTGTCTTTACAATCCCTTTAATATACATTAAAATCAAATACTGTAGTGGCAATAGTAATAATGAAAAATAAAGAAATGATGATATTGATAAAGTAGTATACTACAAAGTACATTATTAATATAACCATGAAAGCAAAACCATCAACAAAATATTTTTTCATGCATATATATATATATATATATATATATATATATATATATATATATATATATATATATATATATATATATAATTGTATACTCTCCTAAATAAGAAATTAACTGTAAATGAACATCTGATTCTACATGGAAGAGAATTATAATACCATAGACAATTTTTTTCTTCACTTTTTCTACCACTGTAACAACTTAATTTGTCTTTTGTGGAGCAATGTAATTATAATTTGTACACGTTTCCTTTGGATGTTTAGAGTGATAAAATCTACATTTACATTTGTAAAAAATTATCCTTCCATGACCAATACCATATCTCAAGGTTGCTGATAAATATAACAATTTTTTAGCATATTCTGTAAATATTGTCTATACATTAATAGAAGTTTGCACATACTGACACAGATGGGTGACGTGCAGCTAAACATATAAGTACCCATGTTACAGTCCAACTAGTCACTGGTCACCTGAACACCATGAAACTCCTTCTGATCTGTGTGCTCCTCAGAGCAGCTGGTGGGTCCTCTTTACAGGGCCAGTGCTACCACTAGGCGAACTAGGCATCCACCTAGGGTGCACTGCCTTCAAAGGCACAGCCATAGTCAGTGCCACATTCCTCTCCTGTCATCTTCTCATCCCCGGTGGATGTCACCTCTAGAGAGGGGGGCAGTGTGTACAGGAAGGGGGTGTAGGGTTAAAAGGGGGCAGTGTGTATAGGAAGGGGGTATAGGCTTAAAGGGGGTGTAGCATTAAAGGAGGGCAGTGTGTGCAGGGAGGGGGTGTAGTGTTAAAGGAGGGCAGTGTGTATAGGAAGGGGGTGTAGGGGTTAAAAGGGGCAGTGTGTATAAGAAGGGGGTGTAGGGTTAAAGGGGATGTAACATTAAAGGGGGGCAGTGTGTGCAGGAAGGGGGTGTAGTGTTAAAGGAGGGCAGTGTGTATAGGCAGGGGGTGTAGGGTTAAATGGGGTGAAGCATTAAAGGAGGGCAGTGTATGCAGGGAGGGGGGTGTAACGTTAAAAGAGGTCAGTGTGTATAGGAAGGGGATGTAGGGGTTAAAAGGGGCAGTGTGTATAGGAAGGGGGTGTAGAGTTAAAGGGAGTGTAACATTAAAGGGGGGAAATGTGTGCAAGAAAGAGGTGTAGTGTTAAAGGAGGGCAGTGTGTATAGGAATGGGGGTGTAGGGTTAAATGGGGTGAAGCATTAAAGGAGGGCAGTGTATGCAGGGAGAGGGGTGTAGTGTTAAAGGAGGGCAGTGTGTAAACGATGGGGTTGTAGGGGTTAAAAGGGGCAGTGTGTATAGGAAGGGGTGTAGGGTTAAAGAGGGTGTAACATTAAAGGGGGGCAATGTATGCAGGGAGGGGGTGTAGCATTAAAGGGGGGCAGTGTGTGCAGAAGGGCAGAAGGGGGAGGGCAGTGTATACAGGAAGGGGGGTGTAGGGTTAAAGGGGGGGCATTATTTGCAGGAAGAGGGGCAATTTGTACTGTTTTTATTTTGGGGGGGCGGTGCAAGTAGCTGGTCTTGCCTAGGGAGCAAAATAGTCTAGCATCGGCCCTGCCTTTTTACCTTTACTTGAAACAAAAATCCTTGTATGCATATTTTTTTTAAGGTTACAAATGCTGGATCCCTCCTCAACTCCTTGTGGGTGATCTCCGCTGCTCACTGCTACAAGACGTTAGTGGAATTTTCATGACAGAAGTTTTTACTAGAATAATTTGGAGTCATGATTGTTTTGTTGGTTGGTAGATTGGTTGGCTGGTTGGTTAATTGATTGGTTGGTTGCCTGGCTGACTGGTTAGTTGGTTGGTTGGTTGGATTATGGAGGGGCTGGTTGGTTGGTCTGGTTTATTGATTTACTTATTTACTACTTTATATATTTACTTATTTAAAATTAATAAAGGATTACTATCACAAAAATAATTCTGGTAGCTGTATTCAATTAATCTACATAATTAAATATTCAGAATACTATTCCTTTTTTATTTAGTTTATATATATATATATATATATATATATATATATATATATATATACATATATTTCTCTCCAAATTAACATGGAGAGCAAGTTGTCCTACAAAAGTGACAAGTGGCTAGTTTTTTTTTTTTTAATTAGTTGGCTGAACGACAAAAAAAAAAAACTGAACCAATTTTCCCATTCACGTATTTGAGGTGGAAGGGGAAATCCTCCCTGCTGTGTCATTGTATTCTGACAGTGGCAGTTCCCCACCATCAGAATATACTGATAAGTGCTGCAGCTGATTGGCTACATGAGTTGTTCGAGCGAAATGATACCAACAAGCCCATTCATGAAATTTGATCGACTTAACTTCTTATGAATGGGAGTGCCCATTCATGGATCAAAATTTGTTCCGTTCCTGCTGAACCGTCTAAATTTCGATCCATGTATGGCCAGCTTAAGACTATTCATGGTGCTTACCATGGACCATGGTCATCCTTATTCCCACAGTATAAATCTTCTTACAGAAAACAAAACACAACTGTTGCTGCAAATGTGCAAGCATCCCTAGCAGTCTTATAGACACTCCCAACCTCCCTCACTATCATTTATGCTGGAAAACTTAGGCAGTATCCATATTTCTGTCCTGACAAGCTCACTTTAAAAGGAAATTTAAAATAATGCAAAAGGATTTGTAATTCTCCTTCGCTAAATGTTGAGTGTCACCTCTACTGCCGACACAGATACGGGGCAGAAAGTTATAAACTTGTCACAGGATAATTTTATAGAACATTTTATAGATGCCCCAACTAAACATGTATCTCTATTAGACCTTGTAATCTTGAACAATTTTGTGCTAATAAAGTAGAATTTGTGTAGCGGTGACCATTACATGATTTTATTTAAACGTAGATTAAAACAACAAGCACATACTGATAAGACAAAAACACTTAAATTGTAAAGGTTTCCAGATTCCCAATGCTGAGGGCTGCTTTCCGAAACATAGACTGAAAGGAAACATTGTCTACACAAAGTTGATTTATATCCTGTTGTGAGTCTTGTAGACAGAGGCTCCTCTAAGTGTGTTTATGTTCAAACCTTTAAGTGAATAGTGCTCACCTTCTCATTCAGTCATATATGTATGTGTAATCATGGCACATAGCTTACCACTATGAAATATGGATGTGAGACTCAATCACCATGCTCCCTCTGTATGTTTAGGGGTTGTAACTTATTGGATATTTGTGTGACTCTTGAAAAATATAAATTGAAATAAAAAAAAATTGTGCCCCGAGTTCAGTTTTAAAGGATGGAAAAGTATCCATTTTCAGCCTATATCACTCTTAAATACCCAATGCAGATTAGATAGTAGATCTGCATTCCATAACTACATTGCACACTCTTTATGTCTATCCAGGAGCTTTCAGGTCAGACTGGGAGAACACAACATTGCTGTCTCCGAGGGCACCGAGCAGTTCATCAACTCTGTCAAGGTCATCAGACATGGAAGGTACAACTCCAGAACCCTGGACAAAGACATTATGTTGATTAAGTTGCCTCTCCCGCCACCCTCAACTCCTACGTCAAGGCCGTGTCTCCGCCCATTGGCTGTGCTGCTGTCAGCTCCAACTGTCTGATCTCTGGATGGGGCAACACTCTCAGCAGTGGAAGTAAGTCAGGCCAATTGTATAGTTGACCATTAATCTCCTTAGCCACTTGTGCAGTTAAAGTAAAACTAAAGCCAGAATGTTTTTTTCCTAGATGAAATGGGGAAAGGATTGTAGTGCTGTCTGTGTCCCCATCTGTGATTTTCTCTCTTTATTTTTTGCCCTGGTGAGCAATATCACTGTCCTGAAAATGGAGTTACATGTTTAGTTGTCACCAGAAGAGGAATTTAGAGTAAATAATACAATGGTCTGAGTAGGGATTTCTTCACACTTAGAAGAGATATCCTCCATCTAACTGTTATCTTTACAGGACAAGCAAGAAAGAATCTCCCTATTCGGACACAGATGGCAAAAAAATAAAAACATAAAACAACAAAAAAAAAGGCCAGGGGCTTTAACAATTCCCTAATCTATATAAATCCAAGGAATATGGATACATATACTGTAGTGAAGAATTTGAGAAAAAAAACCCTAAGGTAGTAGTTGGGGTCTAGCTAGTTGTAAGCATACCAAATTCAGCTAACAGTTGCCTAAAAACTTTCCCGAAACTAGTTGAGTAATAGCTGCTTAGAGGCATAATTTTTGCTTTACTTTTTAGTTTATTCAACATTTTCACTCTTCCATTTATTTTGATTTATTTTATTATGTCTCTTTTTTCTGCAGCCAACTACCCTGACCTCCTGCAGTGTGTAAGTGCCCCCATTCTGACTGCTTCCCAGTGCAGCAATGCTTACCCTGGTGAGATCACTGGCAACATGATCTGTGTTGGATACTTGGAAGGTGGAAAGATTCCTGCCAGGTAACTTCTCTAATATTTTTCATGTTCAACTATTAGAGCAACTACAGTAACTGAATGAAATGTTGAACATCTCTCTGCACATGTTGTAACCTAAGAAATGTATAAATGGTTTACGCTCAGAAAAGTTGGATTAATCTAGAAATCTGTGTTCAATATTTAATGGCTAATATATGCAATAAACTGTCAATAAGAATTGACTTTGGCATGAGAGCCTCTTTGTCTCAATTGTGTTTGCAGAGTCCTTGATTATTAATATGACTTTCTAAATTAAAACATTTTTTTTTCTTTTCTCAGGGTGACTCTGGTGGCCCCATGGTCTGCAGTGGACAGCTCCAGGGTATTGTCTCCTGGGGATATGGCTGTGCCCTAAGGAACTACCCCGGTGTCTACATCAAGGTCTGCAACTACAACAGTTGGATTGCCAATACTCAGGCTGCCAACTAAATACTAGTCTTTTCATGTTATCTATCCACAGCTATAAATCAGCTGGTATGTAAATAAAATATTATAAGAAACTGAAATGTCATGTGTGTTATTATAAAAAATCAGTGGCACTAATATCCAATTTCACAACATGGTTAATTATTGACATACAATCTTACAAACATACCATTAAACAATTAACACTTTTTTAAGGAAGACATTTATTCAAAAATAATCTGCAAGTTCTGCCTCTACAATAGCTAAATTTCCAGCACTGTTGCCGCCAACTAAGCTAAACATACATACCCACCAACCCATTCCACCAAATGGCTCTAATGTTTTTCCCTTCATTTTATTTTTACCTACATCATGTGTCAAATACATTTATTTTGTAAAAAATATACAGTGTTAGTTTATGTTTAGGTGTGTAAGGTAGGTCAAGCATTTTAACAGAGATAGACCCAAATGTGGGAGTTATCTCAAAATCTAGTCTGCTAGGTAAATTCTGCCAAAATCACTAAGGTATACATGATTGTAATAAACAGCCAAAAAATGCCTCTTGCTGTAACCACTCTGCTTAAAGGTCCATGCCAAAATCTTCCAAGTCTGATCGAATAGACTCCCAATTCAGGGTACTAATATGGGGTAAACGTGTAGCCCGCATAAGCTTATCAACCCTACAATACAATAAGGACCAGGGTGGTCTAGCTATCATTCATTCTACAATATATTATCTTGCCTCCCAGCTTAGACCCTGTCAGTTATCTTCTTCCTAGAGGGTCAGGTGGTCCCATTTTTTCCTTCCTGAAAGCAAGTTTTCCATATCTGGACTCTACAGCTCCCACAATAGATTTACTTATAACTTTGCAGTCTTCTGTTAAAATTGTGTTGGGGATACAGGGTTTTTTTTTATCATATCCCACTTTAGCGTAATTCTAATTATAGTGCGGTGAGATAT
This sequence comes from Pelophylax lessonae, assembly GCF_965119305.1. NCBI lineage: Eukaryota > Metazoa > Chordata > Amphibia > Anura > Ranidae > Pelophylax > Pelophylax lessonae. The sequence continues at coordinate 34,955,673 of NC_138776.1, read as the reverse complement.
AATTATATCTCAACTATATGCAGGAGACAATTCCTAAATCATTCTCAGATTTACAATTCGAATTTGGTCTCCCCTGAACATAATTTTATAAATACTTAAAGTTGAGACATGCTCTTCATTCACAGTCTCATTTTTTAAAATTATGTCTAACCGATCAATGATAAAAAAGAAGAGAGTGCCCAGCCGCCCTAGCATAACACCGTTTTATTTAATAAAAACAAATAAAACTTTGTTATGCTAGGGCGGCTGTGCGCTCTCTTCTTTTTTTCATTGCACAGTGTTTGGCCCATCACCCAGTGGAGGGTTAGGTGAGCTGCAACACCTCATCATTTCCATCACCATCAGCCTCTTTTAAAGGAATCTCCAGCCTGGGAATTCAAGTTTAGGATCTGTGCATGGACTGGTAAAATTTCTTGATTTTTGCATGTCTAACTGATCATCCTGTCATACAGGACGTCCTTCAAGTGACAGACAAAAAAGCACTTACTCCTTTCTTCTCTCTGCGCTTCAGGATGCCTTGGCCATACCATGCAGAAAGGGGTGGGAAAGGGGCCTGGGTGCGATTGATGGTGAAAAGTGGGAGCTCTGTTTATCTTCTGCCCTGTTGGTTTCAGTATCGGGTTCACACAAACTTTCTCATCTATATCTACTACATTGGGTATACTGGACTGCAGTCCAATTACATAAATGGGGGAGCAGAGCTACACCTATCCTTTCAAAATGTGCACAAGATCATGGTGATCTTGTCCATATGTTTTGGAGATGCCCCAAGCTTACCTGCAATTGGAACAAGATTATTGACACTATATCACAGGTGTATATGTTTAAACTTCCGAGGGATCCTGTTGTTTGTCTTTTGGGCGTCTTGGAGGAGGAATCTTACACCTCATGCACATACAGCGGTTGTACGCTTATTATATACAGCTCCCAAACTCATTGCTCAGTAATGGAATGTTCCTCAGGTGCCCACCAGGGGACAGTGGATAGAACAAGTTAACAATATGCTCATTTGTGAGAAATGAACCTATCAACATAGAAATGTTCCTCGAATATGTTTCTCTATGTGGCAATCATGGCTAGATGTTCCAGGCCTGGCATCGCACCAGTTGTTGAGGGACAGAATTATTTGGGGATAGGTCCAATCCAGGGTTCTCATGCACATACATACAGCGGTTCTACGTTTATTTTATACAGCTCGCAAGCTCATTATTGGATTGCTCCTCGGTATTGGATTGCTCCTCGGGTGCCCACCAGGGGATAGTGGATAGAACAATTGAACAATATGCTCATTCGTGAGAAATTAACTTATTAACATAGAAATCTTGCTCGAAAATTTTACTCTATGTGGCAACCATGGCTAGATGTTCCGAGCCTGGCACCGCACCAGTTGGTGATGGACAGAATTCTTCAGGGATAGGTCCAGTTCAGGGTTCTGATGGAAAATGGGTTTGGTTGGTTCAGAGGACAGTAGTCCTTCCTATGTTTGTATTAAAGGAGGTCATGTGTAGTTTTCTTTTCCTTTTTAAATTTTTATTTTTGATTTTTTTTGGGATGTCCCAGAGTTCATAGATGCATTTCATAGACACATTTCATAGATGCGTATCATATATTTATAGTTAACTTGTACATTTTATTGAACTGCATGCATATCATTCTTTTCTTGTTTGATACCCAAGCTGGGAAAATGTATGTACATATATATATATATATATATATATATATATATATATATATATATGTATATACATATATGCTTTTCTCTCTTCTCCTCACCTGTTTTATACCATGTACTGCAGCAAATGGAAGAGCACAAAAAGCCGCACAACTGGTTGAAGATGCAAAAAGTTAAAATCCAAATTTATTTTGCAGGCAAAAAGATAAAATCATCCAAGATGAAACCAAAACAGTCGGAGACATGGGGGGGAAAAGGGGAGCACGGCGGTTGACGCGTTTCACGGAGTCTTCCGCTTAGTCGTAACCATGCTGTACAATACAAGACACTGCTATATATAGAGGAAAAGGCATTTCAAATAACATGTACCTCCCAGAATGTGCTTGATTGAGCCCACACAGCTGCAGATACTAAATCCCAATTAAGGGCACACAAACAGCCCAGCAGGAATTGTAGGTTTGCTTTTGCTTCACCTTTTGTCCAAAAACGCATAGCAAAAAAGTTCTATAAATGCATATGCGAAAAAGCTTTCAATAAAACTAAGGAAAAAACAGTAGTGATAATATAAAAAGACAGCTGGTAGAAGCCAAAAAACTAACAAAAACAAAGTAAAGGGAGAAAAGAAAAAAGAAAAACGAAGAGAAAAAAACGAAGGGAAAAAAAAAAAAAGGGGGAAAAAAAAAAAAAAACAAGAAAAAGAAAAAAGACAAAGAAAAAGTAAACAGTAAAACGGAAGCATATAGATGTGTTCATACCCAGATGGAACTATGGTATAAAAAGAAATGGTGTATAATATAGTCATGAAGAGCATATATGTGTAAATATATAAGTGGTACACATAAAAATAATAAATGTGTAACCACAAACACATACATCACGTCCATATAGCATATGAAACAAATAGATAAATGGGGGGGGAAATTGTACACATATGTAATAGGTATGAGCACAACCCCCAAAAACGTATAACCCCATCCATTGAGTGGTATATCTGCAACTGTGTTCACATACATAGGGCAATCCACCCAATCGAAAGAATATAAAAATAACCAATGAGATATGTAAGAACACTAAACATTACCATAAAAATAATAATAAATACATAAATGCATAAACATAGAAGTCCTGTGTGTCTTTATCAGCATAATGGTATTATTATCCCCTATAAAGATATAAAAATAGGGACATTTAAATGGATATATACCCAAGACATTGGTAACATCTCAGGCATATCCCACATCGATCTAACAAAAAAAAAAAAAAAATTTAAAAAAATATATATATATATATGCTTACGTGTACATGTCGACTTAGATCATACTGAACACAGAGTATAGCATGCACATGTGTGAACCACCGTGCATATAGCACAATCAATATCCATAAAGGAATCAGCCACACATTGCATAAATATATAGCCATGGAGGCAAGCCGAACGGAACAACATGCATATATATCGATGAACACATGCATTCCAAAAAAAAAAAAAAGATGCAGAGACCGAAATGGGACAAAAGGGAAGGAGAAATGAGAAAAAAAAAAAAAAAAGAGAAAAGAAGAAACAAAGAAACACTAAGACATAGAATGGCCAATCAAAGAAACATGTACCATGTATGTGTATGGGATACAGGTAGCCCTCTCTGTATGTATAGTTAAATGTATGTACCCACGAATAGATACATGAATCATTACTGGGAATAAAAGTGAGTAACATCCCATTCAAAGTTTAAACCGCCAGGTAAGCGGGTCTGGAGTTTATGAATCCAGAAAACCTCCCGCTTACACAGAAGGCGGAACACATCGCCCCCTCTTACAGGAGCAACCACACGTTCGATCACTTGGACCGATATCAAAGACAGATCACCGTCATGTTCTGAATTAAAATGTCGGGCCACATTCGTGGATTTCCTCAATCTGACATCACTAAGGTGTTCCCTAAATCTGTCTTTAAGTTTTCGTGTGGTGCGACCCACATATTGTACAAAACATTCTCTGCAAGTAATGAGATAAATAAGGTATGTAGTGTTACAATTAAAAAACCTGTTGATTTTGTATGTTTTGTTCTCAATAGAGGATTGAAAGTTAACACCCCCTAGAATATGGGGACATGTAATGCAGTCCTTAGCCCCACATCGGAAATTACCTTTCAGATGCAACCATGTTTCTGATGTATTTTTAATTGTAGTGCTAAACAGACTTGGGGATAACTGGTTTCCCAGTGTTTTGGCCCTCTTGGCGACAATATTCACTCCTCCCTCTAAGATCCTGGCACAGTCCTTATCACCATACAGAATGGGAATATGTTTATTGATAATTTGTTTGATCCTGTTAAATTCCAAACTTATACCATGTACTGCAACCATATACAGTATATTGCTGTACATTTTTTACCTTTTTTTGATAAGAATTTTTTTTTTATACAAGTAACATTTTTTCTAATTAAAAAAAGTCTTCCAAGTCAAAGAGCTTACATTGTGATGGTTTAAAGCAGCTTAGATCTCAGCTACCTCATGCTTGGACCAGCTAGGGAACAGTTTAGTTGTTAGGAGTAGTCCCTTTCAGTTAAAAAAAACAACTGTTATTTGAATATCATACGTCAATATAAATAAAAACAATATAAAATCTAAAGTGTATATAAACACTCCTATTTACTCCCTTACAAGTGCTACAGGATACGCTCCTAATGGTAGCCAACTGCCCAACATTCCTTCACATGCTCCATACGACTGCCGGTCAAGGGGAATTTTTTTCTCACCAAAGACAAGAAGATCAGGATTCGGAAAACCTCCCTCTGACCTGCTGTGCTGTGAGAGAGCATAGAAATGGCTTCCCAACCAGTCAGGAAGATGGGCGGTGGCTCCCTCAAAATACAGCAGGTCAAAATGAGTTTTTTTTCCCGATTTCTCTGCCGTCCCAAAGATTGAAAAAAACATCTCCTAGTCAGGAGGTGTTCCTTAAAAAGAAACCTCATAAAGTTTACAGTAAGTTTACAAACTTTAAAAAATGTACTTGCTTTATTTCAGTTTCCATAGTTGTGCAAACATAAGTTTGCTTGCTGGTTAAAAAAAAAAAAAAAAAAAAAAAGCGATGCATGTCCCTTTAAACATAAAATCAAGACCGTTGTGCTAAATATAGAAGATAAATACACAAATAGGTGAATACTGAATATTTCCATTTCAGCTACTTTGGACTACAATATAAAATTATCTTGGAAAATTAACACATTTTAAAAGAACATTAAGAGCGGTGGGGCACCATAATAGCTAAATCTGAATGAATAACTTTAACTATTGTGGACTTCAAGTGTGAAGTTGTGAATGATTACCATGTGTGATAAGGAATTATTGATTAAACAGATTTGTGATGTATTGTAAAATAACACATAATAATAATCATCAATATAATCATGAAAGTATGCTTTATTAAACCATAATTATTTTTATTGTGGGCATGGCTTGCTGCTTGGCGGCAATGGTCTCTGCATAGAGGAGCTCTGCATAACCCCTTCCAGCTACACAACAACAATGGCGATGAGCACATATGATAAATCCACCCCTGGCACCAGTCAGCGTCGCTCATGTCACAATCTTATCAAATCAGATGCCGTTCTGCTGTCAAGATGGCGCCGACGAGACATGAGGCTAACCACAGTGAGGACTCCATGCCAGCTTCAGAGAATCTGGTAAGAGACTCAGAGATAGCAGACCATCCACTACAACTCTCTGAAATGACACAGATAGCAGCTGACATAAAAAAAATACCTTTTCTATGGCCCTAACTGATCTAAAAGCAGGTCTTCTGTCCCTATCTGAATGCCTATGTAAGACAGAAAGAGCAGATGCCAAGAGAGATAGGGCTGCGGAACACCTAGAAACTGTCATCTCTTCTCATGCTACATATCTTATCTGCATTAACAAACACCTGGAGGACCTGGATAATAGAGGGAGGAGGCAGAATATCAGAATCAGAGGGATCCCTAAATCAACAGAGCCCCCCCCCCCCCAGATCAATCAGAATCTACAGGCTGTTATTAATGAGCTTCTGGAGTGCCCTAAGGACACTGCCATAGATTTTGTCAGGGCTCACAGGGCTCTAGAACCTCACCCCCCTGATACTGCTCCCCCCAGGGACATTGTCTGCTGTCTACACAGCTTTCCACTTAAGGAAGAAATTTTAAACAAGGCAAGGCAGAATGACCAAATTCTCTTTAATGAAGATAACATCTCCTTGTTCCAGGACCTTTCACCCATCACTCTCCAAAATAGGCGAGCCCTGCATCCCCTATAAGAAGTGCTGCAGGAAAAAATACTCCATACAGATGGCGGTTCCCCTTTGCCCTAAATGCTACGTATCAGGTCAAACAATACTACCTGAGGATGCCAGAAGACATTCCAGACTTTTGTGAGCAGTTACATCTAACCACTAATTGAGCTCCAGGAATGGTATAAGGAATTTCGTCTCCCAACTCAGGGTATATCCCCCTCACATACCCCACAGGCCTCTCGGTCTAAACCTCCTTCCTCCAAGAATCCAAAATTCAACAAACGAAATGGCTCCAATCTCGGCAGATCCCCATTTGCAATCAAGGGCTCTAGACCCAGGGATAACACCTGAAAGGTGAGAGGCACAATCGCTGCATTCATTGTTTTCTGGTCCCATGGACACAGCCCATGCGATAGGATATTATGTCTATATGCCCCCTTTCTAAAATTGTGGAGAACCTCCACAATGTTTCTACCACGCAAATACCAAGACTTAACGGATCACTTGAGATGTTTAAGTTTCCCTTATATATAAATATATATACTAGATTGTAAGCTCTAATGAGCAGGGCCCTCTGATTCCTCCTGTATTGAATTGTACTGAAACTGTATTGTCTTCCCCCACATTGTAAAGCGCTGCGCAAACTGTTGGTGCTATATAAATCCTGTATAATAATAATAATAATATAATATTCAAAGCTATTTCAAGGATCCCTTGCTACCTGAGACGTTTTCATTTAATCGTGGATGCCACCTAGTGACGATATTCCATATCGCTCTAAAACATTTTCCCTGGATGGATATACTGTCTAATGCTCACTAATTTACCGAGGAATATGAACTAATTTATGTGGCGATATACCAAGACTTATGGGATAATTTGGGATGGCATGATAGACTTTTCGTTTACCATGCAATTGCAGAATTTTGATCAATACTATTCAAAGCTATTTCAAGGATCCCTTGCTACCTGAAACGTTTTCATATAATCGTGGACGCCACCTAGTGACGATATTTCATATTGCCCTCTGAACATTTTCCCCAATGTATACACTGCCTAATGTGCACTAATTTACAGAGGAATACAAACTAATTTATGTAGCGATATACCAAGACTTATCGGATCATTTTGATGTTTAATTTTTCCTTTTACTTTTCCCTCCTTTTTTTAATACATGACAGACTTTTATTTTTAACATGCAACTGCAGAGTTTTGATCAATAATATGCAAAGCTATTTCAAGGATCCCTTGACATCTGAAACGTTTTCATATAATCGTGGACGCCACCTAGTGAAGATATTCCGTATCGCCCTCGGAACATTTTCCCCGGATGGATATACTGTCTAATGCGCACTAAATTACAGAGGGATATGAAATGATTTGTGTAGTGATATGCATTTGTTGGTACATCCATGTGTACGTATCAACCCCCCACTTTTTTTTTGTGTGTAACCCCCCCCCACAGATCTCATACCGCCCACTTCAGAAATGTTGAACTGTATTCTAGAGTCAGTCACTGACATATTGGATGTTACTATAAGTTGCTTTTCTTTGAAACAGGACTCTGATTTCCTATGTACAGATACCACTCAGTTTAATAGTTATTAGTTGTTGTTACTTAATTCAGAGTTGGGACACAGAGGGACATATGACATTTGTCATAGGTATAAGCATATCCTTTTTTATTACCACCTCTATCTGCCATGTATTTAGACACCTAATAACAGCATTAGCTCTTTAGCTGGAAGGGGTACACTAACACTGAATGTTTTTCATTTGCAATGCCATAAAGGCTGTGGAAATGATGCATAGGTATACCCTCTAATTTTACTGGTTTAACGAACACCTTAACTACATTCCTGCTCTATTCACTTCCAATAGCCTCCACCAGTGGATTCTGTTTGGCTTCATAGCTTAATAGATAATCCCTAAATTTTGCTTATTACCTGGAGAGGTTTCATTTTATTCTCCTTTGTTTACTTGGAACCCCTCGCTGAAGGAAGGGGAGTGAGTTATACTACACGCTTCTTTTAAGTTACACTTAAATACCTAAGCCCGATTCCCTTTGATTAATTATCATTTCTCCTCCTTGCTTTCGTCTCATACTTCAAATTCTACTCCTGTTGCTTTTCTACTCTATCTCAAAGTTTCTCTATTGCCTCATTTAAACAGATTCTTAGTTCACCTACCGGAAATTCAAAAGTTGTGACCACACTTTTACCATGTCATATTCCACACTAATTAAACGACCATTTCTGAGCTCTCACAATGTTAGAGGTCTAAACATACCAGAGAAATGTGTCTCCTTACTCAGAGAACTCAATAAAATAAAGCCACTTGAGGTTTTCCTTCAGGAAACACATTTTAAAACAGGAACCCTACCACGCTTGTACAACAAACACTACACCTAGGAATATCATTCTACAAACTCCATCTCCAAGTCTAAAGTCTAAAGGAGTATTCATATTACTTCACAAAAATGTGGGCTTTGAGATAATTCAACAATTTGCTGACCCAAATGGTAGATTTTTATTTCTGAAAGGACAATGGGCTTGAATACCTATAACGTTGGTGAATGTTTATTTCCCAAATACGGCTCAAGTTACTTTCTGTCAGCATGTTGTTGAGGAATTAAAAAGCTTTGCCTCAGGTTGCATAGTGCTAGGAGGAGATTTCAACATAGCGTTGAACCCATTACAAGACACATCAGATGGCAAGTTGAGCCTACCTTATAAAAAACTGCGGAAAATTAAAGCATTATTAACTTATCTTACGCTAGTAGACACCTGGTGCACAGTCAATCCTATAGGTAGGGATTTCTCCCAATTTTCCACAACAAATTCACGCGCATAGATTACATTTTTCTCTTATAGAGAGAATTGCCACTTCTTCAAAATGCCAAAATAGGATTTACATCTTTCTCAGACCATGCACTTATATCGATATCCTTACAGACACTCACTAAACGCCTTATAAATAACACATTAAATATCACAGGCTATTAAATCACGCAAAATTGGGAAAAGCCCCGGTCCTGCTAGCTTTACTGCCCATTACTGTAAAGCCTTTTCTACGCTTTTGGTACCACACCTCTTAAAAACCTTTAACTACCTAAAAGACCCCCATGAGATCTCAGAAGACCTCTTAAGGGCACATGTTACTGTGCTATCGAAACCAAACAAAGGCCCAGTAGATTGTGCTAGTTATAGACCAAGTTCACTACTTAACCTCGACTTGAAACTGTTCGCTTAAGTCCTAGCAAAAACAATACAATCATTTTAACACCAATAGATTGGTCCAGAACAGTTGGGATTTATGCCAGGAAGAGAAGCCTGGGATAACATAACAAAAGCTTTAAACGTAATCCATAGAACACAAACAGACGATTTTTCAGGTATGTTACTCTCCACAGACGCTGAGAAAACTTTTGATTGGGTGTCATGGGTTTTCTTGCTTTCTACCTGCACGCATATAGGGTTAAAACCACATATGCTCTCCTGGATATTCACCTTATACCATAACCCGACTGCAGGGATAGGGATTTGTTAGCTCAATCTTGTCAGGAGGCAATTACAAGATGATTTACGGCCCTTGTGTTCCCCATACATCTCTGTCAATGTGGGGTGTCTTGTGTCTGAAATTGTGTTTTGTGGGAAAGCCGCTCCGTCTGTGTTCAGCTGTCTGATGTGTTAATGTAAGCAATTGTCAATTGTGTTCAGGTGTTGTCTGTCGTCTATATGCAAAAATACAACTGCCAAGTGTCAAAGGATGTATGAATGAGGTGTGTTCAATATGTAATTGCAAGTGGCCACATTCCGTTGTAGAGTGGGCACCAGCTGGAATGTATTATGAAATATAATATTTCAGTAAGGTGCATTGATACACTCTTTCAACCCAACCTTTGATCCCAACCTTATTCATAAGGGTGGGGTCACCTAGAGTCTGAAAATAGCAGTATGTGCCCTCCTGGGATATATGCCCAACTATGAGTCCCATATGATAGTACCCATCCCTTAGGGAGCTGGACATTCCTGACATACCTGGGTTGTGTTATTGTATGAGTGCATGTCATATTATTGGTAACTGACTTTGCACAGACGAGGTTCTAGACAGGTGACAGTATATTCTAAGGTGTGTGTAGGCTGGCGACTTGGTTGTGTGCACATAGGGATATAACTTCTTAGAATTCTGTCAAATCAAAACAGACATGTTCAATGGGGAGGGCCATAGCTTGCAAGAATCTATGGCCTGAAAATATAAACTCCATATTATGGCAATAAAGTCACTACAAATAGACCATGGCAGCACATACCACCTGTTGACTATAGCATGTGAATCTTCAACATCACCTAAAGCCTTTGCCAGGAAAGGGCAAAAATAAACCCCCCGTTCAATGGGAGGAAAAAATTCCCTTTCGACCCCCGTATCATCAGAGCAGTCAGACTAAATCCCTGGCGGGTACAACGTTAGACAATGTCCTTTGTGTCCAATATGCTTGACTTCAACTGTAAAGTGGAGACATGAATGTCTCGTGTCTCTCTCCTTTCCTGGGGTGAGGAAGGGCAAAATGAGGAAAGGTTCTCCGGGTGGTGAGCACATGTTGCAAGTAACCAGACAGTGGCTACTAGTGTTAAGCTTGCTACAAAGAGTACCACTGCTGCACGAATGGGAAGTCTTCCAGGAGTAGGGGTGTCCATTGGCATTGTACCAATGCATCTGTCTGGATCCAACTGGAATTCGTCTGGTGCTCGTCACAATCTCCGGTCCGCAGTCGTGGGGTCCAGAGGTGGGGCTTCCTTCAGTCGCGATGCGTGGATCCAAACCGGGGAGTCGTCTGTCAATACCGCTGTTCTGGTCACTGCTTGAACTGTGGCAGGAGGTCCGTAGGGTGGGTCTAGCGATGTCAGCTTATGGGGGGCCTTTCACCAGGACTCTGTCTCCAGGCTTGAATGGGTGGGTCGGTGCACCTATTGGCAAAGGAAACAAGAGAGAAATATCACCATAATCACTGTTTAATTTTTCAATTAATTCTGCCACATATTCCTCTTGCATCTGCTGCAGATCTCCAGGTATGAGAATTTATGGATTCATGGGGTTGGGAAGGGGTCTCCCTCTCAAAATTTCAAAGGGAGATAGCTTGGTACTTGGGTCTGGAGTCATTCTGACTTCAGCAAGAATAGCAGGTAAGTACAGAGACAAAACCTCTTGGATAGCACAGAATACAAGGTTTACAAGAATGGCAGGAGTATATTGCGGCACTGGGCTTCTGGTCTTACAGGCAGGCAGCAAAATAAATGCTAGTAAGAACCACTTGCAGCACTGGGGTTCAGGTCCTACAGGAAGGCAGGTAACCCTAAGACAGGAAGGATACCTAATGGCACTATCTTGGGAGAACACAGCATGTCCACACATGCAACAATGGTGAGGGCCCTTGGAGGGGTTGCACTGCCTTGTATTCTCCAAAGGTGGAGATGGGTTAACTTGCAGTCCTCTTACTCACCCAAGCAGGCAGCTACCTAGAACTAAAGAACAATAGACAACTGAGAATCCCTTACATGGCTAAGATGCTGTGATCACTAAACAGTAGGGAGTAAAATTCAAGCTGTCTTGTGTACATGGACACACAGAGACACACAAAACAGCTAGAAGTGAGTACCCATGCAAACATAAATTTATAAGGGATTTCACAGTTGCCCAGTAACACCAAACAGGAAATTGAAACCAAACAGCCTTGGAGACACAGGGTTTGACTTCAAGGACCATTTATATGCAAAGCCTGGGGCAATGAGTCACCTTAGAATGAAAAGAGATGGCTTGGCTGGCCATGCAACTAATTGAATTAACAACAGGAGGTTACCTTGTACCAAAGTGGTAACGCTGACATAAATTCATTATAATTCTTAGCACACTATAGGTGTAATAATAGAGCAACAATTTATCCAATTCCATCCTATTCTTCCATCTCACAATATAATAAAAAAACTTTATAAGACAAGAGATGCTTAATTATCTAAGGCATAGAACCTCATTAATGCCAGAGCTCATATGTGTCAAATTAGAACACATCAAATATCTGATACCCAATAAATAAGAACTTTCTAACACCCATAAAAACAGTCTAATCAATCAGAAAAAAACAATTTGTAAACAATACTCCCATTGGTGAGTTGTCGTTGAAGGCTGTGATCGTCCTTCGTTCTGAAAGTCTCAAATCAAATTTATCTGAGAAATAAGCATCAAGAAAAATTTAGTAACAAAACATTTTACTTTTCCTCCTAAAAATAAACCAACGGTTAGAGGAAATTAGCATACAGTAAGCATGTCAAACATTTTCCTTCCTAACAGTGCACTTCTCTAATACCAAAAATTGTTGACGTCAAATTAATTATTACCACGTGGATTTCTATATTTTTTTTTTTGTGTTATGGTATACCATACATTTAAAGAAAAAAAATATTATTGTTCACCATGGTTAAAAAATGAGCAGCTCAAAAATAAACATTAGTAATTTCCCATTTGGCTACAAGAAATCATACGTCACCATTTTTCACCCATTTGGAACATTATTCAAAAACTGTTTTTTTCTACAAAAGAAAAAACTGATAGTTACTATACATCTGCATATACAATTAACAGATTCTTTTGTACGTTCCTCTTCAAGTTTACTCAGCTCATTAAATTTATATGACAATACAACTGTTTACACTCCCAAGCCTTTGCAATTACCTGTGTCAAGGACGGAAGGGGGGGGGGGGGGGTTGTGCTGAAAGGCACCAAATCTTTTGTTTTAAAAAGTCAGTGATAAAGATAAAAGGTCAGTGATAAAAACCTCAATGATAAAGTTCAAAATTGCTCACGATTTTAAGGATAGAAATACAATTTTAGTCCTTAAGGTCACACTTTACACACCAAATATATTTTCTTGCTTCTAAAAGCTGCCATGACCAGCATAGCATGGATTTGTTACCTTTTAGTTGTACTCGTGGCAAAGTCACATCACTTTAAAACATAAGTAATAAACACAAAACAAATCATTATGCAACCAGTATTCATTCAGTGTTATCAAATTCTTTGCTGATACAGCACTTTTAGGAACATTATTAAAACTAACACAACATAACAATCCATGGATCTCACACACCTCTACACAACTAAGGTTGCCCATACACGATACAATTTTCATACAATTTTCCTAAACGTAAATTTCATTTATTTCCTTTGGGATTCTCCTTACCTTTAATTGCCCATTATTCTAAGCTCAGAATATAAAATGAGCTTAGCTGAGTTTGAAGGTTTATATATACAGTATATATATATAGGGATGGTGAGGTCAGTATTTAGACTTTATTGGAAAACCTAGTTTCCAACTTATGTGGTTTCCTGCGTCTTAATAATCAGATTTATATACACCCAATTTATGGTTTGCTGTTAACTATCCTTGGTGGGCAAGTTCATACCTTCAAGCTCAGTTTAATATCACATACAATCTCCACATACATCTATACAATGGCATGCAATCTTATATAACGACTAAAAATACACTTAAATGCCTATACAGCAAATATACAAGGTTTAGAGGGAGAATCACACACAGTACTGCTTTGTAACTCGGTATCAGACCCTGGGGTATCAGACCCCCTCTTATCTTTGGGGCATCAGACCCCTATTTTCTTTAGGAATATCAGATTCCTGGGAGGTGCTAAAAATAGCGCTAACTGGGTACCGTTAATCTGCTCTGACAGTATAGGGTGGCAATAAATAAAAAAATAGAATTACTCACCCAATACTGTGTTATGGCAGATCCCAACTTCTTGACACCAAACTGTTAGTTCAATCTTGTCAGGAGGCAATTACAAGATGATTTACGGCCCTTGTGTTCCCCATACATCTCTGTCAATGTGGGGTGTCTTCTGTCTGAAATTGTGTTTTGTGTGAAAGCCGCTCCGTCTGTGTTCAGCTGTCTGATGTGTTAATATAAGCAATTGTCAATTGTGTTCAGGTGTTGTCTGTCGTCTATATGCAAAAATACAACTGCCAAGTGTCAAAGGATGTATGAATGAGGTGTCTTCAATATGTAATTGCAAGTGGCCACATTCCATTGTAGAGTGGGCACGAGCTGGAATGTATTACGAAATATAATATTTCAGTAAGGCGCATTGATACACTCTTTCAGGATTAATGGTGCCTTATCGGATACGGTGTAAATTCGTAATGGCACATGGCAGGGATGCCCTCTTTCACCGTTACTCTTTATCCTCACCCTAGAGCCATTGATTAGGATGGTTAATAACTCTCTGTTCATCCATGGATTCTAGGTAGGGGGCAGACATTACAAATCTGGGGCATACGGGGACGATCTTTTATTTTTTTATAACACAGTGTCAGGGCTCCAGTGGTAGAAGAGGGTCTCTAGGACCCAGCATCAGTCAGGACACCAATAGCAGGAGAAGGGCTCTAGGACCCAGCATCTCAGCCAGCACATCACATGGGCCTTTATAAGGAAGTGTGCCAGTGATTGAAGTTGCTGATTGATCTTCAGCTTGTACCGTGTTCCTGTGATCCTTGTTCCTTAAAGTTCTCTGTTACCGACCCGGCTTGTCCTTACTATTCTGCTTGTCTCCTGACCCAAACTCGGCTTGTCTCTTTATATTCTCTCCTGTTACCTGTGTCTGATCTCGACTTCCCTATCTGACTGTGCCTGCTCTGGTATCCTCCCGGCTCTTGAACTGATTTCCCATTGCCTTAGTGCAAACACAGACCTGCCACCTCTCACTGGCATCACCTGGCTGCAGCCACTACTTCGCACATCAGAAACCTTTCTGAGTTCTTCTGCAATCAACATCACAGGCGACCTGTGCTACTTTGAGCCTGACTCCTCCTGTTCTCACTTTCAGGGGAGTCTGGAACTTAGCCGCAAGGGAATCCCTCTCTCCATTGGCCTCCACACCAGGTACGTGATACACAGCCACATATTACCACGCCTAATCTTAGCAAGGTGCTAACGCACTATAGCTATGTGTCTAACTTCAAAATAAATTACAAAAAATCTGAGGCATTGAACCTATCCTTAAAGGCTGATGACCTATTAATCAAACGGAAAAATCGCACCTGTAAATGGGAAGAGATAGCCCTTAATTACTTAGGGATACATCTAACACCAAAACCCGATGCACACAAATAATTTCAAACCTATGCTACGAAGTATAGGTCAGGACCTGAAAAGGTGGAATTTAAAATATTTCTCTTGGTTCGGGAGGGCAACCATAATTAAAATGACAATACTACCTAGAATTTTGTATCTTTTCTAGGCTATACCGATCCTTTTGCCAAAATGCTTTTTCCAATCTCTGAATTCCATGCTTAGGATTTTTATGGGTGCACACAAAACCCCGCATCAACCTTCATCTACAGTACCTACCCAAGCTAAACACAAGGACAGAATGGGCTCTCCAAATTTTAAATACTACTATTTTGCTTCACACCTAACTCGAATTATCGATTGGAACTGCCACCCTGACAATAAGGATTGTATAGCTCTGGAAAACAATATAGGGCCTATACCTGTGGTTCACTCACCATGGATACCATGGGAATCATGCCCTGACCATTTGAAACACCACCCACTAGTTGGAGCTACCCTTAAAGCTTTTCAAAAAATGATCAAGGATATTGATCTAAAATCATCCCCAGGCCCCTTAACACCATTAGGACTTAATCCGGACTTTCTGCCGGGCATGAACATAACGTCGCAGGTGTATGTTGACAAAAGAAAACCCTTTCTAGTCAAACACTGCATAAAAAGAGGTAAACTGAATCACTTTTGTAGCTCAACACAGAAAGATGAAGGGCAGTTTTAACAACCTGGGATTATCGCCAATTACATAGTTATATTTCTAACACTAAGAGGAACAAAAACTTAATAAGACCCTTAACAGCATTTCAAACAGTCTGCTTCAAAGCCACCAAGACAGACAAAACCATCTCTCTAACATATAGCTGGTTACAATCCTTTAATCCTCAGGAATTAAACAGACATAAAGAATATTGGGAAACTGCATTTAATACCGCATTTAGCGATGATCAATGGTTGCTGGCCTGTGTGTTTGCTCACAAATGCTCTGTCAGCACACGAACCCAGGAAAAATCATACAAACTCCTAACACAATGGTATGCCACACCAGTCAAACTACACAGATCGTTTTCCACTGCATCGGATCTTTGCTGGCGATGTGGGCAAATGAAAGGTACTTTAACCTCCCTAGCGGTATGATTCTGTCAGGAATTCTGTTCCAAAAGCGGTACAATTCTTTCCATGGAAATTTGGCGTTATGTATTAAAGGCCTACAATTCTTAGTAATTACTGACTTAAAACTTACCAAAACAAGACTCTAGTAGACATCCCAGATGTAATGAATTTGAAACACAAACACATGAATTATAATCCAATCAATAATAGAATTTTATTCAAGAAGGCAAGGAAAAATAATGAAATTTGTCAAAGAAATTCAATACACATCCTGAGTGTGAAAAAGTTTGAAGCAGGGCACTAGACAAAGTCCGACATTGCAATCTGGGCAATAGTACCTTGTTTCCTTTCGGACTTTTCTTCCATTGCCATCCTTTTTAGAACAGCAGACGACGCACATCCTGGTAGGTGCCAACTTTTTTGGGGTGGGCGGTACAAAGTCCACAAAATGACGGCCTGTCAGGCGCTCTGGATTGCCAACATCAACAGCACGTCGTCCGGGTCTGTTTGCAGATACTGATGATGGTGTCGGGTGGTTGATGAAAATCTGCTCAGCCACCTTCCAGATAAAGTCCGAATAAACGAGGGGTATGGCAGTGTTGGCTTTGTAAAGAATATAGGCGTTCCAGAGGCACTGTTCAAGGAGATGCCTAAAAATCTTTTTGTAATACTTTTTTTGTTGCTTCCGCATCGCCGGGTAAAAGGTCATTGCCTGATCGGCTCGATCGACACCTCCCATCGTGTGATTGTAGTCGATCACGACTTGCGGCTTCTGCATATCTATTCCATGTTTTGTGCGGACCATGGCAGTGGTGGTGTTGTGCACGGTGCTCATGAAACACACGTCCTTTTTGTCTCGCCACCGCATTGCCATCATTTTACCGTTTTGAAAGGCAACCATCTCTCCTTTTTTTAGCTTTTTCTTGCCAAACATGGATGGCATGTCCTGCCGGTTTGGCCTAACAGTGCCATACCCATCTGTTTTGTTTTGGAGCAAAACTTCAAATAGTTCCAGAGAGGTATAAAAGTTATCTGTTGTAACGCAATATCCCTGGTTCAAAAGGGGGTCCAGCAGTGAAAGGACAGAGGATGTGGCCATCCCATAGCCGCTGTACTTGGGATCGAACTTTGTACCTTTCCCGGTATAAATTACAGCATTCCATATATATCCTGTGGACGACTCACAGAGCATGTAAGATTTAATCCCGAACCGCGCTCTTTTCGATGCAATATATTGGATCCAGCTCAGGCGTCCCTTGTAGGCCATGAGACTTTCGTCCACACAAACATCCCTGTCTGGCACATAGGTCTGCTGGAAGTTTTTGACGATCATTTGGTACACCTCCCAGATTTTCTTGAGTTTGGGCACAGGATGCGTGGCCTCTCAGATTACACTGTATCACCTCCCTTTTATATGTTTGTGTTTTGTGTTACTTTGATTTTTACTCCCAGTTCCGCTCCCATGCAGCATTGCTGCTGCAGGGAACGGAACCAGGAAGTCCTCCTACCGACAGACGAGCGGCGGAGATCTCACTGGCGGTCACAGCAATGAGAGCTCATCGCTGGATCGCCAGGATAAGGTAAGAGAAGCTCCGCTGCGCTCTCTGCACTGTCTGCACGCTCTGCCCATTGACCCCGAGCGTGACTCGGAGATACCGCTAATAGCAGAAAATTCCTACCCCGAGTCACGCTCGGGGATACCGCTAGCGAGGTTAAAACAGATATGGTGGGATTGTATCCTAATACAGCCATTCTGGCAGAAAGTTTGTGATCTCATAAAATGCATCACGGAAACCTCCATTCAATTGACAGTATCTTGCTGCCTATTGCATATCTGTAATTGCTCAATGAAAAAATACAAACACTCATTGACTATGTTCTTGCTTACCGGTGTAACGTTAGAAAACCATACCTTGTGAAAATTCCATACCTACGTCACTTCCTGTCAGAAACGTAATGGAACAGCTGAGCAGCGTAGCAGTGCGCATGCTCAGAGCTCCGGATACGTCATTGAACAGCTGGAGGAGCTTAGCATTGCGCATGCTCAGAGGGTAGGGAATTTTCACGGTAGTGTGTTGTAACGTTACACTGCCTCAGCTGTTGTGGCGGTTATATTAAAACAGCTCGGCTGCAACAAGAATCATCTCCGCTCCTACCCCTGTCACTTCCCTGATCTCGGCTACTAAATGTAAAAGCGGCGGCGGGTTTTTTCATAGATCCGTCGCCGCTTTTATATTTAGTAGCCAAGATCAGGGAAGTGACAGGGGTAGGAGCGGAGATGACTCATGTTGCAGACAAGATGTTTTAATGTAACCGCCGCAACAGCTGATGCGGTGTAACGTTACTACACACTACCGTGATAATTCCCTACCCTCCGAGCATGCGCACTAGTAAGTTCCTCAGCTGTTGAATGACATAGGTGCGACATAGGTGCACCGGAAGTGACGAGGGTAGGGAATTTTCACGGGTATGGTTTTTTCACGAAACACCGGCATAAATTCTATAATCCCGAGATACTGGAAAACCACACACACGCCCACAATTAAAGAGTGGATTCACAAAGTACAGAATTTATATGCCTTGGAAGAAACCCAAAGCATTAGCACACAAAACAACTGAGAACTTTAGCAAAACGTGGAATGCTTGGGTCACTTTTACACAATCTGAGGATTTTAAATACTTGGCAAAAACTTAAAGTGTTTAAATGGGCTTTGGCAACTTCTGTACTTTTTATATATATATATATTCTTTCATCATTCTATCTTGTTCTATAATTTCCGTATCTTGTTTGACATATCTTACACAAGAATTAACTGTCTATTAGTTATGAAAACATGAGCAATATTCAAATATTGAATCACCTAGAAATAAAGTGGTGATTAGACTCTCTTTAACAAAAGTTATAGATGAGTTTGCTTTTTTGGCTACATTATCATATGATTGTAATGATGATATAACTATGCGATGCCATGAGAATTTTTGACTCCATTGACATGTGCTTGTTACACAGCTTATAACTAGGGTTGAGCGGACACCTAGATGTCCGTGTTCGACGGGTTCGGCCGAACTTTAAAAAAAAGTCCGGGTCCGTGTCCCGGACTTTTACCGAACTTTTCCCGGACACCGAACCCCATTGAAGTCAATGGGGACCCGAACTTTAAGGCACTAAAATGGCTCTAAAACACCAAAGGAAAGGGCTAGAGTGCTGCAAATGGCAGCAAAACGTAATTAAGAGCATGGCAAGTGCTCTGCAAACAAATGTGGATAGGGAAATAACTTAAAACAACAAAAAAAACAGAAAAATAAAACAATGTTCTTCTTCATCTCTGAAGGACGAGGCCCATATGGAGTAGGAGGGAGGTTGAGGTGGTGGTGGATGTGGCGGTGACATAGGCATGCGCACAGGGTGTGCCGGGTGTGCCTGGGCACACCCTAATCACCTAGGGCACATAGCATTGCCAGTGAGGAGATGGGAAAGATCTCCCTCGGACCTGCTCTGCTCTATTTCTCTTTGCCTACAGGTACATGGCCCCGATACATTACTCTCTCTGCTGGCAAACACATGCATGTGTATTTCAACTTTGGGGTGCACACCTTAATGCAATAGGCTGCGCACACCTATGGGCAGTGTAGGTGGAAGCGGCGGTTGAGGAGGACCAGGGCCGGATTAAGAGCATCATGGGCTTGGTGCTGAGGATTTTGAAGGGCCTTAAGGGCCGTGCCTTGCCATGCACCCAGAGGAGGAAGGGTGCAGCCATGCATGCCTAATTCAACATGGGATGCTTTCTCTGAAGCCCATAAACACATCCATGCATCGGCAACTGTCCCTCCTTGTCCGGCCTTCGCGCTGTGTGGGGAGGTTCTGAGGGTGCTGCCTGGGGAAGCGAGCATAGAAGCCAGACTTCTGTGTTTACAAGTGACAGAAGAGAGGTAACAGTGAATATGGCCAACCCGGGGCCTATATAAAAGGTAGGGGCCTGGAGCTGCAGCTCCAATAGCCCCTACGTTAATCTGGCCCTGAGGAGGAGGACGAGGTAGCCAACACTGCTTCTTTTCACAAATTTTAAATGAGGGTACACCCCAAAAGAGTGAGAAAGAGCAAAAATGGAACAATGGGTGGGTAAGGTCGGTATCCATTGCTATTCTACACAAGGTACGGAAAAGTCCCGTGGGATCCATGCCTGGTTCATTTTAATGAACGTGAGCTTGTCCACATTGTCTCTGGACAGGCGGCTGCGCTTGTCTGTTATAACGCCCCCAGCCGTGCTAAATACCCGTTCAGATAATACACTGGCTGCAGGGCACGCCAGCACCTCCAAGGCGTAAAGGGCAAGCTCAGGCCATGTGCCCAATTTGGAGACCCAGAAGTTGAAGGGGGCAGACCCCTCATTCACTACATGTAGGCGTGTGCACACATACTGCTCCACCATGTTGGTAAAATGCTGCCTCCTGCTAAGACGTTCCATCTGAGCTGCTGGTGCTGCTGTTTGTTGTGGCGTGCTGACAAAGCTTTTCCACATTTCGGCCATGCTAACCCTGCCTTCTGAGGTGCTGGCGGTGCCCTGGTTGCGTTGGCCACCTCCTCCTCCTCCTCCTCTGCCTTGTGCTTCCACTGCGGCCCCGCTGTCAGATGGGAATGCCAGCAGCATGGCGTCTACCAGCGTGCGCTTGTACTCGCGCATCTTGCGATCGCGCTCCAGTGAGTGAATTAAGGACGGTACGTTGTTCTTGTAACGGGGATCCAGCAGCGTGGCCACCCAGTAATCAGCACAAGTTAGAATGTGGGCAACTCGGCGGTCGTTGTGGAGACACTGCAGCATGTAATCGCTCATGTGTGCCAGGCTGCCCAGAGGCAACGAAAGGCTGTCCTCTGTGGGAGGTGTATCGTCCGTGTCCTCTGTATCCCCCCAGCCACGCACCAGTGATGGCCATGAGCTGGCCTGGGTGCCACCCTACTGTGAACATGGTTCCATCTCCTCCTCCAGCTCCTCCTCCTCCTCATCCTCCTCATCCTCCAGAACTGTGCCCCTGCTGGACAATTGTGTCCCTGGCGTTTGTGTGTGCAGGAACCCACCCTCGGAGCCCCTTGCGAATGACTGCCCTGAAAGCCTTTGAAATGTTACCTCTTCATCCTCCTCCTCCTCCTCCTCATCCTGTGCCACATCCTCTTCCATCATCGCCCGAATTGTTTTTTCAAGGAGGCATAGAAGTGGGATAGTTAAGCTGAGAACGGCGTCATTGCCACTGGCCATGTTGGTGGAGTACTCAAAACAGC
The DNA here is from genome assembly GCF_965119305.1 of Pelophylax lessonae. NCBI lineage: Eukaryota > Metazoa > Chordata > Amphibia > Anura > Ranidae > Pelophylax > Pelophylax lessonae. The sequence goes on along the minus strand of NC_138776.1, from coordinate 34,934,217 downwards.
GCAACAAGGCACACAGGTCTCGCATGGAGGCCCAGTTATTGGTGGTGAAGTGGTTCTGTTCCGCAGAGCGACTCACGCGTGCGTGCTGCAGCTGAAACTCCACTATGGCCTGCTGCTGCTCGCACAGTCTTTCCAGCATGTGCAAGGTGGAGTTCCACCTTGTGGGCACGTCACATATGAGGCGGTGAGCGGGAAGGCCGAAGTTACGCTGCAGCGCTGCCAGGCGAGCAGCAGCAGGGTGAGAACGCCGAAAGTGCGCACAAACGGCCCGCACTTTCTGCAGCAGCTCTGACATATCGGGGTAGTTTTTAAGGAACCTCTGCACCACCAAATTCAGCACATGCGCCAGGCAAGGGATGTGCGTCAAACCGGTTAGGCCCAGAGCTGCTATGAGATTTCACCCGTTATCGCACACCACCAGGCCGGGCTTGAGGCTCACTGGCAGCAACCACTCATTTGTCTGCTGTTCCATGCTCCTCCACAACTCCTGCGCGGTGTGTGGTTTGTCCCCCAAACAGGCAAGTTGTAAAACTGCCTGCTGTCGTTTACCCCTGGCCGTGCTGAAGTTGGTGGTGAAGGTGTTACGCTGTCCGGATGAGGAGGCGGTAGAGGATGAGGAAGCGGAGTAGGAGGAGTTAGGAACAGGAGGCAAACTGAAGCGCCCTGCAATCCTCGGTGGTGGAAGGACATGCGCCAAATTGCTATCCACCTCAGGCCCATCCGCCACTGCATTTACCCAGTGTGCCGTTAGGGAGATATAACGCCCCTGACCATGCTTACTGGTCCACGTATCGGTAGTTAGGTGGACCTTGGCACAGATGGCGTTGCGCAGTGCACACCTGATTTTTTCCCCCACTTGGTTGTGCAGGGAAGGAATGGCTTGCCTGGAAAAGTAGTGGCGACTGGGCACGACGTACTGTGGGACAGCCACCGACATAAGGTTTTTAAAACTGTGCGTCTCCACCAGACGGAATGACAGCATTTCAAAGGCCAATAATTTTGAAATGCTGGCATTCAGGGCCAGGGATCGCGGGTGGGTAGGGGGGTACTTCCTCTTCCTCTCAAGTGTTTGGGAGATGGAAAGCTGAACGCTTCCACGGGACATTGTGGAGATGGTTGTTGGTGACCCAGGTGGTGGTGTTGCTGACAGATCGTCTGTTTGCGGGGTGGCAGGTGCCGGTATCACTACAGATGTGGCTGGAGCAGCCGAGACTGCAGCAGAAGAGGAAGCAGGATGAGCCAGAGACGTTTCTTGGTTTTGAAGGTGTGTACTCCACTGCAGCTCGTGCTTTGCATTTAGATGCCTGATCATGCAGGTTGTGCTCAGTTTGAGAAGGTTTATGCCTCGCTTCAAGCTCTGATTGCACAGGGTGCAAACCACTCGTGTCCTGTCATCAGCACATTTTCTAAAGAACTTCCACGCTAGAGAACTCCTTTGAGCTGACTTTGGTGCGCTCGTTCCCTTGCTGCATTGGTCAGTAGCGGGCGTAGTGTCTAGGGCACGGCCGCTCCGCTTCTGCACCCTGCTCCCTCTTCTGCTGTGCTGGTGGCTCTGTGCGACCACCGCCTCTTCCTCCAAACTACTCAGGTCACCTGCATGACGTTCATTCCATGTGGGGTCGAGGACCTCATCGTCCTCCACATCATCTTCCACCCAGTCTTCACCCCTGCCCTCCTTGTCGGTCTCCACAATGCTGAACGCCGCAGCTGTTGGCACCTGCGTTTCGTCATCATCGGAGACGTGCTGCGATGATCCTTGCATGTACTCATCTTGAGAAATAAGTGGTTGGGCATCGCTGCACTCAATCTCTTCCACTTCTGGGGCAGGGCTAGGTGGATGGCCCTGGGAAACCCTGCTGACAGAGTCATCAAAAAGAAGAAGAGACTGCTGTATGGCTTGGGGTTTAGACTGCTTGCCTGATTTGCAAGGGGGTGAGGTGAAAGACGGTTGGACATCGGCTGCAGGTGCCAACTGTGACCTTTCTGCAGTAGACTGGGTGGGAGACAATGTGAAGGAACTGGAGGCACTGTCAGCAGCAAACCAATCTACTATCGCCTCCACTTGTTCTGGCCTCATCACTTCTAGGGGCGTATGATGCCCTACCAAATACTGATGCAGGTTCTGTCGCCTACTCACACTTGAGGAAGGTGTTTCACTTGTGCGTGTAGCTGGCACAGATCGACCACGTCCTCTCCTTGCAACAGGAGCTCTACCAGCAGCACCACGACCCAGGCCACGGCCCTTATTTGACGGTCTCCTCATATTTCTGTAATTTAAGATCTTGCCCTAGAAAGGTTTTTATTGAATAGCGGAATAGGAAATATGATCCAAAAAAGTGTATGTATCTCGCACGTACAAAACCACACTAGGCCCCAATTACTATTGTTTGTACCCCTAAAAGGATGGTTGAGGAGTAGGAGGAGGAGTATGGAACAGGCAGCACCCTCAAATCTTCAGAAGTATGAGATGAACCCCAAAAACTTGGAAAGGTGGATCTCACACGTACCGACACAGACTATCACGCAATTTAATTGATCCCCAAAGGTTTTAATTGAATAGCGGAATAGAAAATATGATCAAAAAGAAAGTGTATGTATCTCACACGTACACCACCACACTAGGCCCCAATTACTATTGTTTGTACCCCTAAAAGGATGGTTGAGGAGTAGGAGGAGGAGTATGGAACAGGCAGCACCCTCAAATCTTCAGAAGTATGAGATGAACCCCAAAAACTTGGAAAGGTGGATCTCACACGTACCGACACAGACTATCACGCAATTTAATTGATCCCCAAAGGTTTTAATTGAATAGCGGAATAGAAAATATGATCAAAAAGAAAGTGTATGTATCTCACACGTACACCACCACACTAGGCCCCAATTACTATTGTTTGTACCCCTAAAAGGATGGTTGAGGAGTAGGAGGAGGAGTATGGAACAGGCAGCACCCTCAAATCTTCAGAAGTATGAGATGAACCCCAAAAACTTGGAAAGGTGGATCTCACACGTACCGACACAGACTATCACGCAATTTAATTGATCCCCAAAGGTTTTAATTGAATAGCGGAATAGAAAATATGATCAAAAAGAAAGTGTATGTATCTCACACGTACACCACCACACTAGGCCCCAATTACTATTGTTTGTACCCCTAAAAGGATGGTTGAGCAGTAGGAGGAGGAGTATGGAACAGGCAGCACCCTCAAATCTTCAGAAGTATGAGATGAACCCCAAAAACTTGGAAAGGTGGATCTCACACGTACCGACACAGACTATCACGCAATTTAATTGATCCCCAAAGGTTTTAATTGAATAGCGGAATAGAAAATATGATCAAAAAGAAAGTGTATGTATCTCACACATACACCACCACACTAGGCCCCAATTACTATTGTTTGTACCCCTAAAAGGATGGTTGAGGAGTAGGAGGAGGAGTATGGAACAGGCAGCACCCTCAAATCTTCAGAAGTATGAGATGAACCCCAAAAACTTGGAAAGGTGGATCTCACACGTACCGACACAGACTATCACGCAATTTAATTGATCCCCAAAGGTTTTAATTGAATAGCGGAATAGAAAATATGATCAAAAAGAAAGTGTATGTATCTCACACGTACACCACCACACTAGGCCCCAATTACTATTGTTTGTACCCCTAAAAGGATGGTTGAGGAGTAGGAGAAGGAGTATGGAACAGGCAGCACCCTCAAATCTTCAGAAGTATGAGATGAACCCCAAAAACTTGGAAAGGTGGATCTCACACGTACCGACACAGACTATCACGCAATTTAATTGATCCCCAAAGGTTTTAATTGAATAGCGGAATAGAAAATATGATCAAAAAGAAAGTGTATGTATCTCACACGTACACCACCACACTAGGCCCCAATTACTATTGTTTGTACCCCTAAAAGGATGGTTGAGGAGTAGGAGGAGGAGTATGGAACAGGCAGCACCCTCAAATCTTTAGAAGTATGAGATGAACCCCAAAAACTTGGAAAGGTGGATCTCACACGTACCGACACAGACTATCACGCAATTTAATTGATCCCCAAAGGTTTTAATTGAATAGCGGAATAGAAAATATGATCAAAAAGAAAGTGTATGTATCTCACACGTACACCACCACACTAGGCCCCAATTACTATTGTTTGTACCCCTAAAAGGATGGTTGAGGAGTAGGAGAAGGAGTATGGAACAGGCAGCACCCTCAAATCTTCAGAAGTATGAGATGAACCCCAAAAACTTGGAAAGGTGGATCTCACACGTACCGACACAGACTATCACACAATTTAATTGATCCCCAAAGGTTTTAATTGAATAGCGGAATAGAAAATATGATCAAAAAGAAAGTGTATGTATCTCACACGTACACCACCACACTAGGCCCCAATTACTATTGTTTGTACCCCTAAAAGGATGGTTGAGCAGTAGGAGTATGGAACAGGCAGCACCCTCAAATCTTCAGAAGTATGAGATGAACCCCAAAAACTTGGAAAGGTGGATCTCACATGTACCGACACAGACTATCACGCAATTTAATTGATCCCCAAAGGTTTTAATTGAATAGCGGAATAGAAAATATGATCAAAAAGAAAGTGTATGTATCTCACACGTACACCACCACACTAGGCCCCAATTACTATTGTTTGTACCCCTAAAAGGATGGTTGAGGAGTAGGAGGAGGAGTATGGAACAGACAGCACCCTCAAATCTTCAGAAGTATGAGATGAACCCCAAAAACTTGGAAAGGTGGATCTCACACGTACCGACACAGACTATCACGCAATTTAATTGATCCCCAAAGGTTTTAATTGAATAGCGGAATAGAAAATATGATCAAAAAGAAAGTGTATGTATCTCACACGTACACCACCACACTAGGCCCCAATTACTATTGTTTGTACCCCTAAAAGGATGGTTGAGGAGTAGGAGGAGGAGTATGGAACAGGCAGCACCCTCAAATTTTCAGAAGTATGAGATGAACCCCAAAAACTTGGAAAGGTGGATCTCACACGTACCGACACAGACTATCACGCAATTTAATTGATCCCCAAAGGTTTTAATTGAATAGCGGAATAGAAAATATGATCAAAAAGAAAGTGTATGTATCTCACACGTACACCACCACACTAGGCCCCAATTACTATTGTTTGTACCCCTAAAAGGATGGTTGAGCAGTAGGAGGAGGAGTATGGAACAGGCAGCACCCTCAAATCTTCAGAAGTATGAGATGAACCCCAAAAACTTGGAAAGGTGGATCTCACACGTACCGACACAGACTATCACGCAATTTAATTGATCCCCAAAGGATTTAATTGAATAGCGGAATAGAAAATATGATCAAAAAGAAAGTGTATGTATCTCACACGTACACCACCACACTAGGCCCCAATTACTATTGTTTGTACCCCTAAAAGGATGGTTGAGGAGTAGGAGGAGGAGTATGGAACAGGCAGCACCCTCAAATCTTCAGAAGTATGAGATGAACCCCAAAAACTTGGAAAGGTGGATCTCACACGTACCGACACAGACTATCACGCAATTTAATTGATCCCCAAAGGTTTTAATTGAATAGCGGAATAGAAAATATGATCAAAAAGAAAGTGTATGTATCTCACACGTACACCACCACACTAGGCCCCAATTACTATTGTTTGTACCCCTAAAAGGATGGTTGAGGAGTAGGAGAAGGAGTATGGAACAGGCAGCACCCTCAAATCTTCAGAAGTATGAGATGAACCCCAAAAACTTGGAAAGGTGGATCTCACACGTACCGACACAGACTATCACGCAATTTAATTGATCCCCAAAGGTTTTAATTGAATAGCGGAATAGAAAATATGATCAAAAAGAAAGTGTATGTATCTCACACGTACACCACCACACTAGGCCCAAATTACTATTGTTTGTACCCCTAAAAGGATGGTTAAGCAGTAGGAGGAGGAGTATGGAACAGGCAGCACCCTCAAATCTTCAGAAGTATGAGATGAACCCCAAAAACTTGGAAAGGTGGATCTCACACGTACCGACACAGACTATCACGCAATTTAATTGATCCCCAAAGGTTTTAATTGAATAGCGGAATAGAAAATATGATCAAAAAGAAAGTGTATGTATCTCACACGTACACCACCACACTAGGCCCCAATTACTATTGTTTGTACCCCTAAAAGGATGGTTGAGGAGTAGGAGAAGGAGTATGGAACAGGCAGCACCCTCAAATCTTCAGAAGTATGAGATGAACCCCAAAAACTTGGAAAGGTGGATCTCACACGTACCGACACAGACTATCACGCAATTTAATTGATCCCCAAAGGTTTTAATTGAATAGCGGAATAGAAAATATGATCAAAAAGAAAGTGTATGTATCTCACACGTACACCACCACACTAGGCCCCAATTACTATTGTTTGTACCCCTAAAAGGATGGTTGAGGAGTAGGAGGAGGAGTATGGAACAGGCAGCACCCTCAAATCTTTAGAAGTATGAGATGAACCGCAAAAACTTGGAAAGGTGGATCTCACATGTACCGACACAGACTATCACGCAATTTAATTGATCCCCAAAGGTTTTAATTGAATAGCGGAATAGAAAATATGATCAAAAAGAAAGTGTATGTATCTCACACGTACACCACCACACTAGGCCCCAATTACTATTGTTTGTACCCCTAAAAGGATGGTTGAGGAGTAGGAGGAGGAGTATGGAACAGGCAGCACCCTCAAATCTTCAAAAGTATGAGATGAACCCCAAAAACTTGGAAAGGTGGATCTCACACGTACCGACACAGACTATCACGCAATTTAATTGATCCCCAAAGGTTTTAATTGAATAGCGGAATAGAAAATATGATCAAAAAGACAGTGTATGTATCTCACACGTACACCACCACACTAGGCCCCAATTACTATTGTTTGTACCCCTAAAAGGATGGTTGAGGAGTAGGAGGAGGAGTATGGAACAGGCAGCACCCTCAAATCTTCAGAAGTATGAGATGAACCCCAAAAACTTGGAAAGGTGGATCTCACACGTACCGACACAGACTATCACGCAATTTAATTGATCCCCAAAGGTTTTAATTGAATAGCGGAATAGAAAATATGATCAAAAAGGAAGTGTATGTATCTCACACGTACACCACCACACTAGGCCCCAATTACTATTGTTTGTACCCCTAAAAGGATGGTTGAGGAGTAGGAGGAGGAGTATGGAACAGGCAGCACCCTCAAATCTTCAGAAGTATGAGATGAACCCCAAAAACTTGGAAAGGTGGATCTCACACGTACCGACACAGACTATCACGCAATTTAATTGATCCCCAAAGGTTTTAATTGAATAGCGGAATAGAAAATATGATCAAAAAGAAAGTGTATGTATCTCACACGTACACCACCACACTAGGCCCCAATTACTATTGTTTGTACCCCTAAAAGGATAGTTGAGGAGTAGGAGGAGGAGTATGGAACAGGCAGCACCCTCAAATCTTCAGAAGTATGAGATGAACCCCAAAAACTTGGAAAGGTGGATCTCACACGTACCGACACAGACTATCACGCAATTTAATTGATCCCCAAAGGTTTTAATTGAATAGCGGAATAGAAAATATGATCAAAAAGAAAGTGTATGTATCTCACACGTACACCACCACACTAGGCCCCAATTACTATTGTTTGTACCCCTAAAAGGATGGTTGAGGAGTAGGAGGAGGAGTATGGAACAGGCAGCACCCTCAAATCTTCAGAAGTATGAGATGAACCCCAAAAACTTGGAAAGGTGGATCTCACACGTACCGACACAGACTATCACGCAATTTAATTGATCCCCAAAGGTTTTAATTGAATAGCGGAATAGAAAATATGATCAAAAAGAAAGTGTATGTATCTCACACGTACACCACCACACTAGGCCCCAATTACTATTGTTTGTACCCCTAAAAGGATGGTTGAGGAGTAGGAGAAGGAGTATGGAACAGGCAGCACCCTCAAATCTTCAGAAGTATGAGATGAACCCCAAAAACTTGGAAAGGTGGATCTCACACGTACCGACACAGACTATCACGCAATTTAATTGATCCCCAAAGGTTTTAATTGAATAGCGGAATAGAAAATATGATCAAAAAGAAAGTGTATGTATCTCACACGTACACCACCACACTAGGCCCCAATTACTATTGTTTGTACCCCTAAAAGGATGGTTGAGGAGTAGGAGGAGGAGTATGGAACAGGCAGCACCCTCAAATCTTTAGAAGTATGAGATGAACCGCAAAAACTTGGAAAGGTGGATCTCACATGTACCGACACAGACTATCACGCAATTTAATTGATCCCCAAAGGTTTTAATTGAATAGCGGAATAGAAAATATGATCAAAAAGAAAGTGTATGTATCTCACACGTACACCACCACACTAGGCCCCAATTACTATTGTTTGTACCCCTAAAAGGATGGTTGAGGAGTAGGAGGAGGAGTATGGAACAGGCAGCACCCTCAAATCTTCAAAAGTATGAGATGAACCCCAAAAACTTGGAAAGGTGGATCTCACACGTACCGACACAGACTATCACGCAATTTAATTGATCCCCAAAGGTTTTAATTGAATAGCGGAATAGAAAATATGATCAAAAAGAAAGTGTATGTATCTCACACGTACACCACCACACTAGGCCTCAATTACTATTGTTTGCACCCCTAAAAGGATGGTTGAGGAGTAGGAGGGGGAGTATGGAACAGGCAGCACCCTCAAATCTTCAGAAGTATGAGATGAACCCCAAAAACTTGGAAAGGTGGATCTCACACGTACCGACACAGACTATCACGCAATTTAATTGATCCCCAAAGGTTTTAATTGAATAGCGGAATAGAAAATATGATCAAAAAGGAAGTGTATGTATCTCACACGTACACCACCACACTAGGCCCCAATTACTATTGTTTGTACCCCTAAAAGGATGGTTGAGGAGTAGGAGGAGGAGTATGGAACAGGCAGCACCCTCAAATCTTCAGAAGTATGAGATGAACCCCAAAAACTTGGAAAGGTGGATCTCACACGTACCGACACAGACTATCACGCAATTTAATTGATCCCCAAAGGTTTTAATTGAATAGCGGAATAGAAAATATGATCAAAAAGAAAGTGTATGTATCTCACACGTACACCACCACACTAGGCCCCAATTACTATTGTTTGTACCCCTAAAAGGATGGTTGAGCAGTAGGAGGAGGAGTATGGAACAGGCAGCACCCTCAAATCTTCAGAAGTATGAGATGAACCCCAAAAACTTGGAAAGGTGGATCTCACACGTACCGACACAGACTATCACGCAATTTAATTGATCCCCAAAGGTTTTAATTGAATAGCGGAATAGAAAATATGATCAAAAAGAAAGTGTATGTATCTCACACGTACACCACCACACTAGGCCCCAATTACTATTGTTTGTACCCCTAAAAGGATGGTTGAGGAGTAGGAGAAGGAGTATGGAACAGGCAGCACCCTCAAATCTTCAGAAGTATGAGATGAACCCCAAAAACTTGGAAAGGTGGATCTCACACGTACCGACACAGACTATCACACAATTTAATTGATCCCCAAAGGTTTTAATTGAATAGCGGAATAGAAAATATGATCAAAAAGAAAGTGTATGTATCTCACACGTACACCACCACACTAGGCCCCAATTACTATTGTTTGTACCCCTAAAAGGATGGTTGAGCAGTAGGAGTATGGAACAGGCAGCACCCTCAAATCTTCAGAAGTATGAGATGAACCCCAAAAACTTGGAAAGGTGGATCTCACATGTACCGACACAGACTATCACGCAATTTAATTGATCCCCAAAGGTTTTAATTGAATAGCGGAATAGAAAATATGATCAAAAAGAAAGTGTATGTATCTCACACGTACACCACCACACTAGGCCCCAATTACTATTGTTTGTACCCCTAAAAGGATGGTTAAGCAGTAGGAGGAGGAGTATGGAACAGGCAGCACCCTCAAATCTTCAGAAGTATGAGATGAACCCCAAAAACTTGGAAAGGTGGATCTCACACGTACCGACACAGACTATCACGCAATTTAATTGATCCCCAAAGGATTTAATTGAATAGCGGAATAGAAAATATGATCAAAAAGAAAGTGTATGTATCTCACACGTACACCACCACACTAGGCCCAAATTACTATTGTTTGTACCCCTAAAAGGATGGTTAAGCAGTAGGAGGAGGAGTATGGAACAGGCAGCACCCTCAAATCTTCAGAAGTATGAGATGAACCCCAAAAACTTGGAAAGGTGGATCTCACACGTACCGACACAGACTATCACGCAATTTAATTGATCCCCAAAGGTTTTAATTGAATAGCGGAATAGAAAATATGATCAAAAAGAAAGTGTATGTATCTCACACGTACACCACCACACTAGGCCCCAATTACTATTGTTTGTACCCCTAAAAGGATGGTTGAGGAGTAGGAGAAGGAGTATGGAACAGGCAGCACCCTCAAATCTTCAGAAGTATGAGATGAACCCCAAAAACTTGGAAAGGTGGATCTCACACGTACCGACACAGACTATCACGCAATTTAATTGATCCCCAAAGGTTTTAATTGAATAGCGGAATAGAAAATATGATCAAAAAGAAAGTGTATGTATCTCACACGTACACCACCACACTAGGCCCCAATTACTATTGTTTGTACCCCTAAAAGGATGGTTGAGGAGTAGGAGGAGGAGTATGGAACAGGCAGCACCCTCAAATCTTTAGAAGTATGAGATGAACCGCAAAAACTTGGAAAGGTGGATCTCACATGTACCGACACAGACTATCACGCAATTTAATTGATCCCCAAAGGTTTTAATTGAATAGCGGAATAGAAAATATGATCAAAAAGAAAGTGTATGTATCTCACACGTACACCACCACACTAGGCCCCAATTACTATTGTTTGTACCCCTAAAAGGATGGTTGAGGAGTAGGAGGAGGAGTATGGAACAGGCAGCACCCTCAAATCTTCAAAAGTATGAGATGAACCCCAAAAACTTGGAAAGGTGGATCTCACACGTACCGACACAGACTATCACGCAATTTATTTTATCCCCAAAGGTTTTAATTGAATAGCGGAATAGAAAATATGATCAAAAAGAAAGTGTATGTATCTCACACGTACACCACCACACTAGGCCCCAATTACTATTGTTTGTACCCCTAAAAGGATGGTTGAGGAGTAGGAGGAGGAGTATGGAACAGGCAGCACCCTCAAATCTTCAGAAGTATGAGATGAACCCCAAAAACTTGGAAAGGTGGATCTCACATGTACCGACACAGACTATCACGCAATTTAATTGATCCCCAAAGGTTTTAATTGAATAGCGGAATAGAAAATATGATCAAAAAGAAAGTGTATGTATCTCACACGTACACCACCACACTAGGCCCCAATTACTATTGTTTGTACCCCTAAAAGGATGGTTGAGGAGTAGGAGGAGGAGTATGGAACAGGCAGCATCCTCAAATCTTCAAAAGTATGAGATGAACCCCAAAAACTTGGAAAGGTGGATCTCACACGTACCGACACAGACTATCACGCAATTTAATTGATCCCCAAAGGTTTTAATTGAATAGCAGAATAGAAAATATGATCAAAAAGAAAGTGTATGTATCTCACACGTACACCACCACACTAGGCCCCAATTACTATTGTTTGTACCCCTAAAAGGATGGTTGAGGAGTAGGAGGAGGAGTATGGAACAGGCAGCACCCTCAAATCTTCAGAAGTATGAGATGAACCCCAAAAACTTGGAAAGATGGATCTCACACGTACCGACACAGACTATCACGCAATTTAATTGATCCCCAAAGGTTTTAATTGAATAGCGGAATAGAAAATATGATCAAAAAGAAAGTGTATGTATCTCACACGTACACCACCACACTAGGCCCCCAATTACTATTGTTTGTACCCCTAAAAGGATGGTTGAGGAGTAGGAGGAGGAGTATGGAACAGGCAGCACCCTCAAATCTTCAGAAGTATGAGATGAACCCCAAAAACTTGGAAAGGTGGATCTCACACGTACCGACACAGACTATCACGCAATTTAATTGATCCCCAAAGGTTTTAATTGAATAGCGGAATAGAAAATATGATCAAAAAGAAAGTGTATGTATCTCACACGTACACCACCACACTAGGCCCCAATTACTATTGTTTGTACCCCTAAAAGGATGGTTGAGCAGTAGGAGGAGGAGTATGGAACAGGCAGCACCCTCAAATCTTCAGAAGTATGAGATGAACCCCAAAAACTTGGAAAGGTGGATCTCACACGTACCGACACAGACTATCACGCAATTTAATTGATCCCCAAAGGTTTTAATTGAATAGCGGAATAGAAAATATGATCAAAAAGAAAGTGTATGTATCTCACACGTACACCACCACACTAGGCCCCAATTACTATTGTTTGTACCCCTAAAAGTATGGTTGAGGAGTAGGAGGAGGAGTATGGAACAGGCAGCACCCTCAAATCTTTAGAAGTATGAGATGAACCGCAAAAACTTGGAAAGGTGGATCTCACATGTACCGACACAGACTATCACGCAATTTAATTGATCCCCAAAGGTTTTAATTGAATAGCGGAATAGAAAATATGATCAAAAAGAAAGTGTATGTATCTCACACGTACACCACCACACTAGGCCCCAATTACTATTGTTTGTACCCCTAAAAGGATGGTTGAGGAGTAGGAGGAGGAGTATGGAACAGGCAGCACCCTCAAATCTTCAAAAGTATGAGATGAACCCCAAAAACTTGGAAAGGTGGATCTCACACGTACCGACACAGACTATCACGCAATTTATTTGATCCCCAAAGGTTTTAATTGAATAGCGGAATAGAAAATATGATCAAAAAGAAAGTGTATGTATCTCACACGTACACCACCACACTAGGCCCCAATTACTATTGTTTGTACCCCTAAAAGGATGGTTGAGGAGTAGGAGGAGGAGTATGGAACAGGCAGCACCCTCAAATCTTCAGAAGTATGAGATGAACCCCAAAAACTTGGAAAGGTGGATCTCACATGTACCGACACAGACTATCACGCAATTTAATTGATCCCCAAAGGTTTTAATTGAATAGCGGAATAGAAAATATGATCAAAAAGAAAGTGTATGTATCTCACACGTACACCACCACACTAGGCCCCAATTACTATTGTTTGTACCCCTAAAAGGATGGTTGAGGAGTAGGAGGAGGAGTATGGAACAGGCAGCATCCTCAAATCTTCAAAAGTATGAGATGAACCCCAAAAACTTGGAAAGGTGGATCTCACACGTACCGACACAGACTATCACGCAATTTAATTGATCCCCAAAGGTTTTAATTGAATAGCAGAATAGAAAATATGATCAAAAAGAAAGTGTATGTATCTCACACGTACACCACCACACTAGGCCCCAATTACTATTGTTTGTACCCCTAAAAGGATGGTTGAGGAGTAGGAGGAGGAGTATGGAACAGGCAGCACCCTCAAATCTTCAGAAGTATGAGATGAACCCCAAAAACTTGGAAAGATGGATCTCACACGTACCGACACAGACTATCACGCAATTTAATTGATCCCCAAAGGTTTTAATTGAATAGCGGAATAGAAAATATGATCAAAAAGAAAGTGTATGTATCTCACACGTACACCACCACACTAGGCCCCCAATTACTATTGTTTGTACCCCTAAAAGGATGGTTGAGGAGTAGGAGGAGGAGTATGGAACAGGCAGCACCCTCAAATCTTCAGAAGTATGAGATGAACCCCAAAAACTTGGAAAGGTGGATCTCACACGTACCGACACAGACTATCACGCAATTTAATTGATCCCCAAAGGTTTTAATTGAATAGCGGAATAGAAAATATGATCAAAAAGAAAGTGTATGTATCTCACACGTACACCACCACACTAGGCCCCAATTACTATTGTTTGTACCCCTAAAAGGATGGTTGAGCAGTAGGAGGAGGAGTATGGAACAGGCAGCACCCTCAAATCTTCAGAAGTATGAGATGAACCCCAAAAACTTGGAAAGGTGGATCTCACACGTACCGACACAGACTATCACGCAATTTAATTGATCCCCAAAGGTTTTAATTGAATAGCGGAATAGAAAATATGATCAAAAAGAAAGTGTATGTATCTCACACGTACACCACCACACTAGGCCCCAATTACTATTGTTTGTACCCCTAAAAGGATGGTTGAGGAGTAGGAGGAGGAGTATGGAACAGGCAGCACCCTCAAATCTTCAGAAGTATGAGATGAACCCCAAAAACTTGGAAAGGTGGATCTCACACATACCGACACAGACTATCACGCAATTTAATTGATCCCCAAAGGTTTTAATTGAATAGCGGAATAGAAAATATGATCAAAAAGAAAGTGTATGTATCTCACACGTACACCACCACACTAGGCCCCAATTACTATTGTTTGTACCCCTAAAAGGATGGTTGAGGAGTAGGAGAAGGAGTATGGAACAGGCAGCACCCTCAAATCTTCAGAAGTATGAGATGAACCCCAAAAACTTGGAAAGGTGGATCTCACACGTACCGACACAGACTATAACACAATTTAATTGATCCCCAAAGGTTTTAATTGAATAGCGGAATAGAAAATATGATCAAAAAGAAAGTGTATGTATCTCACACGTACACCACCACACTAGGCCCCAATTACTATTGTTTGTACCCCTAAAAGGATGGTTGAGGAGTAGGAGGAGGAGTATGGAACAGGCAGCACCCTCAAATCTTCAGAAGTATGAGATGAACCCCAAAAACTTGGAAAGGTGGATCTCACACGTACCGACACAGACTATCACGCAATTTAATTGATCCCCAAAGGTTTTAATTGAATAGCGGAATAGAAAATATGATCAAAAAGAAAGTGTATGTATCTCACACGTACACCACCACACTAGGCCCCAATTACTATTGTTTGTACCCCTAAAAGGATGGTTGAGGAGTAGGAGGAGGAGTATGGAACAGGCAGCACCCTCAAATCTTCAAAAGTATGAGATGAACCCCAAAAACTTGGAAAGGTGGATCTCACATGTACCGACACAGACTATCACGCAATTTAATTGATCCCCAAAGGTTTTAATTGAATAGCGGTATAGAAAATATGATCAAAAAGAAAGTGTATGTATCTCACACGTACACCACCACACTAGGCCCCAATTACTATTGTTTGTACCCCTAAAAGGATGGTTGAGGAGTAGGAGGAGGAGTATGGAACAGGCAGCATCCTCAAATCTTCAAAAGTATGAGATGAACCCCAAAAACTTGGAAAGGTGGATCTCACACGTACCGACACAGACTATCACGCAATTTAATTGATCCCCAAAGGTTTTAATTGAATAGCAGAATAGAAAATATGATCAAAAAGAAAGTGTATGTATCTCACACGTACACCACCACACTAGGCCCCAATTACTATTGTTTGTACCCCTAAAAGGATGGTTGAGGAGTAGGAGGAGGAGTATGGAACAGGCAGCACCCTCAAATCTTCAGAAGTATGAGATGAACCCCAAAAACTTGGAAAGATGGATCTCACACGTACCGACACAGACTATCACGCAATTTAATTGATCCCCAAAGGTTTTAATTGAATAGCGGAATAGAAAATATGATCAAAAAGAAAGTGTATGTATCTCACACGTACACCACCACACTAGGCCCCAATTACTATTGTTTGTACCCCTAAAAGGATGGTTGAGGAGTAGGAGGAGGAGTATGGAACAGGCAGCACCCTCAAATCTTCAGAAGTATGAGATGAACCCCAAAAACTTGGAAAGATGGATCTCACACGTACCGACACAGACTATCACGCAATTTAATTGATCCCCAAAGGTTTTAATTGAATAGCGGAATAGAAAATATGATCAAAAAGAAAGTGTATGTATCTCACACGTACACCACCACACTAGGCCCCCAATTACTATTGTTTGTACCCCTAAAAGGATGGTTGAGGAGTAGGAGGAGGAGTATGGAACAGGCAGCACCCTCAAATCTTCAGAAGTATGAGATGAACCCCAAAAACTTGGAAAGGTGGATCTCACACGTACCGACACAGACTATCACGCAATTTAATTGATCCCCAAAGGTTTTAATTGAATAGCGGAATAGAAAATATGATCAAAAAGAAAGTGTATGTATCTCACACGTACACCACCACACTAGGCCCCAATTACTATTGTTTGTACCCCTAAAAGGATGGTTGAGCAGTAGGAGGAGGAGTATGGAACAGGCAGCACCCTCAAATCTTCAGAAGTATGAGATGAACCCCAAAAACTTGGAAAGGTGGATCTCACACGTACCGACACAGACTATCACGCAATTTAATTGATCCCCAAAGGTTTTAATTGAATAGCGGAATAGAAAATATGATCAAAAAGAAAGTGTATGTATCTCACACGTACACCACCACACTAGGCCCCAATTACTATTGTTTGTACCCCTAAAAGGATGGTTGAGGAGTAGGAGGAGGAGTATGGAACAGGCAGCACCCTCAAATCTTCAGAAGTATGAGATGAACCCCAAAAACTTGGAAAGGTGGATCTCACACATACCGACACAGACTATCACGCAATTTAATTGATCCCCAAAGGTTTTAATTGAATAGCGGAATAGAAAATATGATCAAAAAGAAAGTGTATGTATCTCACACGTACACCACCACACTAGGCCCCAATTACTATTGTTTGTACCCCTAAAAGGATGGTTGAGGAGTAGGAGAAGGAGTATGGAACAGGCAGCACCCTCAAATCTTCAGAAGTATGAGATGAACCCCAAAAACTTGGAAAGGTGGATCTCACACGTACCGACACAGACTATAACACAATTTAATTGATCCCCAAAGGTTTTAATTGAATAGCGGAATAGAAAATATGATCAAAAAGAAAGTGTATGTATCTCACACGTACACCACCACACTAGGCCCCAATTACTATTGTTTGTACCCCTAAAAGGATGGTTGAGGAGTAGGAGGAGGAGTATGGAACAGGCAGCACCCTCAAATCTTCAGAAGTATGAGATGAACCCCAAAAACTTGGAAAGGTGGATCTCACACGTACCGACACAGACTATCACGCAATTTAATTGATCCCCAAAGGTTTTAATTGAATAGCGGAATAGAAAATATGATCAAAAAGAAAGTGTATGTATCTCACACGTACACCACCACACTAGGCCCCAATTACTATTGTTTGTACCCCTAAAAGGATGGTTGAGGAGTAGGAGGAGGAGTATGGAACAGGCAGCACCCTCAAATCTTCAAAAGTATGAGATGAACCCCAAAAACTTGGAAAGGTGGATCTCACATGTACCGACACAGACTATCACGCAATTTAATTGATCCCCAAAGGTTTTAATTGAATAGCGGTATAGAAAATATGATCAAAAAGAAAGTGTATGTATCTCACACGTACACCACCACACTAGGCCCCAATTACTATTGTTTGTACCCCTAAAAGGATGGTTGAGGAGTAGGAGGAGGAGTATGGAACAGGCAGCATCCTCAAATCTTCAAAAGTATGAGATGAACCCCAAAAACTTGGAAAGGTGGATCTCACACGTACCGACACAGACTATCACGCAATTTAATTGATCCCCAAAGGTTTTAATTGAATAGCAGAATAGAAAATATGATCAAAAAGAAAGTGTATGTATCTCACACGTACACCACCACACTAGGCCCCAATTACTATTGTTTGTACCCCTAAAAGGATGGTTGAGGAGTAGGAGGAGGAGTATGGAACAGGCAGCACCCTCAAATCTTCAGAAGTATGAGATGAACCCCAAAAACTTGGAAAGATGGATCTCACACGTACCGACACAGACTATCACGCAATTTAATTGATCCCCAAAGGTTTTAATTGAATAGCGGAATAGAAAATATGATCAAAAAGAAAGTGTATGTATCTCACACGTACACCACCACACTAGGCCCCCAATTACTATTGTTTGTACCCCTAAAAGGATGGTTGAGGAGTAGGAGGAGGAGTATGGAACAGGCAGCACCCTCAAATCTTCAGAAGTATGAGATGAACCCCAAAAACTTGGAAAGGTGGATCTCACACGTACCGACACAGACTATCACGCAATTTAATTGATCCCCAAAGGTTTTAATTGAATAGCGGAATAGAAAATATGATCAAAAAGAAAGTGTATGTATCTCACACGTACACCACCACACTAGGCCCCAATTACTATTGTTTGTACCCCTAAAAGGATGGTTGAGCAGTAGGAGGAGGAGTATGGAACAGGCAGCACCCTCAAATCTTCAGAAGTATGAGATGAACCCCAAAAACTTGGAAAGGTGGATCTCACACGTACCGACACAGACTATCACGCAATTTAATTGATCCCCAAAGGTTTTAATTGAATAGCGGAATAGAAAATATGATCAAAAAGAAAGTGTATGTATCTCACACGTACACCACCACACTAGGCCCCAATTACTATTGTTTGTACCCCTAAAAGGATGGTTGAGGAGTAGGAGAAGGAGTATGGAACAGGCAGCACCCTCAAATCTTCAGAAGTATGAGATGAACCCCAAAAACTTGGAAAGGTGGATCTCACACGTACCGACACAGACTATAACACAATTTAATTGATCCCCAAAGGTTTTAATTGAATAGCGGAATAGAAAATATGATCAAAAAGAAAGTGTATGTATCTCACACGTACACCACCACACTAGGCCCCAATTACTATTGTTTGTACCCCTAAAAGGATGGTTGAGCAGTAGGAGTATGGAACAGGCAGCACCCTCAAATCTTCAGAAGTATGAGATGAACCCCAAAAACTTGGAAAGGTGGATCTCACACGTACCGACACAGACTATCACGCAATTTAATTGATCCCCGAAGGTTTTAATTGAATAGCGGAATAGAAAATATGATCAAAAAGAAAGTGTATGTATCTCACACGTACACCACCACACTAGGCCCCAATTACTATTGTTTGTACCCCTAAAAGGATGGTTGAGGAGTAGGAGGAGGAGTATGGAACAGACAGCACCCTCAAATCTTCAGAAGTATGAGATGAACCCCAAAAACTTGGAAAGGTGGATCTCACACGTACCGACACAGACTATCACGCAATTTAATTGATCCCCAAAGGTTTTAATTGAATAGCGGAATAGAAAATATGATCAAAAAGAAAGTGTATGTATCTCACACGTACACCACCACACTAGGCCCCAATTACTATTGTTTGTACCCCTAAAAGGATGGTTGAGGAGTAGGAGGAGGAGTATGGAACAGGCAGCACCCTCAAATTTTCAGAAGTATGAGATGAACCCCAAAAACTTGGAAAGGTGGATCTCACACGTACCGACACAGACTATCACGCAATTTAATTGATCCCCAAAGGATTTAATTGAATAGCGGAATAGAAAATATGATCAAAAAGAAAGTGTATGTATCTCACACGTACACCACCACACTAGGCCCCAATTACTATTGTTTGTACCCCTAAAAGGATGGTTGAGCAGTAGGAGGAGGAGTATGGAACAGGCAGCACCCTCAAATCTTCAGAAGTATGAGATTGTGTTCACTGTACCCCACAAAGATTGTGTTCACTGCACCCCACAAAGATTGTGTTCACTGCACCTCAAAAAGGATTTTGTTCACTGCACCCCACAAAGATTGTGTTCACTGCACCCTAAAAGGATTTTGTTCACTGCACCCCAAAAAGATTGTGTTCACTGTACCCCCCAAAGATTGTGTTCACTGCACCCCACAAAGATTCTGTTCCCTGTACCCCACAAAGATTGTGTTCACTGCACCCCACAAAGGATTTTGTTCACTGCACCCCAAAAAGATTGTGTTCACTGCACCCCAAAAAGGATGTTGTTCACTGCACCCCAAAAAGGATTTTGTTCACTGCACCCCAAAAAGATTGTGTTCACTGCACCCCACAAAGATTGTGTTCACTGCACCCCACAAAGGATTTTGTTCACTGCACCCCAAAAAGATTGTGTTCACTGTACCCCCCAAAGATTGTGTTCACTGCACCTCACAAAGGATTTTGTTCACTGCACCCCAAAAAGATTGGGTTCACTGTACCCCCCAAAGATTGTGTTCACTGCACCCCACAAAGATTCTGTTCACTGTACCCCACAAAGATTGTGTTCACTGCACCCCACAAAGGATTTTGTTCACTGCACCCCAAAAAGATTGTGTTCACTGCACCCCAAAAAGGATGTTGTTCACTGCACCCCAAAAAGGATTTTGTTCACTGCACCCCAAAAAGATTGTGTTCACTGCACCCCACAAAGATTGTGTTCACTGCACCCCACAAAGGATTTTGTTCACTGCACCCCAAAAAGATTGTGTTCACTGTACCCCCCAAAGATTGTGTTCACTGCACCCCACAAAGGATTTTGTTCACTGCACCCCAAAAAGATTGTGTTCACTGTACCCCCCAAAGATTGTGTTCACTGCACCCCACAAAGGATTCTGTTCACTGTACCCCACAAAGATTGTGTTCACTGCACCCCACAAAGGATTTTGTTCACTGCACCCCAAAAAGATTGTGTTCACTGCACCCCAAAAAGGATTTTGTTCACTGCACCCCAAAAAGGATGTTGTTCACTGCACCCCAAAAAGGATTTTGTTCACTGCACCCCAAAAAGATTGTGTTCACTGCACCCCACAAAGATTGTGTTTACTGCACCCCAAAAAGGATTTTGTTCACTCCACCCCAAAAAGATTGTGTTCACTGCACCCCACAAAGATTGTGTTCACTGCACCCCAAAAAGGATTTTGTTCACTGCACCCCAAAAAGATTTCGTTCACTGCACCCCACAAAGATTGTGTTCACTGCACCCCAAAAAGGATGTTGTTCACTGCACCCCAAAAAGATTGTGTTCACTGCACCCCACAAAGATTGTGTTCACTGCACCCCACAAAGGATTTTGTTCACTGCACCCCAAAAAGATTGTGTTCACTGCACCCCAAAAAGGATGTTGTTCACTGCACCCCAAAAAGGATTTTGTTCACTGCACCCCAAAAAGATTTTGTTCACTGCACCCCAAAAAGGACGTTGTTCACTGCACCCCAAAAAGATTGTGTTCACTGCAGCCCAAAAAGATTGTGTTCACTGCAGCTCACACACAGAAAAATGGATGTGGATCACTGACACCTGCCTATCTCCTATCCCACACCACACAGCAATATCGATTGTAGTTTGTAGAACACAGTTTCCCTAAAAGTCAGCAGCAGCCTCTCCCTAACAGGATTGAGAAGAGATCGTAGATCGGGACTAAGTGCAGACCCCACACAGCAATGTCGATTGTAGTTTGTAGAACACTCTGACCCTAAAATTCAGCAGCAGCCTCTCCCTAACAGGATTGAGAAGAGATCGTAGATCAGGATTGAGTGCAGACCCCACCCCCCACACAGCAATATCGATTGTAGTTTGTAGAAGACACTGACCCTATAATTCAGCAGACTCTATCCCTAAAATGCCTACAACTCGCCCTGCCTAAACACTCCGACCTGTCCCTCAATTCTATCCGGACACAAATGTTTTTTTCCTGCCTGTCTTTCCCTAATCAGCAGCCAGCACGTTGATGTGTGCTCTGTCCCTGATCTAAGCAGCAGAATGAAGACGCTGCGGCTGCCTGGAACTTATAAAGACTTGGTCACATGCTTCAGACGGCCAATCACAGCTACTGAGACATTTGCAGGCATGGCTGGGATGGCTTAAGGCACACCAGTTAAACGATTGTTGATTGGCTGTTGAAAGCCCGCCATGAAAAGAGCGCCAAAGCATGCAAAACCCGGAAATAAAACGACCGAACACGGATTTTTACCCGAACATACAGTAAAGTGTCCGTGTCCGTGTTCGGGTACAAAAAAATCCAATTATTCGGTACGAACACGAATAATACAGTCCGTGTTCGCTCAACACTACTTATAACTATCAGATTGTTGTTATATTTTATCACTCAATGAAACTTATTGAACTAAAAAAATAATTGTTTTTATTTACACTAACAAAAGGTTTTCAAAAAGTAGCAAACAAAACATATGTATTACTAGAAATAAAATAAATTGTAAACTTAAAAAAAATATGATTAAAAAAAAATGTTAATAAAAAATAGTTTGGGGTACGGACCCTTCCTGTCATGAAGTTAGCTGTATGGCCTTGGGTTCTGGGGTGGATAAAGGCATAGCCTTCATGTTTCGCTTTCAGAGGGTGCTCTGCTGCTTTGTGATGTGGAGGAGCTCTGAGGCAATGGAGCATTGTACCTGGAAATTGCTTCCAGTAAAGAAAGTCTAATTTTCTCCTTCGTCTGGTTCTGCTCCAGGTTTACCTGAGACAACACAGTAAGCTGTGAGGTGACCTGTGGATGTGGTGTATCTTGATTTCGCTAAGGCATTCAACACTGTTCCCCACAAATGCTTAATATACAAGCTAAGGTCTGCAGGCATTGACCTTGTTCTTGGATAGAAAACTGGTTACACTGGTTACATAAGCGTGTCCAAAGAGGGTGATAAATAACACGTATTCAGACTGGTCTAGAGTGGTAAGTAGGGTCCCCCAGGGCTCAGTCCTAGGACCAATTTTGTTTAATTTATTCATCAATAACATAGAGGATGGAATCAGTAGCTCAATCTCAGTTTTCGTGGATGACACAAAGATATGTAGGGCAATAACTTCTCATCAAGATATAGAAATTTTACAGAAAGACCTTAACAAATTAACAGAGTGGGCAACTACGTGGCAAATGAGATTTAACATAGAGAAGTGTAAAGTATTACACTTGGGGGAAAAAAATATAAACGCAAATTATGCTCTGGGGGGGAACCTCTGGGCGAATCCAGAATGGAGAAGGATTTGGGGGTTCTAGTGTAGGATAGACTAAGTAGTAGCATGCAATATCAGGCTGCAGCCGTCAAAGCCGGCAGAATATTAGCATGCATATGGAAGAGGATATACTCCAGAGATAAAGCTATAATCCTGCCACTTTATAAAACTCTGGTTCAGCCATACCTGGAGTAGTCTGTCAGTTCTGGTTGCCAATCCTTACAAAGCATGTGCTGGAACTGGAGAGAGTCCAAAGAAGGGCAACTAAACTAATTAGGGGATTGGAGGACCTTCATTATGAAGAGTGATTACAAGCGCTTAATTTTTTCTCCTTGGAGAGGAGACGCCTGAGGGGGGACATGATAGCAATCTACAAATACATTAATGGTGATCCTAGCTTAGGTAGAAAACAATTTAGTCTCAAGGAGTGCAAGAAGTCACGTGGCCACACAATGAGATTAGAGGAGAGCTGGTTTAACCTTATGCTGCGTAAGAGGTTCTTCACTGTAAGGGCGGTGAGAATGCGGAACTCTCTTCCACAAATGGTGGTAGCTGCAGGGAGTATGGCTACTTTTAAAAGACTTTTGGATGTACATCTCACAGATCATAACATTCAGGGTTATGGGAAATGAGCAGGCCACTGACACACTCACACACACCTATACAGGTTGAACTGGATGGATGGATGGATGGATGTCTTTATTCAAGCTCATCTACTATGTAACTATGTAACTAATTCAAAATGGTCAGTCTGTTGTCTGCCTACCAGATGAATAACCCAGGTTAGCTTTCTAATGTCACGTGACATCCTCCTGTTTTCACTTGACAGCCTCCTAACTTCTGTATGCACACTCTGTAGAAGTTCCTGGATAGTTGCTGGGCCAGGCGGTAGAGCAGTAGGTGGCATTTGGGCAGGAGGCGGCAACAGCTGTGTACAGGCACATTGATGGGGGCAGCATCAGAGACTGGTGGCAGGATGATGAGGGAACTTTGGACCATGTCCTCCTCCTGTGGCCATGCAAATAATGCAGGAGACTGGGGATTCACAGGGGACAGCTCTGCCTATATCTCACTGCCCTCATTTGAAATAAGGACAGGTGAGTGAGGCGTTCTGGACTGCACTCTCCCCTCAGACTGGTCTTGTTGATCTGAAATAGATGAGATAGGCAATGTTAATGATAACATTCAAAGAAATTGATTTTTAGAGATTAGACCTGAAACCAGTAGTAATAACGAATTGTGGAGAGCATGATAGTTCAGGTGGGGGAGGGAGGGAAAAGTTGTTTTAATGATTAAAGCGTTTCTGTGTTTATTAAAAGTTACCAGCTACGAAAAGGGTATCTACTGACTTTGAATTAACACACACTCGCCTGTCCCACGATCCAGCGATGCAGTTGCCCAAAGCCTCAAATCTTTCCCCCGCGGCTCCCTAGTGTGACAGCTTGCTGCTTCGTAGCTGAGTGTGCAGTGCACAAGTCGTTGTCATGAATGGTCGGGCAATCTTCTGGGACCTGTGATGTGTCCCAGAAGATTGCAAGGAGGGAGAGGGAGAGGAGAACCTCCACAACAGCCACCTAGGGGGAGCAGGTACCTGTCAAAACTAGGTACCCTTCCCCCCCAAAAAAATTACATGCCAAATGTGGCATGTCCGGCGGTGAAGAGAGCCTAAAGCGTAACATCCACTTTTGGGTGAAACTCCGCTTTAAGAGACAATACCAAAAAGGTTTACCTAGCTAAATACAGTTAGAACTTATTTGGCTAAATCTACTCATTAGTGTAAATTGTATTCATATGGTATTGTTGTGGAATTTTTCTCAGGTACAAAATACCTGTTACCTGTTAGTCAATGATACCAAATCAGACAATATATAGCTATATATATATAATGAGATCAGACAAGACTCAAGATGGCTGAATCATAGTGACCTGATTTATTACAGCATTTCTGGAGTTTAAATATACTCAGAAATGGGTTTGTCATTACAATCTGACGTACAAGAAATGGGTTGTTATTAACATCTTTTGTCCAATCAAAGTTAACAACTAATTATAGTAAGCATTATGTCAATCTAGATCGTGATTCTCTGTCATCAGGGAAAATTTCTTGGTGACGCACAATAAAAGTTCCAAAGGGGCTTTTTAAAAGATATTATTGGCTTTGTGGTCAGCTGTCCAGACAGAGTTGATATTCTGAGAGATAGGGAATTTCCACTGTTTCGGTCATCTGATATATTCTTAGCCTTTGCAAGCTCAGTGACACATGTAAAGAAATCAAAGTAAAATGAGATTAACTCAAAAGACATTTTGTTTAAGATAACCATTCTAAATGCCAGTCAAGGCATCCTGTAAAGGCCAATAAGGTATCCAGAAAATGCGAGATAGGTATGCCACGACATCTCCCCCCTCTTGAGAATTTATTGATCAGGCTAACTAACTACCTATTCCGCTTATCAGATTCCTCCAAGGGAGCAGCCCCTTACGCTTGGAACACTGGCCCAGAGGGAAAACCTCAGTGGGGGGTGTCCGAGTCTTGGTAAGGTTCTGAGGCGGAGATTACTTCATACATGGGGGGTTTGAGGTGACAGATTTCTCATTACAGCATACTCAGCATCATCAATCACTTCTCATTTTCGTATAGAGTTGAAATAGGTTGTCTCCTTAACCTTATCAACCAAACACATAATTATTTTAATTCAACAGATAACTAGAGATCATAATTATCATAAACATCAATATAAATACACCACTTTCATTATTTTAGAAGATAAGGCAAAACCTCCAAAATACTGTGTTCATTAGGATGGGCGGACACCATTGGAAGTAAAGAGGTTATAGTACCTGTTACTGTGACACACTGAGGAAGTAATCTATGGGCCTTATTGACACAGACATAATAGATTCCCAACCCCGAATGTGACCACCCTGGGGTGAAAATGGGTATTAATAACTTTTCTGCATAATACCCCAGTTTCTGTCTGAACAACAGAAACCTGAGGGCTTCTCCTAGGTGAGAAATGTCCATATTGTCATTTAATATGGCTCATATTTTATGTTTAACAGTTTCATTTCTGTAATGCATGCATGTTTCCTTTCATGGGCTGTTCACAGTCAGCTGTAGGCAGGATATGTTTATCAGTGCTTGTGAACAGTCCACCCTCCCTACATCAGTTTTTTTCCATAGAACACTATACACACCGTAGGATTCTTGAAACCTGTGACTTTTGGGGGAATTAACATGTCCTTTTGTGCACTGGTAATGTTTCTATAGGATTTTGAAAACTCTGTCTGATTTAGATCCTCTAATGCACGTGGGTTTACTAGCACAGGTATAGTCTGGGACTCTGGGTGTAATTGTGGACATATCTAGCACCCTGAGTACCCTGACTTCCTGGCTACCTGGTATTTAAACTTAACAGTACATTGGGCCTTAGGTTGTCTGTCTCTTTTATACCCAACATTCCCATACATATTAAAAATTAAAAGAAAATCATTGTACCACCTTTTTTCAATGACTGGCGTGAATCCATGTATCCCTTCTACCTTGAGGGATGTTGGTGTAACCAATTTCACTCTTAGTAGCCTTACTTTATGACTTAGTATCCTCATTTGGATCTGGTAGGGATGAAAACACACTATTATGCATTTTTTTCAATTGCTTCTAAAGCGCTGCAACACATCTAGTGAGATCTGAGTGTGTGGCTTGCAATTGCTGTGGTAAATAGAGACCTGCTTCAGGTACCCACACCTCTCTTGGGAGTGTTCCTGACAAAGGAAAAAAACTTAAAACAATCTACCTGTTTCTGCTATTATTTTACTCAACTGGTGTTTTTTTTTTTTTCATACAACCTTTTGTACCTTTCCGCTACTCTGTGAGTGATATGGAGTGTGAAAGGCTTTCTCTATATTTAGT
This sequence comes from Pelophylax lessonae, assembly GCF_965119305.1. NCBI lineage: Eukaryota > Metazoa > Chordata > Amphibia > Anura > Ranidae > Pelophylax > Pelophylax lessonae. The sequence goes on along the minus strand of NC_138776.1, from coordinate 34,907,447 downwards.
GCGGATAGGATCTCTTGTAGAACCCTTCCTGTAAAGTGAGTGCCCCTGTCACTTTCCATAGTTTCTGGGATTCTATACCTGCACATTACCTGGGGCAAAGGCCTTTTTCCTGTGGTTTGTACTGTACCCCTAGAGACTGGCCAGGCCTTAGGCCACCCTGAAAAATGTCTACTAAAACATGTGCATCGGGACCAGACTGTGGGAAATCAATGTAATCTATTTGAACTCCTTGAAAAAGACAGTCTGACTTAGGCGGTGCTTTTATAGGGTGCTTACAGCTCTACCTACATTGTACCTAGCACAGGTAAGACAAGAAGCAGTATATTTTGCAGCTACTCCAGGAAAACCTGGTGCTAACCAGTGTTGCATCACCAAGGTGGTCATTAGAGTCTTTGAGATATGACACGATCCGTGAGCTGCGGCTGCCACCCTCGGGTATAGGGCCTGAGATCAGACAGAAATGCTCCTCCAGCAACCAGTTACATCCTGTGTTGCACTGTTCTTCCGCCACTTCTCACGCTCCTGTGAGGGGCCTTTTTCTGCAATGATATCAAGATTGCCATACTTACAGGAGTTGGTTGCTTTCCTAGGAGTGTCAGTACCCGGATAGGGACCTGTTCCAGTGCAGCCTTCTTCGCTGCTCTGTTGGCCCTTGCGTTTCCTGCAGCTTCTTCTGTGTCCTCTCTTGCATGTGCCTTGGTTTTTTTTAATAAATGGCCACCTTGGTGAAACACTGGAAGACTAAGAACAGTCTCTATTATATCTGCATGCTTTTTCTTGGCTTACCAGCTGAGGTCAAAAAGTTACAAGCTTTCAAAAATATGACCAAAATCATGTCAATGTGAATGTTAACTCTTTAAAATTCACAGGCCTTTGCCAAAACCATCAGCTGCTTGTGCTTAGAACTTTAGATTTAATGCCTCTGCATTCCTTTTGTTTATTTATTGCTGTTACTACTGCATACCCAGTTACAGGCTTACCCTCCTCTGTTTACAAACATGATCCATCTACATAAAGGGTCTCATCAGGGCTCCAGAGAGGAGCCTTTTTGGCAGGGCTCAACAATTCAGATTCTGCCATCATCAGCTCAAAAACAGTCATGGGGGATATTTAACAAACATTTTTTCCCCTCCCCCCTCTAGTGCCTGCTCCTGTACTGGAAGTAAACTGGCTTAAATACATTGCACCTGTTTTATCCAGCAGCTCTTTTGCAGGCTGTGGCCCGCACACAGCTGAGGATCCTTTTATCACTGGGTCAAGCTGGCAAGAGACATATGCTTCATACTGGATTAATGGGCACTTCATCTGAAACTGAACACTGAAATTTTAACTCAACACAAACATTTTTTTTTTTTAAAACGACTTCCCCTTTTCCTTTGAAGCCAGGCAGGAAACCACTCTCACCCCTGCTACTGTTATTCCTACTGTAAACCTCTTGGACGCTTCTGATGGAACATGCGGACACAGGTTAGCTGTATACCTTATTTACTGTCTATCTGGGGGAGAGGGGCTGGCTGCAATTCTTTGCTCTAATGTCCTGTCTTTACACTATTTGTAGTAGGTCACTTTTTATACACCCATAATGACAGGAAGTAATGTACTCTTTATCTTTCAAACAAATATCCTCTAAAACTTTGTCCCGAATTTCAAAAAATCTTATCAGAGGTTCCCCTTTGGTTACGGAGGGTGCCCCTGAAATACCACTTAAAATACCATAATTATATAAAAAGTTATTCTATTTTAAAACTTTTGGCTCAGTGCCAAATAGGGTTCAATGGTCATGTTAATTGCGGTAACCCTTAATGTCTAAACAAAGATTCCTGGTTTAAAGGGCAACCTATTATTTTTCATCTTAGTTTAATTTAATAGAGAATAACCCCAAAAATATCATATGCCGTTCATTTATCATATAAAGAAACAATCTTTTTCTCCGTGCTACAAACTCAGAGGACTACTTCCTCTTTTTATATCAAAGACACAGAGCCTGTTTTTTTTTTCCTGTCTTAAAAGAAACCGCAACAGGCTTATGAATTAAAGGGCAACGATCATCCTTACTTTTCTTATGAATACAAGATTTGCTGTGTTTTCTCATGAAACAATTCAACACATTATTGTTTATACTTGTTTCAACTCATTTATCATAATATCAATACTCATTCAACTTCATACTCTCCTGCTTCCATATTTCTGCAACTGATTTTAAGTTTGTTCTTGCCAAATCTGTTTCATACACTTTACAAAAATCTGCCATATCCTATCTTATCTTATCCTACAACTAGGATTATTAGCTGTCCAACTACAGAACACTTTAATTGGCTGTGTAGCCCAAAAACTATGCTCCCAGAGGATTTAATCTTCGAATGCAAACTCCCTGGTCTGCCCCATTTATCTGGTAACCCTGTTACCCATACACTCTAAGGCCATGGTCCTAATGACCTTTCTCATCGACCCCTGGTCGGTATCTACGGAAACCCAGTTTCCCATTTCACTGTTATCCAAAAAATAGAAATAGGCAAGAAATGGGGGTCCCCTTGTGGGATTTTTCAGGCACATAAAATATAATATATATGAAAATATATGATAGAGGTAATAGAAAAAATTATTTTATTATAAACACAAGAATATAATAATTAAAAACAGTACAGGCAAAGAAGAGGAACAGGTAAATCAACCACAGTAGTCTGAACAGACACCCAACATGTTTCGAAGCCAAAGAGAAATTTTGCTTCTTCTTCAGGGGATGGTTCAAACGGTACTCTAATGAATAAGAAAATATGAAAAATATAAAAACCAAAGAATTCTTTATGGTCTTTTAGGAAAAAAACATTCCAAAATAACTCTTTAGAGTTTTACATAGTAATTTTTGATGACATTTAGCGAGTACTCACAGGGTTGAAAAAATAGCTGTGCTCAGGTAGCCTGCACGATTAAAACCATCTGGTGGGTATGAGTGTCCTTGCGACCAAATGCAGTAGATAAGATGGTAGATGAGTGTACTGGTCAGTAAACCGACAGCTGTTCAGCTCAGGTGTGTGGCCCACAATCAGTGGACGTCTGAAGTCCTTATTTAGGAGAACCCAGGAACAGCCTTAAACACAATGATAAATGGCAAGGATGTAAGTAATGCCGATCTGAAGAGTAGACGGATCAGGACTAAATACATTAATATATCTAATCAAAAAAGCAAAGGGAAAGAAATGTGTAATGATGGATGTCGACATGTGAAATAGCCACATGTTTGTATATATTATAGTGAATATGTAAAAAACACTATATCAAAAAATGTGCCAAAAAAGGTAGCCCAACAAAAGGGGGCAATAGGGTCACATAAAATATGTCACTGCATATACATATATAAGGCCGATCAAAAAAGGTTTTTTTATCTTTTAAAAGGAATAGGCAGGAAATTGGATGGAAGATAAATACCTGGATGTTAAATGATGGTAGAGCCAAACGGCGACCTCTCAGCACCACAGCCAGCAAACAAATGCGCTGGCTGCGTGTTGCGAGAGGTGCACTATAAGAGTGCTGGCCGATTAGCACAAGACGTGTATCAGCTGGCTTCAGGGAAGGGCTTCCCGGAACGCCGGTGCCGAGCCCGCCCCCAACCAACATGCGTCACACATGACGCAACGTGGGCGGGATCGGCGTCTGCGCTCCACCGACACGGGGGTCAGAGCCGGAAGTGCGGGTGCACTACGGCTACTGATTGGTCCGGGCTGAACCGCAAGGGGACAGAGGATGGAAATAGGACCAAGTTACCACGCAAGCGCGGTATATGTCTCCCCGTGCCGGGACGCCCACTGGAGGAGGGGCACCACCCGGAGTGAACATGGACAGCTGAGAGGGGTTTACAAAAACCAAATTGAAAAAAATATAATGCAAGAGGAATATGAAAAATATCATTGTATCAATCAAAGATAATTTAAGATTGTAATTGTTGCATATGGATATCAGCAAGGACACGACCCACAGATGTAACGATTGCAGACACTGGAATACAAAAATGACAAGGTCAACATACAGGGAACAGAAAAAATATATACAATGTATGACAATAACAATGTAATATACATCAACATATGCATATATAATTATACAAAATATTTCCAACACATATAATTTTGGTATTAGAGAGAATTGCATGTTAGCACAGTGTGGTACAATATACTTGAGGCCAAAACAATAGAATATGTAAATATATGGACACTGAGAATGTTGTATGGGAGCCATAGATATAACTAGAAGTAGATGGCCATCTGGTTAAGGCGGAGAGGATTAGATCTCCATTCCTCCAGAATTAAAGCCCTCAAGAAAGGGTTTGAACGACAGGGATCCATTAAGTCCTGGGGGCTCGGTGGCCTTAAGCAAAAAAATCCACCTTAGTTCGAGTTGGAGGAGGGACTTATTCCAGTCCCCTCCTCTAGGGGCGGGGTGAACTCGGTCAAGGATCAGAAACTTAACCTTAGGCATTTTTCCGGCGTGTACAGTAGCCACATGTCTACCCAGGGGTAGCTCGGGGTCTGCTTTCCTCATACTTAAAAGATGGCGGTATGCGCGCTGCCAAAACTCCTGCTTGGTCTTGCCAATGTAAAAACACTGGCAAGAACAAAGCAGGAGATAAACCACGCCTATCGTGCGGCAATTGGCAAAATGCCTAGGTTGATAGACATCTCCATTAGGCAATATGGGAGATCTTTGTGTGAACATGTAGCCACAATATTTGCAATTGCCGCACATGTATGTCCCTCTATATTTGCAACAGGTGGACATATCAGTGTCGCGAAACTCGCTACGAACTATTTTGTCTCTCAATGCTGGGGCCCTTTTGTAGGTGAAGTTAGGTGTATCTGACACATATTGGCCCAATACAGGATCCGAGGCCAATAGGTGCCAGTGTTTAGAGACAATGCGTCTAATTTTTTGATGCTGTTGGTTATAAGGAGTTATAATCCTTATTGTATCTTCCTTTTTGGGACCCGCTGATGTTTTTGGAGCCAATAGTGTATCTCTATCACTCTTAAGGGCTCGTTGATAAGCCTGTTTTAGAGATTTCTTAGAATAACCCCTACGTAATAGGCGTTTTTGGAGGGCGTCAGCAGCCGCTTGGAATAGTTTGAGGTCTGAACAATTTCGTCTTAACCTTAAGTACTGACTCGTGGGAATTGATCTAAGTAGGGGAGTAGGGTGAAAACTTGATCCATGCAATATTGTGTTTCCCGCGGTGGGTTTTCGGTAGAGATTACTTTGTAGGGTTTCGTTTTCACTACGTGCAATCTCGACATCCAGGAAAGTAATCCGGTCAGGGTCCATGTTCATTGTAAATGAAAGGTTAAAGTCATTTTTGTTCAATTGAACTAAAAAGGCTTGAAGGGATTCCAGAGGGCCATCCCAGATGAGGAATACGTCGTCGATGTACCTGGTCCAAAAAAGAATGTGACCAGTGTACATCGACATTGCATCGTCATCTGAAAGAAAATGTTCCCACTCCCCCAGGTACAGGTTGGCATACGACGGAGCACAACAAGTGCCCATCGCTACCCCCTGTACCTGGAGGTAGTGGGAACCGTTAAATGTAAACACGTTATGTGTGAGGATATGTAACAATAAGTCTAACATAAACTCTCCATAGGCATCGAGTGGGTCCTGACTAGATATAGTATGCTTCACAGCTGCAATACCCCTGGAGTGGGGGATTGAGCTGTAGAGAGCCTCTACATCGATGGTAACTAAAATCGCGGTGGGGGGTATCCAGAGGTCCTTAATTTTGTTAATGAAATGAATAGTGTCCTTTGTAAAGGAAGGTAACTTATGGACAAGGGGTTGAAGATATGCATCAACTAGCTTACTTGCGTTGTCTGTAATAGATCCGCATCCAGAAATGATCGGTCTTCCGGGAGGATCCGTGGTACTTTTGTGTACCTTTGGGAGGCCATAAAATGTGGGGGTGACAGGAAATTTAGTGCGGACAAAATTCCAAGTGTCTTTAGAAAAAACGTTGTTAAGATAGGCAGTATCCACCAACTGATAAAATTCCAAGTTATACTTGGTAACTATCTCTGGTGTGATACGCCTATACCAATTGGTATTATTTAAGATATTTGTACACATTTTGATGTATTGGGTATTGTCCATTATCACAATGTTCCCCCCCTTGTCAGCCTGCTTGATGGTAATAGATGTGTTGGTTGCCAAGGTGTTAATTGCCTCTCTTTGTACTTGAGAGATATTAGGTTGGGATAGCGGACGTGTATTTAGTTTTTCAACTTCCTTTGACACTATTTTTAAAAAGGCGTTGATATTAGCGTTCTGGATGGGGGGGTAGGCATCAGATTTTTTGCGTAAATCAGTGCCTACTGTCTTTTGTTCTCTGGATGCGGGTGAGATACCAGCGAGTAAGGAGGGAAGGTCCACACGATCTATAAGATCCTCGTTTTCTTCGAGGAGAGTGATTAACGTGTCTAAAATGGGATCCTGTTCATGTGATTTTTGTTTATCTTTGTGATAGATGTATTTGAGATTTAATTTACGGGCAAATAAATGGAGATCCTTAACAAAATCAAATTTATTTATGTTATTCGTGGGACAAAAATTAAGACCTTTTTGTAATATGGATAATTCAGATTCGGATAATTGGTAACTGGATAGATTAATGATAGAGAAGTCCACATTATCTTGTGCTAAATCAGTGGGGGGATGGGGAGTGGCAATGGGGACGGTTGAGTGAGAGGCAGGGGTGATGGAAGTGCAAGTGTGAGTTGTGAAGCTCGTTGGTTGGAGTACTCGCTAAATGTCATCAAAAATTACTATGTAAAACTCTAAAGAGTTATTTTGGAATGTTTTTTTCCTAAAAGACCATAAAGAATTCTTTGGTTTTTATATTTTTCATATTTTCTTATTCATTAGAGTACCGTTTGAACCATCCCCTGAAGAAGAAGCAAAATTTCTCTTTGGCTTCGAAACATGTTGGGTGTCTGTTCAGACTACTGTGGTTGATTTACCTGTTCCTCTTCTTTGCCTGTACTGTTTTTAATTATTATATTCTTGTGTTTATAATAAAATAATTTTTTCTATTACCTCTATCATATATTTTCATATATATTATATTTTATGTGCCTGAAAAATCCCACAAGGGGACCCCCATTTCTTGCCTATTACTATTAGGGATGTGGCACACAACAAAACGCTAGGCTGAAGCACCTTTTCTATTCATTTTTGGTAGCAGATACCGCCCCCGCCGCTTTTTTTCAGCCTACCGTTTACTTCAGGTTTTTGCTTCTGCAGTTTACCCTAGAGTTCACTCTCCAAAAAACTAAAACATTCTATTTGTTTATCTTTTCTGATTATTTGATTCTTCTGTTTGACTTTTATAATGGCACAGGACACCATTTTGTCAGGTCTCATCGGGGATAGTTGGAATAATCTTATGCAACAATATCAACAAGATTTTGAAGACAATGAATTTATAGAGACAGAATTGTCATCTATGTTCTTCCATCTGTCCAAAATGTTAGAGAAAAAATCGATGTTCTTTTGGAACATTAGATCCTTCCAGGAACACATAAAAGAAAATGTTAGCCCATTTGGCCTTAGAGCCCAAGTTTTTCCGATACTTGAGGACCCAACTCCTTCTTTCAAAATCAAATGGGAACAAGCCCTACAACAATGCTCTGTGACTCTTATGAACCTCCTCATTGAGGAATATTCCCTAAGAACCACGGAGCTGGATAAATATATAGCTACTACATGTGAAAAATTAAAAAGGTATAAAAGTCACACTACGTTTCCCCATCGGGAAGCTAAATTAAAACAACAACTAGACACCTTCAATAAAAATACCCTTGTTAAGAAACAAAAAATTCTTAACAAGGATAAAAACACCTACCTACAAGGCAAGGCTTTCCATTGGACAAACAACCAACATTACATTCGACCACTTAATAGGGACTCTAACGCCCCAGCACCTCAACAAATAACTAAACCACCACCCTTTGTGAAGAACCACAAAACATCTATGGAACGCACCAAGCGCCCTCATGCATTTGGTTCGGACCCGGCATCTAAAAAGTCTAACACCCAACCCCAACACAAAGAGGGTTTATCCCTTTTTCCTACACCATCAATACCTCCATTATCTAACATCCCCCCCTCACAACAAATACCACCCTCCACTAATGTGTCCAATTTACCCACACATCACTCCTCTATTACTCATCTAGACGACCAAACTTTTTTAGATGTGGTCCACCAACGAGCTTCACAACTCACACTTGCACTTCCATCACCCCTGCCTCTCACTTAACCGTCCCCATTGCCACTCCCCATCCCCCCACTGATTTAGCACAAGATAATGTGGACTTCTCTATCATTAATCTATCCAGTTACCAATTATCCGAATCTGAATTATCCATATTACAAAAAGGTCTTAATTTTTGTCCCACGAATAACATAAATAAATTTGATTTTGTTAAGGATCTCCATTTATTTGCCCGTAAATTAAATCTCAAATACATCTATCACAAAGATAAACAAAAATCACATGAACAGGATCCCATTTTAGACACGTTAATCACTCTCCTCGAAGAAAACGAGGATCTTATAGATCGTGTGGACCTTCCCTCCTTACTCGCTGGTATCTCACCCGCATCCAGAGAACAAAAGACAGTAGGCACTGATTTACGCAAAAAATCTGATGCCTACCCCCCCATCCAGAACGCTAATATCAACGCCTTTTTAAAAATAGTGTCAAAGGAAGTTGAAAAACTAAATACACGTCCGCTATCCCAACCTAATATCTCTCAAGTACAAAGAGAGGCAATTAACACCTTGGCAACCAACACATCTATTACCATCAAGCAGGCTGACAAGGGGGGGAACATTGTGATAATGGACAATACCCAATACATCAAAATGTGTACAAATATCTTAAATAATACCAATTGGTATAGGCGTATCACACCAGAGATAGTTACCAAGTATAACTTGGAATTTTATCAGTTGGTGGATACTGCCTATCTTAACAACGTTTTTTCTAAAGACACTTGGAATTTTGTCCGCACTAAATTTCCTGTCACCCCCACATTTTATGGCCTCCCAAAGGTACACAAAAGTACCACGGATCCTCCCGGAAGACCGATCATTTCTGGATGCGGATCTATTACAGACAACGCAAGTAAGCTAGTTGATGCATATCTTCAACCCCTTGTCCATAAGTTACCTTCCTTTACAAAGGACACTATTCATTTCATTAACAAAATTAAGGACCTCTGGATACCCCCCACCGCGATTTTAGTTACCATCGATGTAGAGGCTCTCTACAGCTCAATCCCCCACTCCAGGGGTATTGCAGCTGTGAAGCATACTATATCTAGTCAGGACCCACTCGATGCCTATGGAGAGTTTATGTTAGACTTATTGTTACATATCCTCACACATAACGTGTTTACATTTAACGGTTCCCACTACCTCCAGGTACAGGGGGTAGCGATGGGCACTTGTTGTGCTCCGTCGTATGCCAACCTGTACCTGGGGGAGTGGGAACATTTTCTTTCAGATGACGATGCAATGTCGATGTACACTGGTCACATTCTTTTTTGGACCAGGTACATCGACGACGTATTCCTCATCTGGGATGGCCCTCTGGAATCCCTTCAAGCCTTTTTAGTTCAATTGAACAAAAATGACTTTAACCTTTCATTTACAATGAACATGGACCCTGACCGGATTACTTTCCTGGATGTCGAGATTGCACGTAGTGAAAACGAAACCCTACAAAGTAATCTCTACCGAAAACCCACCGCGGGAAACACAATATTGCATGGATCAAGTTTTCACCCTACTCCCCTACTTAGATCAATTCCCACGAGTCAGTACTTAAGGTTAAGACGAAATTGTTCAGACCTCAAACTATTCCAAGCGGCTGCTGACGCCCTCCAAAAACGCCTATTACGTAGGGGTTATTCTAAGAAATCTCTAAAACAGGCTTATCAACGAGCCCTTAAGAGTGATAGAGATACACTATTGGCTCCAAAAACATCAGCGGGTCCCAAAAAGGAAGATACAATAAGGATTATAACTCCTTATAACCAACAGCATCAAAAAATTAGACGCATTGTCTCTAAACACTGGCACCTATTGGCCTCGGATCCTGTATTGGGCCAATATGTGTCAGATACACCTAACTTCACCTACAAAAGGGCCCCAGCATTGAGAGACAAAATAGTTCGTAGCGAGTTTCGCGACACTGATATGTCCACCTGTTGCAAATATAGAGGGACATACATGTGCGGCAATTGCAAATATTGTGGCTACATGTTCACACAAAGATCTCCCATATTGCCTAATGGAGATGTCTATCAACCTAGGCATTTTGCCAATTGCCGCACGATAGGCGTGGTTTATCTCCTGCTTTGTTCTTGCCAGTGTTTTTACATTGGCAAGACCAAGCAGGAGTTTTGGCAGCGCGCATACCGCCATCTTTTAAGTATGAGGAAAGCAGACCCCGAGCTACCCCTGGGTAGACATGTGGCTACTGTACACGCCGGAAAAATGCCTAAGGTTAAGTTTCTGATCCTTGACCGAGTTCACCCCGCCCCTAGAGGAGGGGACTGGAATAAGTCCCTCCTCCAACTCGAACTAAGGTGGATTTTTTTGCTTAAGGCCACCGAGCCCCCAGGACTTAATGGATCCCTGTCGTTCAAACCCTTTCTTGAGGGCTTTAATTCTGGAGGAATGGAGATCTAATCCTCTCCGCCTTAACCAGATGGCCATCTACTTCTAGTTATATCTATGGCTCCCATACAACATTCTCAGTGTCCATATATTTACATATTCTATTGTTTTGGCCTCAAGTATATTGTACCACACTGTGCTAACATGCAATTCTCTCTAATACCAAAATTATATGTGTTGGAAATATTTTGTATAATTATATATGCATATGTTGATGTATATTACATTGTTATTGTCATACATTGTATATATTTTTTCTGTTCCCTGTATGTTGACCTTGTCATTTTTGTATTCCAGTGTCTGCAATCGTTACATCTGTGGGTCGTGTCCTTGCTGATATCCATATGCAACAATTACAATCTTAAATTATCTTTGATTGATACAATGATATTTTTCATATTCCTCTTGTTTTATATTTTTTTCAATTTGGTTTTTGTAAACCCCTCTCAGCTGTCCATGTTCACTCCGGGTGGTGCCCCTCCTCCAGTGGGCGTCCCGGCACGGGGAGACATATACCGCGCTTGCGTGGTAACTTGGTCCTATTTCCATCCTCTGTCCCCTTGCGGTTCAGCCCGGACCAATCAGTAGCCGTAGTGCACCCGCACTTCCGGCTCTGACCCCCGTGTCGGTGGAGCGCAGACGCCGATCCCGCCCTCGTTGCGTCATGTGTGACGCATGTTGGTTGGGGGCGGGCTCGGCACCGGCGTTCCGGGAAGCCCTTCCCTGAAGCCAGCTGATACACGTCTTGTGCTAATCGGCCAGCACTCTTATAGTGTACCTCTCGCAACACGCAGCCAGCGCATTTGTTTGCTGGCTGTGGTGCTGAGAGGTCGCCGTTTGGCTCTACCATCATTTAACATCCAGGTATTTATCTTCCATCCAATTTCCTGCCTATTCCTTTTAAAAGATAAAAAAACCTTTTTTGATCGGCCTTATATATGTATATGCAGTGACATATTTTATGTGACCCTATTGCCCCCTTTTGTTGGGCTACCTTTTTTGGCACATTTTTTGATATAGTGTTTTTTACATATTCACTATAATATATACAAACATGTGGCTATTTCACATGTCGACATCCATCATTACACATTTCTTTCCCTTTGCTTTTTTGATTAGATATATTAATGTATTTAGTCCTGATTAGTGTTGAGCGAACACGGACTGTATTATTCGTGTTCGTACCGAATAATTGGATTTTTTGTACCCGAACACGGACACGGACACTTTACTGTATGTTCGGGTAAAAATCCGTGTTCGGTCGTTTTATTTCCGGGTTTTGCATGCTTTGGCGCTCTTTTCATGGCGGGCTTTCAACAGCCAATCAACAATCGTTTAACTGGTGTGCCTTAAGCCATCCCAGCCATGCCTGCAAATGTCTCAGTAGCTGTGATTGGCCGTCTGAAGCATGTGACCAAGTCTTTATAAGTTCGAGGCAGCCGCAGCGGCGTCATTATGCTGCTTAGATTCAGGGACAGAGAGCACACATCAACGTGCTGGCTGCTGATTAGGGAAAGATAGGCAGGAAAAAACCATTTGTGTCCGGATAGAATTGAGGGACAGGTCGGAGTGTTTAGGCAGGGCGAGTTGTAGGCATTTTAGGGATAGAGTCTGCTGAATTATATAGGGTCAGTGTCTTCTACAAACTACAATCGATATTGCTGTGTGGGGGGTGGGGTGAATCTGCACTCAATCCTGATCTACGATCTCTTCTCAATCCTGTTAGGGACAGAGTCTGCTGAATTTTAGGGAAACTGTGTTCTACAAACTACAATCGATATTGCTGTGTGGGGGGTGGGGTGAATCTGCACTCAATCCTGATCTACGATCTCTTCTCAATCCTGTTAGGGACAGAGTCTGCTGAATTTTAGGGAAACTGTGTTCTACAAACTACAATCGATATTGCTGTGTGGGGGGTGGGGTGAATCTGCACTCAATCCTGATCTACGATCTCTTCTCAATCCTGTTAGGGACAGAGTCTGCTGAATTTTAGGGAAACTGTGTTCTACAAACTACAATCGATATTGCTGTGTGGTGTGGGATTGGAGATAGGCAGGTGTCAGTGATCCACATCCATTTTTCTGTGTGTGAGCTGCAGTGAACACAATCTTTTTGGGCTGCAGTGAACACAATCTTTTTGGGGTGCAGTGAACAAAATCTTTTTGGGGTGCAGTGAACACAATCCTTTTTGGTGTGCAGTGAACACAATCTTTGTGGGGTGCAGTGAACAAAATCCTTTGTGGGGTGCAGTGAACACAATCTTTTTGGGGTGCAGTGAACAAAATCCTTTTTGGGGTGCAGTGAACAACATCCTTTTTGGGGTGCAGTGAACACAATCTTTTTGGGGTGCAGTGAACAAAATCCTTTGTGGGGTGCAGTGAACACAATCTTTTTGGGGTGCAGTGAACACAATCTTTTTGGGGTGGAGTGAACAACATCCTTTTTGGGGTGCAGTGAACAAAATCCTTTTTGGGGTGCAGTGAACAAAATCATTTTTGGGGTGCAGTGAACACAATCTTTTTGGGGTGCAGTGAACACAATCTTTGTGGGGTGCAGTGAACACAATCTTTTTGGGGTGGAGTGAACAACATCCTTTTTGGGGTGCAGTGAACAACATCCTTTTTGGGGTGCAGTGAACACAATCTTTTTGGGGTGCAGTGAACACAATCTTTGTGGGGTACAGTGAACAGAATCTTTGTGGGGTGCAGTGAACAAAATCTTTGGGGGGTACAGTGAACACAATCTTTGTGAGGTGCAGTGAACACAATCTTTGTGGGGTGCAGTGAACACAATCATTGTGGGGTGCAGTGAACTCAATCTTTGTGGGGTACAGTGAACACAATCTCATACTGAAGGTTTGAGGGTGCTGCCTGTTCCATACTCCCCCTACTCCTCATCTAGCCTTTTAGGGGTACAAACAATAGTAATTGGGGCCTAGTGTGGTTGTGTACGTGTGATATACATACACTTTTTTGGGATCATATTTTCTATTCCGCTATTTAATCAAAAACCTTTGGGGATCAGTTAAATTGGGGGATAGTCTGTGTTGGTACGTGTGAGAGAGATCCACCTTTCCAAGTTGTTGGGGTTCATCTCATACTTCTGAAGGTTTGAGGGTGCTGCCTGTTCCATACTCCCCCCTACTCCTAGCCTTTTAGGGGTACAAACAATAGTAATTGGGGCCTAGTGTGGTTGTGTACGTGTGATATACATACACTTTTTTGGGATCATATTTTCTATTCCGCTATTTAATCAAAAACCTCTGGGGATCAGTTAAATTGGGGGATAGTCTGTGTTGGTACGTGTGAGAGAGATCCACCTTTCCAAGTTGTTGGGGTTCATCTCATACTTCTGAAGGTTTGAGGGTGCTGCCTGTTCCATACTCCCCCTACTCCTAGCCTTTTAGGGGTACAAACAATAGTAATTGGGGCCTAGTGTGGTTGTGTACGTGTGATATACATACACTTTTTTGGGATCATATTTTCTATTCCGCTATTTAATCAAAAACCTCTGGGGATCAGTTAAATTGGGGGATAGTCTGTGTTGGTACGTGTGAGAGAGATCCACCTTTCCAAGTTGTTGGGGTTCATCTCATACTTCTGAAGGTTTGAGGGTGCTGCCTGTTCCATACTCCCCCTACTCCTAGCCTTTTAGGGGTACAAACAATAGTAATTGGGGCCTAGTGTGGTTGTGTACGTGTGATATACATACACTTTTTTGGGATCATATTTTCTATTCCGCTATTTAATCAAAAACCTTTGGGGATCAGTTAAATTGGGGGATAGTCTGTGTTGGTACGTGTGAGAGAGATCCACCTTTCCAAGTTGTTGGGGTTCATCTCATACTTCTGAAGGTTTGAGGGTGCTGCCTGTTCCATACTCCCCCCTACTCCTAGCCTTTTAGGGGTACAAACAATAGTAATTGGGGCCTAGTGTGGTTGTGTACGTGTGATATACATACACTTTTTTGGGATCATATTTTCTATTCCGCTATTTAATCAAAAACCTCTGGGGATCAGTTAAATTGGGGGATAGTCTGTGTTGGTACGTGTGAGAGAGATCCACCTTTCCAAGTTGTTGGGGTTCATCTCATACTTCTGAAGGTTTGAGGGTGCTGCCTGTTCCATACTCCCCCTACTCCTAGCCTTTTAGGGGTACAAACAATAGTAATTGGGGCCTAGTGTGGTTGTGTACGTGTGATATACATACACTTTTTTGGGATCATATTTTCTATTCCGCTATTTAATTTAACTGGGCCTCCATGCGAGACCTGTGTGCCTTGTTGCGCTGTTTTGAGTACTCCACCAACATGGCCAGTGGCAATGACGCCGTTCTCAGCTTAACTATCCCACTTCCATGCCTCCTTGAAAAAACAATTCGGGCGATGATGGAAGAGGATGTGGCACAGGATGAGGAGGAGGAGGAGGATGAAGAGGTAACATTTCCAAGGCTTTCAGGGCAGTCATTCGCAAGGGGCTCCGAGGGTGGGTTCCTGCACACGCAAACGCCAGGGACGCAATTGTCCAGCAGGGGCACAGTTCTGGAGGATGAGGAGGATGAGGAGGAGGAGGAGCTGGAGGAGGAGATGGAACCATGTTCACAGCAGGGTGGCACCCAGGCCAGCTCATGGCCATCACTGGTGCGTGGCTGGGGGGATACAGAGGACACGGACGATACACCTCCCACAGAGGACAGCCTTTCGTTGCCTCTGGGCAGCCTGGCACACATGAGCGATTACATGCTGCAGTGTCTCCACAACGACCGCCGAGTTGCCCACATTCTAACTTGTGCTGATTACTGGGTGGCCACGCTGCTGGATCCCCGTTACAAGGACAACGTACCGTCCTTAATTCACTCACTGGAGCGCGATCGCAAGATGCGCGAGTACAAGCGCACGCTGGTAGACGCCATGCTGCTGGCATTCCCATCTGACAGCGGGGCCACAGTGGAAGCACAAGGCAGAGGAGGAGGAGGAGGAGGTCGCCAACGCAACCAGGGCACCGCCAGCACCTCAGAAGGCAGGGTTAGCATGGCCGAAATGTGGAAAAGCTTTGTCAGCACGCCACAACAAACAGCAGCACCAGCAGCTCAGATGGAACGTCTTAGCAGGAGGCAGCATTTTACCAACATGGTGGAGCAGTATGTGTGCACACGCCTACATGTAGTGAATGACGGGTCTGCCCCCTTCAACTTCTGGGTCTCCAAATTGGGCACATGGCTTGAGCTTGCCCTTTACGCCTTGGAGGTGCTGGCGTGCCCTGCAGCCAGTGTATTATCTGAACGGGTATTTAGCACGGCTGGGGGCGTTATAACAGACAAGCGCAGCCGCCTGTCCAGAGACAATGTGGACAAGCTCACGTTCATTAAAATGAACCAGGCATGGATCCCACGGGACTTTTCCGTACCTTATGCAGAATAGCAATGGATACCGACCTTACCCACCCATTGTTCCATTTTTGCTCTTTCTCACTCTTTTGGGGTGTACCCTCATTTAAAATTTTTGAAAAGAAGCAGTGTTGGCTACCTCGTCCTCCTCCTCAGGGCCAGATTAATGTAGGGGCTATTGGAGCTGCAGCTCCAGGCCCCTACCTTTTATATAGGCCCCGGGTTGGCCATATTCACTGTTACCGCTCTTCTGTCACTTGTAAACACAGAAGTCTGGCTTCTATGCTCGCTTCCCCAGGCAGCACCCTCAGAACCTCCCCACACAGCGTGAAGGCCGGACAAGGAGGGACAGTTGGCGATGCATGGATGTGTTTATGGGCTTCAGAGACAGCATCCCATGTTGAATTAGGCATGCATGGCTGCACCCTTCCTCCTCTGGGTGCATGGCAAGGCACGGCCCTTAAGGCCCTTCAAAATCCTCAGCACCAAGCCCATGATGCTGTTAATCCGGCCCTGGTCCTCCTCCACCGCTGCTTCCACCTACACCGCCCATAGGTGTGCGCAGCCTATTGCATTAAGGTGTGCACCCCAAAGTTGAAATACACATGCATGTGTTTGCCAGCAGGGAGAGTAATGTATCGGGGCCATGTACCTGTAGGCAAGGAGAAATAGAGCAGAGCAGGTCCCAGGGAGATCTTTCCCATCTCCTCACTGGCAATGCTATGTGCCCTAGGTGATTAGGGTGTGCCCAGGCACACCCAGCACACCCTGTGCGCACGCCTATGTCACCGCTAGGCTTGTGACGGTATCAGATTTTCATGCTGCGATTAATTGATTAAGGTTTTGCCACGGTATACGGTATTATCACGGTATTCTATTATTAAATTTAAATTATTAAATTTCCACCTCACTTCAATTTCATTGCTGAATTTAGGGGCTTTGGTTCACTTATGCACATTATTATATAGTCAGTCAGTACAGACTCTGTGAACCAGGCCTAAAATAGGTCATCAAGCAGTGTCTGGCCTAACTGGTGATAACTGGTTCTGGCGCTCGGCTCCGATCCGATGGCCTGGTCATTAAGAGGGCAAATCCTTGTGGTCAAGAAGTGGTTAAACCTGAAGGAGGTGTTGTTTATAAATTACTTTACTATTGCTTTAGGCCTGGTTCACATGTATGCGGGTTGGTGGTTCACATTTGCACAGGCATAGCAGCCCATTGATTTGAATGGGCTGCTATGCCCTCATTTTCCGCAGAAAAAAGGTGCATGCAGCATTTTTTTAAAATTCAGTGGCCTTGAAATCCATCCTGCTTTTGCACCATGCGACTAACCTGCAGTTCCTGCTCTGGCAAGCTTTCTGCATTTTTTGTATACGTGGGCACGGCATTTAAAAATAAACAGTTTGCGTGTGCAGCAACGGCAGGTAAGTCGCATGGTGCAAAAGAAGGATGGATTTCATGGCCACTGCATTTTTTTAAATTCTGCATGCACCTTTTTTCAGCTGAAAACGCAGGCATAGCAGGCCTAAAGCAATAGTAAAGTCATTAATTGGTTAAACCTGCAGGAGGACCGGTGTTTTTATCTATTAATGACTTTACTATTGCTTTAGGCCTGGTTCACATGTATGCGGGTTGGGGGCCCACATTTGCACAGGCATAGCAGCCCATTGATGTGAATGGGCTTGAGCTGCTATGCCTGCGTTTTCAGCTGAAAAAAGGTGCATGCAGAATTTAAAAAAATGCAGTGGCCATGAAATCCATCCTTCTTTTGCACCATGCGACTTACCTGCCGTTGCTGCACACGCAAACTGTTTATTTTTAAATGCCGTGCCCACGTATACAAAAAATGCAGAAAGCTTGCCAGAGCAGGAACTGCAGGTTAGTCGCATGGTGCAAAAGCAGGATGGATTTCAAGGCCACTGAATTTAAAAAAAATGCTGCATGCACCTTTTTTCTGCGGAAAATGAGGGCATAGCAGCCCGTTCAAATCAATGGGCTGCTATGCCTGTGCAAATGTGGGCCGCCAACCCGCATACATGTGAACCGCCAACCCGCATACATGTGAACCACCAACCCGCATACATGTGAACCAGGCCTAAAGCAATAGTAAAGTCATTAATAGATAAAAACACCGGTCCTCCTGCAGGTTTAACCACTTCTGGATCGCAAGGATTTGCCCCTTTAAAGACCAGGCCATCGGATCAGAGCGCCAGGACCAGTCATCACCAGGTAGGCCAGACACTGCTTGATGGCTATATAATAATGTAATGTGGGCTGCTAGGCGTGTGTGTGTGTATATATATATTTATTAGAGCTGCACGATTCTGGCCAAAATGAGAATCACGATTTTTTAGCTTGGAATAAAGATCACGATTCTCTCACGATTCTCTGTGTAACAAAAAAAAAAAAAATTGGGATAACTTTACTGTTACGTTTTTTTTTTTTTTTTTATTCATTAAAGTCTAATCATTGCGTTTGAAAGACTGCTGCGCAAATACAGTGTGACATAAAATATTACAACAATCGCCATTTTATTCTGTAGGGTCTCTGCTAAAAAAATATATAAAATGTTTGGGGGTTCTAAGTACTTTTCTAGCAAAAAAAAAACTGATTTTAACTTGCAAGCTGCAAGTGTCAGAAAAAGATCCAGTCTTTAAGAGGTTAAACTTCCTTTCTCCCTGGCAGAGGGAAGGAAAAGATACAAATGTAATCATTTTTGTTTATAGTTAGGAGACTTAATGCTGAAAGGTGTTAGCTGAGTGAGTGAATGAGTCATCCAGCTCACTGAAATGTATCAATTCACAAGTCAGGCAGACTTGACAGAGAAACTCGGTATTTTAAAAATGCCACAATAACAATACCGTGGCTATGCAATACCGCGATATATCGAATTACCGAAAACCGGCATATGTCTAGTCACCGCCACATCCACCACCACCTCAACCTCCCTCCTACTCCATATGGGCCTCGTCCTTCAGAGATGAAGAAGAACATTGTTTTATTTTTCTGTTTTTTTTTGTTGTTTTAAGTTATTTCCCTATCCACATTTGTTTGCAGAGCACTTGCCATGCTCTTAATTACGTTTTGCTGCCATTTGCAGCACTCTAGCCCTTTCCTTTGGTGTTTTAGAGCCATTTTAGTGCCTTAAAGTTCGGGTCCCCATTGACTTCAATGGGGTTCGGTGTCCGGGAAAAGTTCGGTAAAAGTCCGGGACACGGACCCGGACTTTTTTTTAAAGTTCGGCCGAACCCGTCGAACACGGACATCTAGGTGTTCGCTCAACCCTAGTCCTGATCCGTCTACTCTTCAGATCGGCATTACTTACATCCTTGCCATTTATCATTGTGTTTAAGGCTGTTCCTGGGTTCTCCTAAATAAGGACTTCAGACGTCCACTGATTGTGGGCCACACACCTGAGCTGAACAGCTGTCGGTTTACTGACCAGTACACTCATCTACCATCTTATCTACTGCATTTGGTCGCAAGGACACTCATACCCACCAGATGGTTTTAATCGTGCAGGCTACCTGAGCACAGCTATTTTTTCAACCCTGTGAGTACTCGCTAAATGTCATCAAAAATTACTATGTAAAACTCTAAAGAGTTATTTTGGAATGTTTTTTTCCTAAAAGACCATAAAGAATTCTTTGGTTTTTATATTTTTCATATTTTCTTATTCATTAGAGTACCGTTTGAACCATCCCCTGAAGAAGAAGCAAAATTTCTCTTTGGCTTCGAAACATGTTGGGTGTCTGTTCAGACTACTGTGGTTGATTTACCTGTTCCTCTTCTTTGCCTGTACTGTTTTTAATTATTATATTCTTGTGTTTATAATAAAATAATTTTTTCTATTACCTCTATCATATATTTTCATATATATTATATTTTATGTGCCTGAAAAATCCCACAAGGGGACCCCCATTTCTTGCCTATTACTATTAGGGATGTGGCACACAACAAAACGCTAGGCTGAAGCACCTTTTCTATTCATTTTTGGTAGCAGATACCGCCCCCGCCGCTTTTTTTCAGCCTACCGTTTACTTCAGGTTTTTGCTTCTGCAGTTTACCCTAGAGTTCACTCTCCAAAAAACTAAAACATTCTATTTGTTTATCTTTTCTGATTATTTGATTCTTCTGTTTGACTTTTATAATGGCACAGGACACCATTTTGTCAGGTCTCATCGGGGATAGTTGGAATAATCTTATGCAACAATATCAACAAGATTTTGAAGACAATGAATTTATAGAGACAGAATTGTCATCTATGTTCTTCCATCTGTCCAAAATGTTAGAGAAAAAATCGATGTTCTTTTGGAACATTAGATCCTTCCAGGAACACATAAAAGAAAATGTTAGCCCATTTGGCCTTAGAGCCCAAGTTTTTCCGATACTTGAGGACCCAACTCCTTCTTTCAAAATCAAATGGGAACAAGCCCTACAACAATGCTCTGTGACTCTTATGAACCTCCTCATTGAGGAATATTCCCTAAGAACCACGGAGCTGGATAAATATATAGCTACTACATGTGAAAAATTAAAAAGGTATAAAAGTCACACTACGTTTCCCCATCGGGAAGCTAAATTAAAACAACAACTAGACACCTTCAATAAAAATACCCTTGTTAAGAAACAAAAAATTCTTAACAAGGATAAAAACACCTACCTACAAGGCAAGGCTTTCCATTGGACAAACAACCAACATTACATTCGACCACTTAATAGGGACTCTAACGCCCCAGCACCTCAACAAATAACTAAACCACCACCCTTTGTGAAGAACCACAAAACATCTATGGAACGCACCAAGCGCCCTCATGCATTTGGTTCGGACCCGGCATCTAAAAAGTCTAACACCCAACCCCAACACAAAGAGGGTTTATCCCTTTTTCCTACACCATCAATACCTCCATTATCTAACATCCCCCCCTCACAACAAATACCACCCTCCACTAATGTGTCCAATTTACCCACACATCACTCCTCTATTACTCATCTAGACGACCAAACTTTTTTAGATGTGGTCCACCAACGAGCTTCACAACTCACACTTGCACTTCCATCACCCCTGCCTCTCACTTAACCGTCCCCATTGCCACTCCCCATCCCCCCACTGATTTAGCACAAGATAATGTGGACTTCTCTATCATTAATCTATCCAGTTACCAATTATCCGAATCTGAATTATCCATATTACAAAAAGGTCTTAATTTTTGTCCCACGAATAACATAAATAAATTTGATTTTGTTAAGGATCTCCATTTATTTGCCCGTAAATTAAATCTCAAATACATCTATCACAAAGATAAACAAAAATCACATGAACAGGATCCCATTTTAGACACGTTAATCACTCTCCTCGAAGAAAACGAGGATCTTATAGATCGTGTGGACCTTCCCTCCTTACTCGCTGGTATCTCACCCGCATCCAGAGAACAAAAGACAGTAGGCACTGATTTACGCAAAAAATCTGATGCCTACCCCCCCATCCAGAACGCTAATATCAACGCCTTTTTAAAAATAGTGTCAAAGGAAGTTGAAAAACTAAATACACGTCCGCTATCCCAACCTAATATCTCTCAAGTACAAAGAGAGGCAATTAACACCTTGGCAACCAACACATCTATTACCATCAAGCAGGCTGACAAGGGGGGGAACATTGTGATAATGGACAATACCCAATACATCAAAATGTGTACAAATATCTTAAATAATACCAATTGGTATAGGCGTATCACACCAGAGATAGTTACCAAGTATAACTTGGAATTTTATCAGTTGGTGGATACTGCCTATCTTAACAACGTTTTTTCTAAAGACACTTGGAATTTTGTCCGCACTAAATTTCCTGTCACCCCCACATTTTATGGCCTCCCAAAGGTACACAAAAGTACCACGGATCCTCCCGGAAGACCGATCATTTCTGGATGCGGATCTATTACAGACAACGCAAGTAAGCTAGTTGATGCATATCTTCAACCCCTTGTCCATAAGTTACCTTCCTTTACAAAGGACACTATTCATTTCATTAACAAAATTAAGGACCTCTGGATACCCCCCACCGCGATTTTAGTTACCATCGATGTAGAGGCTCTCTACAGCTCAATCCCCCACTCCAGGGGTATTGCAGCTGTGAAGCATACTATATCTAGTCAGGACCCACTCGATGCCTATGGAGAGTTTATGTTAGACTTATTGTTACATATCCTCACACATAACGTGTTTACATTTAACGGTTCCCACTACCTCCAGGTACAGGGGGTAGCGATGGGCACTTGTTGTGCTCCGTCGTATGCCAACCTGTACCTGGGGGAGTGGGAACATTTTCTTTCAGATGACGATGCAATGTCGATGTACACTGGTCACATTCTTTTTTGGACCAGGTACATCGACGACGTATTCCTCATCTGGGATGGCCCTCTGGAATCCCTTCAAGCCTTTTTAGTTCAATTGAACAAAAATGACTTTAACCTTTCATTTACAATGAACATGGACCCTGACCGGATTACCTTCCTGGATGTCGAGATTGCACGTAGTGAAAACGAAACCCTACAAAGTAATCTCTACCGAAAACCCACCGCGGGAAACACAATATTGCATGGATCAAGTTTTCACCCTACTCCCCTACTTAGATCAATTCCCACGAGTCAGTACTTAAGGTTAAGACGAAATTGTTCAGACCTCAAACTATTCCAAGCGGCTGCTGACGCCCTCCAAAAACGCCTATTACGTAGGGGTTATTCTAAGAAATCTCTAAAACAGGCTTATCAACGAGCCCTTAAGAGTGATAGAGATACACTATTGGCTCCAAAAACATCAGCGGGTCCCAAAAAGGAAGATACAATAAGGATTATAACTCCTTATAACCAACAGCATCAAAAAATTAGACGCATTGTCTCTAAACACTGGCACCTATTGGCCTCGGATCCTGTATTGGGCCAATATGTGTCAGATACACCTAACTTCACCTACAAAAGGGCCCCAGCATTGAGAGACAAAATAGTTCGTAGCGAGTTTCGCGACACTGATATGTCCACCTGTTGCAAATATAGAGGGACATACATGTGCGGCAATTGCAAATATTGTGGCTACATGTTCACACAAAGATCTCCCATATTGCCTAATGGAGATGTCTATCAACCTAGGCATTTTGCCAATTGCCGCACGATAGGCGTGGTTTATCTCCTGCTTTGTTCTTGCCAGTGTTTTTACATTGGCAAGACCAAGCAGGAGTTTTGGCAGCGCGCATACCGCCATCTTTTAAGTATGAGGAAAGCAGACCCCGAGCTACCCCTGGGTAGACATGTGGCTACTGTACACGCCGGAAAAATGCCTAAGGTTAAGTTTCTGATCCTTGACCGAGTTCACCCCGCCCCTAGAGGAGGGGACTGGAATAAGTCCCTCCTCCAACTCGAACTAAGGTGGATTTTTTTGCTTAAGGCCACCGAGCCCCCAGGACTTAATGGATCCCTGTCGTTCAAACCCTTTCTTGAGGGCTTTAATTCTGGAGGAATGGAGATCTAATCCTCTCCGCCTTAACCAGATGGCCATCTACTTCTAGTTATATCTATGGCTCCCATACAACATTCTCAGTGTCCATATATTTACATATTCTATTGTTTTGGCCTCAAGTATATTGTACCACACTGTGCTAACATGCAATTCTCTCTAATACCAAAATTATATGTGTTGGAAATATTTTGTATAATTATATATGCATATGTTGATGTATATTACATTGTTATTGTCATACATTGTATATATTTTTTCTGTTCCCTGTATGTTGACCTTGTCATTTTTGTATTCCAGTGTCTGCAATCGTTACATCTGTGGGTCGTGTCCTTGCTGATATCCATATGCAACAATTACAATCTTAAATTATCTTTGATTGATACAATGATATTTTTCATATTCCTCTTGCATTATATTTTTTTCAATTTGGTTTTTGTAAACCCCTCTCAGCTGTCCATGTTCACTCCGGGTGGTGCCCCTCCTCCAGTGGGCGTCCCGGCACGGGGAGACATATACCGCGCTTGCGTGGTAACTTGGTCCTATTTCCATCCTCTGTCCCCTTGCGGTTCAGCCCGGACCAATCAGTAGCCGTAGTGCACCCGCACTTCCGGCTCTGACCCCCGTGTCGGTGGAGCGCAGACGCCGATCCCGCCCACGTTGCGTCATGTGTGATGCATGTTGGTTGGGGGCGGGCTCGGCACCGGCGTTCCGGGAAGCCCTTCCCTGAAGCCAGCTGATACACGTCTTGTGCTAATCGGCCAGCACTCTTATAGTGCACCTCTCGCAACACGCAGCCAGCGCATTTGTTTGCTGGCTGTGGTGCTGAGAGGTCGCCGTTTGGCTCTACCATCATTTAACATCCAGGTATTTATCTTCCATCCAATTTCCTGCCTATTCCTTTTAAAAGATAAAAAAACCTTTTTTGATCGGCCTTATATATGTATATGCAGTGACATATTTTATGTGACCCTATTGCCCCCTTTTGTTGGGCTACCTTTTTTGGCACATTTTTTGATATAGTGTTTTTTACATATTCACTATAATATATACAAACATGTGGCTATTTCACATGTCGACATCCATCATTACACATTTCTTTCCCTTTGCTTTTTTGATTAGATATATTAATGTATTTAGTCCTGATCCGTCTACTCTTCAGATCGGCATTACTTACATCCTTGCCATTTATCATTGTGTTTAAGGCTGTTCCTGGGTTCTCCTAAATAAGGACTTCAGACGTCCACTGATTGTGGGCCACACACCTGAGCTGAACAGCTGTCGGTTTACTGACCAGTACACTCATCTACCATCTTATCTACTGCATTTGGTCGCAAGGACACTCATACCCACCAGATGGTTTTAATCGTGCAGGCTACCTGAGCACAGCTATTTTTTCAACCCTGTGAGTACTCGCTAAATGTCATCAAAAATTACTATGTAAAACTCTAAAGAGTTATTTTGGAATGTTTTTTTCCTAAAAGACCATAAAGAATTCTTTGGTTTTTATATTTTTCATATTTTCTTATTCATTAGAGTACCGTTTGAACCATCCCCTGAAGAAGAAGCAAAATTTCTCTTTGGCTTCGAAACATGTTGGGTGTCTGTTCAGACTACTGTGGTTGATTTACCTGTTCCTCTTCTTTGCCTGTACTGTTTTTAATTATTATATTCTTGTGTTTATAATAAAATAATTTTTTCTATTACCTCTATCATATATTTTCATATATATTATATTTTATGTGCCTGAAAAATCCCACAAGGGGACCCCCATTTCTTGCCTATTACTATTAGGGATGTGGCACACAACAAAACGCTAGGCTGAAGCACCTTTTCTATTCATTTTTGGTAGCAGATACCGCCCCCGCCGCTTTTTTTCAGCCTACCGTTTACTTCAGGTATTTGCTTCTGCAGTTTACCCTAGAGTTCACTCTCCAAAAAACTAAAACATTCTATTTGTTTATCTTTTCTGATTATTTGATTCTTCTGTTTGACTTTTATAATGGCACAGGACACCATTTTGTCAGGTCTCATCGGGGATAGTTGGAATAATCTTATGCAACAATATCAACAAGATTTTGAAGACAATGAATTTATAGAGACAGAATTGTCATCTATGTTCTTCCATCTGTCCAAAATGTTAGAGAAAAAATCGATGTTCTTTTGGAACATTAGATCCTTCCAGGAACACATAAAAGAAAATGTTAGCCCATTTGGCCTTAGAGCCCAAGTTTTTCCGATACTTGAGGACCCAACTCCTTCTTTCAAAATCAAATGGGAACAAGCCCTACAACAATGCTCTGTGACTCTTATGAACCTCCTCATTGAGGAATATTCCCTAAGAACCACGGAGCTGGATAAATATATAGCTACTACATGTGAAAAATTAAAAAGGTATAAAAGTCACACTACGTTTCCCCATCGGGAAGCTAAATTAAAACAACAACTAGACACCTTCAATAAAAATACCCTTGTTAAGAAACAAAAAATTCTTAACAAGGATAAAAACACCTACCTACAAGGCAAGGCTTTCCATTGGACAAACAACCAACATTACATTCGACCACTTAATAGGGACTCTAACGCCCCAGCACCTCAACAAATAACTAAACCACCACCCTTTGTGAAGAACCACAAAACATCTATGGAACGCACCAAGCGCCCTCTTGCATTTGGTTCGGACCCGGCATCTAAAAAGTCTAACACCCAACCCCAACACAAAGAGGGTTTATCCCTTTTTCCTACACCATCAATACCTCCATTATCTAACATCCCCCCCTCACAACAAATACCACCCTCCACTAATGTGTCCAATTTACCCACACATCACTCCTCTATTACTCATCTAGACGACCAAACTTTTTTAGATGTGGTCCACCAACGAGCTTCACAACTCACACTTGCACTTCCATCACCCCTGCCTCTCACTTAACCGTCCCCATTGCCACTCCCCATCCCCCCACTGATTTAGCACAAGATAATGTGGACTTCTCTATCATTAATCTATCCAGTTACCAATTATCCGAATCTGAATTATCCATATTACAAAAAGGTCTTAATTTTTGTCCCACGAATAACATAAATAAATTTGATTTTGTTAAGGATCTCCATTTATTTGCCCGTAAATTAAATCTCAAATACATCTATCACAAAGATAAACAAAAATCACATGAACAGGATCCCATTTTAGACACGTTAATCACTCTCCTCGAAGAAAACGAGGATCTTATAGATCGTGTGGACCTTCCCTCCTTACTCGCTGGTATCTCACCCGCATCCAGAGAACAAAAGACAGTAGGCACTGATTTACGCAAAAAATCTGATGCCTACCCCCCCATCCAGAACGCTAATATCAACGCCTTTTTAAAAATAGTGTCAAAGGAAGTTGAAAAACTAAATACACGTCCGCTATCCCAACCTAATATCTCTCAAGTACAAAGAGAGGCAATTAACACCTTGGCAACCAACACATCTATTACCATCAAGCAGGCTGACAAGGGGGGGAACATTGTGATAATGGACAATACCCAATACATCAAAATGTGTACAAATATCTTAAATAATACCAATTGGTATAGGCGTATCACACCAGAGATAGTTACCAAGTATAACTTGGAATTTTATCAGTTGGTGGATACTGCCTATCTTAACAACGTTTTTTCTAAAGACACTTGGAATTTTGTCCGCACTAAATTTCCTGTCACCCCCACATTTTATGGCCTCCCAAAGGTACACAAAAGTACCACGGATCCTCCCGGAAGACCGATCATTTCTGGATGCGGATCTATTACAGACAACGCAAGTAAGCTAGTTGATGCATATCTTCAACCCCTTGTCCATAAGTTACCTTCCTTTACAAAGGACACTATTCATTTCATTAACAAAATTAAGGACCTCTGGATACCCCCCACCGCGATTTTAGTTACCATCGATGTAGAGGCTCTCTACAGCTCAATCCCCCACTCCAGGGGTATTGCAGCTGTGAAGCATACTATATCTAGTCAGGACCCACTCGATGCCTATGGAGAGTTTATGTTAGACTTATTGTTACATATCCTCACACATAACGTGTTTACATTTAACGGTTCCCACTACCTCCAGGTACAGGGGGTAGCGATGGGCACTTGTTGTGCTCCGTCGTATGCCAACCTGTACCTGGGGGAGTGGGAACATTTTCTTTCAGATGACGATGCAATGTCGATGTACACTGGTCACATTCTTTTTTGGACCAGGTACATCGACGACGTATTCCTCATCTGGGATGGCCCTCTGGAATCCCTTCAAGCCTTTTTAGTTCAATTGAACAAAAATGACTTTAACCTTTCATTTACAATGAACATGGACCCTGACCGGATTACTTTCCTGGATGTCGAGATTGCACGTAGTGAAAACGAAACCCTACAAAGTAATCTCTACCGAAAACCCACCGCGGGAAACACAATATTGCATGGATCAAGTTTTCACCCTACTCCCCTACTTAGATCAATTCCCACGAGTCAGTACTTAAGGTTAAGACGAAATTGTTCAGACCTCAAACTATTCCAAGCGGCTGCTGACGCCCTCCAAAAACGCCTATTACGTAGGGGTTATTCTAAGAAATCTCTAAAACAGGCTTATCAACGAGCCCTTAAGAGTGATAGAGATACACTATTGGCTCCAAAAACATCAGCGGGTCCCAAAAAGGAAGATACAATAAGGATTATAACTCCTTATAACCAACAGCATCAAAAAATTAGACGCATTGTCTCTAAACACTGGCACCTATTGGCCTCGGATCCTGTATTGGGCCAATATGTGTCAGATACACCTAACTTCACCTACAAAAGGGCCCCAGCATTGAGAGACAAAATAGTTCGTAGCGAGTTTCGCGACACTGATATGTCCACCTGTTGCAAATATAGAGGGACATACATGTGCGGCAATTGCAAATATTGTGGCTACATGTTCACACAAAGATCTCCCATATTGCCTAATGGAGATGTCTATCAACCTAGGCATTTTGCCAATTGCCGCACGATAGGCGTGGTTTATCTCCTGCTTTGTTCTTGCCAGTGTTTTTACATTGGCAAGACCAAGCAGGAGTTTTGGCAGCGCGCATACCGCCATCTTTTAAGTATGAGGAAAGCAGACCCCGAGCTACCCCTGGGTAGACATGTGGCTACTGTACACGCCGGAAAAATGCCTAAGGTTAAGTTTCTGATCCTTGACCGAGTTCACCCCGCCCCTAGAGGAGGGGACTGGAATAAGTCCCTCCTCCAACTCGAACTAAGGTGGATTTTTTTGCTTAAGGCCACCGAGCCCCCAGGACTTAATGGATCCCTGTCGTTCAAACCCTTTCTTGAGGGCTTTAATTCTGGAGGAATGGAGATCTAATCCTCTCCGCCTTAACCAGATGGCCATCTACTTCTAGTTATATCTATGGCTCCCATACAACATTCTCAGTGTCCATATATTTACATATTCTATTGTTTTGGCCTCAAGTATATTGTACCACACTGTGCTAACATGCAATTCTCTCTAATACCAAAATTATATGTGTTGGAAATACTTTGTATAATTATATATGCATATGTTGATGTATATTACATTGTTATTGTCATACATTGTATATATTTTTTCTGTTCCCTGTATGTTGACCTTGTCATTTTTGTATTCCAGTGTCTGCAATCGTTACATCTGTGGGTCGTGTCCTTGCTGATATCCATATGCAACAATTACAATCTTAAATTATCTTTGATTGATACAATGATATTTTTCATATTCCTCTTGCATTATATTTTTTTCAATTTGGTTTTTGTAAACCCCTCTCAGCTGTCCATGTTCACTCCGGGTGGTGCCCCTCCTCCAGTGGGCGTCCCGGCACGGGGAGACATATACCGCGCTTGCGTGGTAACTTGGTCCTATTTCCATCCTCTGTCCCCTTGCGGTTCAGCCCGGACCAATCAGTAGCCGTAGTGCACCCGCACTTCCGGCTCTGACCCCCGTGTCGGTGGAGCGCAGACGCCGATCCCGCCCACGTTGCGTCATGTGTGACGCATGTTGGTTGGGGGCGGGCTCGGCACCGGCGTTCCGGGAAGCCCTTCCCTGAAGCCAGCTGATACACGTCTTGTGCTAATCGGCCAGCACTCTTATAGTGCACCTCTCGCAACACGCAGCCAGCGCATTTGTTTGCTGGCTGTGGTGCTGAGAGGTCGCCGTTTGGCTCTACCATCATTTAACATCCAGGTATTTATCTTCCATCCAATTTCCTGCCTATTCCTTTTAAAAGATAAAAAAACCTTTTTTGATCGGCCTTATATATGTATATGCAGTGACATATTTTATGTGACCCTATTGCCCCCTTTTGTTGGGCTACCTTTTTTGGCACATTTTTTGATATAGTGTTTTTTACATATTCACTATAATATATACAAACATGTGGCTATTTCACATGTCGACATCCATCATTACACATTTCTTTCCCTTTGCTTTTTTGATTAGATATATTAATGTATTTAGTCCTGATCCGTCTACTCTTCAGATCGGCATTACTTACATCCTTGCCATTTATCATTGTGTTTAAGGCTGTTCCTGGGTTCTCCTAAATAAGGACTTCAGACGTCCACTGATTGTGGGCCACACACCTGAGCTGAACAGCTGTCGGTTTACTGACCAGTACACTCATCTACCATCTTATCTACTGCATTTGGTCGCAAGGACACTCATACCCACCAGATGGTTTTAATCGTGCAGGCTACCTGAGCACAGCTATTTTTTCAACCCTGTGAGTACTCGCTAAATGTCATCAAAAATTACTATGTAAAACTCTAAAGAGTTATTTTGGAATGTTTTTTTCCTAAAAGACCATAAAGAATTCTTTGGTTTTTATATTTTTCATATTTTCTTATTCATTAGAGTACCGTTTGAACCATCCCCTGAAGAAGAAGCAAAATTTCTCTTTGGCTTCGAAACATGTTGGGTGTCTGTTCAGACTACTGTGGTTGATTTACCTGTTCCTCTTCTTTGCCTGTACTGTTTTTAATTATTATATTCTTGTGTTTATAATAAAATAATTTTTTCTATTACCTCTATCATATATTTTCATATATATTATATTTTATGTGCCTGAAAAATCCCACAAGGGGACCCCCATTTCTTGCCTATTACTATTAGGGATGTGGCACACAACAAAACGCTAGGCTGAAGCACCTTTTCTATCCAAAAAATAGAATAACTACCTCTAACTTCCGAGTTCTCTGTGACTTGGAATTACCTCTAACTTCCGAGTTCTCTGTGACTTGGAATTACCTCTAACTTCAGAGTTCTCTGTGACTTGGAATTACCTCTAACTTCCGAGTTCTCTGTGACTTGGAATTACCTCTAACTTCCGAGATCTCTGTGATCTGGACTTAAAAACAGCCTATTACCATATACATATGTTTACATATATACTATAACATAGAGATAGAAACCTTTACATGTATATGAAATGTCAGGCTAAAACAGTCATATACATTCAATGCTTGCTACGTCTCAAATGGACACTCCGAAATGAGGCCGCTTTACCAGAACACAACTGGGGGTCACGTTCCTGCGTGTCCAAGACACCCACAGTGGTGAGGGTTGACCCAACCTCACCTTTCGCAACAAATGTTAGTAGCAACAATATATACACCGACTAAGGGTTTAGGTTCTTTAAGAAGGTATTATGTCAAAAATAAAACAGAGTTACCTGGACGTCATTGGATGGACTGAAAAACATTGTAAGCAGACAATGGGCTTACCTGGCCAGATATTTTCAGTGTATCCAATGCAGTCCAGATGTTTCACTCCGTCCGCAGACGACGTCACCTCTCCTGGGCTCAAGCTCGCCAAATTGTTGTGGAATTTTTCTCAGGTACAAAATACCTGTTACCTGTTAGTCAGTGATACCAAATCAGACAATATATAGCTATATATATATAATGAGATCAGACAAGACTCAAGATGGCTGAATCATAGTGACCTGATTTATTACAGCATTTCTGAAGTTTAAATATACTCAGAAATGGGTTTGTCATTACAATCTGACGTACAAGAAATGGGTTGTTATTAACATCTTTTGTCCAATCAAAGTTAACAACTAATTATAGTAAGCATTATGTCAATCTAGATCGTGATTCTCTGTCATCAGGGAAAATTTCTTGGTGACGCACAATAAAAGTTCCAAAGGGGCTTTTTAGAAGATATTATTGGCTTTGTGGTCAGCTGTCCAGACAGAGTTGATATTCTGAGAGATAGGGAATTTCCACTGTTTCGGTCATCTGATATATTCTTAGCCTTTGCAAGCTCAGTGACACATGTAAAGAAATCAAAGTAAAATGAGATTAACTCAAAAGACATTTTGTTTAAGATAACCATTCTAAATGCCAGTCAAGGCATCCTGTAAAGGCCAATAAGGTATCCAGAAAATGCGAGATAGGTATGCCACGACAGTATATAGCCATAGTTTGTTTTCTCTTGTCTTTAAACTGATATTATAATCTATCACTCCTGAAATGCAGAAACCTAAACCTGTTTATAAGATAATTGTATATCAAAATCAAAGCACAATTATTTGATTTTCCACTATTTAATTTAAATAACCTTTAAATAAAAAAATAAAAAATGTAATGTAGCAGGATTCCCAGTTGTTTTGCTGGATATGGGTCCCCCTGGGTCACTGCGTGCAACAAAAGTACCTTTGTGCAAGTTTCTCTAAGTGAGAGACACTGACCAGTCCAGTATCTTTGGGTTTTTTTTGTATTTATTTTGTAACTTGGATAGGAGAAGGGATGAGCGGGATACTTCTTTGGCTCAACTTTGTACAACTTAGCGGAGACACTTGAAACATGCTGATTGGCGCTGACTTGACGCTGGCAGGATGCCAGTCAAGGTTCGGTTAACGCTGGTTAACGCTGGCCTGATGCCTGTTAATGCTGAAAAGAAAGAAAGAGGAGGCGCAAACACCTAGTGCATTACCCGTGGTCAATTTGCAAATTGTTTAATAAAAAAATGCCAAATGCATACTCACAGACGTAGAGATAAAAACATGTTAAAAGAATCCACCATGTGTGAACTGGGACACGTCCTTCAGTCAGGACCGATAACGCGTTTCGGGGGTCAGGCCCCCTTCCTCAGAGCTCCACGGGTAATGCACTAGGTGTTTGCGCCTCCTCTTTCTTTCTTTTCTATGTACCCGTATTGGAGTTCCCTGCCTGAGGAGAGCAGCACGCCAGTCTTCCCATTCGGAGTGAGCGCTGGGCTGAATTTTTGTACCCTGTTAATGCTGAACTCACTTGTGACTGCTTTCCTACATAAAGAAGTTCTCTTTAAGCTCCCTTAAGCACTCCTTGCTGAGGTAGCTACTTGTATAAAGTGCTGCACTGCTGAACACTTCAGGGCCCGCACCAGCGCCCTCTCTCTTACTAGCTTATCTTCAGGGCTTAGACACTGGCAGCCCCTTTCTAAGCTTTCTCTACTGGTTAGCTGGCTCTTGGATCCCTCTTACCTTCTGGTGTGGTCCCCTCTCCTAGGCAGACTCCTGGGCGGTTTCAAGTACTCACAACACTGTTTTTCCCAAAACTTCTGCCCAGAAGCTCCACTGGGTCCACAGCACTCTGGATCCCTCTCTGCAGCCCAGCTCAACCTTCGTCCTCTAGGTCGACTGCCCAGGACACCTCTACTGCTGCTGACAGGAGGATAAACATCCGTCACCCTCCTCCTGGGACTCTGCTTCCCGCTAAAGATGCTCTATCATGTGCTCCCCTCAGACTTATACCCCATCCCAGGATGCATTACGGCAGACTCTGCCCTCTGGGGTAGATACAAGCCCTGGTGTGCTATTGGCTAGGTTTCCTCCACTGTCCAATAAGAGCCCTCATTGGACACAGTGGGGAGACTCTCCAGACTCAGCAGACACACCTGGAAACACATGACAGCCTAGCTAAATGATCAGGCCCCCCTGATAAGCAGACAGGGCCACCATATACCTTTCCTAGCACCTACCTAGGAGGGTGCTACATCAACATAGCAGATACAGCCTTTAAACAAAAATGTTTTTTTTCTTCAATATATGTATATCTAATATTTTAATTTTGCTACTCTTTTATAAGGTTCACCCTAGTTACAGGTGCCCTACTGTAGTGGAGGGTACTAAGATCAGATGAATTTACAAATAATTTTGAAATATAATAAACAATTCTAGGTTACACATACAAAACATTGTTCCATACATTAAGTGTCAGTTCACACTATAGCGAAGTTAGACATTGCATGTGATTCGCACCGCACTACTATGCAATTCACATACAATGTCTGTGCGATGCGAATTCAGCCATACAGATTGTATGGCTGCATTTGCATTGTATTGGGACCAACGTCAGGCAGGACTCTTTTTTTGGTCCGCACCAGAATCGGATCGCATGGGAGTTCACACCAATGTGACCCGCTTCCTATCTGAATTGACAGTTCACTTCGCGATATGCCCACTAATCTGGGGCTGTCATTAACTTTGTATTGACACTCCCAGCATGAATAAAAAGAATGTGATCTGGAGCCACTATAAGGGTGGTGTATCTCTATCCCAATTTCATACATACACAGTATTGCTACATTTGCCTTAGGGACTTTGATTGAGGCACATCAATCATACAACATCAAAATACATATATATTCCACATGATGAAAGCTTTATTAACACAATAAATTACATCATAGTAAAATCTTGTTAAAATCATAATAGACTGATTTGTGACATCAAATTCATACAAAATTCCAATATTGGCATGAATATAAAATGTGTATAAAAAACTGCATCGGATAAACCCAATGCGTTTCGCGAATCAAAGTTTGTTTCCTCATCGGTAGATGCGTAACATATATCTATAGGGTAAAATAACAGTATTAGAAATGTATATATTGTGACAGGAAGTCAGCTAAATCTGGGAATGTAGTCACAGGAAGGAGATACATTTCCACCTGATTTAGAAAGTCCATTAATTAATTTAGGGTGTTGGCTACAGAGCTAGCCAGCAGGAAGTTGAAAGGCCTTCACCTGTTCAGAATGAGGGAGTTAAGGCTCTATAATTTGTTCAGAGAAAGTCCTATTGTTTGCTGCCTCCAGAAGCTGTGTCCTGAAGCCATGTGGGCTGGGAGCAGGAGGACAGTCAGCGTGTGCCTCCCGACAGGATGTGTGGGCCTGGGAGAAGACCCCCCGGAGTGATGTGTGCCCGGGACGGTAACCAAGGGTGAATACGTCTCAAAGGTGAGAAGACGAACTGTTGATGTGAAAGAAACAAAGGACAGTGTTGCCCTGTGAAGCTATTATAAAAGGACTATTGAGTGTCCGCTGGAGGACAAGGAAGTCTGCCCGACGGTAGGTTGGAGACAGACACTTAGGCAGGTTCCAGTTGTGAGAAGGTAGCCGCCCACAGAGGCAAGGATTTATTTTCTGTTTTATTTTATTTTGGATGTTTTGCTGCATACAGCCTGGTGAAGAAAACACCATTTAATAAACCACACTGTTTGTTTGCAAGCACTTGTCGGCTACCTCTCTGGGAAAACGCACCCCCCAAGGGGTCATCCACACCCGCCACCGAGCTAATCCCTCACATATGGTGGAGGTATGCAGTGGGCATAAGCAGAGATCCCTGCAAGGAAGTGCAAATGTTTGATGAACTTTATCTGGTGCATGAGATTGCACAATCTATGTGTGCAGGAGAGAAGATCCTGACAAAAAAAAAAAAAGTGTTTTAAAGAGACAGCGGTCTCAAAATTATTTGATGAACTTTGTTGTGTCTGGTGCAAGTGACTGCACAAACTGTGTGTGCAGGAAAAGAGATCTTGCAAGAGAGAGAGAAAAACTACATGTGTTAAAGAGACAGTGGTCTGAAAAATTTTTGCTGGACTGTGAAAAATTTGTTTGTGGAGTTATTGAAGATGGGGCGTTCAAAACGCCTGAAGAATGCAAAGATAGATGAAATGAGAGACCGGATTCTATGGATGGAGGGGATGTTGCCGTCTGAACCAGCCCCATCCATGCCTAAAGAGAGTCTACTAAAGAGGAAGGTTGTTGTCCCTAGCAACACTGATGAAACCGCTATGGAGACGCAGTGTGCTCAGATGAAAAGTAAACTCAAAATGGAGGAGATGTTGAAACAGCTGATTATATCAAATGCAGCTCAACAGCAAGCAAATGCAGCTCAACAGCAGGCAAATGCGGATTTTCAGCAGAGCTTTGCAGCTCAACAAAAGGCTCATCAAGAGAGCATGGCAGGCTGGAAACAGAGACGCCAGCAGCCAATGGAGGCCATCGGTTTGGAGGAAACCGAGTATGTGTGCAGGGCTGAGTTGGATGCCTTGCAACGGAAAATGGAAGAAAAGGAACAAGCCTTGGAATTGCTTAAAATGGAGCATAGAAACTTGCAGGAAATGAATGAACTACTCAAGTCTCATGTGTTACAGTGGGAAGAATCCACTGCTCTTCTTTTGGTCGAGTTGCAAAAACGCAGAGAGACTATAATGGAGAAAGATACCATCCTCATGGAAAAGGAAAGTGAAATTCAGACTTTGCAGAAGCAAAGTATGGCTGATATGTTGGAGTTGCGTAATCAGCTGGAAAAAAGTCTTCAGTCTTTGGGAGCTACAAAAATAGACCTGCAGGAGTCGCAGGAACAGAATGTCGCTCTGAAAACGACATTGTCTCTCAGCGACAACGAGAAAAGTGAAAGAGAGGCTAAATTACTGAGTACTGTGTATGAGCTCACTACTTTGAGCAATGTGGTAAATGAATGGCGTGCGGACTGTGAAAGTTGGAAAGGGGAAGCCCAACGTGTCCAGCAGCAGTTAAAGGAGAAAGAAGCCTGTGTGGCAGAATTACATTCTTATTCCCAGATGCTAGCCAATGAGGTGAAGGCTCTTATGCAGGGAAAAGGAGATTGTGAACATAAGAGGGAAAAAGTAGAGGCACAGCTTCTGGAATCGCAAGTCAAGGTGTCAGAAGGTGACCGATTGTGTGCTAAGCTGTCAGAGAAGGCAAACCGACTGCAGGTTGAGTTGGACAATGTTACAAATCAGCTTTCTCAAGCAGACAGCAAATCTAGAGAAATTGCGGAAGATTTTTCTATCTTGGAATCGCAGCTGCAAGACACGCAGGAACTCTTACAGGAAGAGAGGTGTCAAAGGCTGAGTTTTAGCACAAAGCTCAAACAAATGGAAGATGAGAAAAATGGCTTCCTGGAACAATTAAAAGAGGAGGCGGAAGCAAAGAAAAACCTATCAGAGCAAGTCGCAACATTGCAAGCTCAGATAGCGGTTATGAAAAAACGCATGGAAGAAAGCGTTGGTTCATTACAGTGTGTTGAAGATGTGAAAAAGAAGTTTGATCAGATGCTTGGTGAAGAGAAGAATGTGTCTGCAAAATATGCAGAAGAACGCGCACGTGCAGAAACGGAGGTGCGTGATAACGAGAGCAAAGCCCTGTTCTTGGCTCGCTCTTTGGAGGAAGCTCTAGAGTGTAAGGCTGAACTAGAAAGTGTTAAACAGCTGCGTACAGAAATGGAAGAATTGGTCAGCTCCAAGGATGATGTTGTGAAAAGCGTTCAGGAGCTAGAAAAGTCTAAGCGAGCCTTAGAACAGCAAGTAGAAGAGATGAAGATTCCGTTGCAGGAACTGGAAGAGGAATTCCAGGCAACAGAGGATCTGTCCCAAAGAGGGGATAGTGTGCCTGATGCAGTTTTTAAAAGGATCAGTGTTTTGGGGTCTGTCCTGAGTGAGCCTCAGAAATGTGACGACATGTGGCTTTAAATCACCCCTTTGGAATAAACCGTTCCTTCAAAAACTTCAAGCATTGGAAAATGTATCATTAGAACTTCAGCAAACAAAGGAGCTGAGTAAGAAATGTGGTGATTTCTCAGTTCAGGCTGAAAACCTAGTGGAGAAAACTAAGGCTGTTGGTGAAAACGTGAAGCAAATGAATAAGTGCCTTTCAGGGAGTGTTTCCAAAATGGAACTGGTGAAAGACGGGTGGCAGAAGTTTGATCGTGATCTTGAGATGCATTCCATGTGGAATTCAGATAGAGAAAAAGAACTAGGTGACCTTGAGCGGTCAAATAGTTCAGCAGAAAGTGCATTGAAGAAACCTGTAAAAGAATGTGTTGCAGTTCCATGCTTCTTCACTGATGCAGAGAGGAGGTCTATAATGGATACCACCCAGATCGCTGGGTTCAACTGTGTTGTTGCCTTTGACCCCTATGTTGGTGGAAGGAAAGTTGATGATGTTCTGGTTGGCTTCTTCTGTGAAGAGTTTGGCAAGAAATATAAACTGAATATCAAATCAAATAGTAGGCCTTTACTGCGACTCGCTCAGGAGGGCGAAAAGTTTAAGAAGTTGATGAGTGCAAATGCTTCAGATCTGCCTATGAATATGAAATGTTTGGTGAATGATATTGATATCTCTGGGAAAAGGAACAGGGGTCACTTTGAAGAAATGTGTGACAGCCTGTTGTCTCAATTGGAAAATCCTCTGCACAGCATCTTAGAGCAAGCAAAGCTCAAGAAGGAAGATCATTCCCTTTTACAACAAAAAGTCAATGATTGTGTACAGATGTATGGAGAGGCAACTCAAGTCACAGAGGGATGTCAAGAGTCCCTACTTGGAACAAAGCTTAGTGAAGCAAAGGTTCTCAAAGTTTTGTGGAAAACATTTATGGATTGCAGAGAGAGGCGTCTTAAGAATGTTGAAGACATTAAGACTAGCCCAATTGAGTTGCCTATGGATCACGGTCCTCCATGGTGGATTGGACAGACGGTTATGAGGGACAAGCTGTCTGACATTTATGAGAAAGCTGTCAATGAAGATGACAGAAACGAGAAGGAGCAAAATGATGCCAAAAATGCAGTTGAAGAATGTGTATATGAGATGAGAGACAAACTGTGTGGCATTTATGAGAAATCCGTCAATGAAGATGACAAAACAGTTTCATCCGGAAGCTTGAGGATAATAGGAGGCTTATCAGTGAGTCAGCAGTGCCTGACACATGCGTGCCTGGAAATATGTGTCCCAACCCTAGGGTTGAAACAAGAGGGGGGGGTATGTGACAGGAAGTCAGCTAAATCTGGGAATGTAGTCACAGGAAGGAGATACATTTCCACCTGATTTAGAAAGTCCATTAATTAATTTAGGGTGTTGGCTACAGAGCTAGCCAGCAGGAAGTTGAAAGGCCTTCACCTGTTCAGAATGAGGGAGTTAAGGCTCTATAATTTGTTCAGAGAAAGTCCTATTGTTTGCTGCCTCCAGAAGCTGTGTCCTGAAGCCATGTGGGCTGGGAGCAGGAGGACAGTCAGCGTGTGCCTCCCGACAGGATGTGTGGGCCTGGGAGAAGACCCCCCGGAGTGATGTGTGCCCGGGACGGTAACCAAGGGTGAATACGTCTCAAAGGTGAGAAGACGAACTGTTGATGTGAAAGAAACAAAGGACAGTGTTGCCCTGTGAAGCTATTATAAAAGGACTATTGAGTGTCCGCTGGAGGACAAGGAAGTCTGCCCGACGGTAGGTTGGAGGCAGACACTTAGGCAGGTTCCAGTTGTGAGAAGGTAGCCGCCCACAGAGGCAAGGATTTATTTTCTGTTTTATTTTATTTTGGATGTTTTGCTGCATACAGCCTGGTGAAGAAAACACCATTTAATAAACCACACTGTTTGTTTGCAAGCACTTGTCGGCTACCTCTCTGGGAAAACGCACCCCCCAAGGGGTCATCCACACCCGCCACCGAGCTAATCCCTCACAATATACAGTGCCTTGCGAAAGTATTCGGCCCCCTTGAACTTTGCTACCTTTTGCCACATTTCAGGCTTCAAACATAAAGATATAAAACTGTAATTTTTTGTGAAGAATCAACAACAAGTGGGACACAATCATGAAGTGGAACCAAATTTATTGGATATTTCAAACTTTGTTAACAAATAAAAAACTGAAAAATTGGGCGTGCAAAATTATTCAGCCCCTTTACTTTCAGTGCAGCAAACTCTCTCCAGAAGTTCAGTGAGGATCTCTGAATGATCCAATGTTGACCTAAATGACTAATGATGATAAATAGAATCCACCTGTGTGTAATCAAGTCTCTGTATAAATGCACCTGCACTGTGATAGTCTCAGAGGTCAGTTTAAAGCGCAGAGATCATCATGAAGAACAAGGAACACACCAGGCAGGTCCGAGATACTGTTGTGGAAAAATTTAAAGCCGGATTTGGATACAAAAAGATTTCCCAAGCTTTAAACATCCCAATGAGCACTGTGCAAGTGATAATATTGAAATCGAAGGAGTATCAGACCACTGCAAATCTACGAAGACCTGGCCGTCCCTCTAAACTTTCAGCTCATACAAGGAGAAGACTGATCAGAGATGCAGCCAAGAGGCCCATGATCACTCTGGATGAACTGCAGAGATCTACAGCTGAGGTGGGAGACTCTGTCCATAGGACAACGATCAGTCGTATACTGCACAAATCTGGCCTTTATGGAAGAGTGACAAGAAGAAAGACATTTCTTAAAGATATCCATAAAAAGTGTCGTTTAAAGTTTGCCACAAGCCACCTGGGAGACACACCAAACATGTGGAAGAAGGTGCTCTGGTCAGATGAAACCAAAATCGAACTTTTTGGCAACAATGCAAAGCGTTATGTTTGGCATAAAAGCAACACAGCTAATCACCCTGAACACACCATCCCCACTGTCAAACATGGCGGTGGCAGCATCATGGTTTGGGCCTGCTTTTCTTCAGCAGGGACAGGGAAGATTGTTAAAATTGATGGGAAGATGGATGGAGCCAAATACAGGACCATTCTGGAAGAAAACCTGATGGAGTCTGCAAAAGACCTGAGACTGGGACGGAGATTTGTCTTCCAACAAGACAATGATCCAAAACATAAAGCAAAATCTACAATGGAATGGTTCACAAATAAACATATCCAGGTGTTAGAATGGCCAAGTCAAAGTCCAGACCTGAATCCAATCGAGAATCTGTGGAAAGAACTGAAAACTGCTGTTCACAAACGCTCTCCATCCAACCTCACTGAGCTCGAGCTGTTTTGCAAGGAGGAATGGGCATAAATTTTAGTCTATCTATGTGCAAAACTGATAGAGGCATACCCCAAGTGACTTACAACTGTAATCGCAGCAAAAGGTGTTAACTTAAGGGGGCCTAATAATTTTGCACGCCCAATTTTTCAGTTTTTTATTTGTTAAAAAAGTTTGAAATATCCAATAAATTTTGTTTCACTTTATGATTGTGTCCCACTTGTTGTTGATTCTTCACAAAAAATTACAGTTTTATATCTTTATGTTTGAAGCCTGAAATGTGGCAAAAGGTCGCAAAGTTCAAGGGGGCCGAATACTTTCTCAAAGCACTGTATGTAACTATGAATATGCATGCATCATACATACTAGGGTGAGTACAACTGGGGGAGTCAATGGTGGAATGGGATCTGGGTGTTCTGGTGGATCATAAGCTTACTAATAGCATACAATGCCAAGCTGTGGTTTCTAGAGCTAGAAAAATCCTTTCTTGTATAAGGAGAGGCATGGACTCCAGAGAGAGAGATATAATTTTGCGCCTGTACAAATCATTAGTAAGACCTCATCTGGAATATGCAGTTCAGTTTTGGGCACCAGTTCACGAAAAGGGTATTAAGGAACTGGAGAAAGTGCAGAGAAGAGCAACCAAACTGGGTACCAACATTTATAGGTAAAGGTAATCAACGGAATATCCGGTTGCCTGTTAGGGGATCAGTAAGGAAACTTTTTCCCCAGCTGGAGCAAATTGGATCATGCTTTATTGTTTTTTTTTTACTTCCTCTGGATCAACTGTGGGTATAGGATTGTATATTCAACCAGATTAACTATGTAACCATGTAACTATATTGTCACCATATGGACTTGCTCACATCCATGTTTGGATTGTTCTTCAGAGAGCATTTGACATGCAATGAGGAAGCATCTGGGTTGGTTTACTAAAGGCAAATAGACTGTGCACTCTGCAAGTGCAATTGCTCCAGAGCTTAGAAAATGAGGTAACGCTTCACTTTGCAAACAATACCCAATCACATGCAAGGAAAATAAAGCAAACAGCATTTTTGCTTGCACATGATTGGATGATGGAAGTCAGCAGAGCTTCTGCTCATTTACTAAACTCTGGAGCAACTGTTCTTTCCAATTAGCCTTTAGTAAATAAACCCCATTGTGTTGCCTCCTTACCACCTACTTTAACCCTTTGGATGCCACACAATCAACTCCATTGGGTCATAATCAGGAGGCGTAGAGGGGATCCTGCAACAACTGCAAAGCAAACAATCACAGCCAGGTGGTAAGGCCACCTGGTGACCCCGCCCCTTGTGACATCATCAACCCAGCATACCCCATTCAGTGACATCACAACGAGGCAGGCTCACCCACTGATGTCATCGAATGACTCCACCCCTTAACTATATAGGAACTGTAAGACGGAGGAGCAGGCAGTCCGTGGGAAGCGTTCAACAAGGCCAGAGGGTTTTTTTCTTTTTTTCGGCAGGCAGCGTGAGATGGATCAGGGGACATTGTTTTTTATTTTTTAATAAAGGAATTGTCAAATACTTATTTACTGTCTTTATTCACTTTTTACACACTTTTTGTTAAAGGGTAGGATACTCATTCACATAGGGGGGGCTGGGATCTGAGAGCCCCCTTGTTAAAAGGGGCTTCCAGATTATGATAAGCCCCTTGCCCACAGACCCACACAACCACTGGCCATGGTTGTGGGAATGAGGCCTTTGTCCCCATCAAAATAGGGACAAGGTGCTTTGGTGTGGGAGGCAGAACCCCTCCTACCCCAAAGCACCCACCCCCCATGTTGAGAGCATGTGGCCTGGTATGGTTCTGGCGGGAACGGCGCTCGCATGTCCCCCATCTTTCCTAAACCTGCTGGGCTGCATGCTCAGAAAAATAATTGGTATAGATTTTGAGGGGACCCCATGCTGTTTTTTGGGGGGCATGAGGTTTCACTTAGAATATATACCAGACCAGAAGGCCCACGCTGTTTTTTTTTCAGAATTTTCAGCTGTCAGTGGGGAAGCCAGTTGGCAGCTGATGACTCATCGGTTGTTAAGGATGCAGTGGCCGGCTTCCCAGCCCGCTGCTTAACAACCAGCTTTTCTTCACACAGAATTTGAGTCAGTCAATCATTTTTCAACCGATCCGAATTCCAATTGTTCTGAAAATTTGAAATCTGTTACAAAATGAATAAATGAAACAAATTTTAACGAATTTCAACAAAATTTGTTACTATTTAATTTGGAGATTCAGATACATCTGAATCTTCGAATAACAAAAACTTAGTCTGAATTTTTATTCAGACTGAAACAAATTGCACATGTCTAGTAATTAATCAATGCAAAATGTCTGTAAAACAAACAAGGTAACTCCTTCCCACCCAGCCCCTGGCATCCCTTTATTTTAGCTAATATACTAGGGGTAGGAAGTTCTGTCCGATCATATGACCCTTGAGATTGGCGGTCCCATTGGTCACATGATT
This sequence comes from Pelophylax lessonae, assembly GCF_965119305.1. NCBI lineage: Eukaryota > Metazoa > Chordata > Amphibia > Anura > Ranidae > Pelophylax > Pelophylax lessonae. Next base: position 34,864,264 of record NC_138776.1, on the reverse strand, counting down.
ATGGGCTGGTCCTGTTGGCTCCTGATCATTACTAGAGACAAGGGTACGTCTTTGACAGGTTGGTCGCTGTGCTGGGAATGTGCAGTGAGGGTGTTCTCAGTATAGAAAGCTCTGCCACCCATGGATGTAAATGTGTGGTGTTTTAGGAGTTGAAGCCCACCCTCTTTGCAACAGGTTACGTTTATTTGGCAGAGGGAATTTAAAATGTAGGTGAATTGCACTAATTGCAGAGAATATTGGGGTATAAATGGGGTATAAAGCTGTTAAATTTTGTTCTGGCAAGACCAGCTGAAATAAACTTATTAAACTGATATAATGAAATCCTTTTGATTGTATATTAAAAAAAAAACATTTTGGGGAAAGAGGGCTTGGCCATTGAAACACATGTCAGTTAATGCAAAACTGAGTCAGTGACAGAGGATGACTTTATGGTCCTTTATTGGTCATTTTTATCTAGTGATATAAAAGGATCAAAACTAGGGATGGGCCGAAAACAGTGAACCCTATTGAAGTCCATAGGAGCTGAACAGGAAAAAAGTGCCCATTTTGAAGGCTTACATGCAAGTCCATAGGAGCTGAACAGGAAAAAAGTGCCCATTTTGAAGGCTTACATGCAAGCCCCAACCCCCCCCCCGTGTTGAGGGCATGTGGCCTGGTATGGTTCAGGCAGCGGGCACTCGCCCGCTCCCCCCCCCCCCATCTTTCCTGACCTGCCAGGCTGCATGCCCAGATAAGGGTCTGGTATAGATTTGGGGGGGGGTCCATTTTTTAAAATTTTGGCATGGGGTTTCCCTAAAATCCATACCAGACCCCAAGTTCTGAATGGCTGAACAGGCAAATATTGGGCCCAAACTCATGCTCAGGCCAAACTGTTCGCCCAACCCTAATCTAAATGGGGATGTGTTGTGTTTTACATACTGGTTTCAAGTGATCTTGTGAATATTATATGTTTTTTATGGCCGATTAAATCTCTGTTTTGTTTTTGGTCCAGTTTGAAGATTTTCCCAGTCCTGCGAGAGCTAAAATACAGAGAACACTACTGTCTGATTGGGTTCTATTGGGGCATGTGAAGGAGCGTTGGGCAGTTGGCTACCATTCGGAGGGTATCCTATAGCACTTGAGCACTGGCTGGGAGAAATTTAATAGTATATTAGACAAAATGGAGCAAATAGGAATGTTTATATACACTTTAGTCCCCTTTCAAATGGGCTGTCTGATCGGGTCAGTCAGTCAGTTTTCCAGGCAGACCAGATCGGACCTTGCACTCTCCCCTATGGAGCAGCCAATGCCAGCGGTGACTGGTCCACTGCCATCCGCCACTATCTGATCCAATCCTGTCTGCAAAATCCAGACGAATGGTGCTCCTATTTTCCATCCGTAGGATTGGATAGGTTAGAGTGAAGACGGACTGGCGGTACATTTTCACCCAACTTCCCCATAGAGGAGAGTAGGACTGTGTTTGTCTCCTCTCTGCACAGTGAGCGGAGACAGACCTGTCATCCGCCTGCTCAGCGGGGATCAGTGGAGAAACAGAGGCACCTGTGTGGAAGGGGCCTAACAAGCCGTCTGATCGGGTCAGTCACTCAGTTTTTCAGGCAGACCAGATAGGACCTTGCACTCTCCCCTATGGAGCAGCCAATGCCAGCGGTGACGGGTCCACTGCCATCCGCCACTATCTGATCCAATCCTGTCTGCAAAATCCAGAGGAATGGTGCTCCTATTTTCCATCTGTAGGATTGGATAGGTTAGAGTGAAGACGGACTGGCGGTACATTTTCACCCAACTTCCCCATAGAGGAGAGCAGGACTGTGTTTGTCTCCACTCTGCACAGTGAGCGGAGACAGACCTGTCATCCGCCTGCTTAGCGGGGATCAGTGGAGAAAAAGAGGCGCCTGTGTGGTAGAAGCCTAACAAGCCAGGACAGTACAAATATCCCCCAAATTAGCCTTTTTTGGAAAGTAGACATTCCAATGGATTTAGTAAGGAGCATGGTGAGTGTTTTTGAAGTTGTCATTTTTTTTTACTGTTTTTTTTTTTAACTAAACAGTTCCCTAGCTGGACCAAATATGAGGTAGCTGAGATTTGATCTACTTCAAACCATCACAATGTATGGTCAGGGACTTGGAAGACTTTAGCATGGACATTTATGCAGAGTGGTTGTTTATTACAGTCACGTGTACCTTAGTGGTTTTGGCAGAATTTATTTAGCAGACTAAATTTTAAGCTAAATCACACATTTTGGTCTATCTATGTTGAAATGCTTGACCCAACCGTACACACCTAAACATAAACTAACAATGTATATGTAAAACATTACAGCCATTTTGTGGAATGAGCAGGTATATTCGTTTAGGTTAGTTGATGGCAACAGTGCTGGAAATTTAGCTATTGTAGTGTGGCAGAACTTGCAGAGTATTTTTGCTTAAATGTCTTCCTTAAAAAAGTGTTAAGTGATCAATGATATGTTTGTAAGTTTGTATCTCAATAATTACCTATGTTGTGAAATTAAATGTTAATGCAAACAGAGAACAGAGGTCATGGGACTTTAAATGAGGCAGGTCAAGAACTGAGATATACAAAAATAGAATCTAAACGTAATAATTTATTATACATACAGTAATTGATACAAATGTTGACAGTGTGATGGACTCCAGACACCCCGACTGGGTATCTCTGCCAAGAAGCTGCTTCCTAAGCTCTGGAACACGAGATCCATGAATCTGGCTATAGTTACCCCAAGAACTAGACAGTGCCAGTTTTAGAGTAAACCAGAATAAGAACTGCTTTTTCAAACACAGGCACAAAGAGATATACACTGTGGGACAACCCCCGATCCACATACACATATACATCCCATAATAGGTTGATCTTAAGGCAGACAGAAACAATAGAACAATTGGATACAGGTATTTAACAATAACAAACCCCACCCACCTGACTATCTAGCAAGGGTCTATGAGAGACTCCAGCAATATTCAATCAATCTGAAAAGTCAAATTGTTTATCTTTATATATTTCTTGAGGGATATTGTTCAGAAATATTATTGTCCCAAGTGAAAGAGGCCCTTCATTCTTTCAACACAAACCACACATATAGAACCCAGGATAACCGGGGTAACACGAAATACTGAGTCCTGTGTGGTTGTACAGCGAGTCTGATTAGTGCAGACCCGACTGGGGTTCTTGGTCACCCTCTGCCCCTAATAGACACAGGGTGACTTACACATAAGAGGGGCCGGGGAAGCTGGACAAGGAGTTTCCTGACCTCTCTAAAGTAATCTGGGTTCCACGAGCCCCCCACCCAAAGTGACTCCTGTCACAGACAGCAGTTACAAATATGATGCAGACATGTATACAAAAAAGGCTGACACGAAAATATACATATAGTAAAGACATTGTTATCATAGTAATAAGATATATTCAGTAAAAAAAGTACATGCTTGTCACTAAATGTTGCATCTTTGCACCTAAGTAGCTCTACGCATTTTGTGGATCCCTGTCCACTCATCAGGAGCTTAAAGCCAAATAATTACCTGTAAATGTATAATATGTGGGTTTGTATAAAAATACACGAAATCTCAAAGAAAAAAAAGAAAAAAAAAAGAAAAAAACTTTGCCTCATCACTTACACAGGTCGGCATCAAAAATATACCCAGCATCTGGGGGGGGGGGGGGAAGAAATGAACGCACCAGGGCAGACGTCTGATCTGGGGCCATGGCAAGGATGAACCACCCAGTCCAAAGGGGGAGGGGAAGGAAGAGTTGGGAAGGCAGCCAGAAGGCAAACCAGGACATATGGAACCATCCCGTTAGAAGTGAACCTACATTCTCTCTCCTCAACGCTGATACCAAGATTTTGGCCAAAATTATGGCGCTTCGCCTTCAAGACCATATCGCGTCCTTGATCCACCCTGACCAGGCGGGATTCATGCCCCTCCGAGAAGCCCAGGACAATACGGTCCGGGCTCTCCATGTGCTCCACTGGGCTCAGCATGGACCGGACAGACTTCCCTGTCTGGCTCTATCCCTGGATGCGGAGAAGGCCTTCGACAGGGTGGCCTGGCCATACCTGTCGGGGGTTCTTCGATCTCTGGGGCTCGGGTCCCGTATGTTGGGGTGGATCTTGGCCCTATATCACGGCCCAAGTGCCAGGGTCAGGGTGAACGGGTTGTTGTCGGATCCCTTTCCCATTTATAATGGCACCCGACAGGGTTGTCCCCTGTCACCCCTTCTTTTTGCCCTGGCCCTGGAACCCTTTTTGAGGAGAGTGAGGGCACTGTCTGACATTGCTGGTGTTACGGTGGGTGGTACGGAGCATAAGGTGTCGGCTTATGCCGATGACCTGCTGTTCTATCTTACCCGACCACAGCTCTCCCTCCCTGTACTGGTACGAGAGCTGGATTTGTTCGGGCGACTTTCCAATTTCAAGGTCAATTATGATAAATCTGAATTGCTACCTATTCATGTACCCCCCGACCTGGCTTCGACTCTACGGCAAACCTTTGGCTTTAGATGGCGGGAGGACTACCTCCCATACCTCGGCGTGAACATCTCCCCTGACTTGAAAACTCTATATGACAGGAACTTCGGCGACCTGCTGGCGCGTATCCATCTTGACCTGGAATCATGGGCATCCCACTCGGTAACTTGGTTTGGCCGCATCAACGTGCTTAAAATGACCATACTTCCCCGGCTATCCTCGGGTATCCTTTTTTAAACGTCTGCGGCGGGCTTTTCTAAAATTCGTCTGGAGGGAGGGGAGCCCTCGCCTGGCCTATGCTGTCCTCAGGCGGACGAAAGCCAACGGTGGCGTCAGGCTTCCGGATGTTACATTGTACTATAAAGCTATGGCATTAGTTCGTATGCTGAATTGGGCGCACGACGGTCAGTCTAAACCTTGGGTCCCCTTGGAGAAAACGCTGGCGGGCCGGAATCTTGCGGGTGCCCCGTGGATTCCTTCGGGCGATCGTGGACTGTCAGCCTGGACGTCACCCCTGACTGTGGCCACACTCCGCATCTGGGATGGCCTTAATGCGTCTGGCGCCATGTCTTCCGGCGTGTCCCCTCTGGCTCCCCTGGGGGGATTTCCCTGGTTCCCCCCGGGGGAGGATGTACGCTTTTTTCGCTCTTGGAACGCTGATGGCAAACTGTACTGCGGGAAATTTGCCCCGGCAGGCACTTTGCTGCCCCTTGCGACTTTGCGCGATCGCTTCGGCGATTTTCCGATGTCTGACTGGCGCTATAGGCAACTGACTGACTTTTTCGTCACACTCCCAACTGCTCCACGCCCGATAACTGGCCTCTCGGACTTCGAAAAGTGGTTTGTCGATCCTCCGGAATCCCGCCACCTACTGTCGCACATGTACAAATTGTTATTGAGCGGGGTCTCCTCCTCGCCTCCCTATTTCATGAAGGAATGGGAGAGAGAGCTGGGGGTGGAATTTTCCCCTCCGCAACTCTCTCGCATTCTGCGTTTGACCCATGTCTCCTCCATTAGCACCAGGATACAGGAGTCGGCCTATAAATTTGTGGCCCGCTGGTACAGGACCCCTGCCAAGTTGGCTCGGATATTTCCGGGCTCGGACCCCCATTGTTGGAGGGGCTGCGGTCGGGTAGGCACTTTCCTCCACATTTGGTGGGAGTGTCCCCTGCTGCAGCCCTTCTGGGACGCTGTACATCTTTGGGTGTCCAAGCTGTCGCTCACCCCTCCTTCCCGTGCTCCCCTTCAATACCTGTTCCATGATACACACTCCTCGATTAAACGCTACAAACGTAGTATAGTTCCTTTCCTGCTGAACGCCGCCAAGTGCCTCATACCGAGGCATTGGCGGAGTTCCGCCTGCCCCACGCTCTCTGAGTGGAAAAAGGAGGTCAACCTAGTGATGGAAGCCGAAAGACGTGTTCTCACGTCACAGGGTAGGGAGGAACGCTTTAAGGACACTTGGACGGGGTGGATGTATTACTCTGATGAGATCTCGGATGAACACACTTCTAATATTAGCGGATGAACTCTGGGACTCCTACCTGGTCTTCTCCAGCCTGGGGCCCGCGCCCCCTCCCTGGACCTCCCTTTCCCTCCCTGTTTTATCCTTCATGTTTGTCTTTTCCTCTATACTATCTCTCCCCCCCCCCTTTTTCTTTTTTCCCTTTTCTTTTCTTTTCTTGTCTCTCTGAGGCCAGTAGTCGATTCTGCGGCTGTATAAACTGTAACACGGACGTTAATGTGTACAGATGCTGGAATTGTGTGTGGTGTCTGTCGGGCCCTCCGGCCTCCTCTGCGGGGATCCCTTTTTTTGGGTGGCACTGACAGACACAGCGCATCCTGGGGGTCCATAATTGTATTTGCTGTTTGGCCGATATTGGCACACGCTTTCACAATGACTGATTAATTGATCCCTATGGACTTTTTCTTTTTGTTTCACTAATGATGTCCGGACTGACCATAATGCCGATTGTGCCTTTTCTGTGTTCTTTTTCTCCTACATGCACTTATGCACTTCTTTGCTATTTTATATTTCTGTATGTTGTTTTGAATTTGTTAAATAAAGATTATTTAAAAAAAGAAGTGAACCTACATGTAGAGAGGTGCTAATCTAAAAAAAATTATATATATATATATATACATTATATATATAATATATTTTTTTTGTTTTTTTTCCCCCATGCACTATGGTTTTAACCTCCATTTTATCCTTTGGTCACTGTTTAGTGTCTTTCACGAATCTCCCTCAGTACCTTTGAATTTCCCATGGCTTTGGGGAACACATTATCAGACACTAATCTTTACCTATCTACTTATTAGCATATACTTTTCACTTTTTAATGTATATATATATATATATATATATATATATATATATATATATATATATATATATCATTTTTTTTAGATTAACACCTGTCGACATGTATGTTCACTTCTCACGGAATGGGTCCATATGTACTGGTTTGCCTTCCGACTGCCTTCCCAACTCTTCCCTCCCCTCCTCTCCCTTTGGACTGGGTGGTTCATCCTTGCCATGACCCCAGATCATACTTCTGCCCTGATGCGTTCATTCATTACACCCCCCCCCCCCCCCCCCCCAGATGCTGGGTATGTTTTTGATGCCGACATGTGTAAGTGATGAGGCAAAATTGTTTATTTTTTTTTCTTTGAGATTTCATGTATTTTTATACAAACCCACATGTTATACATTTACAGGTAATTCTTTGGCTTTAAGCTCCTGATGAGTGGACAGGGATCCATGAAACGTGTAGAGCTACTTAGATGCATAGTTGCAACATTTAGTGACGACCATGTACTTTTTTACTGAATATATCTTATTACTATTATAACAATGTCTTTACTATATGTATTTTTTTGTGTCAGCCTTTTTTGTATACATGTCTGCATCATATTTGTAACTGCTGTCAAGTGTTTGCTTTAACCATTAGGGATGGAGGCACTGTGTTTTCTTGGGATTATATTCCTGTCTTTGAAATTAAATATAAGTGCAGCTGATTTTTAATATAACACACAATACATTTCAGGTTCTTATAATATTTTATTCACATTCCAGCTGATATATAGCTGTTGATAGATAACATGAAAAGACTAGTATTTAGTTGGCAGCCTGGGTGCTGGCGATCCAGCTGTTGTAGTTGCAGACCTTGGTGTAGACACCGGGGTAGTTCCTCTGGGCACAGCCGTATCCCCAGGAGACAACACCCTGGAGCTGTCCATTGCAGACCACAGGGCCACCAGAGTCACCCTGAGAAAAGAAAAAAATATGTTTCAATTTAGAAAGTCATGTTATCATTAAAGGACTCTCCAAACACAATTGAGACAAAGAGGTTCTCATTCCAAAGTCTATTCTTCTTGACAGTTTATTGCATATATTATTCATTAAATATTGAACACAGATATCTAGGCAAATCCAACTTTTCTGACAGCAAACCACTTATACATTTCTTAGGGTACAACATGTGCAGAGACATGTTCAACATTTCATAAAGTTAATAGCTCTAATATTTGAACATGAAACATATTAGCGAAGTTACCTGGCAGGAATCCTTGCCACCTTCCAAGTATCCAAGACAGATCATGTTGCCAGTGATCTCACCAGGGTAAGCATTGCTACACTGGGAAGCAGTCAGAATGGGGGCATTTAGACACTGCAGGAGGTCAGGGTAGTTGGCTGCAGAAAAGGAGAGACATAATAAATTACATAGAAATAAATGGATGAGTGAAAATGTTGATTATACTAGGAAGTAAAGCAAAGATGAAGCCTCTAAGCGGCTGTTAGTCAACCAGTTTAGGGAAAGGTCTTAAGTAACTGTTAGCTGAATTTGGTATGCTCACACCTAGCTAGACCCCAATTACGCATAAAGCTTTTTCTTTCTCAGATTCTTCCCTATATTTATCCATATTCCTTGGATAAATATAGATTATGGAATTGTTAAAAACCGTGCATTTCATTTCTTTTTTTTGCCCTCTGCGTGTGATTGGGGAGATTTTTTTCTTGCTTCCTGTCCTGTAGGGATACCAGGAAGATGGACGACATCTCTTCAAAGTGAGAAGAAATCCCTACTCATACCATTGGATGATTTACCTTATATTCCTCTTCTGGTGACAGCTAAAAATTTTGCATATAACTTCACATTTAGGGCAGTGCTATTGAACACCAGGGAAAAATAGAGCGAGAGAGAGAAAATCCCAAGTGGGGACACAGACAGCAATACAATCCCTTCAACATTTTATCTAGAAGAAAATGTCCTGGCTTTAGATACACTTTAGCTTAACAAGTGGCTAAGGAGATTAATGGTCAGTTATACAACTGCCTTGACTTACTTCCACTGCTGAGAGTGTTGCCCCATCCGGAGATCAGGCAGCTGGACCCGGCAGCAGCACAGCCACTGGGCAGAGACACAGTCTTGACGTAGGAGTTGAGGGTGGCGGGTGAAGCTAGCTTGATCAACAGAATGTCATTGTCCAGGGTTCTGGAGTTGTAGCTTCCATGTCTGATGACCTTGGCAGAGTTGATGAACTGTTCGGTGCCCTCAGAGGAAGCAATGTTGTGTTCTCCCAGTCTGACCTGAAGGCTCCTGGATAGACATAAAGAGTGTGCAATGAAGTTATGGAATCCAGATCTACTATCTAATCTGCATTGGACATTTAAGAGTGATGTAGGCTGAAAATAGTTACTTTTCTATCCATTTAATCCAAACTCGGGGCACAAAGTTTTCATTTAAATTTATATTTTTTTGAAGAGTCAGACAAATATCCAAAAAGTTACAACCCCTAAACATACAGAGGAAGCATGATGATTGAATCTGAGGTCTATATTTCATAGTGGTAAGCTAAGCTATGTGTCATGATTACACATACATATGTGACTGAATGAGAAGGTGACCACTATTCACTGTGGATGTTAAAAGTTTCAATATCAACACGCTTAGAGGATCCGCTGTCTACAAGTCCCACAAAAGGATATAAATCAACATTGTGTGGACAATGTTTCCTTCTAGTCTATGTTTGGGAAAGCAGCCCTCAGCAGTGGGAATCTGGCAACCTTTACAATTAAATGTTTTTTCATCTTACTAGTATATGCTTGTTGTTTGAAGTTTGAATAAAATTATGTAATGTCCACCGCTATCGAGATTTTACTTTATTAGCACTAATTTGGTCAACATTATCATGTCGAATAGAGTTCCATGTTTACTTTTAAGTCCCATAAAATTATCCTGTGACAAATGTATAACTTTCTGCCTTGTAAACAGTATATGTCGGCAGTAGAGGCCACACTCAACATTCAGTGAAGGAGAATTTGAAATGTTTTTGCATTATTTTCCATTATCTTTTAAAGTGAGTTTGCCAGGACAGAAATATGGATGCTGCCTACGATTTCCAGCATAAATGACAGTGAGAGAGGTTTGGAATGTCTATAAGACCACCAGGGATGCTTACAGAATTGCATCAGCAGTTTTGTTTTTTTTTTTCTTTAAGAGTATTTATACCATGGGCATAAGGAGGACCATGGTTCATGGTAAGCACTATGGATAGTCTTAGGCTGACCATAGACAGATCGGAATTCAGCTGGTTCAGCAGGAACTGGCCAAATTTCTATCCATGAATGGCCACATTCCCATTCATGGGAAGCCAATCTACATGTCAACTTTTCATGAATAGACTTGTTGGTATATTTTCACTTAATCAGCTCATGTAGCCAATCAGCTGCAGCGCTGATCAGTATATGCTGACAGTGGGAGAGCCCCGTCCTCAGAATGCAATGACACAGCAGGGAGGACATCCAAATACAACTTGAATATGTGAATGGGAAACTTAGTTCAGTCTTATTTTTTATTCAGCCAACTGGCTAAATGAAAAAAAAAAAGAAAATGAAGCCGTGTATAGCTAACTTTTTTATTTGTCCCAACTTGTCATTTTTGTAGGACAACTCGGTCTGCATGTCAATAGGGTGAAGAATATAAAAATTGAAATAAAAAAGGAAAGTGTACTTAATATTTAATGACATGTAATAATCTAATGCAATACCCGAATTAAATATTTTTGTAATAGTAATCTTTTAATATAAAGTAAATCAAGAAATCAGACCAACCAGTCAGCCCCTCTATAATCAAACTAACCATACAGCCAGCCAGCCAGTCAGACAATTATGACTCCAAACTATCCTAGTACAAACTGCTGCCATCACAATTCTACTTACGCCTTGTAGCAGTGAGCAGCGGAGATCACCCACAAGGAGTTGAGGAGGGCTCCTCCACAGAAGTGATATCCAGAGTTCAGAGATACCTGGTAAGGGACGGAGTTCTTGGCACAGGTGTAACCTCCAACGATCTTATCATCATCCAAAGCAGCTGGGAATAAAATACACAGTGTCATTCTAAAAATCTATGTAAAACCATTAAGACCAGCAAAACTACAAAATAAGAAGTACTTTGTGCATTTGTTAGCATCTATATTGCTGCATACAAGGATTTTTCCTTTTAAGTAAAGGTAAAAAGGACTCACCAGCTGCTCCGAGGAGCACACAGATCAGAAGGAGTTTCATGGTGTTTAGGTGACCAGTGAGTGACCATTTGGACTGTAACATGGGTATTTATATGTTTAGCTGCATGCCACCTATCTGTGTCAGTATGTGAAAACTTCTGTTAATGTATAGACAATATTTTCAAAATATGCCTAAAATGGGTACATTTATCAGCAACCTTGAGATAAGGTTTTGGTCATGGAAGGAAAACTTTATCAAATGTAAATATAATTTGTATCATTCTACACATCCACAGGAAACGTGTACAGATTATAGTTACATTGGTCCTCAAAGACAAATTAAGTTGTTACAGTGGTAAAAAAAAAATTGAGGAAAAATATTCTATGCTATTATAATTATTTTATATGCAGAATCAGAAGTTCATTTACACTTTCTCTTATTTAGGACAGTATACAATCACATATATGCATAAAAAAATATTTTTATTTTATTTTTTCCTTTCATGGTTATGTTATTGATGAACTTTGTAGCATACTACTTTATTAATATCAGATTTTTTTATTTTTTTTATTATTACTTTTGCCGCTACAGTCTTTGATTTAAATGTATATCAACTTAAAGGACAGTTCTCTCATATGATAGAAAAGGCTGACATTTTATGAAAGCCAATCTCTGGACAGATAAACTATAAAAGATACATATTAATGCTGCTCTATTTTCATTAATACATCTGGAAATTTAGTTTATTTAATTTAAATATCTCAATGTAACTTGGTATCAGGCATTAACAGTCCCTGTACAGCAGAGCTTAGAGAAGGGTAGAGAGAAGAAGCACAGTACACCAATCAGATGTTCCACAGTACAAGGAGGCAGTCCAATCACAGGGTGGGGGTGAGAAGGAGACCCTTAAGTGCTACTCCATGTCGGAGACTCAAAAAATGCTAAAGTCATGGAAGAACTCATCTACCTAGTAAAGGATTCCCCCTTCAAATTCACAGCCACTTGGGCCAGCTGAATCCATTAATGCACCACTGATCATTACTAAAGCTTTTTTTTTTACTCCCATGTTTAACCTCTCAATGGGAAAATGATCATCATGTCTGATTCTATACCCCCCCCCTCCCCCACACAAACACACACACACACACCTTTTGGCGGATTCAGCTGGTCCATTTTTCCTCTTTACTTTTAACATGTCTTTCATTCCCAATCTCTTCCTTCCCCTACTATTAATTCTTATTAAACCCCAAGTGCCACCCCCTTCCCCCCTTTTTTTAAATTTAGCCCCAGCTAGGAGGGTTTCATTAGCCATTGTATTTTATCTCCTTTTTGCACTCCTTATATCCCTGGCAAACCCTCCTACTTCAACTAAACATGCTTTTAACATGGCTCCCCAAATCATCACGGACGGTGAAAAATGTTGCATTTCATTTGGAAATCAAGATCCCAGAGTCTGGAGGAAGCGTGGAGAGGCACAGAATCCAAGTTGCATTGGGTCTAGTGTGAAGTTTCCACAGTTAGTAATGATTTGGGGAGCCATGTCATCTGCTGTTGTTGGTCCACTACCAGGACATTCTAGAGCACTTCATGCTTCCCTCTGCTGACCAGCTTTATGGAAATGCTGATTTCATTTTTCAGCAGGACTTGGCACCTGCCCACACTGCCAAAAGTACCAATACCTGGTATAATGATCATGGGATCACTGTGCTTGATTGGCCAGCAAACTTGCCTAACCTAAGCCCCATAAAGAATCTGTGGGGTATTGTCAAGAAGTGAATGAGAGACACCAGACCCTACAATGCAGATGAGCTGAAGGCCACTATTAAAGCAACCTGGACTTCCATAACACCTCAACAGTACCACAGGCTGATCGTCTCCATGTCACGCCACGTTGATGCAGTAATTCATGCAAAAGGAGTGCCGACCAAGTATTGAGTGTGTACTATACTGTATGTAGCACTGTCCCTGCCACTGAAGGGCTTGCTGTTTAATGAATTCTTGGGCCTCCTCTGATTACCAGCAAGCAGTCACTTAGGGCACAGTTCACACATTCATCCTTACTGCCAATTGGTTTTTAGTATTAATAGTGGAACTTTTGTGGATACTCCGACTGGAACGATATATATATATATATATATATATATATATATATGGAAAAGGTTAAGTCTCCTTGCTCTTTCTCCAGCAATAGACTTGGTGATCTACTTTATCTTCAGAATACTCTCTAGCATCCCCTTTACTAAGACCCATCCACTGACTCTTCTAGCTACATGGTTAGATAGTTACTCAGGTTGAAAAAAGACACAAGTCCATCTGGCTCAACCAATAAACAACAAAAAAAAAAAACAGTAAAGAAAACCCAACCATACAATCCCATATACACAATCCTATACCTGCAGTTGATCCAGAGGAAGGTGAAAAAAAACCCAGCAAAGCATGATCCAATTTGCTACAGCAGGGGAAAAAATTCCTTCCAGATCCCCCCAGAGGCAATCGGATATTCCCTGGATCAACTTTACCTATAAATATTAGTACCCAGTTATATTATGTACACCCAGGAAAGAATCCAGGTCTTTTTTAAAGCAATCTAGTGAGCTGGCCAGAACCACCTCTGGAGGGAGTCTATTCCACATTTTCACAGCTCTTACGGTGAAGAAACCTTTCCGTATTTGGAGACAAAATCTATTTTCCTCTAGATGCAAAGAGTGCCCCCTTGTCCTCTGTGTTGACCTTAAAGTGAACAACTCAACACCAAGTTCACTATATGGACCCCTTATGTATTTATACATGTTGATCATATCCCTCCTAATCTCCTCTTCTCTAGAGAGAATTCAAATTATAAATTCAGTTAAAATAAATTCAGTTCCACTAATCCTTTCTCATAGCTCCCCATCCCCCAAAGCAGCAAGCAATTACCTGTAGGAACCTTCGTCACTTTAACCCCTCTCTCCTCTATTCTGCTACTGAACACCTACATGACATAATCTCTCCCTTGTCCTGTCCTGACCTGGCCACCTCTGTTTACAACAGCTCACTCTCATCATCACTTGATGCACTTGCTCCTCTAACTACACGTAGAATCAAGCCCCGGCCATTGCAACCCTGGCAAACTGACAAGAGTAGAAATCTCAAGAGACACTGCCGTGCTCTTGAACGACGGTGGCGCAAAACCAAATGCCTGCAGGACTTCACCCTATATAAATCTTCCCTCCAAACATACAATTCATGCCTCCATGCTACCAAACAAGCCTACTTTGTCTCTCTTATTACTACCCTGTCATCCAGTCCCCATCGGCTCTTCTCAACTTTTAACTCTCTGCTTCGTCCCCCACCCCCCTCTGCTCACTAACACAATCACTGCCCGGGAGATTGCCAACCACTTCAAAGATAAGGTTGATGCAATACGTGAGGACGCCGCCACTGTGCGCACATCTTCCCCACTCAACATACCTTGCCTAACAGTACAGTCAACACTCTCCTCCTTTGAACTGGCTACTACTGAAGAGGTTAAAAACATTTTCTCAGATGCCCGCCTAACCACCTGCTCCCTGGATCCTGTTCCCTCGCAACTACTACAGACACCCTCTTATTCTATCCTATGCTCCCTTACTCACATCTTTAATCTCTCCCTCTCTAGTGGCACCTTCCCCTCCCCTCTAAATCATGCGCAGATCACTCCCATACTTAAAAAGCCCTCACTGGACCCCACCAACCTGAACAACTTAAGACCCATCTCACTGCTCCCATTCACGTCTAAACTTCTGGAACGCTTAGTCTACAACCGTCTCAGCTCCTACCTCAGTGAAAATAACCTTCTTGATCCCTTACAGTCTGGCTTTCGCTCACAGCACTCCACGGAAACCGCCTTACTAAAACTCACCAATGAATTACTAACTGCCAAAATCAATGGCCACTACTCCATACTCTTACTACTTGACCTCTCTGCGGCCTTTGACACTGTTGACCACCCGCTCCTTCTTAATAAACTCTGTTCCCTTGGCCTCCAAGATTCTGCTCTATCTTGGTTCTCCTCCTACCTATCGCAGCGCTCCTTCAGTGTTACCCACAACTCTATCTCCTCCTCCCCATTGCCCCTTTCTGTGGGGGTTCCCCAAGGCTCTGTTCTTGGACCTCTCCTCTTCTCTATCTACACCGCCTCCCTCAGGTCCCTTGATAACCGCTCACGGTTTTCAATATCATCTCTACGCCGATGACACTCAAATCTATCTGTCTACTCCTCACCTCACTCCTTCAGTCTCCTCTCGCATTGCTAACTTACTTACTGACATATCAACATGGATGTCGCACCACTTCCTCAAACTAAATCTCTCTAAAACTGAGCTTTTAATTCCCCCCCCCCGCCCGTGCCCCCCTCCATGACTTTTCCATCAAAACTAGTTATGCAACCATCAATCCCTCCCCTCATGCCAGGGTACTAGGTGTAATCCTAGACTCTGACCTGTCCTTTCAGCCCCAAATCCAATCATTGTCAAAAACTTGTAGACTTCACCTCCGCAACATCTCAAAAATTCGCCCCTTTTTAACAACTGAAACCACCAAGCTACTCATTCACTCCCTTGTTATTTCTCGCCTCGACTACTGCAACTCCCTTCTCTTAGGCCTACCACTTCATAGGCTATCCCCTCTTCAGTCCATCATGAATGCTGCTGCCAGGCTTATCCACCTTACCAACCGCTCAGTGTCTGCCTCCCCTCTCTGCCAATCCCTACACTGCCCAGCGAATTAAATTCAAAATACTAACCATAACATACAAAGCCATTCACAACTCTGCCCCAAGCTACATCACCAATCTTGTCTCCAAATATCACCCAAACCGTCCTCTCCGCTCCTCTCAAGACCTCCTACTCTCAAGCTCCCTTGTCTCCTCCTCTCATGCTCGTCTCCAGGATTTCTCCAGGGCCTCCCCCATCCTCTGGAACGCTCTACCTTAACCTGTACGGCTATCTCCTAGTCTAGCTGCTTTCAGGCGATCCCTGAAAACTCATCTCTTCAGGGAAGCCTATCACACCTCCAACTAATCTTCCATCAGCTCATTCCCTACTGTTATTACCTCTTGTACCACCTGCCCCACCCTATTAGATTGTAAGCTTTTCTGAGCAGGGCCCTCTTAATCCTCTTGTATTTTATCGTATTGTAACTGTATTGTCTCCCTCTAACATTGTAAAGCGCTGCGTAAACTGCTGGCGCTCTAGAAATCCTGAATAATAATAATAATAATAATAGCTGAGCTCCTCCATGCCTCTTATCAGTTTGGTTGCCCTTCTCTGCACTTTCTCCAGTTCCCCGAAATCCTTTTTAAGAACTGGTGCCCAAAACTGAACTGCATATTCCAGATGATGTCTTACTAACGATTAGTACAGGGGTAAATGATATCTCTCTCTCTGGAGTCCATGCCTCTGTTAATACAAGAAAGGACTTAGCTTGCTTTGGAAACCACAGCTTGGCACTGTATGCTATTATTAAGTTAGGATCTATCAGAACACCCAGATCCTTCTCTGCTATGCATTCCTCCAGTTCTGCTCCCCTAGTATGTATGATGCATGCATATTCTTAGCCCCCAAGTGCATAACTTTACATTTATCAACATTACACCTCATTTGCCACATAGTTGACCAATGAAACAGTGCATTGAGGTCTGCTTGTAAGGACAGCTGCAGGCGCCCCCCACGTCAGGGCCCTTGACACAGATCTATACCCCCACTACTCCATTCTAGTCAGCTTCACAGGACCTCCAGGTTCTTTTCCTCTCTAGCTCTTTAGGCCCTCAGGTCAACCACCTGAGGTCGCATGGCACCTCTACAGAGGAAGAGGCAGCCCCCCCCCCTTCTGGGACTCTGCTCCCCAGCTGAAAGACCCTGACCACACGTGACATTTATACAGTATCCAGGACATGCAACGATGCGCTTTTCCTCGGCCAAATCACCAGAGCTGTACTAAATGCCTGTGCACCCATTAGTCAGGTTTCCTCCCACTGTCCATTATGCCTCCCTATTGGACCAATGTGAAATACTCTTCAGACCGAGATGCACCTGAGCACACTGGGCAGACCTCACTAGCAGATCCTGCTCTCTGGTAGGCAGAGAACAGGATAGATTTTCCTGCATTCCCTCTGGTAAGCAGAAGGGATTCAAAACTATACTCTCTCTCTAGCACCTACCTAGGAGGTATATTTTTGTACATTTAAATTTTTTTTTTCTACTTCACAGGAACTCTTGAAGATCTGTGAAGGGATCTGGGGGTCGTGGAAGGCGGTGGGAGGGGGGGGGACATCCCCTCCCGCTCCTTGTAATGACAGCCGAGTGGCTTCAACAGAGATAGACCAAAATCTGTGATTTAGCTCAAAATTTTGTCCGCTAGATAAATTCTGCCAAAAACCACTAAGGTACACGTACGTGACTGTAATAAACAGGCAAAAATGCATTTTCCTGAAATCACTCCATAACGATAAAGGTCCCTGCTAAAGTCTTTCAAGTCATTGACCATATATTTTGATGGTTTAAAGTAGCTAAAATCTCAGCTACCTCATGTTTGGATGAGCTAGGAAACTGTTTAGTTAAAAAAAAAAGCAGTATAAAAAATGACAACTTCGAAAATACTCACCATCATATCCCCCTGAGGAAGACACATGGTCCCAGTGTCGTCACGGGTAGGGGAGGGGCAAGGACGGACGGAGCGATACACCATTGCTTTGGTGAGGCTGTCAGCTATCAGCGCACGCTGTGGAGACCGGCGGCGCTGCATAGTATCTCCCACTATACCACCACGATTTCCACTATTTATCTGATGTGTTTGTCCAAGTGCATTTGCTGCACCAACAAATGTGAGTGAGATCAATACAGCTTTTTGCATTATAAAACTGGTTGTTTAAGGATTTCATGCACTATTGCAAGTCTTTTTGTTTACATATATGCTGCATTGGTTTACGCTGCTACTCCTGTGAATGAGAGGAGCCCTGAAGGATATGGATGGATGATCTTTTGGATCTATTAACCCATGCACTCTTTTTAAAGATTTGAGGTGAGCACCCATTCACAAGGGGGTGCACGGCTGGCTGTCCACTGTGACACTCTTGTCACTTTTCTCTGGGAGCACAGATCACTTTAGGATTGTATTTTGGACTCTATTTTCTAGTTTTAGTACGGCTATACACCTTTTTACACTGAACTGCTTTGGACTTTTTATCTATTTATCTTCAGTTTTTTCTCCTCTATGAAATTATATCATATTTATTGACACTATTTGCACTTTAATATTTTACCACTTATACTGATTTCTGGGCTTTTAATGATTTTAATGCACATTGAATAGTTTTTGTCACTTTATATTTGCGCAACACTATTTATTTATTTTACAGATACTCACCATGCCTCTTAATAAATCCCTTGGAATGTCTACTTTTCAAAAAAAGGCTAATTTGGGGGATATTTGTACTGTCCTGGCTTGTGAGCCCCCTTCCACAAGGCGCCTCTGTTTGGCAGACCCTGCTTACTTATCGGGGGGATCACTCCACTGATTCCCTGCTGAGCAGGTGGATGACAGGTCCATCTCCTCTCACTTTGCAGAGTGGAGACAGACACAGTCCCACTCTCCTCTATAGGGAAATTGGGTGAAAATGGACCGCCAGTCCGTTTTCACCCTAACCTATCCAATTCAACAGATGGAAAATAGGACCACCATCCATCTGGATTTTGCAGACAGGATTGGATCAGATAGTGGCAGATGGCAGTGGACATGTCACTGCTGACATCGCCCGCTCCATAGGAAAGAGTGCAAGGTCTGATCTGGTCTGCTTGAAAAACTGACTGGCGGACCTGATCGGACAACCCATTTGAAAAGGGCCTAAAGTGTATATAAACATTCCTTTTTGCTCCATTTTTGTTTAATATACTATTACATTTGTCCCAGCCAGCGCTCAAGTGCTACAAGATACACTCCGAATATTAGCCAACAGCCCAATGCTCATTCACATGCTCCAATAGGACCATTAGACAGTAGTGTTCTCAAAATCCTCAAACTGGACCAAAAACAAAACATTGAGCTCACCGGCCTTAAAAAACTTGAAATATTGAGTACTTGAAACCAGTAGGTGAAACACAACACTCATCCCCGTTTCGATTAGCGTAGGGAGAACGGTTCGGCCCAGGCATGAGTTTGGGCCGAACATTTGCCTGTTCCGCCGTTCAGACATAGGGGTCTGGTTTGGAGTTTAAGGAAACCCCACACCAAAATTTTTTAAAAAATGGCATGGGATTCCCCCCAAAATCCATACCAGACCCTTATCTGGGCATTCAGCCTGGCAGGTCGGGAAAGGGGGGGACTAGCGAGCGCGCCCCCCCCCCCCCCGAACGATAACAGGCCATATACCTTCAACATAAGGGGTGGGTGCTTTGGGGCTAGCATATAAGCCCTCAAAATGGGCACTTTTGATTTTTCCTGTTTGGCTCCCATAGGCTACAATGGGGTTCACTGTTTTTGGCCCATCCTTTTATATCACTAGATACAAATGACCAGTGAAGGACCATAAAGTCACCCTCTGTCACTGACTCAGTTTTCAAAAACCAACGTGTTTCAAGGTCCAAGCCCTCTTTTCCCGCAATGTTGTTTTTAGTATACCATCAAAAGGGTTTCATTATATCTGTTTAATCAGTTTATTTCAGTTGGTCCTGCCAGAACAAAACATAACAGCTTTGTACCCCATTTATACTCCAATATTATCTGCAATTAGTGCAATTCACCTACATTTTAAATTCCCTCTGCCAAATAAACCTAACCTGTTGCAAAGAGGCAAAGAGGGTGGGCATCAGCTCCCAAAACACCACACAATTACATCCATGGGTGGCAGAAGGTTCTATACTGAGAATACCATCACTGCATATTTTCAGCACAGTGACCAACCTGTCAAAGACATATCCTGGTCTCTAGTAATGATCAGGAGCCAAAATGACCAGCCCATATTCATGTGACCACTGTGACAGCCAATCTCAGGGGTCATATGATCGGACAGAACTTCCTGCCCCTGGTATATTAGCTAAATTAAAGGGATGCCAGGGGCTGGGTGGGAAGGAGTTGCCTTGTTTATTTTACAAACATTTCACATTGATTAAGTACTAGACATGTGCAATTCATTTCAATTCGGACAAATTTTCTGTTATCCGGAGATTCGGATATATCTGAATTTTCAAATGAAATAGTAATAAATAGTAACAAATTTTGTTGAAATTCGTTAAAATTTGTTTCATTTATTCGTTTTGTAATGAATTTCGAATTTTCAGAATGATTAGAATTTGGATCGGTTGACAAATGATTGATTGATTCGAATTCGATATGAAAAAAAGCTGTTGGTTAAGCAGTGGGCCGGGAAGCCGTCCGGCGCGTCCTTAACAACCGATGAGTCATCAGCTGGCTTCCCAGCTGACAGCTGAAATGTAAACAAAATAATGCCGACAATATAAAATTCTGAAAAAAAAACAGCATGGGCTTTCGGTCCTGCTATATATTCCAAGGGAAACCCCATGCCCCCCCCCAAACAAAACAGCATGGGGTCCCCCCAAAATCCATAACAAACCCTTTTCTGAGCATGCAGCTCAGCAAAGGAGGGGGACGTGTGAGTGCCCTTCCGTCCAGAACCATACCAGACCACATGCTCTCAATATGGGGGATGGGTGCTTTGGGGCAGGAGGGGCTCTGCCCCCCCCACCCCAAAGCACCTTGTCCCCATTTTTTTTTTTAATTCCAATATTTTATTATTTTTCCACACAACACGTTCACATACAAACAATATCTGATGTTCATAATATTCAGAAAGCTTACTGCATAAATGTCCATTCTGATCAACATATAAATCCCTAAAGGAGATTCTCCCAAGTTTCTACAGAAGTGGGGGAGAGAGAGAGGGGGAGAGAGAAAAAAAAAAAAAAAAAAGAAAAAAAAAAAAAAAAAAGGGGTAGGATTGAACAAAATCCTACCCCTTTGTTCTTTCTCCCCTTCACTTCAGTGAGTAGTGATACCCTACTTTCAAAACGCAATCCACCCGGTGAAGATTACAAATCTTAACAAAACATAGATGTGGTTACATGTTAAACCATAAGTCAAAATGTGCTCTCTCTTTCTCTTCCATATGTTTGTTATTTAGTTACCCCTAGTGCTCAAAAAGTGAGCAAAAAAAAAAAAAAAAAAGGGGGGGGGGTAGGTCAAACAAGCACCTACCCATTTGTTCCACCCCCCCTCCCTGCACATCAATTATTAGTGATACACTTCATCCTTACCACATTCCACCCAGTGGAAAATACAAATCTAACAGAACATAAACGTGATTACATATTAAAACCATAAATCAAATATACTATCTCTTCCCCTTCAGTATATTACTATTCAGTTACCCCAAGTGTTTAGGGAAAAAAAAAAAAAAAAACTCCACCTTCATATTCCCCCAGACACTTTGAATCTCCTATCCTCCATAACTATTCTCCTAATTAAAATAATTGATACACTTGATATATCCCATCCTGCAAAAAGAGAGAAAGAAACAAAAAAAAAAAAAAAAAAAAAAGAAGAAAAACGACATTCCCCCCTACCCTCCGTTTCCCATCTCCTCTTCTCGCAGTCTCAGGTACTCTTCCGAGGCTGTATAAATGGTCCAGGGCTGCCAGCAGATGCGGGCTTTTTCCTCCCTACTGTTACGTGCTGCTATTAATGTCTCCATCCGGTATATTTCGTTTACCTTAGCGAACCAAGTTTGTAATAATGGTGGTGTAATTTGTCTCCATACCCCAGGGATGCACGCCTTGGCCGCATTAAGCAAATGGATCAACAGGGAATTTCTATATTTCCTGGTTGATAACTTTGTCAAGTGCAATAGGCATAAAGCCGGATCTTCTCCCACCTCGATTGTAGTGAGATCCTTAATCACTCTCGCTATCTCTGACCAATAGCCTCTGATCCGGGGACAAGACCAGAAGATATGAAGCATTGATCCCCCCGTTTCTCCGCATCTCCAACAATTGTCAGGGTTTTTTTTTTTGTCCATCTTATGCAATACTACTGGGACTCTGTACCATCTCGTCATAATTTTATAACTAATCTCCTGGTATCTATTAGCTATAGAGGCCTTATGTGCGAGTGCTAATATTTTTTTTATTTGTTGCGGGTTAAAATTAGTTCCTAGTTCTCTTTCCCATTTGACCATAAAGGGTAATGCTTGTTCGTCCTGTTCCTTAGTCAGAAGGGAGTAAAAGAACGATAGAGCATGTGGAATTGTATTACCTCCTTTACATAGAGTTTCGAAAGATGTCAGGGGCCGAGGGGAATATCCCTGTTTCTGTAATTTCACCAAATAATGTCTAATTTGGAACGCAGAAAATATATCCATCGTTTCCTCTGACCCGGTCATAATCTCTCTCACCGTAGGGGGATTCTCTTGCGTCCATATATCTACCAGTCGTGTTTTCCCTCTCTGTGATAGGATTCTGATCATGCCCTTATTATGACCCGGCAGGAACTCTCTATTTCCTACTAATGGTAACATAGGGGATATTGGAGGTGCAATCTGTACTTTTTTTTGTATACTTCTGCATACCTTCATTGTAGTCCCTATCGTCGGGTGCGAGAAGATAGGGTCGCCAGAAGATATCGGTACCCAAGGGCCCTAGGGAACTGGGCTTTCTGTCAACGCATTTTCCAAGCTTACCCATTGTTTAGCTTTCTCATTACAATGCCAGTCAAGCACCCTTGTAAGATGTATTGCCCTGTGATAGCGTTTCAAATCCGGCAGACCTATCCCCCCTTGGATTTTAGGCCGGGTAAGAATGTTTATTCCTATTCTTGGAGTTTTATTAGCCCAGACAAAAGTTCTCATCAAGGTATTCATTTGCATAAAAAAATATTCTGGAATTTCTATTGGCAGAGCTTGTAATAAATAGAGCACTCTTGGGAGTATATTCATCTTCCAAGAGCTGCTTCTACCAAACCACGTCAAAGCCAGGGTCTGCCACTTCAAAATATCTTTTTTAAGTGTTCTCAAGAAAGGGGGAAAGTTAGCCTCAAATAGATCTTCTGTTCGGGGTGTGATATGCACTCCTAGATATATAAATGACTTTGTTGTCCATTGAAGGGAAAGAGAGGGCTGCAGTTCCCTCCAAATCTCCGTTGGAATTGTAATATTCATTGCCACTGATTTTGCTAGGTTTACTTTAAATTGTGAAAATTTCCCATATTTCTGCATTGTTTCTAAAATTAAAGGCAGCTCCTGTACTGGGTTTGTTGTAAAGAAAATTAGGTCATCCGCATAGGCCGCTAATTTATGGTACCCTCCCCCCATGTGTAACCCCTTGATCTCTGTGTTTTTGCGGATTAAGCACAAAAGAGGCTCTAGCGTCAGGATGAAGATTAACGGCGACAGCGGGCAGCCTTGCCTTGTTCCGTTTTTGATTTCGAAAAAATCTGATCTCCATCCGTTTACATTCACTGCAGCTGTAGGTCCAGAATACAATGCCATGATATTTGTTCTCATTCCCTCTCCCAGCCCAATATGTGACAGGGTGGCCTCGATAAAATCCCAGGCCACCCTGTCAAAGGCCTTCTCGGCATCCACCGATAGGAGCATTAGGGGCCTATGTGTGCGCTGGGCGTAAGATATGAGATCGATTACTCTGGTTGTGTTGTCCCTTGCTTCTCTTGAGGGGATAAATCCCACTTGGTCGAATTGTACTAGCTGTGGGATATATGTTATAATTCTATTTGCAATGATCTTAGCAAAAAGTTTTGTGTCCAGATTCAATAACGCAATAGGGCGGTAATTTCCACATAAGGAGGGATCTTTACCCTCTTTATGTATTAAGGAAATGTATGCTCGAAGGCTGTCTCTAGGGACCTGATTTCCTTTAGAAATGTTATTGAAGTGAGCTAATAAGGGGGGTTTTAACTGGGACCAGAACTGTTTATAGTATGGTAAGGTTAAACCGTCCGGGCCCGGAGCTTTGTGGGGTTTATTTTGATTTATAGCATAATCTAATTCTTCCTCTGAAATGTCTCCTTCCATTGCCTCTATTTGTTCTTTCTTTAGTGAGGGCATCCCAGAAGATTCCACATATTCCCTTGCTCTTATAACTTGATCTCTGTCTCCTTTATCTACTTCTCCCCCTGTGTTTATATTGTAAAGAGATTGGTAAAAATTACCAAACTCCTTCACAATTTCTTCTATCCTTACAACTTTCTCACCCTTTTTTGTTTGTATCTGAGCAATTGTTGTTTTTTTTTGAGGTCCACGTAGCGCCCTTGCCAACATGGCCCCCGGTTTATTGGAGAATTCATATATTTGCCTCCTCATGAGTGTTAAACTTCTGATTGTTTTTTGATATAGAAGGGTATTTAGTTCTTCTCTAGTTTTAGTAAGATCATGCAAATGTACCTGCGCTAATGATTTTTTATGCATTGAACTAAGTTTTCCTAGCTGTGTCAACAATTCCGATATTCTCTTTTCATATTCTTTTTTACGCCGTGATCCTAACATCATTAACGTCCCCCTAATAACACATTTATGTGCTTCCCACGTCATAGACGGTGACATCTGCGTTCCATTATTTTCTTTGAAGTAATTTGTCAAAGCGAGTTCTACTTCTGTTCTTATTTCCGTGGATTGTAAAAGGGATTCATTTAATCTCCATGTGGGGGGTTTTGATGGTACAGAGTCCAAATCCAGTACTATGTGTACTGGAGCATGGTCCGACATAATAGGCGTTCCAATTGCAGTAGCTTTAACCCTTCCCAGTTCACTCTGAGGGATCATGAATCTATCTAACCTTGAATACATGTTATGCGATGCGGAGAAATACGAGAAGTCCTTTTCACCTGCATGCATAATCCTCCACGGATCAATCAAATCGAGAAGAGAAAGTTCTTTTCTCAGACCATTGAGTTTTGCATAAGACAGGTGGGAGGAGCCTCGTGAAGTGTCTAGTAGGGGTTCTGCCACATAATTCCAGTCTCCGCCCATTATCAGTATTCCTTCCCGAAAATCAAGGATCATCGGTAATAGCTGCTGTAAAAATGTTAATTGATTCACATTTGGGAAGTATACATTGATCAGTGTTATTACCTTTTGTCCCACTGTACCCTTTATCATAAGGTATCTTCCCTGTGGATCTATCTTTGATTCCCGGTGTATCCAGTCTACTTCCTTCGCTATAACCATACTGACCCCTTTTGATTTTGATATTGGTGAGGGGGCGTGGTATGCCCATGGATAAAATCTATTGCACAGTTTAGGTATATTATCAGTTTTAAAGTATGTCTCCTGGAAGAAGGCTACCTGCGTATGGCCCTTTCTTATGTCATTCAATACCCGCATGCGTTTTTCGGGGGTAGATAGACCCCTTACATTTAATGAGGTCATCTTTAAACCTGCTCTGCCAGCCCTGGCCATTTTACCTCCCCCTCCTCAATCCCCAGTAACTTTAACTTATTCCACCTTTTCAATATAAGGGGGCGGGGGGGGGGGGGGGAAAGAGGGGAGGGAGAGAGAGAAAAAAAAAAAAAAAAATGGAGGGATGGGATATATCAATGCTCGATCCTCACTGTTAATCTCCTGTTTTCCCTAATTGTCAAACCTTGACCGAAGCGCAACTATGCACTTATCTACTCTCGGGGCGAGTGAGAAGGTCGTTCCGTGGGACCTATACTATTTATAGGAAGCGAGAAGACAAAAGAAAAAAATGAAAAAGAAATCACAGGAAAAAACAACCCAATACAATAGTCTTCCCACTTCAAACTATAAGCGTTGCTCCCTGAGGACCGGCGAGCAGCCGCTCCGACTTTACTTATTTATGAAGAGCAGGACAGCACGAAAGATGTCTATATTGTTTAAAAGATTGATTTAAGCCCAATACGTATGGTCCCTCATTGAGGGGGAATTATCCAATTGTTTATCTGGCCAATTAAAGGTCTATCCCCCCCTTATGGTCGGTACAAAATACCCAATTCTAGTCTGTTTCGTGCTATTCCTGCTCCCCAAGCCATATTACCTGTTCCCTCTAGGCTAAAAAGGGAAATCAAAAACAGAAAACACAACATTTTAGGTCCCTCTATTCGGGGGTGAATCCCCCTCGGTGTGTACTTCATTTCCACGGCCCAATGTGGGGTCTCACCCCTTTCGGGGTGTTAGCCCCTTCTTATAGGCCCTTCCCGGGCATATGGAGCCCCAGGGAGTCTTTGTATCCCTGCAACTCCAGCCAGTCCGGCACCACTACAGGGGGGGTTCCGAGAAATGTAAAAAGACCCGGTAGTTGATCCGGCCACCGTAGAATGTAAGAACTATCTTTTTTAACCACAATTAAATGGAAAGGGTGGCCCCAATAGTATTTGGCCCCAGCGTTCTGTATGGTTTCCAAAACTGGTTTTAAGGTTGCTCTCATCCTAAGTGTCTGTCTTGATAGGTCCGGTAACAGCCGTATTGTTGAACCTTCATAATCAAGTGGGCCTTTTCTCCATGCGTTTTTCATAATTCTTTCCTTAATTGAAAAGTAATGGATCCTTATAAGGACGTCCTGGGGAAAGTCTGTTCCCATGCTTCTGGGGGCTTTAACCCGATGGACTCGGTCTATTTCTATCTCCTCATTTTGAGTGGTTTCTAAGAATATATTTAATATAGCCATTACTTTAGTTTTTAAATCTGGGCCTTGCACTGCGTCCGTTAACCCCCGAAGGCGTATATTGTTCCTTCTGTTTCTGTTCTCCCCATCGTCTTGTTGGAGTTTCAAGATCAGTAATTGCCTAGCAAAATTTTTATGTGTGTCTTCCATATGAACCACTCTAGCATTTAAAGCGTTTGTCTCCACTTCCACCGTTTCTATTTTTTTAGACATTGCATCCATCTGTCCTTTAAGAGAATTGATTTCTTGTGTCAATGCCAGGACAATTGAGGATGCCATTTCCGACATGTCCTGTTTTGTGGGTATAGCTGCCAATAAGTCTTTCAACTCCACGTTTAAACTGTCCTGTGTTCGGGAGTTTTGGGGGGTAGGGGAGTCAGTTCTCTGCGTGTTTTTGTCCGTCCCTTGCTGATTGAGATTCCCTAATGGGATTTCAGCAGGTTCCCGTTGATTACTGCCAGTTTTTTTTAAGGCATTTATATTAGCCGACCCCGAGCGTGTCTGTGCCATTTTGGAATAAGAAACACTTTCTTCTTGTGTGGGGGGGGTTCGAATAAAGTACTGAGAAATGTCTGTATGTCTCACCGGCGTGTTAACAGCCGCTCTCTCCCCTTCCCCACTCATAGACCAGAATACAGCTTTTGTCCACCCAGTGTATTGCTTCGGCTGTTTTCTCAGGAGTCAGTTCCCCCTTTTAGAGAAATATTATTTTAAGGAAATTCACTTACAGTTCCGAAGTGATGTCTGGGGCTGCTTCTGATCACCTTGGCATCAGACTCTCCTCTAACTAGGTACGGCTCGCTGCGGACCTCCAGGGATCGATTCGGCTCTGTGTTTAACAGCAGGGCGATACGGATCCCGGGTTGCTCCTTTGGCTCACCAGGCTGTCTGACTCCCGTTCTCTCCCCTCACTCCTCTGGATTGAGCAACCGCTGTGTCCTGTAGGGAACGCCGGCTTCTTTCCCCAGAGCGGCCGCTCACCAGCGCACACGGAGCCCCGCCACGAGTTGTCTCACGGCGCCATATCCTCAGCCACGCCCCTTACAGGGAGACCTTGTCCCCATTTTGACAAGACCTCCAGCCTCATCAAACACTTCCCGCGGACTGTTTGTTCCTTTGTCTCACAGTTCCTATATAGCTAAGGGGTGGAGACATCCGATGACATCAGTGGGTGAGCCTGCCTTCTTGTTATGTCACCGACTGGGGCATGCTGGGTCGATGATGTCACAAGGGGGCGGAGTCACCAGGGGTGGCATCACCACCTTGCTATGATTGTTTGCTATGCAGCTGTTGCAGGATTTTTTTCCCCTGTACGCCTGCTTATTATGATGACCCAATCAAGTTGCTTGTGTGGCATCCAAGGGGTTAAAGTAAGTGGTGAGGTGGTGACAGAATAGGGTTAATTTACTAAAAGCTAATTGGAAAGAGTAGTTGCTCCAGAGTTTAGTAAATAAGCAGAAGCTCTGCTGACTTCCATCATCCAATCATGTGCAAGCAAAAATGCTATGTCCTTTGTTTTCCTTGCACATGATTGGGTGTTCTTTGCAAAGTGAAGCTTTACCTTATTTACTAAGTTCTGCAGCCATTACACTTGCAGAGTGCACAATCTATTTGCCTTTAGTAAATCAACCCCA
The DNA here is from genome assembly GCF_965119305.1 of Pelophylax lessonae. Lineage (NCBI taxonomy): Eukaryota > Metazoa > Chordata > Amphibia > Anura > Ranidae > Pelophylax > Pelophylax lessonae. The sequence goes on along the minus strand of NC_138776.1, from coordinate 34,835,974 downwards.
ATGTCTCCTCATTGCCTGTTAAATGCTCTCTGAAGAGGAATCCAAACATGGATGTGACCAAGTCCTTATGGTGACAAAAAAACCTCCATATATACAATCATATACCCACAATTGATCCAGAGGAAGTATAAAAAAAAAAAAAAAAAAAAAAAAAGAAAAACAATAAAGCATGATCCAAATTGCTCCAGTGGGGGAAAAATGTCCTTCCTGATCCCCTAACAGGCAATTGGATATTCCCTTCATCAACTTTACCTATAAATGTTAGTACCCAGTTCAATTATGTACATTAAGGAAAGAATCCATACCTCTTATCGGTTTGGTTGGTTTAAAATGTTTTTTTTTTCCAGCAAGAACTCATCTACAGTATATGGCCTTTATTAAACTCTCAATCTTTCCACTAGATCTGGATACTATTCCCAAAAATCACCCGGACTCCAGACTACAGGTTGTATCCACATTTAGATACCTGGGATTTGTAAACCAGTTGCCTTTATCCTCGTACATTAGCAATAACTTGTGCCCTCTGCTGATTCAGCTGCAATTGCAAACCAAGCAGTGGATGGATCTGCCTTCAGACCTCATGGGAAAGGGCCAATGTCATCAAGATGATTTACCTCCTTAAACTTCTTTATGTTATGGCCAACTCACCATGTAAAATTCCCAAATCAATTTTTAATTGTATTGACACAATCTACACAGCATTCCTGTGGAGTGGCCGTTCACCCAGAGTGGCAATGGAGACACTGCAACTCCCTGCCCGGCTAGCGGGACTGGCATTCCCTAACTTTTACCTATACTATTTGGCATCCCAGTTGGTTCCCATTCATAATTGGCTGCACCCAGATTCGGCCAATGACTATGCTACTACATAGGGGCTATTGCCTCCTCTATGGAAACTCTCCATAAAATGATATATAGGGGGTGCACTCTGGATCTTCCGGGTATGTCACTGCTAAATACATCCCTATCCCTGTTTCAATCTGTAGTGGCTACAGTTTCCAAAGACTCATGGTCCACATACCCCAATAGTCCATTTTGGTTTAATCCCAATCTCAGAGAGTTATATGTTTTGCCTGACCCACAGCGATGGTATTCTAGGGGAGTTAAATACCTGTGTCACCTATATACCTCACAAGGGTTCAAATCCTTTCACCAGATGCGCACAAACTTTGATTTACCCTGCACATATCTCTTCTATTATTATCAACTTAGACATGCAGTGCGTGCACAGTTTGGTTAGTTTAGGTATCCTATTGAGATCCCTTTCATGGAGAAAATGCTGAGCCACCCTGACCCCGCTAGGCTTATGTCTATGTATTATGCTGCTCTTATTGCTGATTCTAACTCTAGATTTCAAACTGCGCAGGCTAAATTGGTAGATATGGATATACTCCTTACAGAATCAGACTGGTCTGAATTCAGTGATGCATACGGTACTTCAGTGATATCCTCTAGAGCAGGGATTCCCAAACTACGGCCCTCCAGTTGTTCAGGAACTACAGTTCCCATCACGCCTAGTCATGTATGTGAATGTCAGAGTTTTATAATGCCTCATGGGATGTGCAGTTCTGCAACAGCTGCAGGGCCGTAGTTTGGGAATCCCTGCTCTAGAGATCGCATTATACAACTAAAAATTTTCAACCATTCACATCTCACTCCTGCTAGACTTTTTAAAATGGGATTATCTCATTTGGCCGAGTGTTTTAGGGGTTTCCGCAGGGCCATCTTACCGATTGGGCACGCTGGGCAGTTGCCCGAGGGCCCCACTTGCCCGGGGGGCCCCACCTGCCCAGTGACCCAGCCCCAGCCAAGCATCAATTCCGATTCCCATGTGCATCCCACCACCGAACTTAGAAGGTGGCAAGTGCCTGTTGGCCCTGCGCTTCTGTCAGGCCACTTGGGCCGTGGAGGGGGAGCCCACAACTGCAGGAATGCCTGTCTGCCTCCACAGGAACAGGCACACACAGGACAGTCGAGTCTGACTCCCGTTCGTGTGTGTGTTTACCAGAGCCAGCCACCCAACTTTGAGGCTGTCATTAGCCTGGCACTGCTGTACCAATAAATATCGCCTTATCGATAATTTGAATTTTTATTCTCGTGAGTAATTGTGTAGCCTGGGCCCCAGTGCACTGCATTGCCCGGGGCCCTTTAATGCTCTTAAGATGGCACTGGGTTGCAGTCAGGATGCTGACTTTCTCCACTGCTTCTGGACGTGTCCTTTAGTCCAGGAGTTCTAGAGAGACACAAACTCCTTCATTTCATCTGCACTGGGCCTGCCAAACATTGTGAAACCTAAAAACTGTCTCCTGGGTATCTTTGGGGATCTGGCCATGCCTTCTAGTGCTAAGAGATTGCTCCGTATTCTTTACTTTTCTGCAAATTCTTTACTTTGTATGCTACTATTATCATGGAAGGCATCGATATCTTTAACAAGATCGCTGTGGTTAAAACTGGTCAATTACTCGCTTCTGATGTATAAGCTTACCTTTGAGAATAGGAAAAGAGATAAAACATTTCACAAAATATGGGATTGGTGGATTGCCTGTCCTCTGACCCTTACTCCTGAATTGCAACGAGTATAAAAATTTGTTTATACATCACTACCTATACGTCACACTTTGACAAATGGCATACCTGCTTATGATGAAACTGTAGGCGAAGGTGTGTACATTCTATGTAATCACTGACTGTAAACTGCAGATAGGATAACCTTGCAGGGGAGAGGAGTGGAGAGAGAAATTGTTTATTGATGGGGTTGTTTTTTTTTTTTTGTTTTTTGAGTGTTGTTATTTGTTTGTAAATTGCACACTGCGTTGTGCTAGAGTTGTGTAATCTGTTTTATAAAATTAATACACATATCTTTAAAAAAAAAATAAATTCTCAATTAATACTATAAATATATCATAATTATGAACAATACTTTTAAAGTTGGAATCACAAATAAAGTCTCTTGCGTCTATTTATGAAGTTTATATTCCAATTCTTATACTAGATACATTGCTGCATGCTGGCTGGCATGCAGACGAAAGCGCAGTTGACCTAACATAAATATGTAAGGTCATCAAGTCCAGGTGAAAGCACAACTGGTGATGGTCACAAGGAATAAATAGAACACAGTGGTGGAAATACACAAGATAATGATTAATCACAAATAGAATGGTTTTTCACGTATTTTATTTGGAAGAATTATGATGCAAGAGACTTTATTTGTGATTCCAATTTTAAAAGTTAAAGATTTATCCCGTCGGTTTTCCATATCAGATCCACATCCCTTAGTCAATTATTGAAAACAAATGTCTGACCTGCTGGCCCTAGAAACCAGTCATGGTCATAAATGGGTGGGACTGTATCGGGTCTGATACTAATAGTAAAATAGGCAAGCATAAAATGACAAAATATCATTTATTCCAAATTTAGTAAAATACATATAGCAGCATAATTGATTCGGTCATGATACATAACATGAGTATGACATATACATAGGTGATCAGTAGTTGATACATTTGCCCATTCAATGCATTTTACAGATTATTCGTTGCTTCGTCAGAAATGTAGGTTCACCTAAAAACAGCTTCAAGTAAGAAAAAATACAAAGAAGGAAATAAAAAACAAAAAAGAGAAAAAAAAGAAAATACAACACCAGTAATGTCAATCATAGATCAATTAATTTGAGCATATAAAACAGCCATTCATATAGTTAAGTCCATGCTTACCATACTTCATTTTATTTATCAAAATTACACATTGATTCCGCAGAAGGTGTCATCAGAGCCGTCAACCAACGATCCCCAACCGTCCACCCAGGGGGGGGCACACCATGATCCTCCCATAGGGGCTGTCATGAGGGTGCAGACTGGACCGGCTTCAAGGTAAATACCACCCCAGCAGGCAATAGGTGGAGATAGGGAGAGTCTATATAAAGGATTCAGAGGAAAAAAAAAATATATATATATATATATATATCATCATTAAAAGGCTATCCAATAATCCCTGATTATTTAACAATTCATTACCCCCGGATTTTTTAACTATGATACTGAATCTATATAAGGAGAGATAAGCATTGAGATCTATATTGGGCATCATCACTGTATATAATGTCCATATAATATAGCATATTACTCATGTATAATTTAATTATCCAAGACCAAAAATGGGGAGGAGAACAAGATCCCACATCCCATTCACACTTCAAAGGCCTATGAATAATAGCCACATAACTACTCAAAGATAATTAAGGAGGCTTGAAGGGGAAGGTTTGGGAGATTGATAAAATCAAGAGTAAATGCATAAATATAACAAAAGGACTATGAGAAAGAAAAGGGGGTATAACAATAATCCATCCTTTATTACCTCCTTGTGTTGTGATCCGCATCAATAGAGAGCCGAGAGGAGCCGCTACCGGCGTCCTCCCAACGCTCTCTACTTAAAGCCGGTCCCACCGGAAGTGATGCATTGCCCGCTAGCATCGCTTCCGGTGCGGCCGCATCACTACTACCATGACAACCGCTAGTAGGCGGAGAATCCACCCGCAGCGGCGCCAGGTAGTCCCGGCCAATTGGCCGGGAGAGATAGAACCCAAAAAGGATCTAATCTCTGCTTTGCGCTTGAGCCTACACTACGGGGCAGTTTTAATAACGATTCTAATGAAACCTAGAGCCGCACAATACAAAACAAACAGACATGCAAATACAAATTCACAAAAGTGTATTATTCAAGTATTGAAATTATATAGCAGTATATTTGGAGTACCAATAATATAGGTACCAGTTTAACTAGTCAGGCGTACATTTGTAACATCCTGGAAAAATATCACCCCCCCCAGCTACATATAGTTACAACAACACATGACATGTACATATATGTAACATACAACACCAGGACATTAGTCAAAAAGAACAAGGACACAAACAAAAAAACAAGAAGCAAAATATAAAAATCATACTTGGTCTATGCAATATCCGTAAGTATATATACTAACATAGACCTACAAGTATGAGGTCACTGTAAAGAGTGAACAACAAGGTATTATTAATAATGATAATAAAGAAAATTAAGTATACAAATGACAAATATGATGTCCTATAATCATGATAAAGTAAAGACCATATGATCCCAAAAGTTTTTTAGGCGTTTTTTTATTTTAAAGAAAAGGTTTATATGAAACTGCCGTGTTAAGGCCGGGCCATGTCTTTGCCTGTAAATTAAAAATCCACTTGGCCTCCTTCTGTAGTATTCGGTTATCGAAGTCACCCCCGCGGGGGTTTTTGGGGATGACCTCAAGAACCAAAAACGAAATGAAGTTAGGATCAAACTCATGATACATGCCTACAAGTTTGCATATGGGCGTATAAATCAGCCCCACTTCCATGTAGTTAAGGTGATCTTGAATTCTTTTAGCTAGTTTTCTTTTCGTCTTCCCACATAGAAGGCTCCACAACGGCAGTTTGCGATGTAAACCAAACCCTCTGTTTGGCAATAAGCAAAGGCACTGCATTTATGTATTCCACCCCTAGGGAGGGGAAAAGTATCCCCTTCCTGGACCCATGGTCATTGAAGTTAGGATCCCAATATAGATCTCAATGCTTATCTCTCCTTATATAGATTCAGTATCATAGTTGTTAGACAATCCGGGAGTAATGAATTGGGAAATAATCAGGGATTATTAGATACCCTTTTAACCTCCCTGGCGGTATGATTATGTCAGGAATTACATACCAAAAGCGGTACAATTGTTTTCATGGAAATTTGGCGTTATGTATTATAGGCCTACAATTCTTAGTAATTACTGACTTAAACCTGACCAAAACAAGAGTCTAGCAGACATCCCAGATGTGATAAATTTGAAACACAAACGCGTGAATTATAATCGAATCAATAATATTATTTTATTATTTAATATATAATATATATAATAAAATTATATTATTGATTAGATTATAATTCATGCATTATATATTATATATAGATATATGTGTGTGTGTGTGTGTATATATATATATATATATATATATATATATATATATATATATATATATATATATATATATATACACACATATATATATATATAAAATATATAACGCATGAATTATAATTGAATCAATAATATAATTTTATATATATATATATATATGCATATATATATATATATATATATATATATATATATATATATATATATATATATATATATATATACTGGTATATATATATATATATATACATATATATATATATATATATGCATATATATATATATATATATAAAATTATATTATTGATTCAATTATAATTCATGCGTTATATATTATATATATATATATATGTGTGTATATATATATATATATATATATATATATATACACACACACACACATATATCTATATATAATATATAATGCATGAATTATAATCTAATCAATAATATAATTTTATTATATATATTATATATTAAATAATAAAATAATATTATTGATACACACACACACATATATATATATATATATATATATATATATATATATATATATATATACATATATATAAAATGTGTTTTGTGCAACGTTTTTTTTTTTTTTTTTTTTTAATTTCCCTCCCTAGTTCCGCTCCCATGCAGCATTGCTGCTGCAGGGAACGGAACTAGGAAGTGATCATACCGACAGAGAACGGAGGAGCGGCGGGACTCTCGGCTGGCGATCTCAGCAATGAGAGATCATCGCTGGATCGCCAGGATAAGGTAAGAGAACACCGCTGCGCTCTCTGCACATCCACCCCGAGCGTGACTCGGGGTTACCGATCCTGCAATGAAAAATCCACCCCGAGTCACGCTCGGGATTACCGCCAAGGTGGTTAATGATTATATTTATATTTTTTTTCTGAATCCTTTATATAGACTCTCCCTATCTCCACCTATTGCCTGCTGGGGTGGTTGTTACCTTGAAGCTGGTCCAGTCTGCACTCTCATGACCGCCCCTATGGGAGGACCATGGTGTGTCCCCCCTGGGTGGACGGTTGGGGATCGTTGGTTGATGGCTCTGATGACACCTTCTGCCGAATCAATGTGTAATTTTGATAAATAAAATGAAGTATGGTAAGCATTAACTTTATGAATGGCTGTTTTATATGCTCAAATTAATTGATCTATGATTGACATTACTGGTGTTGTATTTTCTTTTTTTTTCTTTTTTGTTTTTTTTTGCTACAAAACCGGCAAGGTGTGAAAATAGCAGAGCCATATCCCTGTTCTATATTAATTCTAATACAAACAAACTTTTTTTTCTGGTTCTGGACATGCTACAGAGCTGAAACTTCACAGGTACACTTTTTAGACCCCCCAGACACTAAATCCAAAGAAATCTCTTTTTTTTTTTTCAATAATTTTTTCAATAATTGGCTCTCTATCAAAAATGACAATTTTTAAGAACTTTTTTTGTGTGATTAATAGTCCCTGGGGCATGACCCAGAACCCTAGGCACTTTTTAGGGGCATTTATTGGGTTTTAGGGTTTCAAAATGGTGTTTTTTGATTACCGAAGTTCGGGTAATGGGGTTCTGAAATCCGGGCCGAACTTTTGGAAAGTTCGATCATCCCTATTGCAGAGTATTTTTGCTTAAATGTCTTCCTTAACCACTTAAGCCCCGGAAGATTTTTACCCCCTTCCTGACCAGGGCTTTTTTTGCGATTCGGCACTGTGTTACTTTAACGGACAATTGCGCGGTCCTGCGACGCTGTACCTAAACTAATTTGACATCATTTTTTTCCCACAAACAGAGCTTTCTTTTGGTGGTATTTGATCACCTGTGCGATTTTTTGATGATGCGCTATAAACAAAAAAAGAGCGTCAATTTTGCAAAAATAACAATATTTTTCACATTTTTTTATATGAAATTCCCCCCCAAAAAAATGTAAAAATCAAAATTTTTTAACATTTTTGGCCAATTTGTTTTATGCTACATATGTTTGGTAAAAAAAATCGCAAAAAGCGTATTTTGATTGGTTTGCGCAAAAGTTATTGCGTTTACTAACTAAGGGAAAGATTTTTGTCATTTTTGTTGTTTTTTTTTTTAACGCGTAATGGCGGCGATCTGCGATTTTTTTTGCGGTACTGCGACATTGCGGCAGACAGATCGGACCCTTGACTGACATTTTTGACACTTTTGGGGTTACCAGTGACAATACTGCAGTAATCAGTGCTATACATATGCACTGTTACTGCAAAATGACACTGGCAGGGGAGGGGTTCACTTTATTGGGGAAGAAGGGGTTAAGTGTGTCCCTAGCGGCGTGCTTCTAACTGTGATTGGACATGGCTACTGGTGTAGGAACAGTGATCAACGGTCCTACATAGTAGAACCGTATGATCACCATTCTTACACAGGGGAGAATGACAGGCGGCTTGTTTACATCAGCCGCCTGCCTTTCTCCCTCTGCACCGACATCAGGTCCGCCGGTCACACGCACGGACTTGCTAGGCAACGAGCCGGGGTGGGAGCGCACCTCCGCGGGTTGCGCGCTCGCTCGCTATTGGCTCCCAAGCAAGTGACAGGCTAGTGACGTATATATACGTCACTTTGCCTGGCCAGGGCTGACCGCCGCCGTATTTAGTCGTGCGGCGGTCGGCAACCGGTTAAAAGAGTGTTAAGTGATCAATGATGTGTTTGTAAGATTGTATCTCAATAATTACCTATGTTGTGAAATTAAATGTTAATGCAAACAGAGAACAGGGATTGTGGGACTTTAAATAAGACAGGTCAAGAACTGAGATATACAAAAATAGAATCTAACCGTAATAATTTATTATACATACAGTGATTGATACAAATGTTGACAGTGTGATGGACTCCGGACACCCCGACTGGGTATCTCTGCCAAGAAGCTGCTTCCTAAGCTCTGGAACACGAGATCAGTGAATCTGGCTATAGTTACCCCAAGAACTAGACAGTGCCAGTTTTAGAGTAAACCAGAATAAGAACTGCTTTTTCAAACACAGGCACAAAGAGATATACACTGTGGGACAACCCCCGATCCACATACACATATACATCCCATAATAGGTTGATCTTAAGGCAGACAGAAACAATAGAACAATAGGATACAGGTACTTAACAATAACAAACCCCACCCCACCTCACTATCTAGAAAGGGTCTATGAGAGACTCCAACAATATTCAAGCAATCTGAAAAGTCAAATTGTTTATCTTTATATATTTCTTGAGGGATATCGTTTAGAAATATTATTGTCCTAAGTAAAAGAGGCCCTTCATTCTTTCAACACAAACCACACTTATAGAACCCAGGATAACCGGGGTAACACGAAATGCTGAGTCCTGTGTGGTTGTACAGCGAGTCTGATTTGTGCAGACCCGACTGGGGTTCTTGGTCACCCTCTGCCCCTAATAGACACAGGGTGACTTACACATAAGAGGGACCAGGGAAGCTGGACAAGGAGTTTCCTGACTTCTCTAAAGTAATCTGGGTTCCACGAGCCACCCACCCAAAGTGACTCCTGTCACAGACAGCAGTTACAAATATGATGCAGACATGTATACAAAAAAGGCTAACACGAAAAAATACATATAGTAAAGACATTGTTATAATAGTAATAAGATATATTCAGTAAAAAAGTACATGCTTGTCACTAAATGTTGCATCTTTGCATCTAAGTAGCTCTATGCGTTTTGTGGATCCCTGTCCACTCATCAGGAGCTTAAAGCCATAGAATTACATGTAAATGTATAATATGTGGGTTTGTATAAAAATACACAACATTTCAAAAAAAAAAAAAAGAAAAAACTTTGCCTCATCACTTACACACGTCGGCATCAAAAATATACCCAGCATCTGGGGGGGGGGTGGGGGAAGAAATGAACGCACCAGGGCAGACGTCTGATCCGGGGCCATGGCAAGGATGAACCACCCAGTCCAAAGGAGGAGGGGAAGGAAGAGAACCTACATATAGAGAGGTGCTAATCTAAAAAAAATTATATATATATATACATTATATATATAATATATTTTTTTTGTTTTTTTTTTCCCCATGTATATGGTTTTAACTTCTATTTTATCCTTTGGTCACTGAGCACTGTTTACTGTCTTTCGCGAATCTCTCTCAGTACCTTTGAATTTCCCATGGCTTTGGGGAACACATTATCAGACACTAATCTCTACCTATTTACTTATTAGCATATACTTTTCACTTTTTAATGTATATATATATATATATATATATATCATTTTTTTTAGATTAACACCTGTCGACATGTATGTTCACTTCTCACGGAATGGGTCCATATGTACTGGTTTGCCTTCCGACTGCCTTCCCAACTCTTCCCTCCCCTCCTCCCCCTTTGGAATGGGTGGTTCATCCTTGCCATGACCCCAGATCAGACTTCTGCCCTGATGCGTTCATTCATTACACCCCCTCCCAGATGCTGGGTATATTTTTGATGCCGACATGTGTAAGTGATGAGGCAAAATTGTTTATTTTTTTTTTCTTTGAGATTTCATGTATTTTTATACAAACCCACATGTTATACATTTACAGGTAATTCTTTGGCTTTAAGCTCCTGATGAGTGGACAGGGATCCATGAAACGTGTAGAGCTACTTAGATGCATAGTTGCAACATTTAGTGACGACCATGTACTTTTTTACCGAATATATCTTATTACTATTATAACAATGTCTTTACTATATGTATTTTTTGTGTCAGCCTTTTTTGTATACATGTCTGCATCATATTTGTAACTGCTGTCAAGTGTTTGCATTAACCATTAGGGATGGAGGCACTGTATTTTCTTGGGATCATATTCCTGTCTTTGAAATTAAATATAAGTGCAGCTGATTTTTAATATAACACACAATACATTTCAGGTTCTTATAATATTTTATTCACATTCCAGCTGATATATAGCTGTGGATAGATAACATGAAAAGTCTAGTATTTAGTTGGCAGCCTGGGTGCTGGCGATCCAGGAGTTGTAGTTGCAGACCTTGGTGTAGACACCGGGGTAGTTCCTCTGGGCACAGCCGTATCCCCAGGAGACAACACCCTGGAGCTGTCCATTGCAGACCACAGGGCCACCAGAGTCACCCTAAGAAAAGAAAAAAATATGTTTAAATTTAGAAAGTCATGTTATCATTAAAGGACTCTCCAAACACAATTGAGACAAAGAGGTTCTCATTCCAAAGTCTATTCTTCTTGACATTTTATTGCATATATTATTCATTAAATATTGAACACAGATATCTAGGCAAATCCAACTTTTCTGACAGCAAACCACTTATACATTTCTTAGGGTACAACATGTGCAGAGACATCTTCAACATTTCATAAAGTTAATAGCTCTAATATTTGAACATGAAACATATTAGCGAAGTTACCTGGCAGGAATCCTTGCCACCTTCCAAGTATCCAAGACAGATCATGTTGCCAGTGATCTCACCAGGGTAAGCATTGCTACACTGGGAAGCAGTCAGAATGGGGGCATTTAGACACTGCAGGAGGTCAGGGTAGTTGGCTGCAGAAAAGGAGAGACATAATAAATTACATAGAAATAAATGGATGAGTGAAAATGTTGATTATACTAGGAAGTAAAGCAAAGATGAAGCCTCTAAGCGGCTGTTAGTCAATCAGTTTAGGGAAAGGTCTTAAGTAACTGTTAGCTGAATTTGGTATGCTCACACCAAGCTAGACCCCAATTACGCCTAAAGCTTTTTTTTTCTCAGATTCTTCCCTATATTTATCCATATTCCTTGGATAAATATAGATTATGGAATTGTTAAAAACCGTGCATTTCATTTCTTTTTTTTGCCATCTGTGTGTGATTGGGGAGATTTTTTTCTTGCTTCCTGTCCTGTAGGAATACCAGGAAGATGGAGGACATCTCTTCAAAGTGAGAAGAAATCCCTACTCATACCATTGGATGATTTACCTTATATTCCTCTTCTGGTGACAGCTAAAAATTTTGCATATAACTTCACATTTAGGGCAGTGCTATTGAACACCAGGGAAAAATAGAGCGAGAGAAAATCCCAAGTGGAGACACAGACAGCAATACAATCCCTTCAACATTTTATCTAGAAGAAAATGTCCTCGCTTTAAATACACTTTAGCTTAACAAGTGGCTAAGGAGATTAATGGTCAGTTATACAACTGCCTTGACTTACTTCCACTGCTGAGAGTGTTGCCCCATCCGGAGATCAGGCAGCTGGACCCGGCAGCAGCACAGCCACTGGGCAGAGACACAGTCTTGACGTAGGAGTTGAGGGTGGCGGGTGAAGCTAGTTTGATCAACAGAATGTCATTGTCCAGGGTTCTGGAGTTGTAGCTTCCATGTCTGATGACCTTGGCAGAGTTGATAAACTGTTCGGTGCCCTCAGAAGAAGCAATGTTGTGTTCTCCCAGTCTGACCTGAAGGCTCCTGGATAGACATAAAGAGTGTGCAATGAAGTTATGGAATCCAGATCTACTATCTAATCTGCATTGGACATTTAAGAGTGATGTAGGCTGAAAATAGTTACTTTTCTATCCATTTAATCCAAACTCGGGGCACAAAGTTTTCATTTAAATTTATATTTTTTTGAAGAGTCAGACAAATATCCAAAAAGTTACAAACCCCTAAACATACAGAGGAAGCATGATGATTGAATCTGAGGTCTATATTTCATAGTGGTAAGCTAAGCTATGTGTCACGATTACACATACATATGTGACTGAATGAGAAGGTGATCACTATTCACTGTGGATGTTAAAAGTTTCAATATCAACACGCTTAGAGGATCCGCTGTCTACAAGTCCTACAAAAGGATATAAATCAACATTGTGTGGACAATGTTTCCTTCTAGTCTATGTTTGGGAAAGCAGCCCTCAGCATTGGGAATCTGGCAACCTTTACAATTAAATGTTTTTTCATCTTACTAGTATATGCTTGTTGTTTGAAGTTTGAATAAAATTATGTAATGTCCACCGCTATCGAGATTTTACTTTATTAACACTAATTTGGTCAACATTATCATGTCGAATAGAGCTCCATGTTTACTTTTAAGTCCCATAAAATTATCCTGTGACAAATGTATAACTTTCTGCCTTGTATACAGTGTATGTCGGCAATAGAGGCCACACTCAACATTCAGTGAAGGAGAATTTGAAATGTTTTTGCATTATTTTCCATTTTCTTTGAAAGTGAGTTTGCCAGGACAGAAATATGGATGCTGCCTACGATTTCCAGCATAAATGACAGTGAGAGAGGTTTGGAATGTCTATAAGACTACCAGGGATGCTTACAGAATTGCATCAGCAGTTTTGTTTTTTTTTTCTGTAAGAGAATTTATACCATGGGAATAAGGAGGACCATGGTTCATGGTAAGCACTATGGATAGTCTTAGGCTGACCATAGACAGATCGGAATTCAGCTGGTTCAGCAGGAACTGGCCAAATTTCTATCCATGAATGGCCATTCGCATTCATGGGAAGCCAATCTACATGTCAACTTTTCATGAATAGACTTGTTGGTATATTTTCACTTAATCAGCTCATGTAGCCAATCAGCTGCAGCGCTGATCGATATATGCTGACATTGGGAGAGTCCCGCCCTCAGAATGCAATGACACAGCAGGGAGGACATCCAAATACACCTTGAATATGTGAATGGGAAACTTAGTTCAGTCTTTTTTTTGTTCAGCCAACTGGCTAAATGAAAAAAAAAAGAAAACGAAGCCATGTATAGCTAACTTTTTTATTTGTCCCAACTTGTCACTTTTGTAGGACAACTCGGTCTGCATGTCAATAGGGTGAAGAATATAAAAATTGAAATAAAAAAGGAAAGTATACTTAATATTTAATGACATGTAATAATCTAATGCAATACCAGAATTAAATATTTTTGTGATAGTAATCTTTTAATATAAAGTAAATCAAGAAATCAGACCAACCAGTCAGCCCCTCTATAATCAAACTAACCATACAGCCAGCCAGTTAGACAATTATGACTCCAAACTATCCTAGTACAAACTGTTGCCATCACAATTCTACTTACGCCTTGTAGCAGTGAGCAGCGGAGATCACCCACAAGGAGTTGAGGAGGGCTCCACCACAGAAGTGATATCCAGAGTTCAGAGATACCTGGTAAGGGACGGAGTTCTTGGCGCAGGTGTAACCTCCAACGATCTTATCATCATCCAAAGCAGCTGGGAATAAAATACACAGTGTCATTCAGAAACTCTATGTAAAACTATTAAGACCAGCAAAACTACAAAATAAGAAGTACTTTGTGCATTTGTTAGCATCTATATTGCTGCATACAAGGATTTTTCCTTTTAAGTAAAGGTAAAGAGGACTCACCAGCTGCTCCGAGGAGCACACAGATCAGAAGGAGTTTCATGGTGTTTAGGTGACCAGTGAGTGACCATTTGGACTGTAACATGGGTATTTATTTGTTTAGCTGAATGCCACCCATCTGTGTCAGTATGTGCAAACTTCTGGTAATGTATAGACAATATTTTCAAAATATACCTAAAATGGGTATATTTATCAGCAACCTTGAGATAAGGTTTTGGTCATGGAAGGAAAACTTTATCAAATGTAAATGTAAGTTTTTTTCACTCTACATATCCACAGGAAACGTGTACAGATTATAGTTACATTGGTCCTCAAAGACAAATTAAGTTGTTACAGTGGTAAAAAAAAAAAAAAAAAAAATTAGGAAAAATATTCTATGCTATTATAATTATTTTCTATGCAGAATCAGAAGTTCATTTACACTTATCTTATTTAGGACAGTATACAATCACATATATGCATAAAAAAAATATTTTTATTTTATTTTTTCCTTTCATGGTTATGTTATTGATGAACTTTGTAGTATACTACTTTATTAATATCAGATTATATATATTTTTTTTTAATTATTACTTTTGTCACTACAGTCTTTGATTTAAATGTATATCAACTTAAATGACAGTTCTCTCATATGATAGAAAAGGCTGACATTTTATGAAAGCCAATCTCTGGACAGATACACTATAAAAGATACATATTAATGCAGCTCTATATTCATTAATACATCCGGAAATTGATTTTATTTAATTGCAAGCAGTGTAAATATCAGAATGTAACTTGGTATCAGGCATTAACAGTCCCTGTACAGCAGAGCTTAGAGAAGGGTAGAGAGAAGCAGCACAGTACACCAATCAGATGTGCCACAGTACAAGGAGGCAGTCCAATCACAGGGTGCGGGTGGGAAGGAGACCCTTAAGTGCTACTCCAGGTCGGAGACTCAAAAGATGCTAAAGTCATGAAAGAACCTAGTAAAGGATTCCCCCTTCAAATTCACAGCCACTTGGGCCTGCTGAATCCATTAATGCACCACTCATCATTACTAAAGCTTTTTTCTTTTTTACTCCCATGTTTAATGGGAAAATGATCATCATGCCTGATTCTATACACACACACACACACACCTTTTGGGGGATTCAGCTGGTCCATTTTTTCTCTTTACGTTTAACATGTCTTTCATTCCCAATCTCTTCATTCCCCTACTATTAATTCTTATTAAACCCCAAGTGCCACCCCCTTTTTTTAAATTCAGCCCCAGCTAGGAGGGTTTCATTAGCCATTGTATTTTGTCTCCTTTTTGCACTCCTTATATCCCTGGCAAACCCTCCTACCTCAACTAAACATGCTTTTAACATGGCTCCCCAAATCATCACGGATGGTGAAAAATGTTGCATTTCATTTGGAAATCAAGATCCCAGAGTCTGGAGGAAGACTGGGAGGCACAGAATCCAAGTGGGGTCTAGTGTGAAGTTTCCACAGTTAGTGATGATTTGGGGAGCCATGTCATCTGCTGTTGTTGGTCAACTACCAGGACATTATAGAGCACTTCATGCTTCCCTCTGCTGACCAGCTTTATGGAAATGCTGATTTCATTTTTCAGCAGGACTTGGCACCTGCCCACACTGACAAAAGTACAAATACCTGGTATAATGATCATGGTATCACTGTGCTTGATTGGCCAGCAAACCTGCCTAACCTAAGCCCCATAAAGAATCTGTGGGGTATTGTCAAGAAGAGGATGAGAGACACCAGACCCTACAATGCAGATGAACTGAAGGCCGCTATTAAAGCAACCTGGGCTTCCATAACACCACAGCAGTACCACAGGCTGATCGTCTCCATGTCACGCCACGTTGATGCAGTAATTCTTGCAAAAGGAGCGCCGACCAAGTATTGAGTGTGTACTATACTATATGTAGCACTGTCCCTGCCACTGAAGGGCTTGCTGTTGGATTAGGGTACAGTTCACACATTCATCCTTACTGCCAATTGGTTTTTAGTATTAATTGTGGAACTTTTGTGGATACTCCGACTGGAACTATATATATATGGAAAAGGTTAAGTCTCCTTGCTCCTTGCTCATCCACTGTCACCACTGACTCTTCTAGCTACATGGTTAGGTAGTTAGTCAGGTTGAAAAAAGACACAAGTCCATCTGGCTCAACCAATAAACAACACAAAAAAAAACAGTAAAGAAAACCAAACCATACAATCCCATATACACAATCCTATACCTGCAGTTGATCCAGAGGAAGGTGAAAAAAACCCAGCAAAGCATGATCCAATTTTCTACAGCAGGGGAAAAAATTCCTTCCTGATCCCCCCAGAGGCAATCGGATATTCCCTGGATCAACTTTACCTATAAATATTAGTACCCAGTTATATTATGTACACCCAGGAAAGAATCCAGGCCTTTTTTAAAGCAATCTAGTGAGCTGGCCAGAACCACCTCTAGAGGGAGTCTATTCCACATTTTCACAGCTCTTACGGTGAAGAAACCTTTCCATATTTGGAGACAAAATCTATTTTCCTCAACACCAAGCTCACTATATGGACCCCTTATGTATTTATACATGTTGATCATATCCCCCTAATCTCCTCTTCTCTAGAGAGAATTCAAATTATAAATTCAGTTAAAATAAATTCAGTTCCATTAATCCTTTCTCATAGCAGAGTCCCTCAATGCCTCTTATCAGTTTGGTTGCCCTTCTCTGCACTTTCTCCAGTTCCCCGCCCCCCCAACCCCCCTTCCCACGTCAGGGCCCTTGACACAGATCTGTACCCCCGCTACTCCATTCTAGTCAGCTTCACAGGACCTCCAGGTTCTTTTGCTCTCTAGCTCTTTAGGCCTTCAGGTCAACCACCTGAGGTCACATGGCACCTCTACAGACGAAGAGGCAGCCCCCCTCCCTCTGGGACTCTGCTCCCCAGCTGAAAGACCCTGAGCACATGTGACATTTATACAGTATCCAGGACATACAACAATGCACTTTTCCTCGGCCAAATCACCAGAGCTGTACTAAATGCCTGTGCACCCATTAGTCAGGTTTCCTCCCACTGTCCATTATGCTTCCCTATTGGACCAATGTGAAATACTCTTCAGACCGAGATGACCTGAGCACACTGGGCAGACCTCACTAGCAGATCCTGCTCTCTGGTAGGCAGAGAACAGGATAGATTTACCAGCATTCCCTCTGGTAAGCAGAAGGGATTCAAAACCACACTCTCTCTCTAGCACCTACCTAGGAGGTTGCTACATGTACATGGACATACTTTTCAGTAAGCCAAAATTTCTGTATTAAAAATCCTTTTTTTATTGGTCTTATTTATTATTCTAAATTTCTGAGATACTGAATTTTGAGTTTTCACTATCCGTAAGCCATGAAAAAAAGAAATGTTTGAAATATATTACTCCGTGTGTAACACATCTATATAAAAATTATCAGTTTCACTTTTTGAATTGAATTACTGAAATAAATTAACTTTTTGATGATATTAAAATTTTAGGAGATGCATATATATATATATGTATATAATTTTTTTTTAATCTTCAAATACCCTCTTACTTATCTAATGATTTGGTCTTTGCCCAGTTATCTGATGTTCAGTGTCAGATGAACGATTGACACATGTTGTCTTTCTCGGTTCCTCGTAGCAACAGCCCCTGAGCAGGCAATTTTACTTACCTGTGTTACTCCTACTACTACTTATTGCAACACACTACTTGTGTAACTACATAATCAACATATTTTTCTACTGTATGGTCCAAAAATGTTTTCAATAAATCTTTAGGAAGTTAGTAAAGAGAACCAACAATTTTATTTTCTGTTCACCACTTGCCACCCATGTAATTCAAACACTATATTGTCAAAAGTATTGGGACAACTGCCTTCACACTAGTGATTGACCGATATTATTTTTTCATTGCCGATACCAATACCGATATTTTGGTCATCGCATATCAGTATCGGCCGATATGGGCCGATATTTTCGTACATTAAAAAAACATTTTTTTTATTTTTTCTACTTCACAGGTACTTGTGAAGGGATCTGGGGGTCTAAAAGACCCAAAACCCCTCCTTTGCACTTAAAAGCATTCAAAACGCCAAGTTTGACTATTTTGAAAGCTGTCATTTTTTTTTATCTGGCGCTAGTATCCAGAAGTAATGTCATGACATCACTTCCGGGTACTGGTGCCAGATAAAAAAAATGGACACCCTATCAGAGCTGAATGTGGCTTTGATCGGGGTCTTCGGTGGCCATGCAGGCTGGTTGCCTGGGTCTCCCAGAGGGACAGGAGCCACGGAAGGAGGCGGGAGGGGGGGAAGTCCCCTCCCGCTCCTTGTAATGACAGCCGAGTGGCTTCTCAGCCGCATCGGTTGTCATTACAAGACAGCCGACCGTTGGCTATGGACGTCGGTACCGGGGTGATGCCTCAAGCACTTTGCCGATAATCAGTCCTTCCTTACTTCACACGCAGATGAACTTTAATGGCGTATTAGTCCAATTGTTTCAACATTGAGTTAGCCCACCCTTTGCAGCTATAACAGATTCAACTCTTTTGGGAAGGCTGTCCAATAAACTTGCTCACCAATGCCTTTATGGTCCTTGCTTTGTGCACTGGCCCAAATCATTTGGTGGAGGATGGATTAAGGTGTGGGGTTGTTTTTCAGGGGTTGGGCTTGGCCTCTTAGTTTCAGTGAAGGAAAC
This sequence comes from Pelophylax lessonae, assembly GCF_965119305.1. Taxonomy (NCBI): domain Eukaryota; kingdom Metazoa; phylum Chordata; class Amphibia; order Anura; family Ranidae; genus Pelophylax; species Pelophylax lessonae. Next base: position 34,816,927 of record NC_138776.1, on the reverse strand, counting down.
TTTTAAGGCATCAACAAACCAAAACATTTTGGATGATTTCATGCTCCCAACTTTGTGGAAACAGTTTGGGGATGGCCCCTTCCTGTTCCAACATGACTACACACCATTGCATAAAGCAAGACATGGATGAGCGACTCTGGGGTGGAAGAACTTGACTGGCCTTCACAGAGTACTAACCTCAACCTGATAGAACACTTTTAGGATGAATTAAAACAGAGACTGCGAGCCTGGCCTTCTCTTCGAACATCAGTGTCTGACCTCATAAATGCACTTCCGGATGAATGGTCAAACATTCCCATAAACACACGCCTAAACCTTGTGGACATCCTTCCCAGAAGAGTTGAAGCAGTTAGAGCTGCAAAGGGTGGGCCACCTCAATATTGAACCCTACAGATTAAGACTGGGATACCATTAAAGTTCATGTGCGTGTCAAAGCAGGTGTCCCAATACTTTTGAAAATATAGTGTATGTGCATCGGCAAAGAGGGTGGGCTTCAACACCCACACTCCGCACATATGCTGAGCACGCTCACTGCACATTGCCAGCAGAGCGATCTTGGTCTCTAGTCATGATCAGCAGGTGGCAGTAGGTTCCATATCATCACGGAAACAGCCAATAACAGTGGTCATGTGATCAGGAAGTATGTCCTATCCCCCAGGGCATAAGGACTCACTTAAATCAGAATTAAAGTCAGAAAAAAATTACAAGCAAGCAGATCCTTGATTGGAGAAGAGACATGCAGTGTCTCTTTGCAGAAAAAAAGATGAATAAAAAACTGACCAGCCTATTCACAATCTTGTGCAGAATGTACATGTGCAGCTCAGCTTACATTTCCACCACATTGACAGTGTGCCAAGATTAATGACTCTCATGAATGAGAGGAAGTGACATCATTCCATGCTTACAAATCAAGATTGCCCAATATCTGCATCCAGAAGATGCCAAGGAGAACATGGCGGTGCAGGCAGAGGACTTCACAGATATCAGACCTCTGGAGTAGAGGTGAGTAATCCTGGGTTGAGTTCCGCTTTAATGGAATGCCAGGTCTGGGTGGGAAGGGGTTAAGGTATGATTTACTGGCTCTAAGTAGGTATATGGATCATTAGCTTTGGCTTTTCATGGACTGCTTTTCATTGCTCCTATAAAACTCAATGCATTATCTGTCCTCCACACATTTCGTACAAAAATATTTTTATTTAAATACAGCACTCTACTGGGGTTGGATACTATGCTGAGCATGTTCCTTTTTATGTTTAGTTTTGCTTTAAAAGATGTAACTCAATGACTAAAACTTCATATAAACTATAACGTGTTAACATAATTTCAAAAAGTAATTAATAAAAAAGAGCAGTGCTTGGTGTACAATCAATATTATAAATATAACATATTATGCTCAATACTTTAAAAATTGGAATCACAAATAAAGATTCTTGCATCAATGATTTTCCAACTAAAATATGTGAAAAAACATTCTATTTGTGATTAATCATTATCTTGTGTATTTCCACCACTGTGTTCTATTTATTCCTTGTGACCATCACCAGTTGTGCTCTCACCTGGAATTGATGACCTTACATATTTATGTTAGGTCAGTTGCGCTTTCGTCTGCATGCCAGCCAGCATGCAGCAATGTATCTAGTAATAAGAACTGGAATATAAACTTCATAAATTGATGCAAGAGACTGTATTTGTGATTCCAATTTTAAAAGTATTGGGCATAATTATGATATATTTATAATATTGATTGAGAGTTTAATAAAAGACCACATAGATGAGTTCTTGCTGGAAAAAAACATTTTAAGCAAAAGTCAACATGAATTTATGAGAGACAGAAGTTGTCAGACAAATGTGATTTCTTTTTATGAGGAGGTAAGTAAAACATTGGACAGAGGGATGGCTATGGACGTAGTATACATGGATTTTGCAAAAGCATATTACACAGTTCTCCACACACGGCTAATGTATAAGGAAAAGTCTACAGGCTTGGAAAAATCAGTTTGTAAATTAATAGAAAACTGGCTAAAAGATAGAATTCAGAGAGTAGTGGTTAATGATTCTTACTCTAAATGGTCTAAGGTTATCAGTGGTGTACCCCAAGGCTCAGTGATGGGACCCTTACTTTTTAATATCTTTATAAATTATATAGGGTCTAGGATGAAAAGTACCATTTCAGTCTTTGCAGATGACACCAAGCTTTGCAGTGGAATAACTTCCAACTTACAAGCTGACCTCAATGCACTGTTTCATTGGGCAACTATGTGGCAAATGAGGTTTAATGTTGATAATGTAAAGTTATGCACTTGGGGGCTAAGAATATGCATGCATCATACATACTAGGTGGAGTAGAACTGGGGGAATCCATAGCGGAGAAGGATCTGGGTGTTCTGGTAGATCATAAGCTTAATAATAGCATGCAATGCCAAGCTGCGGTTTCCAAAGCAAACAAAGTCCTTTTTTGTATTAGGAGAGGTATGGACTCCAGAGAGAGAGATCATTTTGCCCCTGTACAAATCATAAATAAGACCTCATCTGGAATATGCAGTTCAGTTTTTGGCACCAGTTCTTAAAAAGGATATCAGGGAATTGGAGAAAGTGCAGAGAAGGGCAACCAAACTGATAAGAGGCATGGAGGAGCTCAGCAATGAGAAATGATTAGAGGAACTGAATTTATTCTCTCTGGAGAAGAGGAGATTAAGGGGGGATAAGATCAACATGTATAAATACAGAAGGGGTCCATATAGTGAAATTGGAGTTGAGTTGTTCACTTTAAGGTCAATACAAAGGACAAGGGGCACTCTTTACGTCTAGAGGAAAACAGATTTTGTCTCCAAATACGGAAAGGTTTCTTCACCGTAAGAGCTGTGAAAATGTGGAATAGACTCCCTCCAGAGGTGGTTCTGGCCAGCTCACTAGATTGCTTTAAAAAAGGTCTGGATTCATTCCTGGGTGTACTTAATATAAGTGGGTACTAATTTTTTTTAGGTAAAGTTGATCCAGGGAATTTTCAATTGCCTCTCGGGTGATCAGGAAGGAATATTTTTCCCCTGCTGTAGCAATTCGGATCATGCTTTGCTGGGGTTTTTCGCCTTCCTCTGGATCAACTGAGGGTATAGGATTGTGTATATGGGATTGTATGGTTGGGTTTTCAATACTGTTTTTTTTTTTTTTTTTTTTGTTGGTTGGTTGAACCAGATGGACTTGTGTCTTTTTTCAACCTGACTAACTATGTAACTTTGAATATGCATGCATCATACATACTAGGGTGAGTACAACTGGGGGAGTCAATGGTGGAATGGGATCTGGGTGTTCTGGAGGATCATAAGCTTACTAATAGCATACAATGCCAAGCTGTGGTTTCTAGAGCTAGAAAAATCCTTTCTTGTATAAGGAGAGGCATGGACTCCAGAGAGAGAGATATAATTTTTAGGGATGATCGAATGGTTCGGGTCCACCATCGGTTCGGCCCGAACATTGGGTGTTCGAGGTTCGGCCGAATTTAGAACTTTTTGCCCAAAAAGTTCGGAATTCGGCAACCAGAACCACCCAAAATGCAATGCTTCAGGAAATGGGCTTTAAAAGCCCGTGATTGGACCAGAACCATTAGCAAAAGCCAATTGAGGGGGCAGGAGAATGCTAGGAATGTGATTGGAGTGACTAGGGGGTCCCTAGACCAATCATTAGTGAATACGCCCCCCAGTATATAAGATCGCCCCCGCCATATTCCCAGCATTGTTATACTGGACATGGAAGAGAGTGGAAGCAGTTCTGTTAATTTTACTTTAAAAGTGTCATTTAGCTATTTTTAGTGTGAGGAAAGGGATATCTAGTGTAGTTAGAGTGCTCCTTTACACTTAAGTTAGCTTCAAAAATTTCGTTTCTGTAGGGAAAGTGTTAAGTGTAAGGGGACCGTAGTGTAGTGTAGGGTTAACTGACAGTGACTGCTATGGCAGGGTGACAAAACCCCTCCATAGCAGGGTGACCGCTATAGAGAAATGATCATTTCTCTGAGTTGCTTCGGGACAGGTATGTGGCTTCTCACCAGCCAAGCATTTTTTATGCTGCAGGGGCTGCCACTGCCAGTGCTTTTTTGAGGACATGTTTGATGTCAGACATGACATCTGAACATGTGTATAGGGGGTATATATAGACATATATGTCTGAATATATACCCCTAGACATATATAGGTGTGATAGTAGCAGAAATAAATGCTTGCGCTAATGAAATCATTTACAGTAATATATTTCTGCTACTATCACACCTATATATGTCTAGGGGTATATATTCAGACATATATGCTTATATATACCCCCTATACACATGTTCAGATGTTTTGCCTGCCTCAAAAGAACCCCAAAAATGCCAAAAAAACGCTAGCGTCAAAAAAAAAAATGCCCAGGTGTGTTTTTGCTGGTATTTTTTGGGGGGTTTTGGAGGCAGGCAAAACATCAGAACTTGTGCACAGTACCACTATACACCAGTTCAGATGTTTTTCCTGACTGCAAAGAACCCAAAAAAATGCCTGCTATTAAACCGGCAAGGTGTTACAGCAGAGAAGCCATATTCCTGTGCTTAAAGTTTTCTAATACAAACAATCTTTTTTTTTCTGGTTCTGGACATGCTACAGACCTGAAACTTCACATGCACACTTTTTAGACCCCCCAGATACTAAATCCAAAGTAAAAATCAAAAAATCTCTTTTTTTTTTTTTTTTTTAATTTTTCAATAATTGGCTTTTTTTATCAAAAATTACAATTTTTAAGAACTTTTTTTTGTGTGATTTTGTGTCTGGGGGGTCTAAAAGGTGTACCTGTGAAGTTTCAGCTCTGTAGCATGTCCAGAACCAGAAAAAAAGATCATATAGGTGTTAAAGTTAAAGGAGGGTCCCGACCCACATCCCTGTTCTACTGAAAAATTATCTTTTTTATTTTCATGGTTCTGGACATGCTACAGAGCTGAAACTTCACATGCACACCTTTTAGACCCCCCAGATACTAAATCCAAAGTAAAAATCAAAAAATCTCTTTTTTTTTTTTAATTTTTCAATAATTGGCTTTTTTATCAAAAATGACAATTTTTAAGAACTTTTTTTTGTGTGATTAATAGTTAATGGGGCATGACCCAGAACCCTAGGCACTTTTTAGGGGCATTTATTGGGTTTTAGGGCTTAAAAATTGTGTTTTTTGATTACAGAAGTTCGGGTCCCATTGATTTCAATGGGGTTCTGAAATCCGGGCTGAACTTTCGTGAAGTTCGGGTGTTCTGGTCGAACCGAACTTTTCAAAAGTTCGATCATCCCTAATAATTTTGCCCCTGTACAAATCATTAGTAAGACCTCATCTGGAATATGCAGTTCAGTTTTGGGCACCAGTTCACGAAAAGGGTATTAAGGAACTGGAGAAAGTGCAGAGAAGAGCGACCAAACTGGGTACCAACATTTATAGGTAAAGGTAATCAACGGAATATCCGGTTTCCTGTTAGGGGATCAGTAAGGAAACTTTTTCCCCCGCTGGAGCAAATTGGATCATGCTTTATTGTTTTTTTTTTTTTTTTTACTTCCTCTGGATCAACTGTGGGTATAGGATTGTATATTCAACCAGATTAACTATGTAACTATATTGTCACCATATGGACTTGCTCACATCCATGTTTGGATTGTTCTTCAGAGAGCATTTGACATGCAATGAGGAAGCATCTGGGTTGATTTACTAAAGGCAAATAGACTGTGCACTCTGCAAGTGCAATTGCTCCAGAGATTAGAAAATGAGGTAACGCTTCACATTGCAAACAATACCCAATCACATGCAAGGAAAATAAAGAAAACAGCATTTTTGCTTGCACATGATTTGATGATGGAAGTCAGCAGAGCTTCTGCTCATTTACTAAACTCTGGAGCAACTGTTCTTTCCAATTAACCTTTACTAAATTAACCCCATTGTGTTGCCTCCTTACCACCTACTTTAACCCCTTGGATGCCACACAATCAACTCCATTGGGTCATAATCAGCAGGCGTAGAGGGGATCCTGCAACAACTGCAAAGCAAACAATCACAGCCAGGTGGTGATGCCACCTGGTGACCCCGCCCCTTGTGACATCATCAACCCAGCATACCCCATTCAGTGACATCACAACGAGGCAGGCTCACCCACTGATGTCATCAAATGACTCCACCCCTTAGCTATATAGGAACTGTGAGACGGAGGAGCAGGCAGTCCGTGGGAAGCGTTTAACAAGGACAGAGGTTTTTCTTTCTTTTTTTCGGCAGGCAGCGTGAGATGGATCAGGGGACATTGTCACATTCTTATTTACTGACTTTATTCCCTTTTTACACACTTTTTGTGAAAGGGTAGGATACTCATTCACATAGGGGGGGGCTGGGATCTGGGAGCCCCCTTGTTAAAAGGGGCTTCCAGATTATGATAAGCCCCTTCCCACAGACCCACACAACCACTGGCCATGGTTGTGGGAATGAGGCCTTTGTCCCCATCAAAATGGGGACAAGGTGCTTTGGGGTGGGAGGCAGAACCCCTCCTACCCCAAAGCACCCACCCCCCATGTTGAGAGCATGTGGCCTGGTATGGTTCTGGCGGGAACGGTGCTCGCATGTCCCCCATCTTTCCTAAACCTGCTGGGCTGCATGCTCAGAAAAATAATTGGTATAGATTTTGAGGGGACCCCATGCTGTTTTTTGGGGGGGGCATGGGGTTTCCCTTAGAATAAAAACCAGACCTGAAGGCCCACGCTGTTTTTTTTCTGAATTTTCAGCTGTCAGTGGGGAAGCCAGTTGGCAGCTGATGATTCATCGGTTGTTAAGGATGCAGTGGCCGGCTTCCCAGCCCGCTGCTTAACAACCAGCTTTTCTTCACACAGAATTTGAGTCAGTCAATCATTTATCAACCGATCCGAATTCCAATTGTTCTGAAAATTCTAAATTCGTTACAGAATAGATAAATGAAACAAATTTTAACGAATTTCAACAAAATTTGTTACTATTTAATTTGGAGATTTAAATACATCTGAATCTCTGAATAACAAAAACTTAGTCTGAATTTTTATTCAGACTGAAACAAATTGCACATGTCTAGTAATTAATCACTGCAAAATGTCTTTAGAACAAATAAGGTAACTCCTTCCCACCCTTTATTTTAGCTAATATACTAGGGGTATGAAGTTCTGTCCGATCATATGACCCTTGAGATTGGCGGTCCCATTGGTCACATGATTATGGACTGGTCCTGTTGGCTCCTGATCATTACTAGAGACAAGGAGACGTCTTTGACAGGTTGGTCGCTGTGCTGGGAATGTACAGTGAGGGTGTTCTCAGTATAGAAACCTCTGTCACCCATGGATGCAAATGTGTGGTGTTTTAGGAGTTGAAGCCCACCCTCTTTGCAACAGGTCAGGTTTATTTGGCAGAGAGAATTTAAATGTAGGTGAATTGCACTAATTGCAGAGAATATTGGGGTATAAATGGGGTATAAAGCTGTTATATTTTGTTCTGGCAGGACCAGCTGAAATAAACTTATTAAACAGATATAATGAAATCCTTTTGATTGTATACTAAAAACAACATTTCGGGGAAAGAGGGCTTGGCCATTGAAACACACGTCAGTTAATGCAAAACTGAGTCAGTGACAGAGGATGACTTTATGGTCCTTTATTGGTCATTTGTATCTAGTGATATAAAAGGATCAAAACTAGGGATGGGCTGAAAACAGTGAACCCCATTGAAGTCTATAGGAGCTGAACAGGAAAAATCAAAAGTGCCCATTTTGAAGGCTTACATGCAAGCCCCAAAGCACCCCCCCCCCCCCCGAGATGAGGGCATGTGGCCTGGTATGGTTCAGGCGGGGGGGCACTCGCTTGCCCCCCCCCTTTCCTGACCTGCCAGGCTGCATGCCCAGATAAGGGTCTGGTATAGATTTTGGGGGGGACCATTTTTTAAAATTTTGGCGTGGGGTTTCCCTAAAATCCATAGCAGACCACAAGGTCTGAACGGCTGAACAGGCAAATGTTCGGCCCAAACTCATGATCGGGCCAAACTGTTCGCCCAACCCTAATCAAAATGGGGATGTGTTGTGTTTTACATACTGGTTTCAAGTGATCTTGTGAATATTATACTTTTTTTTAAGGCCGGTTAACTCTCTGTTTTGTTTTTGGTCCAGTTTGAAGATTTTCCCAGTCCTGCGACAGCTAAAATACAGAGAACACTACTGTCTGATTGGGTTCTATTGGGGCATGTGAAGGAGCGTTTAGGCCCCTTTCAAATGGGCTGTCTGATCGGGTCAGTCAGTCAGTTTTTCAGGCAGACCAGATCGGACCGTGCACTCTCCCCTATGCAGCAGCCAATGCCAGCGGTGACGGGTCCACTGCCATCCGCCACTATCTGATCCAATCCTGTCTACAAAATCCAGAGGAATGGTGTTCCTATTTTCCATCCGTAGCATTGGATAGGTTAGAGTGAAGACGGACTGGCGGTACATTTTCACCCAACTTCCCCATAGAGGAGAGCAGGACTGTGTTTGTCTCCACTCTGCACAGTGAGCAAAGACAGACCTGTCATCCGCCTGCTCAGCGGGGATCAGTGGAGAAACAGAGGCGCCTGTGTGGAAGGGGCCTAACAAGCCAGGACAGTACAAATATCCCCCAAATTAGCCTTCTTTTGAAAGTAGACATTCCAAGGGATTTAGTAAGGAGCATGGTGAGAGTTTTTGAAGTTATCATTTTTTTTACTGCTTTTTTATTTTTATTTTTTTTTAACTAAACAGTTCCCTAGCTGGTCCAAATATGAGGTAGCTGAGATTTGAGCTACTTAAAAGCCATCAAAATGTATAGTCAGGGACTTGGAAGACTTTAGCATGGGCATTTATGCAGAGTGGTTGTTTATTACAGTCATGTGTACCTTAGTGGTTTTGGCAGAATTTATTTAGCAGACTAAATTTTAAGCTAAATCACACATTTTGGTCTATCTATGTTGAAATGCTTGACCCAACCGTACACACCTAAACATAAACTAACACTGTATATGTAAAACATTACAGCCATTTGGCTGAATGAGCGGGTCTATTCGTTTAGGTTAGTTGATGCCAACAGTTCTGGAAATTTAGCTATTGTAGTGTGGCAGAACTTGCAGAGTATATTTGCTTAAATGTCTTCCTTAAAAGAGTGTTAAGTGATCAATGATATGTTTGTAAGATTGTATCTCAATAATTACCTATGTTGTGAAATTAAATGTTAATGCAAACAGAGAACAGGGATCGTGGGACTTTAAATAAGGCAGGTCAAGAACTGAGATATACAAAAATAGAATCTAAACGTAATAATTTATTATACATACAGTGATTGATACAAATGTTGACAGTGTGATGGACTCCGGACACCCCGACTGGGTATCTCTGCCAAGAAGCTGCTTCCTAAGCTCTGGAACACGAGATCCGTGAATCTGGCTATAGTTACCCCAAGAACTAGACAGTGCCAGTTTTAGAGTAAACCAGAATAAGAACCGCTTTTTCAAACACAGGCACAAAGAGATATACACTGTGGGACAACCCCCGCTCCACATACACGCATACATCCCATAATTAGTGTTGAGCGAACACGGACTGTATTATTCGTGTTCGTACCGAATAATTGGATTTTTTGTACCCGAACACGGACACGGACACTTTACTGTATGTTCGGGTAAAAATCCGTGTTCGGTCGTTTTATTTCCGGGTTTTGCATGCTTTGGCGCTCTTTTCATGGCGGGCTTTCAACAGCCAATCAACAATCGTTTAACTGGTGTGCCTTAAGCCATCCCAGCCATGCCTGCAAATGTCTCAGTAGCTGTGATTGGCCGTCTGAAGCATGTGACCAAGTCTTTATAAGTTCCAGGCAGCCGCAGCGTCTTCATTCTGCTGCTTAGATCAGGGACAGAGCACACATCAACGTGCTGGCTGCTGATTAGGGAAAGACAGGCAGGAAAAAACCATTTGTGTCCGGATAGAATTGAGGGACAGGTCGGAGTGTTTAGGCAGGGCGAGTTGTAGGCATTTTAGGGATAGAGTCTGCTGAATTATAGGGTCAGTGTCTTCTACAAACTACAATCGATATTGCTGTGTGGGGGGTGGGGTCTGCACTCAATCCTGATCTACGATCTCTTCTCAATCCTGTTAGGGAGAGGCTGCTGCTGAATTTTAGGGTCAGAGTGTTCTACAAACTACAATCGATATTGCTGTGTGGGGTCTGCACTTAGTCCCGATCTACGATCTCTTCTCAATCCTGTTAGGGAGAGGCTGCTGCTGAATTTTAGGGAAACTGTGTTCTACAAACTACAATTGATATTGCTGTGTGGTGTGGGATAGGAGATAGGCAGGTGTCAGTGATCCACATCCATTTTTCTGTGTGTGAGCTGCAGTGAACACAATCTTTTTGGGCTGCAGTGAACACAATCTTTTTGGGGTGCAGTGAACAACGTCCTTTTTGGGGTGCAGTGAACAAAATCTTTTTGGGGTGCAGTGAACAAAATCCTTTTTGGGGTGCAGTGAACAACATCCTTTTTGGGGTGCAGTGAACACAATCTTTTTGGGGTGCAGTGAACAAAATCCTTTGTGGGGTGCAGTGAACACAAACGTTGTGGGGTGCAGTGAACACAATCTTTTTGGGGTGCAGTGAACAACATCCTTTTTGGGGTGCAGTGAACACAATCTTTGTGGGGTGCAGTGAACACAATCTTTTTGGGGTGCAGTGAACACAATCTTTGTGGGGTGCAGTGAACACAATCTTTTTGGGGTGGAGTCAACAAAATCCTTTTTGGGGTGCAGTGAACAACATCCTTTTTGGGGTGCAGTGAACAAAATCCTTTTTGGGGTGCAGTGAACACAATCTTTTTGGGGTGCAGTGAACAAAATCCTTCGTGGGGTGCAGTGAACACAATCTTTGTGGGGTGCAGTGAACACAATCTTTTTGGGGTGCAGTGAACAAAATCCTTTTTGGGGTGCAGTGAACAACATCCTTTTTGGGGTGCAGTGAACAAAATCCTTTTTGGGGTGCAGTGAACACAATCTTTTTGGGGTGCAGTGAACAAAATCCTTTGTGGGGTGCAGTGAACACAATCTTTGTGGGGTACAGGGAACAGAATCTTTGTGGGGTGCAGTGAACACAATCTTTGGGGGGTACAGTGAACACAATCTTTTTGGGGTGCAGTGAACAAAATCCTTTTTGGGGTGCAGTGAACACAATCTTTGTGGGGTGCAGTGAACACAATCTTTTTGGGGTGGAGTGAACAAAATCCTTTATGGGGTGCAGTGAACAACATCCTTTTTGGGGTGCAGTGAACAAAATCCTTTTTGGGGTGCAGTGAACACAATCTTTTTGGGGTGCAGTGAACAAAATCCTTTGTGGGGTGCAGTGAACACAATCTTTGTGGGGTGCAGTGAACACAATCTTTTTGGGGTGCAGTGAACAAAATCCTTTTTGGGGTGCAGTGAACAACATCCTTTTTGGGGTGCAGTGAACAAAATCCTTTTTGGGGTGCAGTGAACACAATCTTTTTGGGGTGCAGTGAACAAAATCCTTTGTGGGGTGCAGTGAACACAATCTTTGTGGGGTACAGTGAACAGAATCTTTGTGGGGTGCAGTGAACACAATCTTTGGGGGGTACAGTGAACACCATCTTTTTGGGGTGCAGTGAACAAAATCCTTTGTGGGGTGCAGTGAACACAATCTTTGGGGGGTACAGTGAACACAATCTTTTTGGGGTGCAGTGAACAAAATCCTTTGTGGGGTGCAGTGAACACAATCTTTGTGGGGTGCAGTAAACACAATCTTTTTGGGGTGCAGTGAACAAAATCCTTTTTGGGGTGCAGTGAACAACATCCTTTTTGGGGTGCAGTGAACACAATCTTTTTGGGGTGCAGTGAACAAAATCCTTTGTGGGGTGCAGTGAACACAATCTTTGGGGGGTACAGTGAACACCATCTTTTTGGGGTGCAGTGAACAAAATCCTTTGTGGGGTGCAGTGAACACAATCTTTGGGGGGTACAGTGAACACAATCTTTTTGGGGTGCAGTGAACAAAATCCTTTGTGGGGTGCAGTGAACACAATCTTTGTGGGGTGCAGTGAACACAATCTTTTTGGGGTGCAGTGAACAAAATCCTTTTTGGGGTGCAGTGAACAACATCCTTTTTGGGGTGCAGTGAACACAATCTTTTTGGGGTGCAGTGAACAAAATCCTTTGTGGGGTGCAGTGAACACAATCTTTGTGGGGTACAGTGAACAGAATCTTTGTGGGGTGCAGTGAACACAATCTTTGGGGGGTACAGTGAACACAATCTTTTTGGGGTGCAGTGAACAAAATCCTTTGTGGGGTGCAGTGAACACAATCTTTGGGGGTTACAGTGAACACAATCTTTTTGGGGTGCAGTGAACAAAATCCTTTGTGGGGTGCAGTGAACACAATCTTTGTGGGGTGCAGTGAACACAATCTTTTTGGGGTGCAGTGAACAAAATCCTTTTTGGGGTGCAGTGAACAACATCCTTTTTGGAGTGCAGTGAACACAATCATTTTGGGGTGCAGTGAACAAAATCCTTTGTGGGGTGCAGTGAACACAATCTTTGTGGGGTACAGGGAACAGAATCTTTGTGGGGTGCAGTGAACACAATCTTTGGGGGGTACAGTGAACACAATCTTTTTGGGGTGCAATGAACAAAATCCTTTTAGGGTGCAGTGAACACAATCTTTGTGGGGTGCAGTGAACAAAATCCTTTTTGAGGTGCAGTGAACACAATCTTTGTGGGGTGCAGTGAACACAATCTTTGTGGGGTACAGTGAACACAATCTCATACTTCTGAAGATTTGAGGGTGCTGCCTGTTCCATACTCCTCCTCCTACTGCTCAACCATCCTTTTAGGGGTACAAACAATAGTAATTGGGGCCTAGTGTGGTGGTGTACGTGTGAGATACATACACTTTCTTTTTGATCATATTTTCTATTCCGCTATTCAATTAAAACCTTTGGGGATCAATTAAATTGCGTGATAGTCTGTGTCGGTACGTGTGAGATCCACCTTTCCAAGTTTTTGGGGTTCATCTCATACTTCTGAAGATTTGAGGGTGCTGCCTGTTCCATACTCCTCCTCCTACTGCTCAACCATCCTTTTAGGGGTACAAACAATAGTAATTGGGGCCTAGTGTGGTGGTGTACATGTGAGATACATACACTTTCTTTTTGATCATATTTTCTATTCCGCTATTCAATTAAATCCTTTGGGGATCAATTAAATTGCGTGATAGTCTGTGTCGGTACGTGGGAGATCCACCTTTCCAAGTTTTTGGGGTTCATCTCATACTTCTGAAGATTTGAGGGTGCTGCCTGTTCCATACTCCTCCTCCTACTGCTCAACCATCCTTTTAGGGGTACAAACAATAGTAATTGGGGCCTAGTGTGGTGGTGTACGTGTGAGATACATACACTTTCTTTTTGATCATATTTTCTATTCCGCTATTCAATTAAAACCTTTGGGGATCAATTAAATTGCGTGATAGTCTGTGTCGGTACGTGTGAGATCCACCTTTCCAAGTTTTTGGGGTTCATCTCATACTTCTGAAGATTTGAGGGTGCTGCCTGTTCCATACTCCTCCTCCTACTGCTCAACCATCCTTTTAGGGGTACAAACAATAGTAATTGGGGCCTAGTGTGGTGGTGTACGTGTGAGATACATACACTTTCTTTTTGATCATATTTTCTATTCCGCTATTCAATTAAATCCTTTGGGGATCAATTAAATTGCGTGATAGTCTGTGTCGGTATGTGTGAGATCCACCTTTCCAAGTTTTTGGGGTTCATCTCATACTTCTGAAGATTTGAGGGTGCTGCCTGTTCCATACTCCTCCTCCTACTGCTCAACCATCCTTTTAGGGGTACAAACAATAGTAATTGGGGCCTAGTGTGGTGGTGTACGTGTGAGATACATACACTTTCTTTTTGATCATATTTTCTATTCCGCTATTCAATTAAAACCTTTGGGGATCAATTAAATTGCGTGATAGTCTGTGTCGGTACGTGTGAGATCCACCTTTCCAAGTTTTTGGGGTTCATCTCATACTTCTGAAGATTTGAGGGTGCTGCCTGTTCCATACTCCTCCTCCTACTGCTCAACCATCCTTTTAGGGGTACAAACAATAGTAATTGGGGCCTAGTGTGGTGGTGTACGTGTGAGATACATACACTTTCTTTTTGATCATATTTTCTATTCCGCTATTCAATTAAATCCTTTGGGGATCAATTAAATTGCGTGATAGTCTGTGTCGGTACGTGTGAGATCCACCTTTCCAAGTTTTTGGGGTTCATCTCATACTTCTGAAGATTTGAGGGTGCTGCCTGTTCCATACTCCTCCTCCTACTGCTCAACCATCCTTTTAGGGGTACAAACAATAGTAATTGGGGCCTAGTGTGGTGGTGTACGTGTGAGATACATACACTTTCTTTTTGATCATATTTTCTATTCCGCTATTCAATTAAAACCTTTGGGGATCAATTAAATTGCGTGATAGTCTGTGTCGGTACGTGTGAGATCCACCTTTCCAAGTTTTTGGGGTTCATCTCATACTTCTGAAGATTTGAGGGTGCTGCCTGTTCCATACTCCTCCTCCTACTGCTCAACCATCCTTTTAGGGGTACAAACAATAGTAATTGGGGCCTAGTGTGGTGGTGTACGTGTGAGATACATACACTTTCTTTTTGATCATATTTTCTATTCCGCTATTCAATTAAAACCTTTGGGGATCAATTAAATTGCGTGATAGTCTGTGTCGGTACGTGTGAGATCCACCTTTCCAAGTTTTTGGGGTTCATCTCATACTTCTGAAGATTTGAGGGTGCTGCCTGTTCCATACTCCTCCTCCTACTGCTCAACCATCCTTTTAGGGGTACAAACAATAGTAATTGGGGCCTAGTGTGGTGGTGTACGTGCGAGATACATACACTTTTTTTGATCATATTTCCTATTCCGCTATTCAATAAAAACCTTTGAGGATCAATTGAATTGCGGGATAGTCTGTGTCGGTACGTGTGAGATCCACCTTTCCAAGTTTTTGAGGTTCATCTCATACTTCTGAAGATTTGAGGGTGCTGTCTGTTCCATACTCCTCCTACTCCTCATCCATCCTTTTAGGGGTAGAAACAATAGTAATTGGGGCCTAGTGTGGTTTTGTACGTGCGAGATACATACACTTTTTTGGATCATATTTCCTATTCCGCTATTCAATAAAAACCTTTCTAGGGCAAGATCTTAAATTACAGAAATATGAGGAGACCGTCAAATAAGGGCCGTGGCCTGGGTCGTGGTGCTGCTGGTAGAGCTCGTGTTGCAAGGAGAGGACGTGGTCGATCTGTGCCAGCTACACGCACAAGTGAAACACCTTCCTCAAGTGTGAGTAGGCGACAGAACCTGCATCAGTATTTGGTAGGGCATCATACGCCCCTAGAAGTGATGAGGCCAGAACAAGTGGAGGCGATAGTAGATTGGTTTGCTGCTGACAGTGCCTCCAGTTCCTTCACATTGTCTCCCACCCAGTCTACTGCAGAAAGGTCACAGTTGGCACCTGCAGCCGATGTCCAACCGTCTTTCACCTCACCCCCTTGCAAATCAGGCAAGCAGTCTGAGCCCCATGCCATACAGCAGTCTCTTCTTCTTTTTGATGACTCTGTCAGCAGGGTTTCCCAGGGCCATCCACCTAGCCCTGCCCCAGAAGTGGAAGAGATTGAGTGCAGCGATGCCCAACCACTTATTTCTCAAGATGAGTACATGCAAGGATCATCGCAGCACGTCTCCGATGATGACGAAACGCACGTGCCAACTGCTGCGGCGTTCAGCATTGTGGAGACCGACAAGGAGGGCAGGGGTGAAGACTGGGTGGAAGATGATGTGGAGGACGATGAGGTCCTCGACCCCACATGGAATGAACGTCATGCAGGTGACCTGAGTAGTTTGGAGGAAGAGGCGGTGGTCGCACAGAGCCACCAGCACAGCAGAAGAGGGAGCAGGGTGCAGAAGCGGAGCGGCCGTGCCCTAGACACTACGCCCGCTACTGCCCAACGCAGCAAGGGAACGAGCGCACCAAAGTCAGCTCAAAGGAGTTCTCTAGCGTGGAAGTTCTTTAGAAAATGTGCTGATGACAGGACACGAGTGGTTTGCACCCTGTGCAATCAGAGCTTGAAGCGAGGCATAAACCTTCTCAACCTGAGCACAACCTGCATGATCAGGCATCTAAGTGCAAAGCACGAGCTGCAGTGGAGTACACACCTTCAAAACCAAGAAACGTCTCTGGCTCATCCTGCTTCCTCTTCTGCTGCAGTCTCGGCCGCTCCAGCCACATCTGTAGTGATACCGGCACCTGCCACCCCGCAAACAGACGATCTGTCAGCAACACCACCATCTGGGTCACCAACAACCATCTCCACAATGTCCCGTGGAAGCGTTCAGCTTTCCATCTCCCAAACACTTGAGAGGAAGAGGAAGTACCCCCCTACCCACCCGCGATCCCTGGCCCTGAATGCCAGCATTTCAAAATTATTGGCCTTTGAAATGCTGTCATTCCGTCTGGTGGAGACGCACAGTTTTAAAAACCTTATGTCGGTGGCTGTCCCACAGTACGTCGTGCCCAGCCGCCACTACTTTTCCAGGCAAGCCATCCCTTCCCTGCACAACCAAGTGGGGGAAAAAATCAGGTGTGCACTGCGCAACGCCATCTGTGCCAAGGTCCACCTAACTACCGATACGTGGACCAGTAAGCACGGTCAGGGGCGTTATATCTCCCTAACGGCACACTGGGTAAATGCAGTGGCGGATGGGCCTGAGGCGGATAGCAATTTGGCGCATGTCCTTCCACCACCGAGGATTGCAGGGCGCTTCAGTTTGCCTCCTGTTCCTAACTCCTCCTACTCCGCTTCCTCATCCTCTACCGCCTCCTCATCCGGACAGCGTAACACCTTCACCACCAACTTCAGCACGGCCAGGGGTAAACGACAGCAGGCAGTTTTACAACTTGCCTGTTTGGGGGACAAACCACTCACCGCGCAGGAGTTGTGGAGGAGCATGGAACAGCAGACAAATGAGTGGTTGCTGCCAGCGAGCCTCAAGCCCGGCCTGGTGGTGTGCGATAACGGGAGAAATCTCATAGCAGCTCTGGGCCCAGCCGGTTTGACGCACATCCCTTGCCTGGCGCATGTGCTGAATTTGGTGGTGCAGAGGTTCCTTAAAAACTACCCCGATATGTCAGAGCTGCTGCAGAAAGTGCGGGCCGTTTGTGCGCACTTTCGGCGTTCTCACCCTGCTGCTGCTCGCCTGGCAGCGCTGCAGCGTAACTTCGGCATTCCCGCTCACCGCCTCATATGTGACGTGCCCACAAGGTGGAACTCCACCTTGCACATGCTGGAAAGACTGTGCGAGCAGCAGCAGGCCATAGTGGAGTTTCAGCTGCAGCACGCACGCGTGAGTCGCTCTGCGGAACAGCACCACTTCACCACCAATAACTGGGCCTCCATGCGAGACCTGTGTGCCTTGTTGCGCTGTTTTGAGTACTCCACCAACATGGCCAGTGGCAATGACGCCGTTCTCAGCTTAACTATCCCACTTCTATGCCTCCTTGAAAAAACAATTCGGGCGATGATGGAAGAGGATGTGGCACAGGATGAGGAGGAGGATGAAGAGGTAACATTTCCAAGGCTTTCAGGGCAGTCATTCGCAAGGGGCTCCGAGGGTGGGTTCCTGCACACACAAACGCCAGGGACACAATTGTCCAGCAGGGGCACAGTTCTGGAGGATGAGGAGGATGAGGAGGAGGAGGAGCTGGAGGAGGAGATGGAACCATGTTCACAGCAGGGTGGCACCCAGGCCAGCTCATGGCCAT
Source organism: Pelophylax lessonae (assembly GCF_965119305.1). Lineage (NCBI taxonomy): Eukaryota > Metazoa > Chordata > Amphibia > Anura > Ranidae > Pelophylax > Pelophylax lessonae. The sequence continues at coordinate 34,799,037 of NC_138776.1, read as the reverse complement.
CACTGGTGCGTGGCTGGGGGGATACAGAGGACACGGACGATACACCTCCCACAGAGGACAGCCTTTTGTTGCCTCTGGGCAGCCTGGCACACATGAACGATTACATGCTGCAGTGTCTCCACAACGACCGCCGAGTTGCCCACATTCTAACTTGTGCTGATTACTGGGTGGCCACGCTGCTGGATCCCCGTTACAAGGACAACGTACCATCCTTAATTCACTCACTGGAGCGCGATCGCAAGATGCGCGAGTACAAGCGCACGCTGGTAGACGCCATGCTGCTGGCATTCCCATCTGACAGCGGGGCCGCAGTGGAAGCACAAGGCAGAGGAGGAGGAGGAGGAGGTCGCCAACGCAACCAGGGCACCGCCAGCACCTCAGAAGGCAGGGTTAGCATGGCCGAAATGTGGAAAAGCTTTGTCAGCACGCCACAACAAACAGCAGCACCAGCAGCTCAGATGGAACGTCTTAGCTGGAGGCAGCATTTTACCAACATGGTGGAGCAGTATGTGTGCACACGCCTACATGTAGTGAATGAGGGGTCTGCCCCCTTCAACTTCTGGGTCTCCAAATTGGGCACATGGCCTGAGCTTGCCCTTTACGCCTTGGAGGTGCTGGCGTGCCCTGCAGCCAGTGTATTATCTGAACGGGTATTTAGCACGGCTGGGGGCGTTATAACAGACAAGCGCAGCCGCCTGTCCAGAGACAATGTGGACAAGCTCACGTTCATTAAAATGAACCAGGCATGGATCCCACGGGACTTTTCCGTACCTTGTGCAGAATAGCAATGGATACCGACCTTACCCACCCATTGTTCCATTTTTGCTCTTTCTCACTCTTTTGGGGTGTACCCTCATTTAAAATTTGTGAAAAGAAGCAGTGTTGGCTACCTCGTCCTCCTCCTCAGGGCCAGATTAACGTAGGGGCTATTGGAGCTGCAGCTCGAGGCCCCTACCTTTTATATAGGCCCCGGGTTGGCCATATTCACTGTTACCGCTCTTCTGTCACTTGTAAACACAGAAGTCTGGCTTCTATGCTCGCTTCCCCAGGCAGCACCCTCAGAACCTCCCCACACAGCGCGAAGGCCGGACAAGGAGGGACGGTTGCCGATGCATGGATGTGTTTATGGGCTTCAGAGACAGCATCCCATGTTGAATTAGGCATGCATGGCTGCACCCTTCCTCGTCTGGGTGCATGGCAAGGCACGGCCCTTAAGGCCCTTCAAAATCCTCAGCACCAAGCCCATGATGCTCTTAATCCGGCCCTGGTCCTCCTCCACCGCCGCTTCCACCTACACCACCCATAGGTGTGCGCAGCCTATTGCATTAAGGTGTGCACCCTAAAGTTGAAATACACATGCATGTGTTTGCCAGCAGGGAGAGTAATGTATCGGGGCCATGTACCTGTAGGCAAAGAGAAATAGAGCAGAGCAGGTCCGAGGGAGATCTTTCCCATCTCCTCACTGGCAATGCTATGTGCCCTAGGTGATTAGGGTGTGCCCAGGCACACCCGGCACACCCTGTGCGCATGCCTATGTCACCGCCACATCCACCACCACCTCAACCTCCCTACTACTCCATATGGGCCTCGTCCTTCAGAGATGAAGAAGAACATTGTTTTATTTTTCTGTTTTTTTTTGTTGTTTTAAGTTATTTCCCTATCCACATTTGTTTGCAGAGCACTTGCCATGCTCTTAATTACGTTTTGCTGCCATTTGCAGCACTCTAGCCCTTTCCTTTGGTGTTTTAGAGCCATTTTAGTGCCTTAAAGTTCGGGTCCCCATTGACTTCAATGGGGTTCGGTGTCCGGGAAAAGTTCGGTAAAAGTCCGGGACACGGACCCGGACTTTTTTTTAAAGTTCGGCCGAACCCGTCGTACACGGACATCTAGGTGTCCGCTCAACCCTACCCATAATAGGTTGATCTTATGGCAGACAGAAACAATAGAACAATTGGATACAGGTACTTAACAATAACAAACCCCACCCCACCTCACTATCTAGCAAGGGTCTATGAGAGACTCCAACAATATTCAAGCAATCTGAAAAGTCAAATTGTTTATCTTTATATATTTCTTGAGGGATATTGTTCAGAAATATTATTGTCCCAAGTAAAAGAGGCTCTTCATTCTTTCAACACAAACCACACATATAGAACCCAGGATAACTGGGGTAACACGAAATGCTGAATCCTGTGTGGTTGTACAGCGAGTCTGATTAGTGCAGACCCAACTGGGGTTCTTGGTCACCCTCTGCCCCTAATAGACACAGGGTGACTTACACATAAGAGGGGCCGGGGAAGCTGGACTTTTACGAATCTCCCTCAGTACCTTTGAATTTCCCATGGCTTTGGGGAACACATTATCAGACACTATTCTCTACCTATCTACTTATTAGCATATACTTTTCACTTTTTAATGTATATATATATATATATATATATATATATCATTTTTTTTTAGATTAACACCTGTCGACATGTATGTTCACTTCTCACGGAATGGGTCCATATGTACTGGTTTGCCTTCCGACTGCCTTCCCAACTCTTCCCTCCCCTCCTCCCCCTTTGGAATGGGTGGTTCATCTTTGCCATGACCCCAGATCAGACTTCTGCCCTGGTGCGTTCATTCATTACACCCCCCCCCCAAATGCTGGGTATATTTTTGATGCCGACATGTGTAAGTGATGAGGCAAAATTGTTTATTTCTTTTTTCTTTGAGATTTCATGTACTTTTTTACAAACCCACATGTTATACATTTACAGGTAATTCTTTGGCTTTAAGCTCCTGATGAGTGGACAGGGATCCATGAAACGTGTAGAGCTACTTAGATGCATAGTTGCAACATTTAGTGACGACCATGTACTTTTTTACCGAATATATCTTATTACTATTATAACAATGTATTTTTTTGTGTCAGCCTTTTTTGTATACATGTCTGCATCATATTTGTAACTGCTGTCAAGTGTTTGCTTTAACCATTAGGGATGGAGGCACTGTATTTTCTTGGGATCATATTCTTGTATTTGAAATTAAATATAAGTGCAGCTGATTTTTAATATAACACACAATACATTTCAGGTTCTTATAATATTTTATTCACATTCCAGCTGATATATAGCTGTGGATAGATAACATGAAAAGTCTAGTATTTAGTTGGCAGCCTGGGTGCTGGCGATCCAGGAGTTGTAGTTGCAGACCTTGGTGTAGACACCGGGGTAGTTCCTCTGGGCACAGCCGTATCCCCAGGAGACAACACCCTGGAGCTGTCCATTGCAGACCACAGGGCCACCAGAGTCACCCTGAGAAAAGAAAAAAATATGTTTAAATTTAGAAAGTCATGTTATCATTAAAGGACTCTCCAAACACAATTGAGGCAAAGAGGTTCTCATTCCAAAGTCTATTCTTCTTGACATTTTATTGCATATATTATTCATTAAATATTGAACACAGATATCTAGGCAAATCCAACTTTTCTGACAGCAAACCACTTATACATTTCTTAGGGTACAACATGTGCAGAGACATGTTCAACATTTCATAATGTTAATAGCTCTAATATTTGAACATGAAACATATTAGCGAAGTTACCTGGCAGGAATCCTTGCCACCTTCCAAGTATCCAAGACAGATCATGTTACCAGTGATCTCACCAGGGTAAGCATTGCTACACTGGGAAGCAGTCAGAATGGGGGCATTTAGACACTGCAGGAGGTCAGGGTAGTTGGCTGCAGAAAAGAAGAGACATAATAAATTACATAGAAATAAATGGATGAGTGAAAATGTTGATTATACTAGGAAGTAAAGCAAAGATGAAGCCTCTAAGCGGCTGTTAGTCAACCAGTTTAGGGAAAGGTCTTAAGTAACTGTTAGCTGAATTTGGTATGCTCACACCAAGCTAGACCCCAATTACGCCTAAAGCTTTTTTTTTCTCAGATTCTTCCCTATATTTATCCATATTCCTTGGATAAATATAGATTATGGAATTGTTAAAAACCGTGTATTTCATTTCTTTTTTTTTGCCATCTGTGTGTGATTGGGGAGATTTTTTTCTTGCTTCCTGTCCTGTAGGAATACCAGGAAGATGGAGGACATCTCTTCAAAGTGAGAAGAAATCCCCACTCATACCATTGGATGATTTACCTTATATTCCTCTTCTGGTGACAGCTAAAAATTTTGCATATAACTTCACATTTAGGGCAGTGCTATTGAACACCAGGGAAAAATAGAGTGAGAGAAAATCCCAAGTGGAGACACAGACAGCAATACAATCCCTTCAACATTTTATCTAGAAGAAAATGTCCTCGCTTTAGATACACTTTAGCTTAACAAGTGGCTAAGGAGATTAATGGTCAGTTATACAACTGCCTTGACTTACTTCCACTGCTGAGAGTGTTGCCCCATCCGGAGATCAGGCAGCTGGACCCGGCAGCAGCACAGCCACTGGGCAGAGACACAGTCTTGACGTAGGAGTTGAGGGTGGCGGGTGAAGCTAGCTTGATCAACAGAATGTCATTGTCCAGGGTTCTGGAGTTGTAGCTTCCATGTCTGATGACCTTGGCAGAGTTGATGAACTGTTCGGTGCCCTCAGAAGAAGCAATGTTGTGTTCTCCCAGTCTGACCTGAAGGCTCCTGGATAGACATAAAGAGTGTGCAATAAAGTTATGGAATCCAGATCTACTATCTAATCTGCATTGGACATTTAAGAGTGATGTAGGCTGAAAATAGTTACTTTTCTATCCATTTAATCCAAACTCGGGGCACAAAGTTTTCATTTAAATTTATATTTTTTTGAAGAGTCAGACAAATATCCAAAAAGTTACAACCCCTAAACATACAGAGGAAGCATGATGATTGAATCTGAGGTCTATATTTCATAGTGGTAAGCTAAGCTATGTGTCACGATTACACATACATATGTGACTGAATGAGAAGGTGATCACTATCCACTGTGGATGTTAAAAGTTTCAATATCAACACGCTTAGAGGATCCGCTGTCTACAAGTCCTACAAAAGGATATATAAATCAACATTGTGTGGACAATGTTTCCTTCTAGTCTATGTTTGGGAAAGCAGCCCTCAGCATTGGGAATCTGGCAACCTTTACAATTAAATGTTTTTTCATCTTACTAGTATATGCTTGTTGTTTGAAGTTTGAATAAAATTATGTAATGTCCACCGCTATCGAGATTTTACTTTATTAACACTAATTTGGTCAACATTATCATGTCGAATAGAGCTCCATGTTTACTTTTAAGTCCCATAAAATTATCCTGTGACAAATGTATAACTTTCTGCCTTGTATACAGTGTATGTCGGCAATAGAGGCTACACTCAACATTCAGTGAAGGAGAATTTGAAATGTTTTTGCATTATTTTCCATTTTCTTTGAAAGTGAGTTTCCCAGGACAGAAATATGGATGCTGCCTACGATTTCCAGCATAAATGGCAGTGAGAGAGGTTTGGAATGTCTATAAGACCACCAGGGATGCTTACAGAATTGCATCAGCAGTTTTGTTTTTTTTTCTGTAAGAGAATTTATACCATGGGAATAAGGAGGACCATGGTTCATGGTAAGCACTATGGATAGTCTTAGGCTGACCATAGACAGATCGGAATTCAGCTGGTTCTGCAGGAACTGGCCAAATTTCTATCCATGAATGGCCATTCGCATTCATGGGAAGCCAATCTACATGTCAACTTTTCATGAATAGACTTGTTGGTATATTTTCACTTAATCAGCTGCTGCGCTGATCGGTATATGCTGACATTGGGTCCCGCCCTCAGAATGCAATGACACAGCAGGGAGGACATCCAAATACACCTTGAATATGTGAATGGGAAACTTAGTTCAGTCTTTTTTTTTGTTCAGCCAACTGGCTAAATGGAAAAAAAAAGAAAACGAAGCCATGTATAGCTAACTTTTTTATTTGTCCCAACTTGTCACTTTTGTAGGACAACTCGGTCTGCATGTCAATAGGGGGAAGAATATAAAAATTGAAATAAAAAAGGAAAGTATACTTAATATTTAATGACATGTAATAATCTAATGCAATACCAGAATTAAATATTTTTGTGATAGTAATCTTTTAATATAAAGTAAATCAAGAAATCAGACCAACCAGTCAGCCCCTCTATAATCAAACTAACCATACAGCCAGCCAGTTAGACAATTATGACTCCAAACTATCCTAGTACAAACTGTTGCCATCACAATTCTACTTACGCCTTGTAGCAGTGAGCAGCGGAGATCACCCACAAGGAGTTGAGGAGGGCTCCACCACAGAAGTGATATCCAGAGTTCAGAGATACCTGGTAAGGGACGGAGTTCTTGGCGCAGGTGTAACCTCCAACGATCTTATCATCATCCAAAGCAGCTGGGAATAAAATACACGGTGTCATTCAGAAACTCTATGTAAAACTATTTAGGGTAGCAAAACTACAAAATAAGAAGTACTTTGTGCATTTGTTAGCATCTATATTGCTGCATACAAGGATTTTTCCTTTTAAGTATAGGTAAAGAGGACTCACCAGCTGCTCCGAGGAGCACACAGATCAGAAGGAGTTTCATGGTGTTTAGGTGACCAGTGAGTGACCATTGGGACTGTAACATGGGTATTTATATGTTTAGCTGCATGCCACCCATCTGTGTCAGTATGTGCAAACTTCTGTTAATGTATAGACAATATTTTCAAAATATACCTAAAATGGGTATATTTATCAGCAACCTTGAGATAAGGTTTTGGTCATGGAAGGAAAACTTTATCAAATGCAAATGTAATTTTTTTCACTCTACATATCCACAGGAAACGTGTACAGATTATAGTTACATTGGTCCTCAAAGACAAATTAAGTTGTTACAGTGGTAAAAAAAAAAATTAGGAAAAATATTCTATGCTATTATAATTATTTTCTATGCAGAATCAGAAGTTCATTTACACTTATCTTATTTAGGACAGTATACAATCACATGTATGCATAAAAAAAATATTTTTATTTTATTTTTTCCTTTCATGGTTATGTTATTGATGAACTTTGTAGTATACTACTTTATTAATATCAGATTATATTTTATTTTTTTTTAATTATTACTTTTGTCACTACAGTCTTTGATTTAAATGTATATCAACTTAAATGACAGTTCTCTCATATGATAGAAAAGGCTGACATTTTATGAAAGCCAATCTCTGGACAGATACACTATAAAAGATACATATTAATGCAGCTCTATATTCATTAATACATCCGGAAATTGATTTTATTTAATTGCAAGCAGTGTAAATATCTGAATGTAACTTGGTATCAGGCATTAACAGTCCCTGTACAGCAGAGCTTAGAGAAGGGTAGAGAGAAGCAGCACAGTACACCAATCAGATGTGCCACAGTACAAGGAGGCAGTCCAATCACAGGGTGCGGGTGGGAAGGAGACCCTTAAGTGCTACTCCAGGTCGGAGACTCAAAAAATGCTAAAGTCATGGAAGAACCTAGTAAAGGATTCCCCCTTCAAATTCACAGCCACTTGGGCCTGCTGAATCCATTAATGCACCACTCATCATTACTAAAGCTTTTTTCTTTTTTACTCCCATGTTTAACCTCTCAATGGGAAAATGATCATCATGCCTGATTCTATACACACACACACACACACACACCTTTTGGGGGATTCAGCTGATCCATTTTTTCTCTTTACGTTTAACATGTCTTTCATTCCCAATCTCTTCATTCCCCTACTATTAATTCTTATTAAACCCCAAGTGCCACCCCCTTTTTTTTAATTCAGCCCCAGCTAGGAGGGTTTCATTAGCCATTGTATTTTGTCTCCTTTTTGCACTCCTTATATCCCTGGCAAACCCTCCTACCTCAACTAAACATGCTTTTAACATGGCTCCCCAAATCATCACGGATGGTGAAAAATGTTGCATTTCATTTGGAAATCAAGATCCCAGAGTCTGGAGGAAGACTGGGAGGCACAGAATCCAAGTGGGGTCTAGTGTGAAGTTTCCACAGTTAGTGTTGATTTGGGGAGCCATGTCATCTGCTGTTGTTGGTCAACTACCAGGACATTATAGAGCACTTCATGCTTCCCTCTGCTGACCAGCTTTATGGAAATGCTGATTTCATTTTTCAGCAGGACTTGGCACCTGCCCACACTGACAAAAGTACAAATACCTGGTATAATGATCATGGTATCACTGTGCTTGATTGGCCAGCAAACCTGCCTAACCTAAGCCCCATAAAGAATCTGTGGGGTATTGTCAAGAAGAGGATGAGAGACACCAGACCCTACAATGCAGATGAACTGAAGGCCACTATTAAAGCAACCTGGGCTTCCATAACACCACAGCAGTACCACAGGCTGATCGTCTCCATGTCACGCCACGTTGATGCAGTAATTCTTGCAAAAGGAGCGCCGACCAAGTATTGAGTGTGTACTATACTGTATGTAGCACTGTCCCTGCCACTGAAGGGCTTGCTGTTTGATTAGGGTACAGTTCACACATTCATCCTTACTGCCAATTGGTTTTTAGTATTAATTGTGGAACTTTTGTGGATACTCCGACTGGAACTATATATATATGGAAAAGGTTAAGTCTCCTTGCTCTTTCTCCAGCAATAGACTTGGTGATCTACTTTATCTTCAGAATACTCTCTAGCATCCCCTTTACTAAGACCCATCCACTGTCACCACTGACTCTTCTAGCTACATGGTTAGATAGTTAGTCAGGTTGAAAAAAGACACAAGTCCATCTGGCTCAACCAATAAACAACACAAAAAAAAACAGTAAAGAAAACCAAACCATACAAACCCATATACACAATCCTATACCTGCAGTTGATCCAGAGGAAGGTGAAAAAAACCCAGCAAAGCATGATCCAATTTTCTACAGCAGGGGAAAAAATTCCTTCCTAATCCCCCCAGAGGCAATCGGATATTCCCTGGATCAACTTTACCTATAAATATTAGTACCCAGTTATATTATGTACACCCAGGAAAGAATCCAGGCCTTTTTTAATGCAATCTAGTGAGCTGGCCAGAACCACCTCTAGAGGGAGTCTATTCCACATTTTCACAGCTCTTACGGTGAAGAAACCTTTCCATATTTGGAGACAAAATCTATTTTCCTCAACACCAAGCTCACTATATGGACCCCTTATGTATTTATACATGTTGATCATATCCCCCTAATCTCCTTTTCTCTAGAGAGAATTCAAATTATAAATTCAGTTAAAATAAATTCAGTTCCATTAATCCTTTCTCATAGCAGAGTCCCTCAATGCCTCTTATCAGTTTGGTTGCCCTTCTCTGCACTTTCTCCAGTTCCCCGCCCCCCCCAACCCCCCTTCCCACGTCAGGGCCCTTGACACAGATCTGTACCCCCGCTACTCCATTCTAGTCAGCTTCACAGGACCTCCAGGTTCTTTTGCTCTCTAGCTCTTTAGGCCTTCAGGTCAACCACCTGAGGTCGCATGGCACCTCTACAGAGGAAGAGGCAGCCCCCCTCCCTCTGGGACTCTGCTCCCCAGCTGAAAGACCCTGAGCACATGTGACATTTATACAGTATCCAGGACATACAACAATGCACTTTTCCTCGGCCAAATCACCAGAGCTGTACTAAATGCCTGTGCACCCATTAGTCAGGTTTCCTCCCACTGTCCATTATGCTTCCCTATTGGACCAATGTGAAATACTCTTCAGACCGAGCTGACCTGAGCACACTGGGCAGACCTCACTAGCAGATCCTGCTCTCTGGTAGGCAGAGAACAGGATAGATTTACCAGCATTCCCTCTGGTAAGCAGAAGGGATTCAAAACCACACTCTCTCTCTAGCACCTACCTAGGAGGTTGCTACATGTACATGGACATACTTTTCAGTAAGCCAAAATTTCTGTATTAAAAATCCTTTTTTTTATTGGTCTTATTTATTATTCTAAATTTCTGAGATACTGAATTTTGAGTTTTCACTATCCGTAAGCCATGAAAAAAAGAAATGTTTGAAATATATTACTCCGTGTGTAACACATGTATATAAAAATTATCAGTTTCACTTTTTGAATTGAATTACTGAAATAAATTAACTTTTTGATGATATTAAAATTTTAGGAGATGCATATATATATATGTATATATTTTTTTTTTAATCTTCAAATACCCTCTTACTTATCTAATGATTTGGTCTTTGCCCAGTTATCTGATGTTCAGTGTCAGATGAACGATTGACACATGTTGTCTTTCTCGGTTCCTCGTAGCGACAGCCCCTGAGCAGGCAATTTTACTTACCTGTGTTACTCCTACTACTACTTATTGCAACACACTACTTGTGTAACTACATAATCAACATATTTTTCTACTGTATGGTCCAAAAATGTTTTCAATAAATCTTTAGGAAGTTAGTAAAGAGAACCAACAATTTTATTTTCTGTTCACCACTTGCCACCCATGTAATTCAAACACTATATTGTCAAAAGTATTGGGACAACTGCCTTCACACTAGTGATTGACCGATATTATTTTTTCATTGCCGATACCAATACCGATATTTTGGTCATCGCATATCAGTATCGGCCGATATGGGCCGATATTTTCGTACATTTAAAAAACATTTTTTTTATTTTTTCTACTTCACAGGTACTTGTGAAGGGATCTGGGGGTCTAAAAGACCCAAAACCCCTCCTTTGCACTTAAAAGCATTCAAAACGCCAAGTTTGACTATTTTGAATGCTGTCATTTTTTTTTATCTGGCGCCAGTATCCAGAAGTAATGTCATGACATCACTTCCGGGTACTGGTGCCAGATAAAAAAAATGGACACCCTATCAGAGCTGAATGTGGCTTTGATCGGGGTCTTCGTTGGCCATGCAGGCTGGTTGCCTGGGTCTCCCGGAGGGACAGGAGACCCGGGCAAGCCAAGGAAGGCGGCGGGAGGGGGGGGAGTCCCCTCCCGCTCCTTGTAATGACAGCCGAGTGGCTTCTCAGCCGCATCGGTTGTCATTACAAGACAGCCGACCGTTGGTTATGGACGTCGGTACCGGGGTGATGCCTCAAGCACTTTGCCGATAATCAGTTCTTCCTTACTTCACACGCAGATGAACTTTAATGGCGTATTAGTCCAATTGTTTCAACATTGAGTTAGCCCACCCTTTGCAGCTATAACAGATTCAACTCTTTTGGGAAGGCTGTCCAATAAACTTGCTCACCAATGCCTTTATAGTCCTTGCTTTGTGCACTGGCCCAAATCATTTGGTGGAGGATGGATTAAGGTGTGGGGTTGTTTTTCAGGGGTTGGGCTTGGCCTCTTAGTTTTAGTGAAGGAAACTTTTAAGGCATCAACAAACCAAAACATTTTGGATGATTTCATGCTCCCAACTTTGTGGAAACAGTTTGGGGATGGCCCCTTCCTGTTCCAACATGACTACACACCATTGCATAAAGCAAGACATGGATGAGCGACTCTGGGGTGGAAGAACTTGACTGGCCTTCACAGAGTACTGACCTCAACCTGATAGAACACTTTTAGGATGAATTAAAACAGAGACTGCGAGCCTGGCCTTCTCTTCGAACATCAGTGTCTGACCTCATAAATGCACTTCCGGATAAATGGTCAAACATTCCCATAGACACACGCCTAAACCTTGTGGACATCCTTCCCAGAAGAGTTGAAGCAGTTAGAGCTGCAAAGGGTGGGCCACCTCAATATTGAACCCTACAGATTAAGACTGGGATACCATTAAAGTTCATGTGCGTGTCAAAGCAGGTGTCCCAATACTTTTGAAAATATAGTGTATGTGCATCGGCAAAGAGGGTGGGCTTCAACACCCACACTCCGCACATATGCTGAGCACGCTCACTGCACATTGCCAGCAGAGCGATCTTGGTCTCTAGTCATGATCAGCAGGTGGCAGTAGGTTCCATATCATCACGGAAACAGCCAATAACAGTGGTCATGTGATCAGGAAGTATGTCCTATCCCCCAGGGCATAAGGACTCACTTAAATCAGAATTAAAGTCAGAAAAAAATTACAAGCAAGCAGATCCTTGATTGGAGAAGAGACATGCAGTGTCTCTTTGCAGAAAAAAAGATGAATAAAAAACTGACCAGCCTATTCACAATCTTGTGCAGAATGTACATGTGCAGCTCAGCTTACATTTCCACCACATTGACAGTGTGCCAAGATTAATGACTCTCATGCATGAGAGGAAGTGACATCATTCCATGCTTACAAATCAAGATTGCCCAATATCTGCATCCAGAAGATGCCAAGGAGAACATGGCGGCGCAGGCAGAGGACTTCACAGATATCAGACCTCTGGAGTAGAGGTGAGTAATCCTGGGTTGAGTTCCGCTTTAATGGAATGCCAGGTCTGGGTGGGAAGGGGTTAAGGTATGATTTACTGGCTCTAAGTTGGTATATGGATCATTAGCTTTGGCTTTTCATGGACTGCTTTTTCTTTGCTCCTATAAAACTCAATGCATTATCTGTCCTCCACACATTTCGTACAAAAATATTTTTATTTAAATACAGCACTCTACTGGGGTTGGATACTATGCTGAGCATGTTCCTTTTTATGTTTAGTTTTGCTTTAAAAGATGTAACTCAATGACTAAAACTTCATATAAACTATAACGTGTTAACATAATTTCAAAAAGTAATTAATAAAAAAGAGCAGTGCTTGGTGTACAATCAATATTATAAATATAACATATTATGCTCAATACTTTAAAAATTGGAATCACAAATAAAGATTCTTGCATCAATGATTTTCCAACTAAAATATGTGAAAAAACATTCTATTTGTGATTAATCATTATCTTGTGTATTTCCACCACTGTGTTCTATTTATTCCTTGTGACCATCACCAGTTGTGCTCTCACCTGGACTTGATGACCTTACATATTTATGTTAGGTCAGTTGCGCTTTCGTCTGCATGCCAGCCAGCATGCAGCAATGTATCTAGTAATAAGAACTGGAATATAAACTTCATAAATTGATGCAAGAGACTGTATTTGTGATTCCAATTTTAAAAGTATTGGGCATAATTATGATATATTTATAATATTGATTGAGAGTTTAATAAAAGACCACATAGATGAGTTCTTGCTGGAAAAAAACATTTTAAGCAAAAGTCAACATGAATTCATGAGAGACAGAAGTTGTCAGACAAATGTGATTTCTTTTTATGAGGAGGTAAGTAAAACATTGGACAGAGGGATGGCTATGGACGTAGTATACATGGATTTTGCAAAAGCATATTACACAGTTCTCCACACATGGCTAATGTATAAGGAAAAGTCTACAGGCTTGGAAAAATCAGTTTGTAAATTAATAGAAAACTGGCTAAAATATAGAATTCAGAGAGTAGTGGTTAATGATTCTTACTCTAAATGGTCTAAGGTTATCAGTGGGACCCTTACTTTTTAATATCTTTATAAATTATATAGGGTCTAGGATGAAAAGTACCATTTCAGTCTTTGCAGATGACACCAAGCTTTGCAGTGGAATAACTTCCAACTTACAAGCTGACCTCAATGCACTGTTTCATTGGGCAACTATGTGGCAAATGAGGTTTAATGTTGATAATGTAAAGTTATGCACTTGGGGGCTAAGAATATACATGCATCATACATACTAGGTGGAGTAGAACTGGGGGAATCCATAGCGGAGAAGGATCTGGGTGTTCTGGTAGATCATAAGCTTAATAATAGCATGCAATGCCAAGCTGCAGTTTCCAAAGCAAACAAAGTCCTTTTTTGTATTAGGAGAGGTATGGACTCCAGAGAGAGAGATCATTTTGCCCCTGTACAAATCATAAATAAGACCTCATCTGGAATATGCAGTTCAGTTTTTGGCACCAGTTCTTAAAAAGGATATCAGGGAATTGGAGAAAGTGCAGAGAAGGGCAACCAAACTGATAGGAGGCATGGAGGAGCTCAGCAATGAGAAATGATTAGAGGAACTGAATTTATTCTCTCTGGAGAAGAGGAGATTAAGGGGGGATAAGATCAACATGTATAAATACAGAAGGGGTCCATATAGTGAAATTGGAGTTGAGTTGTTCACTTTAAGGTCAATACAAAGGACAAGGGGGCACTCTTTACGTCTAGAGGAAAACAGATTTTGTCTCCAAATACGGAAAGGTTTCTTCACCGTAAGAGCTGTGAAAATGTGGAATAGACTCCCTCTAGAGGTGGTTCTGGTCAGCTCACTAGATTGCTTTAAAAAAGGTCTGGATTCATTCCTGGGTGTACTTAATATAAGTGGGTACTATTTTTTTTTAGGTAAAGTTGATCCAGGGAATTTTCAATTGATCAGGAAGGAATATTTTTCCCCTGCTGTAGCAATTCGGATCATGCTTTGCTGGGGTTTTTCGCCTTCCTCTGGATCAACTGAGGGTATAGGATTGTGTATATGGGATTGTATGGTTGGGTTTTCAATACTGTTTTTTTTTTTTTTTGTTGGTTGAACCAGATGGACTTGTGTCTTTCTTCAACCTGACTAACTATGTAACTATGAATATGCATGCATCATACATACTAGGGTGAGTACAACTGGGGGAGTCAATGGTGGAATGGGATCTGGGTGTTCTGGTGGATCATAAGCTTACTAATAGCATACAATGCCAAGCTGTGGTTTCTAGAGCTAGAAAAATCCTTTCTTGTATAAGGAGAGGCATGGACTCCAGAGAGAGAGATATAATTTTGCCCCGGTACAAATCATTAGTAAGACCTCATCTGGAATATGCAGTTCAGTTTTGGGCACCAGTTCACGAAAAGGGTATTAAGGAACTGGTGAAAGTGCAGAGAAGAGCAACCAAACTGGGTACCAACATTTATAGGTAAAGGTAATCAACGGAATATCCGGTTTCCTGTTAGGGGATCAGTAAGGAAACTTTTTCCCCCGCTGGAGCAAATTGGATCATGCTTTATTGTTTTTTGTTTTTTTTTTTTACTTCCTCTGGATCAACTGTGGGTATAGGATTGTATATTCAACCAGATTAACTATGTAACCATGTAACTATATTGTCACCATATGGACTTGCTCACATCCATGTTTGGATTGTTCTTCAGAGAGCATTTGACATGCAATGAGGAAGCATCTGGGTTGATTTACTAAAGGCAAATAGACTGTGCACTCTGCAAGTGCAATTGCTCCAGAGATTAGAAAATGAGGTAACGCTTCACTTTGCAAACAATACCCAATCACATGCAAGGAAAATAAAGAAAACAGCATTTTTGCTTGCACATGATTGGATGATGGAAGTCAGCAGAGCTTCTGCTCATTTACTAAACTCTGGAGCAACTGTTCTTTCCAATTAGCCTTTACTAAATTAACCCCATTGTGTTGCCTCCTTTCCACCTACTTTAACCCCTTGGATGCCACACAATCAACTCCATTGGGTCATAATCAGCAGGCGTAGAGGGGATCCTGCAACAACTGCAAAGCAAACAATCACAGCCAGGTGGTGATGCCACCTGGTGACCCCGCCCCTTGTGACATCATCAACCCAGCATATCCCATTCAGTGACAACGAGGCAGGCTCACCCACTGATGTCATCGAATGACTCCACCCCTTAGCTATATAGGAACTGTAAGACGGAGGAGCAGGCAGTCCGTGGGAAGCGTTTAACAAGGACAGAGGTTTTTTTTTCTTTTTTTCGGCAGGCAGCGTGAGATGGATCAGGGGACATTGTCAAATTCTTATTTACTGACTTTATTCCCTTTTTACACACTTTTTGTGAAAGGGTAGGATACTCATTCACATAGGGGGGGGGCTGGGATCTGGGAGCCCCCTTGTTAAAAGGGGCTTCCAGATTATGATAAGCCCCTTCCCACAGACCCACACAACCACTGGCCATGGTTGCGGAAATGAGGCCTTTGTCCCCATCAAAATGGGGACAAGGTGCTTTGGGGTGGGAGGCAGAACCCCTCCTACCCCAAAGCACCCACCCCCCATGTTGAGAGCATGTGGCCTGGTATGGTTCTGGCGGGAACGGTGCTCGCATGTCCCCCATCTTTCCTTAACCTGCTGGGCTGCATGCTCAGAAAAATAATTGGTATAGATTTTGAGGGGACCCCATGCTGTTTTTTTGGGGGGGCATGGGGTTTCCCTTAGAATAAAAACCAGACCTGAAGGCCCACGCTGTTTTTTTTCTGAATTTTCAGCTGTCAGTGAGGAAGCCAGTTGGCAGCTGATGATTCATCGGTTGTTAAGGATGCAGTGGCCGGCTTCCCAGCCCGCTGCTTAACAACCAGCTTTTCTTCACACAGAATTTGAGTCAGTCAATCATTTATCAACCAATCCGAATTCCAATTGTTCTGAAAATTCTAAATTCATTACAGAATAAATAAATGAAACAAATTTTAACAAATTTCAACAAAATTTGTTACTATTTAATTTGGAGATTTAAATACATCTGAATCTCCGAATAACAAAAACTTAGTCTGAATTTTTATTCAGACTGAAACAAATTGCACATGTCTAGTAATTAATCACTGCAAAATGTCTTTAAAACAAATAAGGTAACTCCTTCCCACCCTTTATTTTAGCTAATATACTAGGGGTATGAAGTTCTGTCCGATCATATGACCCTTGAGATTGGCGGTCCCATTGGTCACATGATTATGGGCTGGTCCTGTTGGCTCCTGATCATTACTAGAGACAAGGAGACGTCTTTGACAGGTTGGTCGCTGTGCTGGGAATGTACAGTGAGGGTGTTCTCAGTATAGAAACCTCTGTCACCCATGGATGCAAATGTGGGGTGTTTTAGGAGTTGAAGCCCACCCTCTTTGCAACAGGTTAGGTTTATTTGGCAGAGGGAATTTAAAATGTAGGTGAATTGCACTAATTGCAGAGAATATTGGGGTATAAATGGGATATAAAGCTGTTATATTTTGTTCTGGCAGGACCAGCTGAAATAAACTTATTAAACAGATATAATGAAATCCTTTTGATTGTATACTAAAAACAACACTTCGGGGAAAGAGGGCTTGGCCATTGAAACACACGTCAGTTAATGCAAAACTGAGTCAGTGACAGAGGATGACTTTATGGTCCTTTATTGGTCATTTGTATCTAGTGATATAAAAGGATCAAAACTAGGGATGGGCCGAAAACAGTGAACCCCATTGAAGTCTATAGGAGCTGAACAGGAAAAATCAAAAGTGCCCATTTTGAAGGCTTACATGCAAGCCCCAAAGCACCCCCCCCCCGAGTTGAGGGCATGTGGCCTGGTATGGTTCAGGTGGGGGGGCACTCGCTTGCCCCCCCCCCTTTCCTGACCTGCCAGGCTGCATGCCCAGATAAGGGTCTGGTATAGATTTTGGGGGGGACCATTTTTTAAAATTTTGGCGTGGGGTTTCCCTAAAATCCATAGCAGACCACAAGGTCTGAACGGCTGAACAGGCAAATGTTCGGCCCAAACTCATGATCGGGCCAAACTGTTCGCCCAACCCTTATCAAAATGGGGATGTGTTGTGTTTTACATACTGGTTTCAAGTGATCTTGTGAATATTATACTTTTTTTTAAGGCCGGTTAACTCTCTGTTTTGTTTTTGGTCCAGTTTGAAGATTTTCCCAGTCCTGCGACAGCTAAAATACAGAGAACACTACTGTCTGATTGGGTTCTATTGGGGCATGTGAAGGAGCGTTTAGGCCCCTTTCAAATGGGCTGTCTGATCGGGTCAGTCAGTCAGTTTTTCAGGCAGACCAGATCGGACCGTGCACTCTCCCCTATGCAGCAGCCAATGCCAGCGGTGACGGGTCCACTGCCATCCGCCACTATCTCATCCAATCCTGTCTACAAAATCCAGAGGAATGGTGTTCCTATTTTCCATCCGTAGCATTGGATAGGTTAGAGTGAAGACGGACTGGCGGTACATTTTCACCCAACTTCCCCATAGAGGAGAGCAGGACTGTGTTTGTCTCCACTCTGCACAGTGAGCAAAGACAGACCTGTCATCCTCCTGCTCAGCGGGGATCAGTGGAGAAACAGAGGCGCCTGTGTGGAAGGGGCCTAACAAGCCAGGACAGTACAAATATCCCCCAAATTAGCCTTCTTTTGAAAGTAGACATTCCAAGGGATTTAGTAAGGAGCATGGTGAGAGTTTTTGAAGTTATCATTTTTTTTACTGCTTTTTTATTTTTATTTTTTTTTAACTAAACAGTTCCCTAGCTGGTCCAAATATGAGGTAGCTGAGATTTGAGCTACTTAAAAGCCATCAAAATGTATAGTCAGGGACTTGGAAGACTTTAGCATGGGCATTTATGCAGAGTGGTTGTTTATTACAGTCATGTGTACCTTAGTGGTTTTGGCAGAATTTATTTAGCAGACTAAATTTTAAGCTAAATCACACATTTTGGTCTATCTATGTTGAAATGCTTGACCCAACCATACACACCTAAACATAAACTAACACTGTATATGTAAAACAGTACAGCCATTTGGCTGAATGAGCGGGTCTATTCGTTTAGGTTAGTTGATGCCAACAGTTCTGGAAATTTAGCTATTGTAGTGTGGCAGAACTTGCAGAGTATTTTTGCTTAAATTTCTTCCTTAAAAGAGTGTTAAGTGATCAATGATATGTTTGTAAGATTGTATCTCAATAATTACCTATGTTGTGAAATTAAATGTTAATGCAAACAGAGAACAGGGATCGTGGGACTTTAAATAAGGCAGGTCAAGAACTGAGATATACAAAAATAGAATCTAAACGTAATAATTTATTATACATACAGTGATTGATACAAATGTTGACAGTGTGATGGACTCCGGACACCCCGACTGGGTATCTCTGCCAAGAAGCTGCTTCCTAAGCTCTGGAACACGAGATCCGTGAATCTGGCTATAGTTACCCCAAGAACTAGACAGTGCCAGTTTTAGAGTAAACCAGAATAAGAACCGCTTTTTCAAACACAGGCACAAAGAGATATACACTGTGGGACAACCCCCGCTCCACATACACGCATACATCCCATAATAGGTTGATCTTAAGGCAGACAGAAACAATAGAACAATTGGATACAGGTACTTAACAATAACAAACCCCACCCCACCTCACTATCTAGCAAGGGTCTATGAGAGACTCCAACAATATTCAAGCAATCTGAAAAGTCAAATTGTTTATCTTTATATATTTCTTGAGGGATATTGTTCAGAAATATTATTGTCCCAAGTAAAAGAGGCCCTTCATTCTTTCAACACAAACCACACATATAGAACCCAGGATAACTGGGGTAACACGAAATGCTGAGTCCTGTGTGGTTGTACAGCGAGTCTGATTAGTGCAGACCCAACTGGGGTTCTTGGTCACCCTCTGCCCCTAATAGACACAGGGTGACTTACACATAAGAGGGGCCGGGGAAGCTGGACTTTTACGAATCTCCCTCAGTACCTTTGAATTTCCCATAGCTTTGGGGAACACATTATCAGACACTATTCTCTACCTATCTACTTATTAGCATATACTTTTCACTTTTTAATGTATATATATATATATATCATTTTTTTTTAGATTAACACCTGTCGACATGTATGTTCACTTCTCACGGAATGGGTCCATATGTACTGGTTTGCCTTCCGACTGCCTTCCCAACTCTTCCCTCCCCTCCTCCCCCTTTGGAATGGGTGGTTCATCTTTGCCATGACCCCAGATCAGACTTCTGCCCTGGTGCGTTCATTCATTACACCCCCCCCCCAAATGCTGGGTATATTTTTGATGCCGACATGTGTAAGTGATGAGGCAAAATTGTTTATTTCTTTTTTCTTTGAGATTTCATGTACTTTTATACAAACCCACATGTTATACATTTACAGGTAATTCTTTGGCTTTAAGCTCCTGATGAGTGGACAGGGATCCATGAAACGTGTAGAGCTACTTAGATGCATAGTTGCAACATTTAGTGACGACCATGTACTTTTTTACCGAATATATCTTATTACTATTATAACAATGTCTTTACTATATGTATTTTTTTGTGTCAGCCTTTTTTGTATACATGTCTGCATCATATTTGTAACTGCTGTCAAGTGTTTGCTTTAACCATTAGGGATGGAGGCACTGTATTTTCTTGGGATCATATTCTTGTATTTGAAATTAAATATAAGTGCAGCTGATTTTTAATATAACACACAATACATTTCAGGTTCTTATAATATTTTATTCACATTCCAGCTGATATATAGCTGTGGATAGATAACATGAAAAGTCTAGTATTTAGTTGGCAGCCTGGGTGCTGGCGATCCAGGAGTTGTAGTTGCAGACCTTGGTGTAGACACCGGGGTAGTTCCTCTGGGCACAGCCGTATCCCCAGGAGACAACACCCTGGAGCTGTCCATTGCAGACCACAGGGCCACCAGAGTCACCCTGAGAAAAGAAAAAAATATGTTTAAATTTAGAAAGTCATGTTATCATTAAAGGACTCTCCAAACACAATTGAGACAAAGAGGTTCTCATTCCAAAGTCTATTCTTCTTGACATTTTATTGCATATATTATTCATTAAATATTGAACACAGATATCTAGGCAAATCCAACTTTCCTGACAGCAAACCACTTATACATTTCTTAGGGTACAACATGTGCAGAGACATGTTCAACGTTTCATAAAGTTAATAGCTCTAATATTTGAACATGAAACATATTAGCGAAGTTACCTGTCAGGAATCCTTGCCACCTTCCAAGTATCCAAGACAGATCATGTTGCCAGTGATCTCACCAGGGTAAGCATTGCTACACTGGGAAGCAGTCAGAATGGGGGCATTTAGACACTGCAGGAGGTCAGGGTAGTTGGCTGCAGAAAAGAAGAGACATAATAAATTACATAGAAATAAATGGATGAGTGAAAATGTTGATTATACTAGGAAGTAAAGCAAAGATGAAGCCTCTAAGCGGCTGTTAGTCAACCAGTTTAGGGAAAGGTCTTAAGTAACTGTTAGCTGAATTTGGTATGCTCACACCAAGCTAGACCCCAATTACGCCTAAAGCTTTTTTTTTCTCAGATTCTTCCCTATATTTATCCATATTCCTTGGATAAATATAGATTATGGAATTGTTAAAAACCGTGCATTTCATTTCTTTTTTTTGCCATCTGTGTGTGATTGGGGAGATTTTTTTCTTGCTTCCTGTCCTGTAGGAATACCAGGAAGATGGAGGACATCTCTTCAAAGTGAGAAGAAATCCCCACTCATACCATTGGATGATTTACCTTATATTCCTCTTCTGGTGACAGCTAAAAATTTTGCATATAACTTCACATTTAGGGCAGTGCTATTGAACACCAGGGAAAAATAGAGTGAGAGAAAATCCCAAGTGGAGACACAGACAGCAATACAATCCCTTCAACATTTTATCTAGAAGAAAATGTCCTGGCTTTAGATACACTTTAGCTTAACAAGTGGCTAAGGAGATTAATGGTCAGTTATACAACTGCCTTGACTTACTTCCACTGCTGAGAGTGTTGCCCCATCCGGAGATCAGGCAGCTGGACCCGGCAGCAGCACAGCCACTGGGCAGAGACACAGTCTTGACGTAGGAGTTGAGGGTGGCAGGGGAAGCTAGCTTGATCAACAGAATGTCATTGTCCAGGGTTCTGGAGTTGTAGCTTCCATGTCTGATGACCTTGGCAGAGTTGATGAACTGTTCGGTGCCCTCAGAAGAAGCAATGTTGTGTTCTCCCAGTCTGACCTGAAGGCTCCTGGATAGACATAAAGAGTGTGCAATGAAGTTATGGAATCCAGATCTACTATCTAATCTGCATTGGACATTTAAGAGTGATGTAGGCTGAAAATAGTTACTTTTCTATCCATTTAATCCAAACTCGGGGCACAAAGTTTTCATTTAAATTTATATTTTTTTGAAGAGTCAGACAAATATCCAAAAAGTTACAACCCCTAAACATACAGAGGAAGCATGATGATTGAATCTGAGGTCTATATTTCATAGTGGTAAGCTAAGCTATGTGTCACGATTACACATACATATGTGACTGAATGAGAAGGTGATCACTATTCACTGTGGATGTTAAAAGTTTCAATATCAACACGCTTAGAGGATCCGCTGTCTACAAGTCCTACAAAAGGATATATAAATCAACATTGTGTGGACAATGTTTCCTTCTAGTCTATGTTTGGGAAAGCAGCCCTCAGCATTGGGAATCTGGCAACCTTTACAATTAAATGTTTTTTCATCTTACTAGTATATGCTTGTTGTTTGAAGTTTGAATAAAATTATGTAATGTCCACCGCTATCGCGATTTTACTTTATTAACACTAATTTGGTCAACATTATCATGTCGAATAGAGCTCCATGTTTACTTTTAAGTCCCATAAAATTATCCTGTGACAAATGTATAACTTTCTGCCTTGTATACAGTGTATGTCGGCAATAGAGGCTACACTCAACATTCAGTGAAGGAGAATTTGAAATGTTTTTGCATTATTTTCCATTTTCTTTGAAAGTGAGTTTCCCAGGACAGAAATATGGATGCTGCCTACGATTTCCAGCATAAATGGCAGTGAGAGAGGTTTGGAATGTCTATAAGACTACCAGGGATGCTTACAGAATTGCATCAGCAGTTTTGTTTTTTTTTCTGTAAGAGAATTTATACCATGGGAATAAGGAGGACCATGGTTCATGGTAAGCACTATGGATAGTCTTAGGCTGACCATAGACAGATCGGAATTCAGCTGGTTCAGCAGGAACTGGCCAAATTTCTATCCATGAATGGCCATTCGCATTCATGGGAAGCCAATCTACATGTCAACTTTTCATGAATAGACTTGTTGGTATATTTTCACTTAATCAGCTGCTGCGCTGATCGGTATATGCTGACATTGGGTTCCGCCCTCAGAATGCAATGACACAGCAGGGAGGACATCCAAATACACCTTGAATATGTGAATGGGAAACTTAGTTCAGTCTTTTTTTTTGTTCAGCCAACTGGCTAAATGAAAAAAAAAAGAAAACGAAGCCATGTATAGCTAACTTTTTTATTTGCCCCAACTTGTCACTTTTGTAGGACAACTCGGTCTGCATGTCAATAGGGGGAAGAATATAAAAATTGAAATAAAAAAGGAAAGTATACTTAATATTTAATGACATGTAATAATCTAATGCAATACCAGAATTAAATATTTTTGTGATAGTAATCTTTTAATATAAAGTAAATCAAGAAATCAGACCAACCAGTCAGCCCCTCTATAATCAAACTAACCATACAGCCAGCCAGTTAGACAATTATGACTCCAAACTATCCTAGTACAAACTGTTGCCATCACAATTCTACTTACGCCTTGTAGCAGTGAGCAGCGGAGATCACCCACAAGGAGTTGAGGAGGGCTCCACCACAGAAGTGATATCCAGAGTTCAGAGATACCTGGTAAGGGACGGAGTTCTTGGCGCAGGTGTAACCTCCAACGATCTTATCATCATCCAAAGCAGCTGGGATTAAAATACACGGTGTCATTCAGAAACTCTATGTAAAACTATTTAGGGTAGCAAAACTACAAAATAAGAAGTACTTTGTGCATTTGTTAGCATCTATATTGCTGCATACAAGGATTTTTCCTTTTAAGTATAGGTAAAGAGGACTCACCAGCTGCTCCGAGGAGCACACAGATCAGAAGGAGTTTCATGGTGTTTAGGTGACCAGTGAGTGACCATTTGGACTGTAACATAGGTATTTATATGTTTAGCTGCATGCCACCCATCTGTGTCAGTATGTGCAAACTTCTGTTAATGTATAGACAATATTTTCAAAATATACCTAAAATGGGTATATTTATCAGCAACCTTGAGATAAGGTTTTGGTCATGGAAGGAAAACTTTATCAAATGTAAATGTAATTTTTTTCACTCTACATATCCACAGGAAACGTGTACAGATTATAGTTACATTGGTCCTCAAAGACAAATTAAGTTGTTACAGTGGTAAAAAAAAAAAAAATTAGGAAAAATATTCTATGCTATTATAATTATTTTCTATGCAGAATCAGAAGTTCATTTACACTTATCTTATTTAGGACAGTATACAATCACATATATGCATAAAAAAAATATTTTTATTTTATTTTTTCCTTTCATGGTTATGTTATTGATTAACTTTGTAGTATACTACTTTATTAATATCAGATTATATTTTATTTTTTTTTTAATTATTACTTTTGTCACTACAGTCTTTGATTTAAATGTATATCAACTTAAATGACAGTTCTCTCATATGATAGAAAAGGCTGACATTTTATGAAAGCCAATCTCTGGACAGATACACTATAAAAGATACATATTAATGCAGCTCTATATTCATTAATACATCCGGAAACTGATTTTATTTAATTGCAAGCAGTGTAAATATCTGAATGTAACTTGGTATCAGGCATTAACAGTCCCTGTACAGCAGAGCTTAGAGAAGGGTAGAGAGAAGCAGCACAGTATACCAATCAGATGTGCCACAGTACAAGGAGGCAGTCCAATCATAGGGTGGGGGTGGGAAGGAGACCCTTAAGTGCTACTCCAGGTCGGAGACTCAAAAAAATGCTAAAGTCATGGAAGAACCTAGTAAAGGATTCCCCCTTCAAATTCACAGCCACTTGAGCCTGCTGAATCCATTAATGCACCACTCATCATTTCTAAAGCTTTTTTCTTTTTTACTCCCATGTTTAACCTCTCAATGGGAAAATGATCATCATGCCTGATTCTATACACACACACACACACACACACACCTTTTGGGGGATTCAGCTGGTCCATTTTTTCTCTTTACGTTTAACATGTCTTTCATTCCCAATCTCTTCATTCCCCTACTATTAATTCCTATTAAACCCCAAGTGCCACCCCCTTTTTTTTTAAATTCAGCCCCAGCTAGGAGGGTTTCATTAGCCATTGTATTTTGTCTCCTTTTTGCACTCCTTATATCCCTGGCAAACCCTCCTACCTCAACTAAACATGCTTTTAACATGGCTCCCCAAATCATCACGGACGGTGAAAAATGTTGCATTTCATTTGGAAATCAAGATCCCAGAGTCTGGAGGAAGACTGGGAGGCAAAGAATCCAAGTGGGGTCTAGTGTGATGTTTCCACAGTTAGTGATAATTTGGGGAGCCATGTCATCTGCTGTTGTTGGTCAACTACCAGGACATTATAGAGCACTTCATGCTTCCCTCTGCTGACCAGCTTTATGGAAATGCTGATTTCATTTTTCAGCAGGACTTGGCACCTGCCCACACTGACAAAAGTACAAATATCTGGTATAATGATCATGGTATCACTGTGCTTGATTGGCCAGCAAACCTGCCTAACCTAAGCCCCATAAAGAATCTTTGGGGTATTGTCAAGAAGAGGATGAGAGACACCAGACCCTACAATGCAGATGAACTGAAGGCCGCTATTAAAGCAACCTGGGCTTCCATAACACCACAGCAGTACCACAGGCTGATCGTCTCCATGTCACGCCACGTTGATGCAGTAATTCTTGCAAAAGGAGCGCCGACCAAGTATTGAGTGTGTACTATACTATATGTAGCACTGTCCCTGCCACTGAAGGGCTTGCTGTTTGATTAGGGTACAGTTCACACATTCATCCTTACTGCCAATTGGTTTTTAGTATTAATTGTGGAACTTTTGTGGATACTCCGACTGGAACTATATATATATGGAAAAGGTTAAGTCTCCTTGCTCTTTCTCCAGCAATAGACTTGGTGATCAACTTTATCTTCAGAATACTCTCTAGCATCCCCTTTACTAAGACCCATCCACTGTCACCACTGACTCTTCTAGCTACATGGTTAGATAGTTAGTCAGGTTGAAAAAAGACACAAGTCCATCTGGCTCAACCAATAAACAACACAAAAAAAAAACAGTAAAGAAAACCAAACCATACAATCCCATATACACAATCCTATACCTGCAGTTGATCCAGAGGAAGGTGAAAAAAACCCAGCAAAGCATGATCCAATTTTCTACAGCAGGGGAAAAAATTCCTTCCTGATCCCCCCAGAGGCAATCGGATATTCCCTGGATCAACTTTACCTATAAATATTAGTACCCAGTTATATTATGTACACCCAGGAAAGAATCCAGGCCATTTTTAAAGTAATCTAGTGAGCTGGCCAGAACCACCTCTAGAGGGAGTCTATTCCACATTTTCACAGCTCTTACGGTGAAGAAACCTTTCCACATTTGGAGACAAAATCTATTTTCCTCAACACCAAGCTCACTATATGGACCCCTTATGTATTTATACATGTTGATCATATCCCCCTAATCTCCTCTTCTCTAGAGAGAATTCAAATTATAAATTCAGTTAAAATAAATTCAGTTCCATTAATCCTTTCTCATAGCAGAGTCCCTCAATGCCTCTTATCAGTTTGGTTGCCCTTCTCTGCACTTTCTCCAGTTCCCTGCCCCCCTGTTCCCACGTCAGGGCCCTTGACACAGATCTGTACCCCCGCTACTCCATTCTAGTCAGCTTCACAGGACCTCCAGGTTCTTTTGCTCTCTAGCTCTTTAGGCCTTCAGGTCAACCACCTGAGGTCGCATGGCACCTCTACAGAGGAAGAGGCAGCCCCCCTCCCTCTGGGACTCTGCTCCCCAGCTGAAAGACCCTGAGCACATGTGACATTTATACAGTATCCAGGACATACAACAATGCACTTTTCCTTGGCCAAATCACCAGAGCTGTACTAAATGCCTGTGCACCCATTAGTCAGGTTTCCTCCCACTGTCCATTATGCTTCCCTATTGGACCAATGTGAAATACTCTTCAGACCGAGCTGATCTGAGCACACTGGGCAGACCTCACTAGCAGATCCTGCTCTCTGGTAGGCAGAGAACAGGATAGATTTACCAGCATTCCCTCTGGTAAGCAGAAGGGATTCAAAACTACACTCTCTCTCTAGCACCTACCTAGGAGGTTGCTACATGTACATGGACATACTTTTCAGTAAGCCAAAATTTCTGTATTAAAAATCCTTTTTTTATTGGTCTTATTTATTATTCTAAATTTCTGAGATAATGAATTTTGAGTTTTCACTATCCGTAAGCCATGAAAAAAAGAAATGTTTGAAATATATTACTCCGTGTGTAACACATCTATATAAAAATTATCAGTTTCACTTTTTGAATTGAATTACTGAAATAAATTAACTTTTTGATGATATTAAAATTTTAGGAGATGCATATATATATATATATATATATATATATATATATATATATATATATATATATATATATATGTGTATATAATTTTTTTTTTAATCTTCATATACCCTATCTTACTTATCTAATGATTTGGTCTTTGCCCAGTTATCTGATGTTCAGTGTCAGATGAACGATTGACACATGTTGTCTTTCTCGGTTCCTCGTAGCGACAGCCCCTGAGCAGGCAATTTTACTTACCTGTGTTACTCCTACTACTACTTATTGCAACACACAACTTGTGTAACTACATAATCAACATATTTTTCTACTGTATGGTCCAAAAATGTTTTCAATACATTTTTAGGAAGATAGTAAAGAGAACCAACAATTTTATTTTCTGTTCACCACTTGCCACCCATGTAATTCAAACACTATATTGTCAAAAGTATTGGGACAACTGCCTTCACACTAGTGATTGACCGATATTATTTTTTCATTGCCGATACCAATACCGATATTTTGGTCATCGCATATCAGTATCGGCCGATATGGGCCGATATTTTCGTACATTTAAAAAACATTTTTTTTATTTTTTCTACTTCACAGGTACTTGTGAAGGGATCTGGGGGTCTAAAAGACCCAAAACCCCTCCTTTGCACTTAAAAGCATTCAAAACGCCAAGTTTGACTATTTTGAATGCTGTCATTTTTTTTTATCTGGCGCCAGTATCCAGAAGTAATGTCATGACATCACTTCCGGGTACTGGTGCCAGATAAAAAAAATGGACACCCTATCAGAGCTGAATGTGGCTTTGATCGGGGTCTTCGTTGGCCATGCAGGCTGGTTGCCTGGGTCTCCCGGAGGGACAGGAGACCCGGGCAAGCCAAGGAAGGCGGCGGGAGGGGGGGGAGTCCCCTCCCGCTCCTTGTAATGACAGCCGAGTGGCTTCTCAGCAGCATCGGTTGTCATTACAAGACAGCCGACCGTTGGCTATGGACGTCGGTACCGGGGTGATGCCTCAAGCACTTTGCCGATAATCAGTCCTTCCTTACTTCACACGCAGATGAACTTTAATGGCGTATTAGTCCAATTGTTTCAATATTGAGTTAGCCCACCCTTTGCAGCTATAACAGATTCAACTCTTTTGGGAAGGCTGTCCAATAAACTTGCTCACCAATGCCTTTATGGTCCTTGCTTTGTGCACTGGCCCAAATCATTTGGTGGAGGATGGATAAAGGTGTGGGGTTGTTTTTCAGGGGTTGGGCTTGGCCTCTTAGTTTCAGTGAAGGAAACTTTTAAGGCATCAACAAACCAAAACATTTTGGATGATTTCATGCTCCCAACTTTGTGGAAACAGTTTGGGGATGGCCCCTTCCTGTTGCAACATGACTACACACCATTGCATAAAGCAAGACATGGATGAGCGACTCTGGGGTGGAAGAACTTGACTGGCCTTCACAGAGTACTGACCTCAACCTGATAGAACACTTTTAGGATGAATTAAAACAGAGACTGCGAGCCTGGCCTTCTCTTCGAACATCAGTGTCTGACCTCATAAATGCACTTCCGGATGAATGGTCAAACATTCCCATAGACACACACCTAAACCTTGTGGACATCCTTCCCAGAAGAGTTGAAGCAGTTAGAGCTGCAAAGGGTGGGCCACCTCAATATTGAACCCTACAGATTAAGACTGGGATACCATTAAAGTTCATGTGCGTGTCAAAGCAGGTGTCCCAATACTTTTGAAAATATAGTGTATGTGCATCGGCAAAGAGGGTGGGCTTCAACACCCACACTCCGCACATATGCTGAGCACGCTCACTGCACATTGCCAGCAGAGCGATCTTGGTCTCTAGTCATGATCAGCAGGTGGCAGTAGGTTCCATATCATCATGGAAACAGCCAATAACAGTGGTCATGTGATCAGGAAGTATGTCCTATCCCCCAGGGCATAAGGACTCACTTAAATCAGAATTAAAGTCAGAAAAAAATTATAAGCAAGCAGATCCTTGATTGGAGAAGAGTAGTGTTGAGCGAACACGGACTGTATTATTCGTGTTCGTACCGAATAATTGGATTTTTTGTACCCGAACACGGACACGGACACTTTACTGTATGTTCGGGTAAAAATCCGTGTTCGGTCGTTTTATTTCCGGGTTTTGCATGCTTTGGCGCTCTTTTCATGGCGGGCTTTCAACAGCCAATCAACAATCGTTTAACTGGTGTGCCTTAAGCCATCCCAGCCATGCCTGCAAATGTCTCAGTAGCTGTGATTGGCCGTCTGAAGCATGTGACCAAGTCTTTATAAGTTCCAGGCAGCCGCAGCGTCTTCATTCTGCTGCTTAGATCAGGGACAGAGCACACATCAACGTGCTGGCTGCTGATTAGGGAAAGACAGGCAGGAAAAAACCATTTGTGTCCGGATAGAATTGAGGGACAGGTCGGAGTGTTTAGGCAGGGCGAGTTGTAGGCATTTTAGGGATAGAGTCTGCTGAATTATAGGGTCAGTGTCTTCTACAAACTACAATCGATATTGCTGTGTGGGGGGTGGGGTCTGCACTCAATCCTGATCTACGATCTCTTCTCAATCCTGTTAGGGACAGGCTGCTGCTGAATTTTAGGGTCAGAGTGTTCTACAAACTACAATCGATATTGCTGTGTGGGGTCTGCACTTAGTCCCGATCTACGATCTCTTCTCAATCCTGTTAGGGAGAGGCTGCTGCTGAATTTTAGGGAAACTGTGTTCTACAAACTACAATCGATATTGCTGTGTGGTGTGGGATAGGAGATAGGCAGGTGTCAGTGATCCACATCCATTTTTCTGTGTGTGAGCTGCAGTGAACACAATCTTTTTGGGCTGCAGTGAACACAATCTTTTTGGGGTGCAGTGAACAACGTCCTTTTTGGGGTGCAGTGAACAAAATCTTTTTGGGGTGCAGTGAACAAAATCCTTTTTGGGGTGCAGTGAACAACATCCTTTTTGGGGTGCAGTGAACACAATCTTTTTGGGGTGCAGTGAACAAAATCCTTTGTGGGGTGCAGTGAACACAATCTTTGTGGGGTGCAGTGAACACAATCTTTTTGGGGTGCAGTGAACAACATCCTTTTTGGGGTGCAGTGAACACAATCTTTGTGGGGTGCAGTGAACACAATCTTTTTGGGGTGAAGTGAACAAAATCCTTTTTGGGGTGCAGTGAACACAATCTTTGTGGGGTGCAGTGAACACAATCTTTTTGGGGTGGAGTGAACAAAATCCTTTTTGGGGTGCAGTGAACAACATCCTTTTTGGGGTGCAGTGAACAAAATCCTTTTTGGGGTGCAGTGAACACAATCTTTTTGGGGTGCAGTGAACAAAATCCTTTGTGGGGTGCAGTGAACACAATCTTTTTGGGGTGCAGTGAACAAAATCCTTTTTGGGGTGCAGTGAACAAAATCCTTTTTGGGGTGCAGTGAACACAATCTTTTTGGGGTGCAGTGAACAAAATCCTTTGTGGGGTGCAGTGAACACAATCTTTGTGGGGTACAGTGAACAGAATCTTTGTGGGGTGCAGTGAACACAATCTTTGGGGGGTACAGTGAACACAATCTTTTTGGGGTGCAGTGAACAAAATCCTTTTTGGGGTGCAGTGAACACAATCTTTGTGGGGTGCAGTGAACACAATCTTTTTGGGGTGGAGTGAACAAAATCCTTTTTGGGGTGCAGTGAACAACATCCTTTTTGGGGTGCAGTGAACAAAATCCTTTTTGGGGTGCAGTGAACACAATCTTTTTGGGGTGCAGTGAACAAAATCCTTTGTGGGGTGCAGTGAACACAATCTTTTTGGGGTGCAGTGAACAAAATCCTTTTTGGGGTGAAGTGAACAACATCGTTTTTGGGGTGCAGTGAACAAAATCATTTTTTGGGGTGCAGTGAACACAATCTTTTTGGGGTGCAGTGAACAAAATCCTTTGTGGGGTGCAGTGAACACAATCTTTGTGGGGTACAGTGAACAGAATATTTGTGGGGTGCAGTGAACACAATCTTTGGGGGGTACAGTGAACACAATCTTTTTGGGGTGCAGTGAACAAAATCCTTTATGGGGTGCAGTGAACACAATCTTTGGGGGGTACAGTGAACACAATCTTTTTGGGGTGCAGTGAACAAAATCCTTTGTGGGGTGCAGTGAACACAATCTTTGTGGGGTGCAGTGAACACAATCTTTTTGGGGTGCGGTGAACAAAATCCTTTTTGGGGTTCAGTGAACAACATCCTTTTTGGGGTGCAGTGAACACAATCTTTTTGGGGTGCAGTGAACAAAATCCTTTGTGGGGTGCAGTGAACACAATCTTTGTGGGGTACAGTGAACAGAATCTTTGTGGGGTGCAGTGAACACAATCTTTGGGGGGTACAGTGAACACAATCTTTTTGGGGTGCAGTGAACAAAATCCTTTGTGGGGTGCAGTGAACACAATCTTTGGGGGGTACAGTGAACACAATCTTTTTGGGGTGCAGTGAACAAAATCCTTTGTGGGGTGCAGTGAACACAATCTTTGTGGGGTGCAGTGAACACAATCTTTTTGGGGTGCAGTGAACAAAATCCTTTTTGGGGTGCAGTGAACAACATCCTTTTTGGAGTGCAGTGAACACAATCTTTTTGGGGTGCAGTGAACAAAATCCTTTGTGGGGTGCAGTGAACACAATCTTTGTGGGGTACAGGGAACAGAATCTTTGTGGGGTGCAGTGAACACAATCTTTGGGGGGTACAGTGAACACAATCTTCTTGGGGTGCAGTGAACAAAATCCTTTTAGGGTGCAGTGAACACAATCTTTGTGGGGTGCAGTGAACAAAATCCTTTTTGAGGTGCAGTGAACACAATCTTTGTGGGGTGCAGTGAACACAATCTTTGTGGGGTACAGTGAACACAATCTCATACTTCTGAAGATTTGAGGGTGCTGCCTGTTCCATACTCCTCCTCCTACTGCTCAACCATCCTTTTAGGGGTACAAACAATAGTAATTGGGGCCTAGTGTGGTGGTGTACGTGTGAGATACATACACTTTCTTTTTGATCATATTTTCTATTCCGCTATTCAATTAAAACCTTTGGGGATCAATTAAATTGCGTGATAGTCTGTGTCGGTACGTGTGAGATCCACCTTTCCAAGTTTTTGGGGTTCATCTCATACTTCTGAAGATTTGAGGGTGCTGCCTGTTCCATAATCCTCCTCCTACTGCTCAACCATCCTTTTAGGGGTACAAACAATAGTAATTGGGGCCTAGTGTGGTGGTGTACGTGTGAGATACATACACTTTCTTTTTGATCATATTTTCTATTCCGCTATTCAATTAAAACCTTTGGGGATCAATTAAATTGCGTGATAGTCTGTGTCGGTACGTGTGAGATCCACCTTTCCAAGTTTTTGGGGTTCATCTCATACTTCTGAAGATTTGAGGGTGCTGCCTGTTCCATACTCCTCCTCCTACTCCTCAACCATCCTTTTAGGGGTACAAACAATAGTAATTGGGGCCTAGTGTGGTGGTGTACGAGTGAGATACATACACTTTCTTTTTGATCATATTTTCTATTCCGCTATTCAATTAAAACCTTTGGGGATCAATTAAATTGCGTGATAGTCTGTGTCGGTACGTGTGAGATCCACCTTTCCAAGTTTTTGGGGTTCATCTCATACTTCTGAAGATTTGAGGGTGCTGCCTGTTCCATACTCCTCCTCCTACTCCTCAACCATCCTTTTAGGGGTACAAACAATAGTAATTGGGGCCTAGTGTGGTGGTGTACGTGTGAGATACATACACTTTCTTTTTGATCATATTTTCTATTCCGCTATTCAATTAAAACCTTTGGGGATCAATTAAATTGCGTGATAGTCTGTGTCGGTACGTGTGAGATCCACCTTTCCAAGTTTTTGGGGTTCATCTCATACTTCTGAAGATTTGAGGGTGCTGCCTGTTCCATACTCCTCCTCCTACTCCTCAACCATCCTTTTAGGGGTACAAACAATAGTAATTGGGGCCTAGTGTGGTGGTGTACGTGTGAGATACATACACTTTCTTTTTGATCATATTATCTATTCCGCTATTCAATTAAAACCTTTGGGGATCAATTAAATTGCGTGATAGTCTGTGTCGGTACGTGTGAGATCCACCTTTCCAAGTTTTTGGGGTTCATCTCATACTTCTGAAGATTTGAGGGTGCTGCCTGTTCCATACTCCTCCTCCTACTCCTCAACCATCCTTTTAGGGGTACAAACAATAGTAATTGGGGCCTAGTGTGGTGGTGTACGTGTGAGATACATACACTTTCTTTTTGATCATATTTTCTATTCCGCTATTCAATTAAAACCTTTGGGGATCAATTAAATTGCGTGATAGTCTGTGTCGGTACAAGTGAGATCCACCTTTCCAAGTTTTTGGGGTTCATCTCATACTTCTGAAGATTTGAGGGTGCTGCCTGTTCCATACTCCTCCTCCTACTGCTCAACCATCCTTTTAGGGGTACAAACAATAGTAATTGGGGCCTAGTGTGGTGGTGTACGTGTGAGATACATACACTTTCTTTTTGATCATATTTTCTATTCCGCTATTCAATTAAAACCTTTGGGGATCAATTAAATTGCGTGATAGTCTGTGTCGGTACGTGTGAGATCCACCTTTCCAAGTTTTTGGGGTTCATCTCATACTTCTGAAGATTTGAGGGTGCTGCCTGTTCCATACTCCTCCTCCTACTGCTCAACCATCCTTTTAGGGGTACAAACAATAGTAATTGGGGCCTAGTGTGGTGGTGTACGTGTGAGATACATACACTTTCTTTTTGATCATATTTTCTATTCCGCTATTCAATTAAAACCTTTGGGGATCAATTAAATTGCGTGATAGTCTGTGTCGGTACGTGTGAGATCCACCTTTCCAAGTTTTTGGGGTTCATCTCATACTTCTGAAGATTTGAGGGTGCTGCCTGTTCCATACTCCTCCTCCTACTCCTCAACCATCCTTTTAGGGGTACAAACAATAGTAATTGGGGCCTAGTGTGGTGGTGTACGTGTGAGATACATACACTTTCTTTTTGATCATATTTTCTATTCCGCTATTCAATTAAAACCTTTGGGGATCAATTAAATTGCGTGATAGTCTGTGTCGGTACGTGTGAGATCCACCTTTCCAAGTTTTTGGGGTTCATCTCATACTTCTGAAGATTTGAGGGTGCTGCCTGTTCCATACTCCTCCTCCTACTCCTCAACCATCCTTTTAGGGGTACAAACAATAGTAATTGGGGCCTAGTGTGGTGGTGTACGTGTGAGATACATACACTTTCTTTTTGATCATATTTTCTATTCCGCTATTCAATTAAAACCTTTGGGGATCAATTAAATTGGGTGATAGTCTGTGTCGGTACGTGTGAGATCCACCATTCCAAGTTTTTGGGGTTCATTTCATACTTCTGAAGATTTGAGGGTGCTGCCTGTTCCATACTCCTCCTCCTACTGCTCAACCATCCTTTTAGGGGTACAAACAATAGTAATTGGGGCCTAGTGTGGTGGTGTACGTGTGAGATACATACACTTTCTTTTTGATCATATTTTCTATTCCGCTATTCAATTAAAACCTTTGGGGATCAATTAAATGGCGTGATAGTCTGTGTCGGTACGTGTGAGATCCACCTTTCCAAGTTTTTGGGGTTCATCTCATACTTCTGAAGATTTGAGGGTGCTGCCTGTTCCATACTCCTCCTCCTACTCCTCAACCATCCTTTTAGGGGTACAAACAATAGTAATTGGGGCCTAGTGTGGTGGTGTACGTGTGAGATACATACACTTTCTTTTTGATCATATTTTCTATTCCGCTATTCAATTAAAACCTTTGGGGATCAATTAAATTTCGTGATAGTCTGTGTCGGTACGTGTGAGATCCACCTTTCCAAGTTTTTGGGGTTCATCTCATACTTCTGAAGATTTGAGGGTGCTGCCTGTTCCATACTCCTCCTCCTACTCCTCAACCATCCTTTTAGGGGTACAAACAATAGTAATTGGGGCCTAGTGTGGTGGTGTACGTGTGAGATACATACACTTTCTTTTTGATCATATTTTCTATTCCGCTATTCAATTAAAACCTTTGGGGATCAATTAAATTGCGTGATAGTCTGTGTCGGTACGTGTGAGATCCACCTTTCCAAGTTTTTGGGGTTCATCTCATACTTCTGAAGATTTGAGGGTGCTGCCTGTTCCATACTCCTCCTCCTACTGCTCAACCATCCTTTTAGGGGTACAAACAATAGTAATTGGGGCCTAGTGTGGTGGTGTACGTGTGAGATACATACACTTTCTTTTTGATCATATTTTCTATTCCGCTATTCAATTAAAACCTTTGGGGATCAATTAAATTGCGTGATAGTCTGTGTCGATACGTGTGAGATCCACCTTTCCAAGTTTTTGGGGTTCATCTCATACTTCTGAAGATTTGAGGGTGCTGCCTGTTCCAAACTCCTCCTCCTACTGCTCAACCATCCTTTTAGGGGTACAAACAATAGTAATTGGGGCCTAGTGTAGTGGTGTACGTGCGAGATACATACACTTTTTTTGATCATATTTCCTATTCCGCTATTCAATAAAAACCTTTGAGGATCAATTGAATTGCGGGATAGTCTGTGTCGGTACGTGTGAGATCCACCTTTCCAAGTTTTTGAGGTTCATCTCATACTTCTGAAGATTTGAGGGTGCTGTCTGTTCCATACTCCTCCTACTCCTCATCCATCCTTTTAGGGGTAGAAACAATAGTAATTGGGGCCTAGTGTGGTTTTGTACGTGCGAGATACATACACTTTTTTGGATCATATTTCCTATTCCGCTATTCAATAAAAACCTTTCTAGGGCAAGATCTTAAATTACAGAAATATGAGGAGACCGTCAAATAAGGGCCCTGGCCTGGGTCGTGGTGCTGCTGGTAGAGCTCCTGTTGCAAGGAGAGGACGTGGTCGATCTGTGCCAGCTACACGCACAAGTGAAACACCTTCCTCAAGTGTGAGTAGGCGACAGAACCTGCATCAGTATTTGGTAGGTCATCATACGCCCCTAGAAGTGATGAGGCCAGAACAAGTGGAGGCGATAGTAGATTGGTTTGCTGCTGACAGTGCCTCCAGTTCCTTCACATTGTCTCCCACCCAGTCTACTGCAGAAAGGTCACAGTTGGCACCTGCAGCCGATGTCCAACCGTCTTTCACCTCACCCCCTTGCAAATCAGGCAAGCAGTCTGAGCCCCAAGCCATACAGCAGTCTCTTCTTCTTTTTGATGACTCTGTCAGCAGGGTTTCCCAGGG
Organism: Pelophylax lessonae; assembly: GCF_965119305.1. NCBI lineage: Eukaryota > Metazoa > Chordata > Amphibia > Anura > Ranidae > Pelophylax > Pelophylax lessonae. Next base: position 34,762,597 of record NC_138776.1, on the reverse strand, counting down.
CCATCCACCTAGCCCTGCCCCAGAAGTGGAAGAGATTGAGTGCAGCGATGCCCAACCACTTATTTCTCAAGATGAGTACATGCAAGGATCAACGCAGCACGTCTCCGATGATGACGAAACGCACGTGCCAACTGCTGCGGCGTTCAGCATTGTGGAGACCGACAAGGAGGGCAGGGGTGAAGACTGGGTGGAAGATGATGTGGAGGACGATCAGGTCCTCGACCCCACACGGAATGAACGTCATGCAGGTGACCTGAGTAGTTTGGAGGAAGAGGCGGTGGTCGCACAGAGCCACCAGCACAGCAGAAGAGGGAGCAGGGTGCAGAAGCGGAGCGGCCGTGCCCTAGACACTACGCCCGCTACTGCCCAACGCAGAAAGGGAACGAGCGCACCAAAGTCAGCTCAAAGGAGTTCTCTAGCGTGGAAGTTCTTTAGAAAATGTGCTGATGACAGGACACGAGTGGTTTGCACCCGGTGCAATCAGAGCTTGAAGCGAGGCATAAACCTTCTCAACCTGAGCACAACCTGCATGATCAGGCATCTAAGTGCAAAGCACGAGCTGCAGTGGAGTACACACCTTCAAAACCAAGAAACGTCTCTGGCTCATCCTGCTTCCTCTTCTGCTGCAGTCTCGGCCGCTCCAGCCACATCTGTAGTGATACCGGCACCTGCCACCCCGCAAACAGACGATCTGTCAGCAACACCACCATCTGGGTCACCAACAACCATCTCCACAATGTCCCGTGGAAGCGTTCAGCTTTCCATCTCCCAAACACTTGAGAGGAAGAGGAAGTACCCCCCTACCCACCCGCGATCCCTGGCCCTGAATGCCAGCATTTCAAAATTATTGGCCTTTGAAATGCTGTCATTCCGTCTGGTGGAGACGCACAGTTTTAAAAACCTTATGTCGGTGGCTGTCCCACAGTACGTCGTGCCCAGCCGCCACTACTTTTCCAGGCAAGCCATCCCTTCCCTGCACAACCAAGTGGGGGAAAAAATCAGGTGTGCACTGCGCAACGCCATCTGTGCCAAGGTCCACCTAACTACCGATACGTGGACCAGTAAGCACGGTCAGGGGCGTTATACCTCCCTAACGGCACACTGGGTAAATGCAGTGGCGGATGGGCCTGAGGCGGATAGCAATTTGGCGCATGTCCTTCCACCACCGAGGATTGCAGGGTGCTTCAGTTTGCCTCCTGTTCCTAACTCCTCCTACTCCGCTTCCTCATCCTCTACCGCCTCCCCATCCGGACAGCGTAACACCTTCACCACCAACTTCAGCACGGCCAGGGGTAAACGACAGCAGGCAGTTTTACAACTTGCCTGTTTGGGGCACAAACCACACACCGCGCAGGAGTTGTGGAGGAGCATGGAACAGCAGACAAATGAGTGGTTGCTGCCAGCGAGCCTCAAGCCCGGCCTGGGCGAATTCTCATAGCAGCTCTGGGCCTAGCCGGTTTGACGCACATCCCTTGCCTGGCGCATGTGCTGAATTTGGTGGTGCAGAGGTTCCTTAAAAACTACCCCGATATGTCAGAGCTGCTGCAGAAAGTGCAGGCCGTTTGTGCGCACTTTCGGCGTTCTCACCCTGCTGCTGCTCGCCTGGCAGCGCTGCAGCGTAACTTCGGCCTTCCCGCTCACCGCCTCATATGTGACGTGCCCACAAGGTGGAACTCCACCTTGCACATGCTGGAAAGACTGTGCGAGCAGCAGCAGGCCATAGTGGAGTTTCAGCTGCAGCACGCACGCGTGAGTCGCTCTGCGGAACAGCACCACTTCACCACCAATAACTGGGCCTCCATGCGAGACCTCTGTGCCTTGTTGCGCTGTTTTGAATACTCCACCAACATGGCCAGTGGCAATGACGCCGTTCTCAGCTTAACTATCCCACTTCTATGCCTCCTTGAAAAAACAATTCGGGCGATGATGGAAGAGGATGTGGCACAGGATGAGGAGGAGGAGGAGGATGAAGAGGTAACATTTCCAAGGCTTTCAGGGCAGTCATTCACAAGGGGCTCCGAGGGTGGGTTCCTGCACACACAAACGCCAGGGACACAATTGTCCAGCAGGGGCACAGTTCTGGAGGATGAGGAGGATGAGGAGGAGGAGGAGCTGGAGGAGGAGATGGAACCATGTTCACAGCAGGGTGGCACCCAGGCCAGCTCATGGCCATCACTGGTGCGTGGCTGGGGGGATACAGAGGACACGGACGATACACCTCCCACAGAGGACAGCCTTTCGTTGCCTCTGGGCAGCCTGGCACACATGAGCGATTACATGCTGCAGTGTCTCCACAACGACCGCCGAGTTGCCCACATTCTAACTTGTGCTGATTACTGGGTGGCCACGCTGCTGGATCCCCGTTACAAGGACAACGTACCGTCCTTAATTCACTCACTGGAGCGCGATCGCAAGATGCTCGAGTACAAGCGCACGCTGGTAGACGCCATGCTGCTGGCATTCCCATCTGACAGCGGGGCCGCAGTGGAAGCACAAGGCAGAGGAGGAGGAGGTCGCCAACGCAACCAGGGCACCGCCAGCACCTCAGAAGGCAGGGTTAGCATGGCCGAAATGTGGAAAAGCTTTGTCAGCACGCCACAACAAACAGCAGCACCAGCAGCTCAGATGGAACGTCTTAGCAGGAGGCAGCATTTTACCAACATGGTGGAGCAGTATGTGTGCACACGCCTACATGTAGTGAATGAGGGGTCTGCCCCCTTCAACTTCTGGGTCTCCAAATTGGGCACATGGCCTGAGCTTGCCCTTTACGCCTTGGAGGTGCTGGCGTGCCCTGCAGCCAGTGTATTATCTGAACGGGTATTTAGCACGGCTGGGGGCGTTATAACAGACAAGCGCAGCCGCCTGTCCAGAGACAATGTGGACAAGCTCACGTTCATTAAAATGAACCAGGCATGGATCCCACGGGACTTTTCCGTACCTTGTGCAGAATAGCAATGGATACCGACCTTACCCACCCATTGTTCCATTTTTGCTCTTTCTCACTCTTTTGGGGTGTACCCTCATTTAAAATTTGTGAAAAGAAGCAGTGTTGGCTACCTCGTCCTCCTCCTCAGGGCCAGATTAACGTAGGGGCTATTGGAGCTGCAGCTCCAGGCCCCTACCTTTTATATAGGCCCCGGGTTGGCCATATTCACTGTTACCGCTCTTCTGTCACTTGTAAACACAGAAGTCTGGCTTCTATGCTCGCTTCCCCAGGCAGCACCCTCAGAACCTCCCCACACAGCGCGAAGGCCGGACAAGGAGGGACAGTTGCCGATGCATGGATGTGTTTATGGGCTTCAGAGACAGCATCCCATGTTGAATTAGGCATGCATGGCTGCACCCTTCCTCCTCTGGGTGCATGGCAAGGCACGGCCCTTAAGGCCCTTCAAAATCCTCAGCACCAAGCCCATGATGCTCTTAATCCGGCCCTGGTCCTCCTCCACCGCCGCTTCCACCTACACCACCCATAGGTGTGCGCAGCCTATTGCATTAAGGTGTGCACCCCAAAGTTGAAATACACATGCATGTGTTTGCCAGCAGGGAGAGTAATGTATCGGGGCCATGTACCTGTAGGCAGAGAGAAATAGAGCAGAGCAGGTCCGAGGGAGATCTTTCCCATCTCCTCACTGGCAATGCTATGTGCCCTAGGTGATTAGGGTGTGCCCAGGCACACCCGGCACACCCTGTGCGCATGCCTATGTCACCGCCACATCCACCACCACCTCAACCTCCCTCCTACTCCATATGGGCCTCGTCCTTCAGAGATGAAGAAGAACATTGTTTTATTTTTCTGTTTTTTTTTGTTGTTTTAAGTTATTTCCCTATCCACATTTGTTTGCAGAGCACTTGCCATGCTCTTAATTACGTTTTGCTGCCATTTGCAGCACTCTAGCCCTTTCCTTTGGTGTTTTAGAGCCATTTTAGTGCCTTAAAGTTCGGGTCCCCATTGACTTCAATGGGGTTCGGTGTCCGGGAAAAGTTCGGTAAAAGTCCGGGACACGGACCCGGACTTTTTTTTAAAGTTCGGCCGAACCCGTCGAACACGGACATCTAGGTGTCCGCTCAACCCTAGAGAAGAGACATGCAGTGTCTCTTTGCAGAAAAAAAGATGAATAAAAAACTGACCAGCCTATTCACAATCTTGTGCAGAATGTACATGTGCAGCTCAGCTTACATTTCCACCACATTGACAGTGTGCCAAGATTAATGACTCTCATGCATGAGAGGAAGTGACATCATTCCATGCTTACAAATCAAGATTGCCCAATATCTGCATCCAGAAGATGCCAAGGAGAACATGGCGGCGCAGGCAGAGGACTTCACAGATATCAGACCTCTGGAGTAGAGGTGAGTAATCCTGGGTTGAGTTCTGCTTTAATGGAATGCCAGGTCTGGGTGGGAAGGGGTTAAGGTATGATTTACTGGCTCTAAGTAGGTATATGGATCATTAGCTTTGGCTTTTCATGGACTGCTTTTAATTGCTCCTATAAAACTCAATGCATTATCTGTCCTCCACACATTTTGTACAAAAATATTTTTATTTAAATACAGCACTCTACTGGGGTTGGATACTATGCTGAGCATGTTCCTTTTTATGTTTAGTTTTGCTTTAAAAGATGTAACTCAATGACTAAAACTTCATATAAACTATAACGTGTTAACATAATTTCAAAAAGTAATTAATAAAAAAGAGCAGTGCTTGGTGTACAATCAATATTATAAATATAACATATTATGCTCAATACTTTAAAAATTGGAATCACAAATAAAGATTCTTGCATCAATGATTTTCCAACTAAAATATGTGAAAAAACATTCTATTTGTGATTAATCATTATCTTGTGTATTTCCACCACTGTGTTCTATTTATTCCTTGTGACCATCACCAGTTGTGCTCTCACCTGGACTTGATGACCTTACATATTTATGTTAGGTCAGTTGCGCTTTCGTCTGCATGCCAGCCAGCATGCAGCAATGTATCTAGTAATAAGAACTGGAATATAAACTTCATAAATTGATGCAAGAGACTGTATTTGTGATTCCAATTTTAAAAGTATTGGGCATAATTATGATATATTTATAATATTGATTGAGAGTTTAATAAAAGACCACATAGATGAGTTCTTGCTGGAAAAAAACATTTTAAGCAAAAGTCAACATGAATTCATGAGAGACAGAAGTTGTCAGACAAATGTGATTTCTTTTTATGAGGAGGTAAGTAAAACATTGGACAGAGGGATGGCTATGGACGTAGTATACATGGATTTTGCAAAAGCATATTACACAGTTCTCCACACATGGCTAATGTATAAGGAAAAGTCTACAGGCTTGGAAAAATCAGTTTGTAAATTTATAGAAAACTGGCTAAAATATAGAATTCAGAGAGTAGTGGTTAATGATTCTTACTCTAAATGGTCTAAGGTTATCAGTGGTGTACCCCAAGGCTCAGTGATGGGACCCTTACTTTTTAATATCTTTATAAATTATATAGGGTCTAGGATGAAAAGTACCATTTCAGTCTTTGCAGATGACACCAAGCTTTGCAGTGGAATAACTTCCAACTTTCAAGCTGACCTCAATGCACTGTTTCATTGGGCAACTATGTGGCAAATGAGGTTTAATGTTGATAATGTAAAGTTATGCACTTGGGGGCTAAGAATATGCATGCATCATACATACTAGGTGGAGTAGAACTGGGGGAATCCATAGCGGAGAAGGATCTGGGTGTTCTGGTAGATCATAAGCTTAATAATAGCATGCAATGCCAAGCTGCGGTTTCCAAAGCAAACAAAGTCCTTTTTTGTATTAGGAGAGGTATGGACTCCAGAGAGAGAGATCATTTTGCCCCTGTACAAATCATAAATAAGACCTCATCTGGAATATGCAGTTCAGTTTTTGGCACCAGTTCTTAAAAAGGATATCAGGGAATTGGAGAAAGTGCAGAGAAGGGCAACCAAACTGATAAGAGGCATGGAGGAGCTCAGCAATGAGAAATGATTAGAGGAACTGAATTTATTCTCTCTGGAGAAGAGGAGATTAAGGGGGGATAAGATCAACATGTATAAATACAGAAGGGGTCCATATAGTGAAGTTGGAGTTGAGTTGTTCACTTTAAGGTCAATACAAAGGACAAGGGGGCACTCTTTACATCTAGAGGAAAAGAGATTTTGTCTCCAAATACGGAAAGGTTTCTTCACCGTAAGAGCTGTGAGAATGTGGAATAGACTCCCTCCAGAGGTGGTTCTGGCCAGCTCACTAGATTGCTTTAAAAAAGGTCTGGATTCATTCCTGGGTGTACTTAATATAAGTGGGTACTAATTTTTTTTTAGGTAAAGTTGATCCAGGGAATTTTCAATTGCCTCTCGGGTGATCAGGAAGGAATATTTTTCCCCTGCTGTAGCAATTCGGATCATGCTTTGCTGGGGTTTTTCGCCTTCCTCTGGATCAACTGAGGGTATAGGATTGTGTATATGGGATTGTATGGTTGGGTTTTCAATACTGTTTTTTTTTTTTTTTTGTTGGTTGGTTGGTTGAACCAGATGGACTTGTGTCTTTTTTCAACCTGACTAACTATGTAACTATGAATATGCATGCATCATACATACTAGGGTGAGTACAACTGGGGGAGTCAATGGTGGAATGGGATCTGGGTGTTCTGGTGGATCATAAGCTTACTAATAGCATACAATGCCAAGCTGTGGTTTCTAGAGCTAGAAAAATCCTTTCTTGTATAAGGAGAGGCATGGACTCCAGAGAGAGAGATATAATTTTGCCCCTGTACAAATCATTAGTAAGACCTCATCTGGAATATGCAGTTCAGTTTTGGGCACCAGTTCACGAAAAGGGTATTAAGGAACTGGTGAAAGTGCAGAGAAGAGCAACCAAACTGGGTACCAACATTAATAGGTAAAGGTAATCAACAGAATATCCGGTTTCCTGTTAGGGGATCAGTAAGTAAACTTTTTCCCCCGCTGGAGCAAATTGGATCATGCTTTATTGTTTTTTTTTTTTTTTTTACTTCCTCTGGATCAACTGTAGGTATAGGATTGTATATTCAACCAGATTACCTATGTAACCATGTAACTATATTGTCACCATATGGACTTGCTCACATCCATGTTTGGATTGTTCTTCAGAGAGCATTTGACATGCAATGAGGAAGCATCTGGGTTGATTTACTAAAGGCAAATAGACTGTGCACTCTGCAAGTGCAATTGCTCCAGAGATTAGAAAATGAGGTAACGCTTCACTTTGCAAACAATACCCAATCACATGCAAGGAAAATAAAGAAAACAGCATTTTTGCTTGCACATGATTGGATGATGGAAGTCAGCAGAGCTTCTGCTCATTTACTAAACTCATGTGGCCTGGTATGGTTCTGGCGGGAACGGTGCTCGCATGTCCCCCATCTTTCCTAAACCTGCTGGGCTGCATGCTCAGAAAAATAATTGGTATAGATTTTGAGGGGACCCCATGCTGTTTTTTTTGGGGGGCATGGGGTTTCCCTTAGAATAAAAACCAGACCTGAAGGCCCACGTTGTTTTTTTTCTGAATTTTCAGGTGTCAGTGGGGAAGCCAGTTGGCAGCTGATGATTCATCGGTTGTTAAGGATGCAGTGGCCGGCTTCCCAGCCCGCTGCTTAACAACCAGCTTTTCTTCACACAGAATTTGAGTCAGTCAATCATTTATCAACCAATCCAAATTCCAATTGTTCTGAAAATTCTAAATTCGTTACAGAATAAATAAATGAAACAAATTTTAACGAATTTCAACAAAATTTGTTACTATTTAATTTGGAGATTTAGATACATCTGAATCTCCGAATAACAAAAACTTAGTCTGAATTTTTATTCAGACTGAAACAAATTGCACATGTCTAGTAATTAATCACTGCAAAATGTCTTTAAAACAAATAAGGTAACTCCTTCCCACCCTTTATTTTAGCTAATATACTAGGGGGTATGAAGTTCTGTCCGATCATATGACCCTTGAGATTGGCGGTCCCATTGGTCACATGATTATGGGCTGGTCCTGTTGGCTCCTGATCATTACTAGAGACAAGGAGACGTCTTTGACAGGTTGGTCGCTGTGCTGGGAATGTACAGTGAGGGTGTTCTCAGTATAGAAACCTCTGTCACCCATGGATGCAAATGTGTGGTGTTTTAGGAGTTGAAGCCCACCCTCTTTGCAACAGGTTAGGTTTATTTGGCAGAGGGAATTTAAAATGTAGGTGAATTGCACTAATTGCAGAGAATATTGGGGTATAAATGGGGTATAAAGCTGTTATATTTTTTTCTGGCAGGACCAGCTGAAATAAACTTATTAAACAGATATAATGAAATCCTTTTGATTGTATACTAAAAACAACATTTCGGGGAAAGAGGGCTTGGCCATTGAAACACACGTCAGTTAATGCAAAACTCAGTGACAGAGGATGACTTTATGGTCCTTTATGGTCCTTTATTGGTCATTTGTATCTAGTGATATAAAAGGATCAAAACTAGGGATGGGCCGAAAACAGTGAACCCCATTGAAGTCTATAGGAGCTGAACAGGAAAAATCAAAAGTGCCCATTTTGAAGGCTTACATGCAAGCCCCAAAGCACCCCGCCCCCCGAGTTGAGGGCATGTGGCCTGGTATGGTTCAGGTGGGGGGGCACTCGCTTGCCCCCCCCTTTCCTGACCTGCCAGGCTGCATGCCCAGATAAGGGTCTGGTATAGATTTTGGGGGGGACCATTTTTTAAAATTTTGGCGTGGGGTTTCCCTAAAATCCATAGCAGACCACAAGGTCTGAACGGCTGAACAGGCAAATGTTCGGCCCAAACTCATGATCGGGCCAAACTGTTCGCCCAACCCTAATCAAAATGGGGATGTGTTGTGTTTTACATACTGGTTTCAAGTGATCTTGTGAATATTATACGTTTTTTTAAGGCCGGTTAACTCTCTGTTTTGTTTTTGGTCCAGTTTGAAGATTTTCCCAGTCCTGCGACAGCTAAAATACAGAGAACACTACTGTCTGATTGGGTTCTATTGGGGCATGTGAAGGAGCGTTTAGGCCCCTTTCAAATGGGCTTTCTGATCGGGTCAGTCAGTCAGTTTTTCAGGCAGACCAGATCGGACCGTGCACTCTCCCCTATGCGGCAGCCAATGCCAGCGGTGACGGGTCCACTGCCATCCGCCACTATCTGATCCAATCCTGTCTACAAAATCCAGAGGAATGGTGTTCCTATTTTCCATCCGTAGCATTGGATAGGTTAGAGTGAAGACGGACTGGCGGTACATTTTCACCCAACTTCCCCATAGAGGAGAGCAGGACTGTGTTTGTCTCCACTCTGCACAGTGAGCAAAGACAGACCTGTCATCCGCCTGCTCAGCGGGGATCAGTGGAGAAACAGAGGCGCCTGTGTGGAAGGGGCCTAACAAGCCAGGACAGTACAAATATCCCCCAAATTAGCCTTCTTTTGAAAGTAGACATTCCAAGGGATTTAGTAAGGAGCATGGTGAGAGTTTTTGAAGTTATCATTTTTTTTACTGCTTTTTTATTTTTTTATTTTTTTTAACTAAACAGTTCCCTAGCTCGTCCAAATATGAGGTAGCTGAGATTTGAGCTACTTAAAAGCCATCACAATGTATAGTCAGGGACTTGGAAGACTTTAGCATGGGCATTTATGCAGAGTTGTTGTTTATTACAGTCATGTGTACCTTAGTGGTTTTGGCAGAATTTATTTAGCAGACTAAATTTTAAGCTAAATCACACATTTTGGTCTATCTATGTTGAAATGCTTGACCCAACCGTACACACCTAAACATAAACTAACACTGTATATGTAAAACATTACAGCCATTTGGCTGAATGAGCGGGTCTATTCGTTTAGGTTAGTTGATGCCAACAGTTCTGGAAATTTAGCTATTGTAGTGTGGCAGAACTTGCAGAGTATTTTTGCTTAAATGTCTTCCTTAAAAGAGTGTTAAGTGATCAATGATATGTTTGTAAGATTGTATCTCAATAATTACCTATGTTGTGAAATTAAATGTTAATGCAGAGAACAGGGATCGTGGGACTTTAAATAAGGCAGGTCAAGAACTGAGATATACAAAAATAGAATCTATTTATTATACATACAGTGATTGATACAAATGTTGACAGTGTGATGGACTCCGGACACCCCGACTGGGTATCTCTGCCAAGAAGCTGCTTCCTAAGCTCTGGAACACGAGATCCGTGAATCTGGCTATAGTTACCCCAAGAACTAGACAGTGCCAGTTTTAGAGTAAACCAGAATAAGAACTGCTTTTTCAAACACAGGCACAAAGAGATATACACTGTGGGACAACCCCCGCTCCACATACACACATACATCCCATAATAGGTTGATCTTAAGGCAGACAGAAACAATAGAACAATTGGATACAGGTACTTAACAATAACAAACCCCACCCCACCTCACTATCTAGCAAGGGTCTATGAGAGACTCCAACAATATTCAAGCAATCTGAAAAGTCAAATTGTTTATCTTTATATATTTCTTGAGGGATATTGTTCAGAATTATTATTGTCCCAAGTAAAAGAGGCCCTTCATTCTTTCAACACAAACCACACATATAGAACCCAGGATAACCGGGGTAACACGAAATGCTGAGTCCTGTGTGGTTGTACAGCGAGTCTGATTAGTGCAGACCCAACTGGGGTTCTTGGTCACCCTTTGCCCCTAATAGACACAGGGTGACTTACACATAAGAGGGGCCGGGGAAGCTGGACTTTTACGAATCTCCCTCAGTACCTTTGAATTTCCCATGGCTTTGGGAAACACATTATCAGACACTAATCTCTACCTATCTACTTATTAGCATATACTTTTCACTTTTTAATGTATATATATATATATATATATATATATATATATATATATCATTTTTTTTTAGATTAACACCTGTCGACATGTATGTTCACTTCTCACGGAATGAGGCCATATGTACTGGTTTGCCTTCCGACTGCCTTCCCAACTCTTCCCTCCCCTCCTCCCCCTTTGGAATGGGTGCTTCATCTTTGCCATGACCCCAGATCAGACTTCTGCCCTGGTGCGTTCATTCATTACACCCCCCAAATGCTGGGTATATTTTTGATGCCGACATGTGTAAGTGATGAGGCAAAATTGTTTATTTCTTTTTTCTTTGAGATTTCATGTATTTTTATACAAACCCACATGTTATACATTTACAGGTAATTCTTTGGCTTTAAGCTCCTGATGAGTGGACAGGGATCCATGAAACGTGTAGAGCTACTTAGATGCATAGTTGCAACATTTAGTGACGACCATGTACTTTTTTACCAAATATATCTTATTACTATTATAACAATGTCTTTACTATATGTATTTTTTGTGTCAGCCTTTTTTGTATACATGTCTGCATCATATTTGTAACTGCTGTCAAGTGTTTGCTTTAACCATTAGGGATGGAGGCACTGTATTTTCTTGGGATCATATTCCTGTCTTTGAAATTAAATATAAGTGCAGCTGATTTTTAATATAACACACAATACATTTCAGGTTCTTATAATATTTTATTCACATTCCAGCTGATATATAGCTGTGGATAGATAACATGAAAAGTCTAGTATTTAGTTGGCAGCCTGGGTGCTGGCGATCCAGGAGTTGTAGTTGCAGACCTTGGTGTAGACACCGGGGTAGTTCCTCTGGGCACAGCCGTATCCCCAGGAGACAACACCCTGGAGCTGTCCATTGCAGACCACAGGGCCACCAGAGTCACCCTGAGAAAAGAAAAAAATATGTTTAAATTTAGAAAGTCATGTTATCATTAAAGGACTCTCCAAACACAATTGAGACAAAGAGGTTCTCATTCCAAAGTCTATTCTTCTTGACATTTTATTGCATATATTATTCATTAAATATTGAACACAGATATCTAGGCAAATCCAACTTTCCTGACAGCAAACCACTTATACATTTCTTAGGGTACAACATGTGCAGAGACATGTTCAACGTTTCATAAAGTTAATAGCTCTAATATTTGAACATGAAACATATTAGCGAAGTTACCTGGCAGGAATCCTTGCCACCTTCCAAGTATCCAAGACAGATCATGTTGCCAGTGATCTCACCAGGGTAAGCATTGCTACACTGGGAAGCAGTCAGAATGGGGGCATTTAGACACTGCAGGAGGTCAGGGTAGTTGGCTGCAGAAAAGAAGAGACATAATAAATTACATAGAAATAAATGGATGAGTGAAAATGTTGATTATACTAGGAAGTAAAGCAAAGATGAAGCCTCTAAGCGGCTGTTAGTCAACCAGTTTAGGGAAAGGTCTTAAGTAACTGTTAGCTGAATTTGGTATGCTCACACCAAGCTAGACCCCAATTACGCCTAAAGCTTTTTTTTTCTCAGATTCTTCCCTATATTTATCCATATTCCTTGGATAAATATAGATTATGGAATTGTTAAAAACCGTGCATTTCATTTCTTTTTTTTGCCATCTGTGTGTGATTGGGGAGATTTTTTTCTTGCTTCCTGTCCTGTAGGAATACCAGGAAGATGGAGGACATCTCTTCAAAGTGAGAAGAAATCCCCACTCATACCATTGGATGATTTACCTTATATTCCTCTTCTGGTGACAGCTAAAAATTTTGCATATAACTTCACATTTAGGGCAGTGCTATTGAACACCAGGGAAAAATAGAGCGAGAGAAAATCCCAAGTGGAGACACAGACAGCAATACAATCCCTTCAACATTTTATCTAGAAGAAAATATCCTCGCTTTAGATACACTTTAGCTTAACAAGTGGCTAAGGAGATTAATGGTCAGTTATACAACTGCCTTGACTTACTTCCACTGCTGAGAGTGTTGCCCCATCCGGAGATCAGGCAGCTGGACCCGGCAGCAGCACAGCCACTGGGCAGAGACACAGTCTTGACGTAGGAGTTGAGGGTGGCAGGGGAAGCTAGCTTGATCAACAGAATGTCATTGTCCAGGGTTCTGGAGTTGTAGCTTCCATGTCTGATGACCTTGGCAGAGTTGATGAACTGTTCGGTGCCCTCAGAAGAAGCAATGTTGTGTTCTCCCAGTCTGACCTGAAGGCTCCTGGATAGACATAAAGAGTGTGCAATGAAGTTATGGAATCCAGATCTACTATCTAATCTGCATTGGACATTTAAGAGTGATGTAGGCTGAAAATAGTTACTTTTCTATCCATTTAATCCAAACTCGGGGCACAAAGTTTTCATTTAAATTTATATTTTTTTGAAGAGTCAGACAAATATCCAAAAAGTTACATCCCCTAAACATACAGAGGAAGCATGATGATTGAATCTGAGGTCTATATTTCATAGTGGTAAGCTAAGCTATGTGTCACGATTACACATACATATGTGACTGAATGAGAAGGTGATCACTATTCACTGTGGATGTTAAAAGTTTCAATATCAACACGCTTAGAGGATCCGCTGTCTACAAGTCCTACAAAAGGATATATAAATCAACATTGTGTGGACAATGTTTCCTTCTAGTCTATGTTTGGGAAAGCAGCCCTCAGCATTGGGAATCTGGCAAACTTTACAATTAAATGTTTTTTCATCTTACTAGTATATGCTTGTTGTTTGAAGTTTGAATAAAATTATGTAATGTCCACCGCTATCGAGATTTTACTTTATTAACACTAATTTGGTCAACATTATCATGTCGAATAGAGCTCCATGTTTACTTTTAAGTCCCATAAAATTATCCTGTGACAAATGTATAACTTTCTGCCTTGTATACAGTGTATGTCGGCAATAGAGGCTACACTCAACATTCAGTGAAGGAGAAGTTGAAATGTTTTTGCATTATTTTCCATTTTCTTTGAAAGTGAGTTTGCCAGGACAGAAATATGGATGCTGCCTACGATTTCCAGCATAAATGGCAGTGAGAGAGGTTTGGAATGTCTATAAGACCACCAGGGATGCTTACAGAATTGCATCAGCAGTTTTGTTTTTTTTTCTGTAAGAGAATTTATACCATGGGAATAAGGAGGACCATGGTTCATGGTAAGCACTATGGATAGTCTTAGGCTGACCATAGACAGATCGGAATTCAGCTGGTTCAGCAGGAACTGGCCAAATTTCTATCCATGAATGGCCATTCGCATTCATGGGAAGCCGATCTACATGTCAACTTTTCATGAATAGACTTGTTGGTATATTTTCACTTAGTCAGCTCATGTAGCCAATCAGCTGCAGCGCTGATCGGTATATGCTGACATTGGGAGAGTCCCGCCCTCAGAATGCAATGACACAGCAGGGAGGACATCCAAATACACCTTGAATATGTGAATGGGAAACTTAGTTCAGTCTTTTTTTTTGTTCAGCCAACTGGCTAAATGAAAAAAAAAAGAAAACGAAGCCATGTATAGCTAACTTTTTTATTTGTCCCAACTTGTCACTTTTGTAGGACAACTCGGTCTGCATGTCAATAGGGTGAAGAATATAAAAATTGAAATAAAAAAGGAAAGTATACTTAATATTTAATGACATGTAATAATCTAATGCAATACCAGAATTAAATATTTTTGTGATAGTAATCTTTTAATATAAAGTAAATCAAGAAATCAGACCAACCAGTCAGCCCCTCTATAATCAAACTAACCATACAGCCAGCCAGTTAGACAATTATGACTCCAAACTATCCTAGTACAAACTGTTGCCATCACAATTCTACTTACGCCTTGTAGCAGTGAGCAGCGGAGATCACCCACAAGGAGTTGAGGAGGGCTCCACCACAGAAGTGATATCCAGAGTTCAGAGATACCTGGTAAGGGACGGAGTTCTTGGCGCAGGTGTAACCTCCAACGATCTTATCATCATCCAAAGCAGCTGGGAATAAAATACACGGTGTCATTCAGAAACTCTATGTAAAACTATTAAGACCAGCAAAACTACAAAATAAGAAGTACTTTGTGCATTTGTTAGCATCTATATTGCTGCATACAAGGATTTTTCCTTTTAAGTAAAGGTAAAGAGGACTCACCAGCTGCTCCGAGGAGCACACAGATCAGAAGGAGTTTCATGGTGTTTAGGTGACCAGTGAGTGACCATTTGGACTGTAACATGGGTATTTATATGTTTAGCTGCATGCCACCTATCTGTGTCAGTATGTGTAAACTTCTGTTAATGTATAGACAATATTTTCAAAATATACCTAAAATGGGTACATTTATCAGCAACCTTGAGATAAGGTTTTGGTCATGGAAGGAAAACTTTATCAAATGTAAATGTAATTTTTCACTCTACATATCCACAGGAAACGTGTACAGATTATAGTTACATTGGTCCTCAAAGACAAATTAAGTTGTTACAGTGGTAAAAAAAAAAAAAAAATTAGGAAAAATATTCTATGCTATTATAATTATTTTCTATGCAGAATCAGAAGTTCATTTACACCTATCTTATTTAGGACAGTATACAATCACATATATGCATAAAAAAAATATTTTTATTTTATTTTTTCCTTTCATGGTTATGTTATTGATGAACTTTGTAGTATACTACTTTATTAATATCAGATTATATTTTATTTTTTTTTAATTATTACTTTTGTCACTACAGTCTTTGATTTAAATGTATATCAACTTAAATGACAGTTCTCTCATATGATAGAAAAGGCTGACATTTTATGAAAGCCAATCTCTGGACAGATACACTATAAAAGATACATATTAATGCAGCTCTATATTCATTAATACATCCGGAAACTGATTTTATTTAATTGCAAGCAGTGTAAATATCTGAATGTAACTTGGTATCAGGCATTAACAGTCCCTGTACAGCAGAGCTTAGAGAAGGGTAGAGAGAAGCAGCACAGTACACCAATCAGATGTGCCACAGTACAAGGAGGCAGTCCAATCACAGGGTGCGGGTGGGAAGGAGACCCTTAAGTGCTACTCCAGGTCGGAGACTCAAAAAATGCTAAAGTCATGGAAGAACCTAGTAAAGGATTCCCCCTTCAAATTCACAGCCACTTGGGCCTGCTGAATCCATTAATGCACCACTCATCATTACTAAAGCTTTTTGCTTTTTTACTCCCATGTTTAACCTCTCAATGGGAAAATGATCATCATGCCTGATTCTATACACACACACACACACACACACACAAACCTTTTGGGGGATTCAGCTGGTCCATTTTTTCTCTTTACGTTTAACATGTCTTTCATTCCCAATCTCTTCATTCCCCTACTATTAATTCCTATTAAACCCCAAGTGCCACCCCCTTTTTTTTTAATTCAGCCCCAGCTAGGAGGGTTTCATTAGCCATTGTATTTTGTCTCCTTTTTGCACTCCTTATATCCCTGGCAAACCCTCCTACCTCAACTAAACATGCTTTTAACATGGCTCCCCAAATCATCACGGATGGTGAAAAATGTTGCATTTCATTTGGAAATCAAGATCCCAGAGTCTGGAGGAAGACTGGGAGGCACAGAATCCAAGTGGGGTCTAGTGTGAAGTTTCCACAGTTAGTGATGATTTGGGGAGCCATGTCATCTGCTGTTGTTGGTCAACTACCAGGACATTATAGAGCACTTCATGCTTCCCTCTGCTGACCAGCTTTATGGAAATGCTGATTTCATTTTTCAGCAGGACTTGGCACCTGCCCACACTGACAAAAGTACAAATACCTGGTATAATGATCATGGTATCACTGTGCTTGATTGGCCAGCAAACCTGCCTAACCTAAGCCCCATAAAGAATCTGTGGGGTATTGTCAAGAAGAGGATGAGAGACACCAGACCCTACAATGCAGATGAGCTGAAGGCCGCTATTAAAGCAACCTGGGCTTCCATAACACCACAGCAGTACCACAGGCTGATCGTCTCCATGTCACGCCACGTTGATGCAGTAATTCTTGCAAAAGGAGCGCCGACCAAGTATTGAGTGTGTACTATACTGTATGTAGCACTGTCCCTGCCACTGAAGGGCTTGCTGTTTGATTAGGGTACAGTTCACACATTCATCCTTACTGCCAATTGGTTTTTAGTATTAATTGTGGAACTTTTGTGGATACTCCGACTGGAACTATATATATATGGAAAAGGTTAAGTCTCCTTGCTCTTTCTCCAGCAATAGACTTGGTGATCTACTTTATCTTCAGAATACTCTCTAGCATCCCCTTTACTAAGACCCATCCACTGTCACCACTGACTCTTCTAGCTACATGGTTAGATAGTTAGTCAGGTTAAAAAAAGGCACAAGTCCATCTAGCTCAACCAATAAACAACACAAAAAAAAAACAGTAAAGAAAACCAAACCATACAATCCCATATACACAATCCTATACCTGCAGTTGATCCAGAGGAAGGTGAAAAAAACCCAGCAAAGCATGATCCAATTTTCTACAGCAGGGGAAAAAAATCCTTCCTGATCCCCCCAGAGGCAATCGGATATTCCCTGGATCAACTTTACCTATAAATATTAGTACCCAGTTATATTATGTACACCCAGGAAAGAATCCAGGCCTTTTTTAAAGCAATCTAGTGAGCTGGCCAGAACCACCTCTAGAGGGAGTCTATTCCACATTTTCACAGCTCTTTCGGTGAAGAAATCTTTCCATATTTGGAGACAAAATCTATTTTTCTCAACACCAAGCTCACTATATGGACCCCTTATGTATTTATACATGTTGATCATATCCCCCTAATCTCCTCTTATCTAGAGAGAATTCAAATTATAAATTCAGGTAAAATAAATTCAGTTCCCTTAATCCTTTCTCATAGCAGAGTCCCTCAATGCCTCTTATCAGTTTGGTTGCCCTTCTCTGCACTTTCTCCAGTTCCCCGCCCCCCCAACCCCCCTTCCCATGTCAGGGCCTTTGACACAGATCTGTACCCCCGCTACTCCATTCTAGTCAGCTTCACAGGACCTCCAGGTTCTTTTGCTCTCTAGCTCTTTAGGCCTTCAGGTCAACCACCTGAGGTCGCATGGCACGTCTACAGAGGAAGAGGCAGCCCCCCTCCCTCTGGGACTCTGCTCCCCAGCTGAAAGACCCTGAGCACATGTGACATTTATACAGTATCCAGGACATACAACGATGCACTTTTCCTCGGCCAAATCACCAGAGCTGTACTAAATGCCTGTGCACCCATTAGTCAGGTTTCCTCCCACTGTCCATTATGCTTCCCTATTGGACCAATGTGAAATACTCTTCAGACCGAGCTGACCTGAGCACACTGGGCAGACCTCACTAGCAGATCCTGCTCTCTGGTAGGCAGAGAACAGGATAGATTTACCAGCATTCCCTCTGGTAAGCAGAAGGGATTCAAAACTACACTCTCTCTCTAGCACCTACCTAGGAGGTTGCTAAATGTACATGGACATACTTTTCAGTAAGCCAAAATTTCTGTATTAAAAATCCTTTTTTTATTGGTCTTATTTATTATTCTAAATTTCTGAGATACTGAATTTTGAGTTTTCACTATCCGTAAGCCATGAAAAAAAGAAATGTTTGAAATATATTACTCATCATACTTATCAGTTTCACTTTTTGAATTGAATTACTGAAATAAATTAACTTTTTGATGATATTAAAATTTTAGGAGATGTATATATATATATATATATATATATATATATATATATATATATATATATATATATATATATGTATATAATTTTTTTTTAATCTTCAAATACCCTCTTACTTATCTAATGATTTGGTCTTTGCCCAGTTATCTGATGTTCAGTGTCAGATGAACGATTGACACATGTTGTCTTTCTCTGTTCCTCGTAGCGACAGCCCCTGAGCAGGCAATTTTACTTATCTGTGTTACTCCTACTACTACTTATTGCAACACACTACTTGTGTAACTACATAATCAACATATTTTTCTACTGTATGGTCCAAAAATGTTTTCAATAAATTTTTAGGAAGTTAGTAAAGAGAACCAACAATTTTATTTTCTGTTCACCACTTGCCACCCATGTAATTCAAACACTATATTGTCAAAAGTATTGGGACAACTGCCTTCACACTAGTGATTGACCGATATTATTTTTTCATTGCCGATACCAATACCGATATTTTGGTCATCGCATATCAGTATCGGCCGATATGGGCCGATATTTTCGTACATTTAAAAAACATTTTTTTTTATTTTTTCTACTTCACAGGTACTTGTGAAGGGATCTGGGGGTCTAAAAGACCCAAAACCCCTCCTTTGCACGCCAAGTTTGACTGTTTTGAATGCTGTCATTTTTTTTTTATCTGGCGCCAGTATCCAGAAGTAATGTCATGACATCACTTCCGGGTACTGGTGCCAGATAAAAAAAATGGACACCCTATCAGAGCTGAATGTGGCTTTGATCGGGGTCTTCGGTGGCCATGCAGGCTGGTTGCCTGGGTCTCCCGGAGGGACAGGAAACCCGGGACAGGAAACCCTGGGCCACGGAAGGCGGCGGGAGGGGGGGAAGTCCCCTCCCGCTCCTTGTAATGACAGCCGAGTGGCTTCTCAGCCGCATCGGTTGTCATTACAAGACAGCCGACCGTTGTCTATGGACGTCGGTACCGGGGTGATGCCTCAAGCACTTTGCCGATAATCAGTCCTTCCTTACTTCACACGCAGATGAACTTTAATGGCGTATTAGTCCAATTGTTTCAACATTGAGTTAGCCCACCCTTTGCAGCTATAACAGATTCATCTCTTTTGGGAAGGCTGTCCAATAAACTTGCTCACCAATGCCTTTATGGTCCTTGCTTTGTGCACTGGCCCAAATCATTTGGTGGAGGATGGATTAAGGTGTGGGGTTGTTTTTCAGGGGTTGGGCTTGGCCTCTTAGTTTCAGTGAAGGAAACTTTTAAGGCATCAACAAACCAAAACATTTTGGATGATTTCATGCTCCCAACTTTGTGGAAACAGTTTGGGGATGGCCCCTTCCTGTTCCAACATGACTACACACCATTGCATAAAGCAAGACATGGATAAGCGACTCTGGAGTGGAAGAACTTGACTGGCCTTCACAGAGTACTGACCTCAACCTGATAGAACACTTTTAGGATGAATTAAAACAGAGACTGTGAGCCTGGCCTTCTCTTCGAACATCAGTGTCTGACCTCATAAATGCACTTCCGGATGAATGGTCAAGCATTCCCATAGACACACGCCTAAACCTTGTGGACATCCTTCCCAGAAGAGTTGAAGCAGTTAGAGCTGCAAAGGGTGGGCCACCTCAATATTGAACCCTACAGATTAAGACTGGGATACCATTAAAGTTCATGTGCGTGTCAAAGCAGGTGTCCCAATACTTTTGAAAATATAGTGTATGTGCATCGGCAAAGAGGGTGGGCTTCAACACCCACACTCCGCACATATGCTGAGCACGCTCACTGCACATTGCCAGCAGAGCGATCTTGGTCTCTAGTCATGATCAGCAGGTGGCAGTAGGTTCCATATCATCACGGAAACAGCCAATACCAGTGGTCATGTGATCAGGAAGTATGTCCTATCCCCCAGGGCATAAGGACTCACTTAAATCAGAATTAAAGTCAGAAAAAAATTACAAGCAAGCAGATCCTTGATTGGAGAAGAGACATGCAGTGTCTCTTTGCAGAAAAAAAGATGAATAAAAAACTGACCAGCCTATTCACAATCTTGTGCAGAATGTACATGTGCAGCTCAGCTTACATTTCCACCACATTGACAGTGTGCCAAGATTAATGACTCTCATGCATGAGAGGAAGTGACATCATTCCATGCTTACAAATCAAGATTGCCCAATATCTGCATCCAGAAGATGCCAAGGAGAACATGGCGGCGCAGGCAGAGGACTTCACAGATATCAGACCTCTGGAGTAGAGGTGAGTAATCCTGGGTTGAGTTCCGCTTTAATGGAATGCCAGGTCTGGGTGGGAAGGGGTTAAGGTATGATTTACTGGCTCTAAGTAGGTATATGGATCATTAGCTTTGGCTTTTCATGGACTGCTTTTCATTGCTCCTATAAAACTCAATGCATTATCTGTCCTCCACACATTTCGTACAAACATATTTTTATTTAAATACAGCACTCTACTGGGGTTGGATACTATGCTGAGCATGTTCCTTTTTATGTTTAGTTTTGCTTTAAAAGATGTAACTCAATGACTAAAACTTCATATAAACTATAACGTGTTAACATAATTTCAAAAAGTAATTAATAAAAAAGAGCAGTGCTTGGTGTACAATCAATATTATAAATATAACATATTATGCTCAATACTTTAAAAATTGGAATCACAAATAAAGATTCTTGCATCAATCATTTTCCAACTAAAATATGTGAAAAAACATTCTATTTGTGATTAATCATTATCTTGTGTATTTCCACCACTGTGTTCTATTTATTCCTTGTGACCATCACCAGTTGTGCTCTCACCTGGACTTGATGACTTTACATATTTATGTTAGGTCAGTTGCGCTTTCGTCTGCATGCCAGCCAGCATGCAGCAATGTATCTAGTAATAAGAATTGGAATATAAACTTCATAAATTGATGCAAGAGACTGTATTTGTGATTCCAATTTTAAAAGTATTGGGCATAATTATGATATTTTTATAATATTGATTGGGAGTTTAATAAAAGACCACATAGATGAGTTCTTGCTGGAAAAAAACATTTTAAGCAAAAGTCAACATGAATTCATGAGAGACAGAAGTTGTCAGACAAATGTGATTTCTTTTTATGAGGAGGTAAGTAAAACATTGGACAGAGGGATGGCTATGGACGTAGTATACATGGATTTTGCAAAAGCATATTACACAGTTCTCCACACATGGCTAATGTATAAGGAAAAGTCTACAGGCTTGGAAAAATCAGTTTGTAAATTAATAGAAAACTGGCTAAAATATAGAATTCAGAGAGTAGTGGTTAATGATTCTTACTCTAAATGGTCTAAGGTTATCAGTGGTGTACCCCAAGGCTCAGTGATGGGACCCTTACTTTTTAATATCTTTATAAATTATATAGGGTCTAGGATGAAAAGCACCATTTCAGTCTTTGCAGATGACACCAAGCTTTGCAGTGGAATAACTTCCAACTTACAAGCTGACCTCAATGCACTGTTTCATTGGGCAACTATGTGGCAAATGAGGTTTAATGTTGATAATGTAAAGTTATGCACTTGGGGGCTAAGAATATGCATGCATCATACATACTAGGTGGAGTAGAACTGGGGGAATCCATAGCGGAGAAGGATCTGGGTGTTCTGGTAGATCATAAGCTTAATAATAGCATGCAATGCCAAGCTGCGGTTTCCAAAGCAAACAAAGTCCTTTTTTGTATTAGGAGAGGTATGGACTCCAGAGAGAGAGATCATTTTGCCCCTGTACAAATCATAAATAAGACCTCATCTGGAATATGCAGTTCAGTTTTTGGCACCAGTTCTTAAAAAGGATATCAGGGAATTGGAGAAAGTGCAGAGAAGGGCAACCAAACTGATAAGAGGCATGGAGGAGCTCAGCAATGAGAAATGATTAGAGGAACTGAATTTATTTTCTCTGGAGAAGAGGAGATTAAGGGGGGATAAGATCAACATGTATAAATACAGAAGGGGTCCATATAGTGAAATTGGAGTTGAGTTGTTCACTTTAAGGTCAATACAAAGGACAAGGGGGCACTATTTACGTCTAGAGGAAAACAGATTTTGTCTCCAAATACGGAAAGGTTTCTTCACCGTAAGAGCTGTGAAAATGTGGAATAGACTCCCTCCAGAGGTGGTTCTGGCCAGCTCACTAGATTGCTTTAAAAAAGGTCTGGATTCATTCCTGGGTGTACTTAATATAAGTGGGTACTAATTTTTTAGGTAAAGTCGATCCAGGGAATTTTCAATTGCCTCTCGGGTGATCAGGAAGGAATATTTTTCCCCTGCTGTAGCAATTCGGATCATGCTTTGCTGGGGTTTTTCGCCTTCCTCTGGATCAACTGAGGGTATAGGATTGTGTATATGGGATTGTATGGTTGGGTTTTCAATACTGTTTTTTTTTTTTTTGTTGGTTGAACCAGATGGACTT
Source organism: Pelophylax lessonae (assembly GCF_965119305.1). Lineage (NCBI taxonomy): Eukaryota > Metazoa > Chordata > Amphibia > Anura > Ranidae > Pelophylax > Pelophylax lessonae. The sequence continues at coordinate 34,739,568 of NC_138776.1, read as the reverse complement.
GTGTCTTTTTTCAACCTGACTAACTATGTAACTATGAATATGCATGCATCATACATACTAGGGTGAGTACAACTGGGGGAGTCAATGGTGGAATGGGATCTGGGTGTTCTGGTGGATCATAAGCTTACTAATAGCATACAATGCCAAGCTGTGGTTTCTAGAGCTAGAAAAATCCTTTCTTGTATAAGGAGAGGCATGGACTCCAGAGAGAGAGATATAATTTTGCCCCTGTACAAATCATTAGTAAGACCTCATCTGGAATATGCAGTTCAGTTTTGGGCACCAGTTCACGAAAAGGGTATTAAGGAACTGGTGAAAGTACAGAGAAGAGCAACCAAACTGGGTACCAACATTTATAGGTAAAGGTAATCAACGGAATATCCGGTTTCCTGTTAGGGGATCAGTAAGGAAACTTTTTCCCCCGCTGGAGCAAATTGGATCATGCTTTATTGTTTTTTTTTTTTTTTTACTTCCTCTGGATCAACTGTGGGTATAGGATTGTATATTCAACCAGATTAACTATGTAACCATGTAACTATATTGTCACCATATAGACTTGCTCACATCCATGTTTGGATTGTTCTTCAGAGAGCATTTGACATGCAATGAGGAAGCATCTGGGTTGATTTACAAAAGGCAAATAGACTGTGCACTCTGCAAGTGCAATTGCTCCAGAGATTAGAAAATGAGGTAGCGCTTCACTTTGCAAACAATACCCAATCACATGCAAGGAAAATAAAGAAAACAGCATTTTTGCTTGCACATGATTGGATGATGGAAGTCAGCAGAGCTTCTGCTCATTTACTAAACTCTGGAGCAACTGTTCTTTCTAATTAGCCTTTACTAAATTAACCCCATTGTGTTGCCTCCTTACCACCTACTTTAACCCCTTGGATGCCACACAATCAACTCCATTGGGTCATAATCAGCAGGCGTAGAGGGGATCCTGCAACAACTGCAAAGCAAACAATCACAGCCAGGTGGTGATGCCACCTGGTGACCCCGCCCCTTGTGACATCATCAACCCAGCATACCCCATTCAGTGACATCACAACGAGGCAGGCTCACCCACTGATGTCATCGAATTACTCCACCCCTTAGCTATATAGGAACTGTAAGACGGAGGAGCAGGCAGTCCGTGGGAAGCGTTTAACAAGGACAGAGGTTTTTTTTTCTTTTTTTCGGCAGGCAGCGTGAGATGGATCAGGGGACATTGTCAAATTCTTATTTACTGACTTTATTCCCTTTTTACACACTTTTTGTGAAAGGGTAGGATACTCATTCACATAGGGGGGGGGGGCTGGGATCTGGGAGCCCCCTTGTTAAAAGGGGCTTCCAGATTATGATAAGCCCCTTCCCACAGACCCACACAACCACTGGCCATGGTTGTGGGAATGAGGCCTTTGTCCCCATCAAAATGGGGACAAGGTGCTTTGGGGTGGGAGGCAGAACCCCTCCTACCCCAAAGCACCCACCCCCCATGTTGAGAGCATGTGGCCTGGTATGGTTCTGGCGGGAACGGTGCTCGCATGTCCCCCATCTTTCCTAAACCTGCTGGGCTGCATGCTCAGAAAAATAATTGGTATAGATTTTGAGGGGACCCCATGCTGTTTTTTTGGGGGGGCATGGGGTTTCCCTCAGAATAAAAACCAGACCTGAAGGCCCACGCTGTTTTTTTTCTGAATTTTCAGCTGTCAGTGGGGAAGCCAGTTGGCAGCTGATGATTCATCGGTTGTTAAGGATGCAGTGGCCGGCTTCCCAGCCCGCTGCTTAACAACCAGCTTTTCTTCACACAGAATTTGAGTCAGTCAATCATTTATCAACCAATCCGAATTCCAATTGTTCTGAAAATTCTAAATTCGTTACAGAATAAATAAATGAAACAAATTTTAACGAATTTCAACAAAATTTGTTACTATTTAATTTGGAGATTTAAATACATCTGAATCTCTGAATAACAAAAACTTAGTCTGAATTTTTATTCAGACTGAAACAAATTGAATATGTCTAGTAATTAATCACTGCAAAATGTCTTTAAAACAAATAAGTTAACTCCTTCCCACCCTTTATTTTAGCTAATATACTAGGGGTATGAAGTTCTGTCCGATCATATGACTCTTGAGATTGGCGGTCCCATTGGTCACATGATTATGGGCTGGTCCTGTTGGCTCCTGATCATTACTAGAGACAAGGAGACGTCTTTGACAGGTTGGTCGCTGTGCTGGGAATGTACAGTGAGGGTGTTCTCAGTATAGAAACCTCTGTCACCCATGGATGCAAATGTTTGGTGTTTTAGGAGTTGAAGCCCACCCTCTTTGCAACAGGTTAGGTTTATTTGGCAGAGGGAATTTAAAATGTAGGTGAATTGCACTAATTGCAGAGAATATTGCGATATAAATGGGGTATAAAGCTGTTATATTTTGTTCTGGCAGGACCAGCTGAAATAAACTTATTAAACAGATATAATGAAATCCTTTTGATTGTATACTAAAAACAACATTTCGGGGAAAGAGGGCTTGGCCATTGAAACACACGTCAGTTAATGCAAAACTGAGTCAGTGACAGAGGATGACTTTATGGTCGTTTATTAGTCATTTGTATCTAGTGATATAAAAGGATCAAAACTAGGGATGGGCCGAAAACAGTGAACCCCATTGAAGTCTATAGGAGCTGAACAGGAAAAATCAAAAGTGCCCATTTTGAAGGTTTACATGCAAGCCCCAAAGCACCCCCCCCCCCCCGAGTTGAGGGCATGTGGCCTGGTATGGTTCAGGCGGGGGGGCACTCGCTTGCCCCCCCCCTTTCCTGACCTGCCAGGCTGCATGCCCAGATAAGGGTCTGGTATAGATTTTGGGGGGGACCATTTTTTAAAATTTTGGCGAGGGGTTTCCCTAAAATCCATAGCAGACCACAAGGTCTGAACGGCTGAACAGGAAAATGTTCGGCCCAAACTCATGATCGGGCCAAACTGTTCGCCCAACCCTAATCAAAATGGGGATGTGTTGTGTTTTACATACTGGTTTCAAGTGATCTTGTGAATATTATACGTTTTTTTAAGGCCGGTTAACTCTCTGTTTTGTTTTTGGTCCAGTTTGAAGATTTTCCCAGTCCTGCGACAGCTAAAATACAGAGAACACTACTGTCTGATTGGGTTCTATTGGGGCATGTGAAGGAGCGTTTAGGCCCCTTTCAAATGGGCTGTCTGATCGGGTCAGTCAGTCAGTTTTTCAGGCAGACCAGATCGGACCGTGCACTCTCCCCTATGCAGCAGCCAATGCCAGCGGTGACGGGTCCACTGCCATCCGCCACTATCTGATCCAATCCTGTCTACAAAATCCAGAGGAATGGTGTTCCTATTTTCCATCCGTAGCATTGGATAGGTTAGAGTGAAGACGGACTGGCGGTACATTTTCACCCAACTTCCCCATAGAGGAGAGCAGGACTGTGTTTGTCTCCACTCTGCACAGTGAGCAAAGACAGACCTGTCATCCACCTGCTCAGCGGGGATCAGTGGAGAAACAGAGGCGCCTGTGTGGAAGGGGCCTAACAAGCCAGGACAGTACAAATATCCCCCAAATTAGCCTTCTTTTGAAAGTAGACATTCCAAGGGATTTAGTAAGGAGCATGGTGAGAGTTTTTGAAGTTATCATTTTTTTTACTGCTTTTTTATTTTTATTTTTTTTAACTAAACAGTTCCCTAGCTGGTCCAAATATGAGGTAGCTGAGATTTGAGCTACTTAAAAGCCATCACAATGTATAGTCAGGGACTTGGAAGACTTTAGCATGGGCATTTATGCAGAGTGGTTGTTTATTACAGTCATGTGTACCTTAGTGGTTTTGGCAGAATTTATTTAGCAGACTAAATTTTAAGCTAAATCACACATTTTGGTCTATCTATGTTGAAATGCTTGACCCAACCGTACACACCTAAACATAAACTAACACTGTATATATAAAAAACATTACCGCCATTTGGCTGAATGAGCGGGTCTATTCGTTTAGGTTAGTTGATGCCAACAGTTCTGGGAATTTAGCTATTGTAGTGTGGCAGAACTTGCAGAGTATTTTTGCTTAAATGTCTTCCTTAAAAGAGTGTTAAGTGATCAATGATATGTTTGTAAGATTGTATCTCAATAATTACCTATGTTGTGAAATTAAATGTTAATGCAAACAGAGAACAGGGATCGTGGGACTTTAAATAAGGCAGGTCAAGAACTGAGATATACAAAAATAGAATCTAAACGTAATAATTTATTATACATACAGTGATTGATACAAATGTTGACAGTGTGATGGACTCCGGACACCCCGACTGGGTATCTCTGCCAAGAAGCTGCTTCCTAGGCTCTGGAACACGAGATCCGTGAATCTGGCTATAGTTACCCCAAGAACTAGACAGTGCCAGTTTTAGAGTAAACCAGAATAAGAACTGCTTTTTCAAACACAGGCACAAAGAGATATACACTGTGGGACAACTCCCGCTCCACATACACACATACATCCCATAATAGGTTGATCTTAAGGCAGACAGAAACAATAGAACAATTGGATACAGGTACTTAACAATAACAAACCCCACCCCACCTCACTATCTAGCAAGGGTCTATGAGAGACTCCAACAATATTCAAGCAATCTGAAAAGTCAAATTGTTTATCTTTATATATTTCTTGAGGGATATTGTTCAGAAATATTATTGTCCCAAGTAAAAGAGGCCCTTCATTCTTTCAACACAAACCACACATATAGAACCCAGGATAACCGGGGTAACACGAAATGCTGAGTCCTGTGTGGTTGTACAGCGAGTCTGATTAGTGCAGACCCAACTAGGGTTCTTGGTCACCCTCTGCCCCTAATAGACACAGGGTGACTTACACATAAGAGGGGCCGGGGGAAGCTGGAATTTTACGAATCTCCCTCAGTACCTTTGAATTTCCCATGGCTTTGGGGAACACATTATCGGACACTAATCTCTACCTATCTACTTATTAGCATATACTTTTCACTTTTTAATGTATATATATATATATATATATATATATATATATATCATTTTTTTAGATTAACACCTGTCGACATGTATGTTCACTTCTCACGGAATGGGTCCATATGTACTGGTTTGCCTTCCGACTGCCTTCCCAACTCTTCCCTCCCCTCCTCCCCCTTTGGAATGGGTGCTTCATCTTTGCCATGACCCCAGATCAGACTTCTGCCCTGGTGCGTTCATTCATTACAACTCCCCCCCAAATGCTGGGTATATTTTTGATGCCGACATGTGTAAGTGATGAGGCAAAATTGTTTATTTCTTCTTTCTTTGAGATTTCATGTATTTTTATACAAACCCACATGTTATACATTTACAGGTAATTCTTTGGCTTTAAGCTCCTGATGAGTGGACAGGGATCCATGAAACGTGTAGAGCTACTTAGATGCATAGTTGCAACATTTAGTGACGACCATGTTTTACCGAATATATCTTATTACTATTATAACAATGTCTTTACTATATGTATTTTTTGTGTCAGCCTTTTTTGTATACATGTCTGCATCATATTTGTAACTGCTGTCAAGTGTTTGATTTAACCATTAGGGATGGAGGCACTGTATTTTCTTGGGATCATATTCCTGTCTTTGAAATTAAATATAAGTGCAGCTGATTTTTAATATAACACACAATACATTTCAGGTTCTTATAATATTTTATTCACATTCCAGCTGATATATAGCTGTGGATAGATAACATGAAAAGACTAGTATTTAGTTGGCAGCCTGGGTGCTGGCGATCCAGCTGTTGTAGTTGCAGACCTTGGTGTAGACACCGGGGTAGTTCCTCTGGGCACAGCCGTATCCCCAGGAGACAACACCCTGGAGTTGTCCATTGCAGACCACAGGGCCACCAGAGTCACCCTGAGAAAAGAAAAAAATATGTTTAAATTTAGAAAGTCATGTTATCATTAAAGGACTCTCCAAACACAATTGAGACAAAGAGGTTCTCATTCCAAAGTCTATTCTTCTTGACATTTTATTGCATATATTATTCATTAAATATTGAACACAGATATCTAGGCAAATCCAACTTTCCTGACAGCAAACCACTTATACATTTCTTAGGGTACAACATGTGCAGAGACATGTTCAACATTTCATAAAGTTAATAGCTCTAATATTTGAACATGAAACATATTAGCGAAGTTACCTGGCAGGAATCCTTGCCACCTTCCAAGTATCCAAGACAGATCATGTTGCCAGTGATCTCACCAGGGTAAGCATTGCTACACTGGGAAGCAGTCAGAATGGGGGCATTTAGACACTGCAGGAGGTCAGGGTAGTTGGCTGCAGAAAAGAAGAGACATAATAAATTACATAGAAATAAATGGATGAGCGAAAATGTTGATTATACTAGGAAGCAAAGATGAAACCTCTAAGCGGCTGTTAGTCAACCAGTTTAGGGAAAGGTCTTAAGTAACTGTTAGCTGAATTTGGTATGCTCACACCAAGCTAGACCCCAATTACGCCTAAAGCTTTTTTTTTTCTCAGATTCTTCCCTATATTTATCCATATTCCTTGGATAAATATAGATTATGGAAATGTTAAAAACCGTGCATTTCATTTCTTTTTTTTGCCATCTGTGTGTGAATGGGGAGATTTTTTTCTTGCTTCCTGTCCTGTAGGAATACCAGGAAGATGGAGGACATCTCTTCAAAGTAAGAAGAAATCCCCACTCATACCATTGGATGATTTACCTTATATTCCTCTTCTGGTGACAGCTAAAAATTTTGCATATAACTTCACATTTAGGGCAGTGCTATTGAACACCAGGGAAAAATAGAGCGAGAGAAAATCCCAAGTGGAGACACAGACAGCAATACAATCCCTTCAACATTTTGTCTAGAAGAAAATGTCCTCGCTTTGGATACACTTTAGCTTAACAAGTGGCTAAGGAGATTAATGGTCAGTTATACAACTGCCTTGACTTACTTCCACTGCTGAGAGTGTTGCCCCATCCGGAGATCAGGCAGCTGGACCCGGCAGCAGCACAGCCACTGGGCAGAGACACAGTCTTGACGTAGGAGTTGAGGGTGGCGGGTGAAGCTAGCTTGATCAACAGAATGTCATTGTCCAGGGTTCTGGAGTTGTAGCTTCCATGTCTGATGACCTTGGCAGAGTTGATGAACTGTTCGGTGCCCTCAGAAGAAGCAATGTTGTGTTCTCCCAGTCTGACCTGAAGGCTCCTGGATAGACATAAAGAGTGTGCAATGAAGTTATGGAATCCAGATCTACTATCTAATCTGCATTGGACATTTAAGAGTGATGTAGGCTGAAAATAGTTACTTTTCTATCCATTTAATCCAAACTCGGGGCACAAAGTTTTCATTTAATTTTATATTTTTTTGAAGAGTCAGACAAATATCCAAAAAGTTACAACCCCTAAACATACAGAGGAAGCATGATGATTGAATCTGAGGTCTATATTTCATAGTGGTAAGCTAAGCTATGTGTCACGATTACACATACATATGTGACTGAATGAGAAGGTGATCACTATTCACTGTGGATGTTAAAAGTTTCAATATCAACACGCTTAGAGGATCCGCTGTCTACAAGTCCCACAAAAGGATATAAATCAACATTGTGTGGACAATGTTTCCTTCTAGTCTATGTTTGGGAAAGCAGCCCTCAGCATTGGGAATCTGGCAACCTTTACAATTAAATGTTTTTTCATCTTACTAGTATATGCTTGTTGTAATTTGGTCAACATTATCATGTCGAATAGAGCTCCATGTTTACTTTTAAGTCCCATAAAATTATCCTGTGACAAATGTATAACTTTCTGCCTTGTATACAGTGTATGTCGGCAATAGAGGCAACAATCAACATTCAGTGAAGGAGAATTTGAAATGTTTTTGCATTATTTTCTATTTTCTTTGAAAGTGAGTTTGCCAGGACAGAAATATGGATGCTGCCTACGATTTCCAGCATAAATGGCAGTGAGAGAGGTTTGGAATGTCTATAAGACCACCAGGGATGCTTGCAGAATTGCATCAGCAGTTTTGTTTTTTTTTCTGTAAGAGAATTTATACCATGGGAATAAGGAGGACCATGGTTCATAGTAAGCACTATGGATAGTCTTAGGCTGACCATAGACAGATCGGAATTCAGCTGGTTCAGCAGGAACTGGCCAAATTTCTATCCATGAATGGCCATTCGCATTCATGGGAAGCCAATCTACATGTCAACTTTTCATGAATAGACTTGTTGGTATATTTTCACTTAATCAGCTCATGTAGCCAATCAGCTGCAGCGCTGATCGGTATATGCTGACAGTGGGAGAGTCCCGCCCTCAGAATGCAATGACACAGCAGGGAGGACATCCAAATACACCTTGAATATGTGAATGGGAAACTTAGTTCAGTCTTTTTTTTTTGTTCAGCCAACTTGCTAAATGAAAAAAAAAAAGAAAACAAAGCCATGTATAGCTAACTTTTTTATTTGTCCCAACTTGTCACTTTTGTAGGACAACTCGGTCTGCATGTCAATAGGGTGAAGAATATAAAAAATGAAATAAAAAAGGAAAGTATACTTAATATTTAATGACATGTAATAATCTAATGCAATACCAGAATTAAATATTTTTGTGATAGTAATCTTTTAATATGAAGTAAATCAAGAAATCAGACCAACCAGTCATCCCCTCTAAAATCAAACTAACCATACAGCCAGCCAGTTAGACAATTATGACTCCAAACTATCCTAGTACAAACTGTTGCCATCACAATTCTACTTACGCCTTGTAGCAGTGAGCAGCGGAGATCACCCACAAGGAGTTGAGGAGGGCTCCACCACAGAAGTGATATCCAGAGTTCAGAGATACCTGGTAAGGGACGGAGTTCTTGGCGCAGGTGTAACCTCCAACGATCTTATCATCGTCCAAAGCAGCTGGGAATAAAATACACGGTGTCATTCAGAAACTCTATGTAAAACTATTAAGGGTAGCAAAACTACAAAATAAGAAGTACTTTGTGCATTTGTTAGCATCTATATTGCTGCATACAAGGATTTTTCCTTTTAAGTATAGGTAAAGAGGACTCACCAGCTGCTCCGAGGAGCACACAGATCAGAAGGAGTTTCATGGTGTTTAGGTGACCAGTGAGTGACCATTTGGACTGTAACATAGGTATTTATATGTTTAGCTGAATGCCACCCATCTGTGTCAGTATGTGCAAACTTCTGTTAATGTATAGACAATATTTTCAAAATATGCCTAAAATGGGTATATTTATCAGCAACCTTGAGATAAGGTTTTGGTAATGGAAGGAAAACTTTATCAAATGTAAATATAATTTTTTATCCACAGGAAAAGTGTACAGATTATAGTTACTTTGGTCCTCAAAGAAAAATTAAGTTTTTACAGTGGTAAAAAATAAATTGAGGAAAAATATTCTATGCTATTATAATTATTTTATATGCAGAATCAGAAGTTCATTTACACTTTTTCTTATTTAGGACAGTATACAATCACATATATGCAAAAAAAAATATTTTTATTTTATTTTTTCCTTTCATGGTTATGTTATTGATGAACTTTGTAGCATACTACTTTATTAATATCAGATTTTTTTTTTTTATTATTACTTTTGCCACTACAGTCTTTGGTTTAAATGTATATCAACTTAAATGACAGTTCTCTCATATGATAGAAAAGGCTGACATTTTATGAAAGCCAATCTCTGGACAGATAAACTATAAAAGATACATATTAATGCTGCTCTATTTTCATTAATACATCCGGAAATTTAGTTTATTTAATTTAAATATCTCAATGTAACTTGGTATCAGGCATTAACAGTCCTTGTACAGCAGAGCTTAGAGAAGGGTAGAGAGAAGAAGCACAGTACACCAATCAGATGTTCCACAGTACAAGGAGGCAGTCCAATCACAGGGTGGGGGTGAGAAGGAGACCCTTAAGTGCTACTCCACGTCGGAGACTCAAAAAATGCTAAAGTCATGGAAGAACTCATCTACCTAGTAAAGGATTCCCCCTCCAAATTCAATGCCACTTGGGCCTGCTGAATCCATTAATGCACCACTGAACATTACTAAAGCTTTTTTTTTTACTCCCATGTTTAACCTCTCAATAAGAAAATGATCATCATGTCTGATTCTATACCCCCCCCCCCCGACACACACACACACACACCTTTTGGGGGATTCAGCTGGTTCATTTTTCCTCTTTACTTTTAACATGTCTTTCATTCCCAATCTCTTTCTTCCCCTACTATCAATTCTTATTAAACCCCAAGTGCCACCCCCTTCCCCCCCTTTTTTTTAATTTAGCCCCAGCTAGAAGGGTTTCATTAGCCACTGTATTTTGTCTCCTTTTTGCACTCCTTATATCCCTGGCAAACCCTCCTACTTCAACTAAACATGCTTTTAACATGGCTCCCCAAATCATCACGGACGGTGAAAAATGTTGCATTTCATTTGAAAATCAAGATCCCAGAGTCTGGAGGAAGAGTGGAGAGGCACAGAATCCAAGTTGCATTGGGTCTAGTGTGAAGTTTCCACAGTTAGTGATGATTTGGGGAGCCACGTCATCTGCTGTTTCTGGTCCACTACCAGGAAATTCTAGAGCACTTCATGCTTCCCTCTGCTGACCAGCTTTATGGAAATGCTGATTTCATTTTTCAGCAGGACTTGGCACTTGCCCACACTGCCAAAAGTACCAATACCTGGTATAATGATCATGGGATCACTGTGCTTGATTAGCCAGCAAACTTGCCTAACCTAAACCCCATAAAGAATCTGTGGGGTATTGTCAAGAAGAGAGACACAAGACCCTACAATGCAGATGAGCTGAAGGCCGCTATTAAAGCAACCTGGGCTTCCATAACACCTCAACAGTACCACAGGCTGATCGTCTCCATGTCACGCCACGTTGATGCAGTAATTCATGCAAAAGGAGCACCGACCAAGTATTGAGTGTGTACTATTAGAGTTGAGCGGACACCTGGATGTCCGTGTTCGGCGGGTTCGACCGAACTTGAAAAAAAAGTCCGGGTCCGTGTCCCGGACTTTTTCCGAACTTTACCCGAACACCGAACCCCATTGAAGTCAATAGGGACCCGAACTTTCAGGCACTAAAATGGCTCTAAAACACCAATGGAAAGGGCTAGAGTGCTGCAAATGGCAGTGAAACGTAGTTAAGAGCATGGCAAGTGCTCTGCAAACAAATGTGGATAGGGAAATAACTTAAAACAACAAAAAAAAAACAGAAAAATTAAACAATTTTCTTCATCTGTGAAGGACGAGGCCCATATGGAGTAGGAGGGAGGTTGAGGTGGTGGTGGATGTGGCGGTGTAGGTGGAAGCGGCGGTGGAGGAGGACGAGGTAGCCAACACTGCTTTTTTTCAGTCATTTTAAATGAGGGTACACCCCAAAAGAGTGAGAAAGATCAAAAATATAACAATGGCTGGGTAAGGTCGGTATCCATCTCTATTCTGCACAAGGTACGGAAAAGTCCTGTGGGATCCATGCCTGGTTCATTTTAATGAACGTGAGCTTGTCCACATTGTCTCTGGACAGGCGGCTGCGCTTGTCTGTGATAACACCCCCAGCTGCGCTAAATACACGTTCAGATAATACACTGGCTGCAGGGCACGCCAGCACCTCCAAGGCGTAAAGGGCAAGCTCAGGCCATGTGCCCAATTTGGAGACCCAGAAGTTGAAGGGGGCAGACCCGTTATTCACTACATGTAGGCGTGTGCACACATACTGCTCCACCATGTTGGTGAAATGCTGCCTCCTGCTAAGACATTCCATATGAGCTGCTGGTGCTGCTGTTTGTTGTGGCGTGCTGAGAAAGCTTTTCCACATTTAGGCCATGCTAACCCTGCCTTCTGAGGTGCAGGCCGTGCCCTGGTTGCATTGGCAACCTCTTCCTTCTCCTCCTCTGCCTTGGCCTTGTGCTTCCACTGTGGCCCCGCTGTCAGGTGGGAATGCCAGCAGCATCGCGTCTACCAGCGTGCACTTGTACTTGCGCATCTTGCGATCGCGCTCCAGTGAGTGTATTACTACGGTACGTTGTCCTTGTAATGGGGAGCCAGCAGCGTGGCCACCCAGTAATCAGCACAAGTTAGAATGTGGTCAACTCGGCGGTCGTTGTGGAGACACTGCAGCATGTAATCGCTCATGTGTGCCAGGCTGCCCAGACGCAACGAAAGGCTGTCCTCTGTGGGAGGTGTATCGTCTGTGTCCTCTGTATCCCCCCAGCCACGCACCAGTGATGGCCATGAGCTGGCCTGGGTGCCACCCTGCTGTGAACATGGTTCCATCTCCTCCTCCATCTCCTCATCCTCCTCATCCTCCAGAACTGTGCTCCTGCTGGACAATTGTGTCCCTGGCGTTTGTGTGTGCAGGAACCCACCCTCGGAGCCACTTGCGAATGACTGCCCTGAAAGCCTTGGAAATGTTACCTCTTCATCCTCCTCCTCCTCATCCTGTGCCACATCCTCTTCCATCATCGCCCGAATCGTTTTTTGAAGGAGGCATAGAAGTGGGATAGTTAAGCTGACAACGGCGTCATCGCACTGGCCATGTTGGTGGAGTACTCAAAACAGCGCAACAAGGCACACAGGTCTCGCATGGAGGCCCAGTTATTGGTGGTGAAGTGGTGCTGTTCCGCAGAGCGACTCACGCGTGCGTGCTGCAGCTGAAACCCCACTATGGCCTGCTGCTCGCACAGTCTTTCCAGCATGTGCAAGGTGGAGTTCCACCTTGTGGGCACGTCACATATGAGGCAGTGAGCGGGAAGGCCGAAGTTACGCTGCACCGCTGACAGGCGAGCAGCAGCAGGGTGAGAACGTCGAAAGTGCGCGCAGACAGCCCACACTTTCTGCAGCAGCTCTGACATATCGGGTTAATTTTTAAGGAACCTCTGCACCACCAAATTCAGCACATGCGCCAGGCAAGGGATGTGCGTCAAACCGGCTAGGCCCAGAGCTGCTATGAGATTTCGCCCGTTACCGCACACCACCAGGCCGGGCTTGAGGCTCGCTGGCAGCAACCACTCATTTGTCTGCTGTTCCATGCTCCTCCACAACTCCTGCGCGGTGTGTGGTTTTTCCCCCAAACAGGCAAGTTTTAAAACTGCCTGCTGTCGTTTACCCCTGGCTGTGCTGAAGTTGGTGGTGAAGGTGTTACGCTGACCGGATGAGGAGGCGGTAGAGGATGAGGAAGAGGAGTAGGAGGAGTTCAGAACAGGAGGCAAACTGAAGCGCCCTGCAATCCTCGGTGGTGGAAGGACATGCGCCAAATTGCAATCTGCCTCAGGCCCATCCGCCACTGCATTTACCCAGTGTGCCGTTAGGGAGATATAACGTCCCTGACCGTGCTTACTGGTCCACGTATCGGTAGTTAGATGGACCTTGGCACAGATGGCGTTGCGCAGTGCACACCTGATTTTTTCCCCCACTTGGTTGTGCAGGGAAGGAATGGCTTGCCTGGAAAAGTAGTGGCGGCTGGGCACGACGTACTATGGGACAGCCACCGACATAAGGCTTTTAAAACTGTGCGTCTCCACCAGACGGAATGACCGCATTTCAAAGGCCAAGAATTTTGAAATGCTGGCATTCAGGGCCAGGGATCGCGGGTGGGTAGGGGGGTATTTCCTCTTCCTCTCAAGTGTTTGGGAGATGGAAAGCTGAACGCTTCCACGGGACATTGTGGAGATGGTTGGTGACCCAGGTGGTGGTGTTGCTGACAGATCGTCTGTTTGCGGGGTGGCAGGTGCCGGTATCACTACAGAGGTGGATGAAGAGGCCGAGACTGCAGCAGAAGAGGAAGCAGGAGGAGCCAGAGACCTTTCTTGGTTTTGAAGGTGTCAACTCCACTGCAGTAGACTGCCAGATACCTTTCTTGGTTTTGAAGGTGTCTACTCCACTGCAGCTCGTGCTTTGCACTTAGATGCCTGATCATGCAGGTTGTGCTCAGGTTGAGAAGGTTTATGCCTCGCTTCAGGCTCTGATTGCACAGGGTGCAAACCACTCGTGTCCTGTCATCAGCACATTTTCTGAAGAACTTCCACGCTAGAGAACTCCTTTGAGCTGGCTTTGGTGGGCTCAGTCCCTTGCTGCGTTGGGCAGTAGCAGGCGTAGTGTCTAGGGCACGGCCGCTCCGCTTCTGCACCCTGCTCCTTCTTCTGCTGTGCTGGTGGCTCTGTGCGACCACCGCCTCTTCCTCCAAACTACTCAGGTCACCTGCATGACCTTCATTCCATGCATTCCCTATTTGACGGTCTCCTCATATTTATGTAATTTATGATCTTGCCCTAGAAAGGTGTTTATTGAATAGCGGAACAAAACAACAACAGTATCGCACGGGTGTATCTCACAGTCAAATATGCAAACTATGCCACAATTTAATTTTTTTTACCCCAAAAGGGTGTTTATTAAATAGCGGAATAGAAAAACAGTATACAAATACAACGGGTGTATCTCACAGTCAAATATGAAAAGTATGCCGTAATTTAATTTTTTACACTCCAAAAGGGTGTATATTGAATAGTGGAATAGGAAAAATTTTATAAAACAGTGTATCTCACACGTACAAACACAGACTAGGCCCCGATTACAATTTTTTGTACCCTAAAGGGAGGATGAGGAAGAGGAGTAGGAGGAGTTCGGAACAGGAGGCAAACTGAAGCACCCTGAAATCCTCAGCGGTGGAAGGAGATGCGCCAAACAAATTAAAAAAGGTGTATCTCACACGTACCAATACAGACTATGCCGTAATTTAATTTTTTACACTCCAAAAGGGTGTATATTGAAAAGTGGAATAGGAAAAATTTTATAAAACGGTGTATCTCACACGTACAAACATAGACTAGGCCCCGATTACAATTTTTTGTACCCTAAAGGGAGGATGAGGAAGAGGAGTAGGAGGAGTTCGGAACAGGAGGCAAACTGAAGCGCCCTGCAATCCTCGGCGGTGGAAGGAGATGCGCCAAACAAATTTAAAAGGTGTATCTCACACGTACCGATACAGACTATGCCGTAATTTAATTTTTTACACTCCAAAAGGGTGTATATTGAATAGCGGAAAAGGAAACATTTTATAAAACGGTGTATCTCACACGTACAAACACAGACTAGGCCCCAATTACAATTTTTTTGTACCCTAAAGGCAGGATGAGGATGGGGAAGAGGAGTAGGAGGAGTTCGGAACAGGAGGCAAACTGAAGCTCCCTGCAATCCTCGGCGGTGGAAGGAGATGCGCCAAACAAATGTAAAAAGGTGTATTTCACACGTACCGATACAGACTATGCCGTAATTTAATTTTTTACACTCCAAAAGGGTGTATATTGAATAGCGGAATAGGAAAAATTTTACAAAATGGTGTATCTCACACGTACAAACACAGACTAGGCCCCAATTACAATTTTTTTGTACCCTAAAGGCAGGATGAGGATGGGGAAGAGGAGTAGGAGGAGTTCGGAACAGGAGGCAAACTGAAGCTCCCTGCAATCCTCGGCGGTGGAAGGAGATGCGCCAAACAAATTTAAAAAGGTGTATCTCACACGTACCGATACAGACTATGTTATAATTTAATTTTTTACACTCCAAAAGGGTGTATATTGAATAGCGGAATAGGAAAAATTTTATAAAACGGTGTATCTCACACGTACAAACACAGACTAGGCCCCGATTACAATTTTTTGTATCCTAAAGGCAGGATGAGGATGAGGAAGAGGAGTAGGAGGAGTTCAGAACAGGAGGCAAACTGAAGCGCCCTGCAATCCTCGGCGGTGGAAGGAGATGCGCCAAACAAATGTAAAAAGGTGTATCTCACACGTACCGATACAGACTATGCCGTAATTTAATTTTTTACACTCCAAAAGGGTGTATATTGAATAGCGGAATAGGAAAAATTTTATAAAACGGTGTATCTCACATGTACAAACACAGACTAGGCCCCGATTACAATTTTTTTGTACCCTAAAGGCAGGATGAGGATGGGGAAGAGGAGTAGGAGGAGTTCGGAACAGGAGGCAAACTGAAGCTCCCTGCAATCCTCGGCGGTGGAAGGAGATGCACCAAACAAATTTAAAAAGGTGTATCTCACACGTACCGATACAGACTATGTCATAATTTAATTTTTTACACTCCAAAAGGGTGTATATTGAATAGCGTAATAGAAAAAATTTTATAAAACGGTGTATCTCACACGTACAAACACAGACTAGGCCCCGATTACAATTTTTTGTACCCTAAAGGCAGAATGAGGATGAGGAGTAGGAGGAGTTCGGAACAGGAGGCAAACTGAAGCACCCTGCAATCCTCGACGGTGTAAGATGCGCCCAAAAAATTGGAAAGGTATATCTCACACATACCAATACAGACTATGCCGCAATTTAATTCTTTTTACCCCGGAGGGTGTAGATTGAATAGCGGAATAGAAAATATGATATAAAAAGATGTATCTCACACATACAAACCCAGACTAGGCCCGATTACAATTTTTTGTACCCTAAAGGCAGGATGAGGATGAGGAGTAGGAGGAGTTTGGAACAGGGAGGAGGCAAACTGAAGCACCCTGCAATCCTCGGCGGTGTAAGATGCACCCAAAAAATTGGAAAGAATATGGGGGAATATGGTAAAAAAAGGGATAATAAAGACGGGTACGTAGGGCAGTGGGCTTATATAAAGATAATATAGTAGATACATGATATAGTAGATACATAATAATATGCCAGTAATCATTGTACATTAGTAGAATATAACCCATTGCCTGAAGAGGGTAATACATAGGGGGAGCGGTAAAAAAAGGGGGGGGAATGGTGAGCGTGGACGTGACGTTGGGGGCTCCCACCATGACCAACTGAGGTACATACGTTGACATGCTTCTTTCCTGCACCTTTATTTCCTTTATCACCTTCACTTGTTTATTTTATGACATTTTTTTGGTAGTCTTGCTTGGTGGCTCCCTTATTCACCTCAGACATTTCTCACTTCCTGGTACGTTTTCTCTGCACCACCCACTTTTTCTTGATTCGACTCACTACCATCATATTTTCTTTTAACCCTTGATTGATTATCACTCTCTACCTTTCTTAGACTATCCATTTTTATGCCATTATCATTGAATACTTACATACACATTTTTATTCACTCACACAGATACCTCTGGTGATGACCACTTTATACCGTCCCTTATGACTTATCTTGGCTTTATTTTTCTGCCTTCTGGGATGTTCAATTTGATGTGCCCTATGTTGGATACTGGGGGGGCTCCCTCAGCTCCCGGCGGGGATGTTCTAGCCCTCTGGACCTATACTTCAGGATGTTTTAAATTTTACCATCTGTATTGATCTACTATTATATCCATGATGCACTTGCTCTTGATAAAGTGGAATTGCCCACGAAACGCGTCGAGCCTATTATCGATGCATCCACTATACCCTCTATATGGACTTTACAATTGCTTACATAGACTATGTTTTTATTTTAGGTACATGTTATACTATCCTAATGTGCCTTTATTATCATGTCCTGTATTGTATTATGGTTTTACGCATTATATGTATGTACCATGCAATCAATGCAATGTTATACAATTTACATGTATTATTAAACCTATGTGTTTCTTTCTACCAATGATTTTACATTTTTTATTACCCACCACCTGCTCACACACTTCATTTAAAGTCCCATTTCCCCCCCCCCCTTTTTTACCGCTCCCCCTATGTATTACCCTCTTCAGGCAATGGGTTATATTCTACTAATGTACAATGATTACTGGCATATTATTATGTATCTACTATATCATGTATCTACTATATTATCTTTATATAAGCCCACTGCCCTACGTACCCGTCTTTATTATCCCTTTTTTTACCATATTCCCCCATATTCTTATGAATAGGGATGGAGGTGTCTAGCCCCATTGGGCAGAGCCTCATTTAAAGTCCCACTTTCTGAACTGTTGTTCATTCTTTTTTTCTCAATGATTAGGGATGGAAGTGTGTGACTGTGGTTGGGCTTTGCTAGGTGATTATTTGCCTGCAATCTATCCCTTTTTCATGACCTCATGGCTTGTTTATATATCAGTATACAGTGACATGATCCTTTCTGACGAATTGTTCAATCATTGGGCGGTCCTTCATGCCGGGAGCTGCGATGCGCTCTGGGGGCCTCCCTCCTCCCCCTCATCCTTATTGGACGCGGGTGACTTGGGCGGTTCATCTCGGCGCATCGGCGTCGCGTCACCACGGCGGCACGCGTGACGTCATTTTGGCGCCACTGCGTGCGGCACGTGACTCCATTCTCGCGCCCTTTTATGGGGAGGGTGTTCGCCGTTATCCTGGATGCGGAATCATCCGAGATGCGGCGGTCTCCTTCCCATGGTGAGCGTGGACGTGACGTTGGGGGCTCCCACCATGACCAACTGAGGTACATACGTTGACATGCTTCTTTCCTGCACCTTTATTTCCTTTATCACCTTCACTTGTTTATTTTATGACATTTTTTCGGTAGTCTTGCTTGGTGGCTCCCTTATTCACCTCAGACATTTCTCACTTCCTGGTACGTTTTCTCTGCACCACCCACTTTTTCTTGATTCGACTCACTACCATCATCTTGTTGGTACATATTTTCTTTTAACCCTTGATTGATTATCACTCTCTACCTTTCTTAGACTATCCATTTTTATGCCATTATCATTGAATACTTACATACACATTTTTATTCACTCACACAGATACCTCTGGTGATGACCACTTTATACCGTCCCTTATGAATTATCTTGGCTTTATTTTTCTGCCTTCTGGGATGTTCAATTTGATGTGCCCTATGTTGGATACTGGGGGGGCTCCCTCAGCTCCCGGCGGGGATGTTCTAGCCCTCTGGACCTATACTTCAGGATGTTTTAAATTTTACCATCTGTATTGATCTACTATTATATCCATGATGCACTTGCTCTTGATAAAGTGGAATTGCCCACGAAACGCGTCGAGCCTATTATCGATGCATCCACTATACCCTCTATATGGACTTTACAATTGCTTACATAGACTATGTTTTTATTTTAGGTACATGTTATACTATCCTGATGTGCCTTTATTATCATGTCCTGTATTGTATTATGGTTTTACGCATTATATGTATGTACCATGCAATCAATGCAATGTTATACAATTTACATGTATTATTAAACCTATGTGTTTCTTTCTACCAATGATTTTACATTTTTTATTACCCACCACCTGCTCACACACTTCATTTAAAGTCCCATTTCCCCCCCCCTTTTTTACCGCTCCCCCTATGTATTACCCTCTTCAGGCAATGGGTTATATTCTACTAATGTACAATGATTACTGGCATATTATTATGTATCTACTATATCATGTATCTACTATATTATCTTTATATAAGCCCACTGCCCTACGTACCCGTCTTTATTATCCCTTTTTTTACCATATTCCCCCATATTCTTATGAATAGGGATGGAGGTGTCTAGCCCCATTGGGCAGAGCCTCATTTAAAGTCCCACTTTCTGAACTGTTGTTCATTCTTTTTTTCTCAATGATTAGGGATGGAAGTGTGTGACTGTGGTTGGGCTTTGCTAGGTGATTATTTGCCTGCAATCTATCCCTTTTTCATGACCTCATGGCTTGTTTATATATCAGTATACAGTGACATGATCCTTTCTGACGAATTGTTCAATCATTGGGCGGTCCTTCATGCCGGGAGCTGCGATGCGCTCTGGGGGCCTCCCTCCTCCCCCTCATCCTTATTGGACGCGGGGGACTTGGGCGGTTCATCTCGGCGCATCGGCGTCACGTCACCACGGCGGCACGCGTGACGTCATTTTGGCGCCACTGCGTGCGGCACGTGACTCCATTCTCGCGCCCTTTTATGGGGAGGGTGTTCGCCGTTATCCTGGATGCGGAATCATCCGAGATGCGGCGGTCTCCTTCCCATGGTGAGCGTGGACGTGACGTTGGGGGCTCCCACCATGACCAACTGAGGTACATACGTTGACATGCTTCTTTCCTGCACCTTTATTTCCTTTATCACCTTCACTTGTTTATTTTATGACATTTTTTCGGTAGTCTTGCTTGGTGGCTCCCTTATTCACCTCAGACATTTCTCACTTCCTGGTACGTTTTCTCTGCACCACCCACTTTTTCTTGATTCGACTCACTACCATCATCTTGTTGGTACATATTTTCTTTTAACCCTTGATTGATTATCACTCTCTACCTTTCTTAGACTATCCATTTTTATGCCATTATCATTGAATACTTACATACACATTTTTATTCACTCACACAGATACCTCTGGTGATGACCACTTTATACCGTCCCTTATGACTTATCTTGGCTTTATTTTTCTGCCTTCTGGGATGTTAAATTTGATGTGCCCTATGTTGGATACTGGGGGGGCTCCCTCAGCTCCCGGCGGGGATGTTCTAGCCCTCTGGACCTATACTTCAGGATGTTTTAAATTTTACCATCTGTATTGATCTACTATTATATCCATGATGCACTTGCTCTTGATAAAGTGGAATTGCCCACGAAACGCGTCGAGCCTATTATCGATGCATCCACTATACCCTCTATATGGACTTTACAATTGCTTACATAGACTATGTTTTTATTTTAGGTACATGTTATACTATCCTAATGTGCCTTTATTATCATGTCCTGTATTGTATTATGGTTTTACGCATTATATGTATGTACCATGCAATCAATGCAATGTTATACAATTTACATGTATTATTAAACCTATGTGTTTCTTTCTACCAATGATTTTACATTTTTTATTACCCACCACCTGCTCACACACTTCATTTAAAGTCCCATTTCCCCCCCCTTTTTTACCGCTCCCCCTATGTATTACCCTCTTCAGGCAATGGGTTATATTCTACTAATGTACAATGATTACTGGCATATTATTATGTATCTACTATATCATGTATCTACTATATTATCTTTATATAAGCCCACTGCCCTACGTACCCGTCTTTATTATCCCTTTTTTTACCATATTCCCCCATATTCTTATGAATAGGGATGGAGGTGTCTAGCCCCATTGGGCAGAGCCTCATTTAAAGTCCCACTTTTTGAACTGTTGTTCATTCTTTTTTTCTCAAAAAATTGGAAAGGTGAATCTCACACGTACCGATACAGACTATGCCGCAATTTAATTCTTTTTACCCCAAAGGGTGTAGATTGAATAGCGGAATAGAAAATATGATATCAAAAGGTGTATCTCACACGTACAGACCCAGACTAGGCCCCGATTACAATTTTTTGTACCCTAAAGGCAGGATGAGGAGTAGGAGGAGTTCGGAACAGGAGGCAAACTGAAACACCCTGCAATCCTCGGCGGTGGAAGATGCGCCCCAAAAATTTGGAAGGTGTATCTCACACGTACCGATACAGACTATGCCGCAATTTAATTCTTTTTACCCCAAAGGGTGTAGATTGAATAGCGGAATAGAAAATATGATATAAAAAGGTGTATCTCACACGTACAGACCCAGACTAGGCCCCGATTACAATTTTTTGTACCCTAAAGGCAGGATGAGGAGTAGGAGGAGTTCGGAACAGGCAGGAGGCAAACTGAAGCACCCTGCAATCCTCGGCGGTGGAAGATGCGCCCCAAAAATTGGAAAGGTGTATCTCACACATACCGATACAGACTATGCCGCAATTTAATTCTTTTTACCCCAAGGGTGTAGATTGAATAGCGGAATAGAAAATATGATTTCAAAAGGTGTATCTATCTCACACGTACAGACCCAGACTAGGCCCTGATTACTATTTTTTGTACCCTAAAGGCAGGATGAGGAGTAGGAGGAGTTCGGAACAGGCAGGAGGCAAACTGAAGCACCCTGCAATCCTGGGCGGTGGAAGATGCGCCCCAAAAATTGGAAAGGTGTATCTCACACGTACCGATACAGACTATGCCGCAATTTAATTATTTTTACCCCAAGGGTGTAGATTGAATAGCGGAATAGAAAATATGATATCAAAAGGTGTATCTATCTCACACGTAAAGACCCAGACTAGGCCCCGATTACTATTTTTTGTACCCTAAAGTCAGGATGAGGAGTAGGAGGAGTTCGGAACAGGCAGGAGGCAAACTGAAGCACCCTGCAATCCTCGGCGGTGGAAGATGCGCCCCAAAAATTGGAAAGGTGTATCTCACACGTACCGATACAGACTATGCCGCAATTTAATTCTTTTTACCCCAAGGGTGTAGATTGAATAGCGGAATAGAAAATATGATATCAAAAGGTGTATCTATCTCACACGTACAGACCCAGACTAGGCCCCGATTACTATTTTTTGTACCCTAAAGGCAGGGTGAGGAGTAGGAGGAGTTTGGAACAGGCAGGAGGCAAACTGAAGCACCCTGCAATCCTCGGCGGTGGAAGATGCGCCCAAAAATTGGAAAGGTGTATCTCACAAGTATCGATACAGACTATGCTGCAATTTAATTCTTTTTACCCCAAAGGGTGTAGATTGAATAGCGGAATAGAAAATATGATATAAAATTGGTGATTTTTCAATAGCACATGTGAACATAGCAGTGTCTTATGCAACAGTCAGCTCTGCAGCAGGCTATGAAGGGGAAAAAAAATGAAAATTCCCCTTTAAGTTTGTAATTTTTAAATAGATTAGTACATACTATGCCACAATTTAATTTTTTTTAACCCAAAAGGGTGTATATTGAATAGTGGAATTGAAAAAAAGTGTATAAAATTGAAAATCACTCAATAGCACATGTGAACACAGCAATGTCTTATGTCACAGTCAGCACTGGAGCAAAAAGGCTATGAAGGGGGAAACCCCCCCCCCCCCCTTTACCTTGTAGTAAAATAGATCTAAGATGAACGCTGCTCACAACTGACTGATAAAAATAGATTTTTTTTTCTCCCTCCTCCTCCTCCTCCTCAGTGGGCTCAAGTGAGGGCAAAAAGATTGTTCACTGCACCACCCCCCACACAGCAAAATCGATGTATACTGTCCCTGCCTAATCTCCAGCCTGTCCCTAATATGCTCAATAAGATCGTTTACTGCACCACCCCCCACACAGCAAAATCGATGTAGAAGACTGTCCCTGCCTAATCTCTCCAGCCTGTCCCTAAAATGCTCTAATAACTTTCCCTGCCTGCACTCCGACTTGTCCCTGCATTCTTTTCGGACACAATTTTTCACAGAATCACTGTCTGTCCCTAATAAGCAGCCAGCACGTATGATGTGTGCTCTCTCCCTAATCTACAGCAGAATGACGCAGCGCGCTGGGGCTCTCAAACTTATAAAGACATGGTCACATGCTTCAGATGGCCAATCACAGCTACTAATACATTAGTAGGCATGGCTGGGATGGCTTAAGGCACACCAGTTAAACGCTTGTTGATTGGCTGTTGAAAGCCCGCCATTAAAAGCGCGCCATTACATACAAAACAGAAAATAAAATGACCGAACACGGATTTTAAACCCGAACATACAGTAAAGTTTTCGGGTCCGTGTTCGGGTAACAAAAATCCAATTATTCGGTACAAATACAAATAATACAGTCCGTGTTCGCTCAACACTATGTACTATACTGTATGTAGCACTGTCCCTGAAGCACTGAAGGGCTTGCTGTTTGATGAATTCTTGGGCCTCCTCTGATTACCAGCAAGCAGTCACTCAGGGTACAGTTCACACATTCATCCTTACTGCCAATTGGTTTTTAGTATTAATTGTGGAACTTTTGTGGATACTCCGACTGGGACTATATACAGAGATGTATAGTAACTAAGTAGAACTACTTCACTACTGTACTTAACCACTTAAGCCCCGGAAGATTTTACCCCCTTCCTGACCAGGGTTTTTTTTGCGATTTTTTACTGCGTGATTTTAACGGACAATTGCGCGGTCGTGCGATGCTGTACCTAAACTAATTTCACGTCCTTTTTTTCCAACAAACAGAGCTTTCTTTTTGGTGGTATTTGATCACCTGTGCGATTTTTTGATCATGCGCTATAAACAAATAAAGAGCGTAAATTTTGCAAAAATAACAATATTTTTCAAATTTTTTTATATGAAATTCCCCAAAAAAATGTAAAAATCAAACTTTTTTAACATTTTCGGCAATTTGTTTTATGCTACATATGTTTGGTAAAAAAAATCGCAAAAAGCGTATTTTGATTGGTTTGCGCAAAAGTTATCGCATTTACTAACAAAGGGAAAGATTTTTCTCATTTTTGGTGTTTTTTTTTAACGAGTAATGGCGGCGATCTGCAATTTTTTTTGCGGGACTGCGACATTGCGGCGGACAGATCGGACCCTTGACTGACATTTTTTACACTTTTGGGGTTACCAGTGACATTACTACAGTAATCAGTGCTTTACATATGCACTGTTACTGTAAAAATGACACTGGCAGGGAAGGGGTTAACTGTATTGGAGAGGGAGAGGTTAAGTGTGTCCTAGGGGCGTGTTTCTAACTGTGATGGGACATGTGTACTATTGTAAAAACAGAGATCATTGGTTCTACATAGTAGAACCGTCTGATCTCCATTTTTACACAGGGGAGAATGACAGGCGGCTTGTTTACATAAGCCGCCCGCCTTTCTCCCTCTCTACCGACGATCGTAGTGTGACCGGCGGACATCGGGTCCGCCGGTCACACGCGCGGACTCCTCAGTGAACGAGCCCGCTATTGGCTCACAAGCCGGTCACAGGCTTGCGACGTAGACCTACGTCACTCTGCCTGGCCGGGGCTGACTGCCGCAGTAAATATACTGTGCGCAGTCGGCAAGTGGTTAAGTACCGAAAGGCGGTATCTGTACTTTTTGATCGAGCACTTCCACTTCTACTCAAGTCACTTTTTGATCGAGCACTTGTACTTTTACTCAAGTATGGTTTTCGAGTACTTTATACAACTCTGACTATATATATATATATATATATATATATATATATATATATATATATATATATGGAAAAGGTTAAGTCTCCTTGCTCTTTCTCCAGCAATAGACTTGGTAATCTACTTTATCTTCAGGATACTCTCTGGCATCCCCTTTACTAAGACCCATCCACTGACTCTTCTAGCTACATGGTTAGATAGTTACTCAGGTTGAAAAAACGTCCATCTGGCTCAACCAATAAACAACAACAAAAAAAAAAAAACAGTAAAGAAAACCCGACCATACAATCCCATATACACAATCCTATATCTGCAGTTGATCCAGAGGAAGGTGAAAAAAAACCAGCAAAGCATGATTCAATTTGCTACAGCAGGGGAAAAAATTCCTTCCAGATCCCCCCAGAGGCAATCGGATATTCCCTGGATCAACTTTACCTATAAATATTAGTACCCAGTTATATTATGTACACCCAGGAAAGAATCCAGGCCTTTTTTAAAGCAATCTAGTGAGCTGGCCAGAACCACCTCTGGAGGGAGTCTATTCCACATTTTCACAGCTCTAACAGCGAAGAAACCTTTCCGTATTTGGAGACAAAATCTATTTTCCTCTAGATGCAAAGAGTGCCCCCCTTGTCCTCTGTGTTGACCTTAAAGTGAACAACTCAACACCAAGTTCACTATATGGACCCCTTATGTATTTATACATGTTGATCATATCCCCCCCTTATCTCCTCTTCTCTAGAGAGAATTCAAATTATAAATTCAGTTAAAATAAATTCAGTTCCACTAATCCTTTCTCATAGCTGAGCTCCTCCATGCCTCTTATCAGTTTGGTTGCCCTTCTCTGCACTTTCTCCAGTTCCCCGAAATCCTTTTTAAGAACTGGTGCCCAAAACTGAACTGCATATTCCAGATGATTTCTTACTAATGATTAGTACAGGGGCAAATGATATCTCTCTCTCTGGAGTCCATGCCTCTGTTAATACAAGAAAGGACTTAGCTTGCTTTGGAAACCGCAGCTTGGTACTGTATGCTATTATTAAGTTAGGATCTATCAGAACACCCAGATCCTTCTCTGCTATGGATTCCTCCAGTTCTGCTCCCCTAGTATGTATGATGCATGCATATTCTTAGCCCCCAAGTGCATAACTTTACATTTATCAACATTACACCTCATTTGCCACATAGTTGACCAATGAAACAGTGCATTGAGGTCCGCTTGTAAGGTCAGCTGCAGGCGCCCCCCCCCCCCCACGTTAGGGCCCTTGACACAGATCTGTACCCCCACTACTCCATTCTAGTCAGCTTCACAGGACCTCCAGGTTCTTTTCCTCTCTAGCTCTTTAGGCCCTCAGGTCAACCACCTGAGGTCGCATGGCACCTCTAAAGAGGAAAAGGCACCCCCCCTCCCTCTGGGACTCTGCTCCCCAGCTGAAAGACCCTGACCACACGTGACATTTATACAGTATCTAGGACATGCAACGATGCACTTTTCCTCGGCCAAATCACCAGAGCTGTACTAAATGCCTGTGCACCCATTAGTCAGGTTTCCTCCCACTGTCCATTATGCCTCCCTATTGGACCAATGTGAAATACTCTTCAGACCGAGCTGCACCTGAGCACACTGGGCAGACCTCACTAGCAGATCCTGCTCTCTGGTAGGCAGAGAACAGAATAGATTTTCCTGCATTCCCTCTGGTAAGCAGAAGGGATTCAAAACTATACTCTCTCTCTAGCACCTATCTAGGAGGTATATTTTTGTACATTTAATTTTTTTTTTTTTCTACTTCACAGGTACTCTTGTGAAGGGATCTTGGGGTCATGGAAGGCGGCGGGAGGGGGGGATGTCCCCTCCCACTCCTTGTAATGACAGCCGAGTGGCTTCAACAGAGATTGACCAAAATCTGTGATTTAGCTCAAAATTTTGTCCGCTAGATAAATTCTGCCAAAAACCACTACACGTGACTGTAATAAACAGGCAAAAATGCATTTTCCTGAAATCACTCCACAATGATAAAGGTCCCTGCTAAAGTCTTCCAAGTCATTGATCATATATTTTGATGGTTTAAAGTAGCTAAAATCTCAGCTACCTCATGTTTGGATGAGCTAGGAAACTGTTTAGTTAAAAAAAAAAAGCAGTATAAAAAATGACAACTTCAAAAATACTCACCATCATATCCCCCTGAGGAAGACACGTGGTCCCTGTGTCGTCACGCGTAGGGGAGGGGCAAGGACGGACGGAGCGATACACCGTTGCTTTGGTGAGGCTGTCAGCTATCAGCGCACGCTGTGGAGACCGGCGGCGCTGCATAGTCTCTCCCACTATACCACCACGATTTCCACTATTTATCTGATGTGTTTGTCCAAGTGCATTTGCTGCACCAACAAATGTGAGTGAGATCAATCCACCTCTTTGCATAATAAAGTTGGTTGTTTAAGGATTTCATGCACTATTGCAAGTCTTTTTGTTTACATATATGCTGCATTGGTTTACGCTGCTACTCCTGTGAATGAGAGGAGCCCTGAAGGATATGGATGGATGATCTTTTGGATCTATTAACCCATGCACTCTTTTTAAAGATTTGAGGAGAGCACCCATTCACAAGGGGGTGCACGGCTGGCTGTCCACTGTGACACTCTTGTCACTTTTCTCTGGGAGCACAGATCACTTTAGGATTGTATTTTGGACTCTATTTTCTAGTTTTAGTACGGCTATACACCTTTTTACACTGAACTGCTTTGGACGTTTTATCTATTTATCTTCAGTTTTTTCTCCTCTATGAAATTATATCATATTTATTGACACTATTTGCACTTTAATATTTTACTACTTATACTGATTCCTGGGGTTTTAATGATTTTAATGCACATTGAATAGTTTTTGTCACTTTATATTTGCGCAACACTATTTATTTATTTTACAAATACTCACCATGCCTCTTAAAAAATCCCTTGGAATGTCTACTTTTCAAAAAAAGGCTAATTTGAGGGATATTTGTACTGTCCTGGCTTGTGAGCCCCCTTCCACAAGGCGCCTCTGTTTGGCAGACCCTGCTTACTTATCGGGGGGATCACTCCACTGATTCCCTGCTGAGCAGGTGGGTGACAGGTCCATCTCCTCTCACTTTGCAGAGTGGAGACAGACACAGTCCCACTCTCCTCTATGGGGAATTTGGGTGAAAATGGACCGCCAGTCCGTTTTCACCCTAACCTATCCAATTAGACAGATGGAAAATAGGACCACCATCCATCTGGATTTTGCAGACAGGATTGGATCAGATAGTGGCAGATGGCAGTGGACATGTCACTGCTGACATCGCCTGCTCCATAGTGCAAGGTCTGATCTGGTCTGCTTGAAAAACTGACTGGCGGACCTGATCGGACAACCCGTTTGAAAAGGGCCTAAAGTGTATATAAACATTCCTTTTTGCTCCATTTTTGTTTAATATACTATTACATTTCTCCCAGCCAGCGCTCAAGTGCTACAAGATACACTCCGAATATTAGCCAACAGCCCAATGCTCCTTCACATGCTCCAATAGGACCATTAGACAGTAGTGTTCTCAAAATCCTCAAACTGGACCAAAAACAAAACAGTGAGCTCACCGGCCTTATAAAACTTGAAATATTGAGTACTTGAAACCAGTAGGATAAAACACAACACTCATCCCCGTTTCGTGTAGGGAGAACGGTTCGGCCCAAGCATGAGTTTGGGCCGAACATTTGCCTGTTCCTCCGTTCAGACATAGGGGTCTGGTTTGGAGTTTAAGGAAACCCCACACCAAAATTTTTTAAAAAATGGCATGGGATTCCCCCCCAAAATCCATACCAGACCCTTATCTGGGCACTCAGCCTGGCAGGTCGGGAAAGGGGGGGACTAGCGAGCGTGTGCTCCCCCCCCCCCCCCGAACGATACCAGGCCATATACCCTCAACATAAGGGGTGGGTGCTTTGGGGCTTGCATATAAGCCCTCAAAATGGGCACTTTTGATTTTTCCTGTTTGGCTCCCATAGGCTACAATGGGGTTCACTGCTTTCGGCCCATCGTTTTATATCACTAGATACAAATGACCAGTGAAGGACCATAAAGTCACCCTCTGTCTTTGACTCAGTTTGCAACAACCAACGTGTTTCAAGGTCCAAGCCCTCTTTTCCTGCAATTTTGTTTTTAGTATACCATCAAAAGGGGTTCATTATATCTGTTTAATCAGTTTATTTCAGTTGGCCCTGCCAGAACAAAACATAACAGCTTTGTACCCCATTTATACTCCAATATTATCTGCAATTAGTGCAATTCACCTAAATTTTAAATTCCCTCTGCCAAATAAACCTAACCTGTTGCAAAGAGGCAAAGAGGGTGGGCATCAACTCCCAAAACACCACACATTTACATCCATGGGTGGCAGAAGGTTCTATACTGAGAACCCCATCACTGCATATTTTAAGCACAGTGACCAACCTGTCAGAGACATATCCTGGTCTCTAGTAATGATCAGGAGCCATCAGGACCAGCCCATATTCATGTGACCACTGTGACAGCCAATCTCAGGGGTCATATGATCGGACAGAACTTCCTGCCCCTGGTATATTAGCTAAATTAAATGGATGCCAGTGGCTGGGTGGGAAGGAGTTGCCTTGTTTATTTTACAAACATTTTGCATTGATTAAGTACTAGACATGTGCAATTCATTTCAATTCGGACAAATTTTCTGTTATCTGGAGAATCGGATATATCTGAATCTTCAAATGAAATAGTAATAAATAGTAACAAATTTTGTTGAAATTCGTTAAAATTTGTTTCATTTATTTGTTTTGTAACAAATTTCGAATTTTCGGAATGATTAGAATTTGAAACGGTTGACAAATGGGGTGGCATGCTGGGTCGATGATGTCACAAGGGGGCGGGGTCACCAAGGGTGGCATCACCACCTTGCTGTGATTGTTTGCTATGCAGCTGTTGCAGGATTTTTTCCCCCTGTACGCCTGCTTATTATGATGACCCAATCAAGTTGCTTGTGTGGCATCCAAGGGGTTAAAGTAAGTGGTGAGGTGGTGACAGAATAGGGTTAATTTACTAAAAGCTAATTGGAAAGAGTAGTTGCTCCAGAGTTTAGTAAATAAGCAGAAGCTCTGCTGACTTCCATCATCCAATCATGTGCAAGCAAAAATGCTATGTCCTTTGTTTTCCTTGCACGTGATTGGGTATTCTTTACAAAGTGAAGCTTTACCTTATTTACTAAGCTCTGGAGCCATTGCACTTGCAGAGTGCACAGTCTATTTGCCTTTAGTAAATCAACCCCAATGTCTCCTCATTGCCTGTTAAATGCTCTCTGAAGAGGAATCCAAACATGGATGTGACCAAGTCCTTATGGTGACAAAAAAACCTCCATATATACAATCATATATCCACAATTGATCCAGAGGAAGTATAAAAAAGAAAAAAAAGAAAAACAATAAAGCATGATCCAAATTGCTCCAGTGGGGGAAAAATGTCCTTCCTGATCCCCTAACAGGCAATTGGATATTCCTTTCATTAACTTTATCTATAAATGTTAGTACCCAGTTCAATTATGTACATTAGGGAAAGAATCCATACCTCTTATCGGTTTGGTTGGTTTAAAATGTTTTTTTTCCAGCAAGAACTCATCTATATGGCCTTTATTAAATTCTCAATCGTTCCACTAGATCTGGATGCTATTCCCAAAAATCACCCGGACTCCAGACTACAGGTTGTATCCACATTTAGATACCTGGGATTTGTAAACCAGTTGCCTTTATCCTCGTACATTAGCAATAACTTGTGCCCTCTGCTGATTCAGCTGCAATTGCAAACCAAGCAGTGGATGGATCTGCCTTCAGACCTCATGGGAAATGGCCAATGTCATCAAGATGATTTACCTCCTTAAACTTCTTTATGTTATGGCCAACTCACCATGTAAAATTCCCAAATCAATTTTTAATTGTATTCACACAATCTACACAGCATTCCTGTGGAGTGGCCGTTCACCCAGAGTGGCAATGGAGACACTGCAACTCCCTGCCCGGCTAGCGGGACTGGCATTCCCTAACTTTTACCTATACTATTTGGCATCCCAGTTGGTTCCCATTCATATACGTACACGATGGATAAACAGAAGGTATTCCACAATAACTTCTAGATGAACCAGTAGCGCAAACTTAACAAAAAGCAAGTGCCATATACGTATGTGTATAAAAATACGACTGGTAAGACTGCACAAAGTCCAACATTACACACATGTCAATAATAGCATCAGGAAATAATAATATTGATATCAATCAGTCCATGATCCTTCAATATTTCTCCTGGGATGATTTGATATACAGGTGTAGTTCTCAAAGGGTCACCACCACCACCGTGATCCAAGGGGTTCCCATTCATAATTGGCTGCACCCAGATTCGGCCAATGACTGTACTACTACATAGGGGCTATTGCCTCCTCTATGGAAACTCTCCATAAAATTATATATAGGGGGCGCACTCTGGATCTTCCGGGTATGTCACTGCTAAATACATCCCTATCCCTGTTTCAATCTGTAGTGGCTACAGTTTCCAAAGACTCATGGTCCACATACCCCAATAGTCCATTTTGGTTGAATCCCAACCTCAGAGAGTTTTATGTTTTGCCTGACCCACAGCGATGGTATTCTAGGGGAGTTAAATACCTGTGTCACCTATATACCTCACAAGGGTTCAAATCCTTTCACCAGATGCGCACAAACTTTGATTTACCCTGCACATATCTCTTCTATTATTATCAACTTAGACATGCAGTGCGTGCACAGTTTGGTTAGTTGAAGAATCCTATTGAGATCCCTTTCATGGAGAAAATGCTGAGCCACCCTGATCCCGCTAGGCTTATGTCTATGTATTATGCTGCTCTTATTGCTGATTCTAACTCTAGATTTCAAACTGCGCAGGCTAAATTGGTAGATATGGATATACTCCTTACAGAATCAGACTGGTCTGAATTCAGTGATACATACGGTACTTCAGTGATATCCTCTAGAGCAGGGATTCCCAAACTACGACCCTCCAGTTGTTCAGGAACTACAGTTCCCATCACGCCTAGTCATGTATGTGAATGTCAGAGTTTTACAATGCCTCATGGGATGTGTAGTTCTGCAACAGCTGCAGGGCCGTAGTTTGGGAATCCCTGCTCTAGAGATCGCATTATACAACTAAAAATGTTCCACCATTCACATCTCACTCCTGCTAGACTTTTTAAGATGGGATGATCTAATTTGGCCGAGTGTTTTAGGGGTTGCCGTAGGGCCATCTTACCGATTGGGCACGCTGGGAAGTTGCCCGAGGGCCCCACTTGCCCGGGGGGCCCCACCTGCCCAGTGACCCAGCCCCAGCCAAGCATCAATTCCGATTCCCATGTGCATCCCACAGCTGAACTTAGAAGGTGGCAAGTGCCTGTTGGCCCTGCGCTTCTGTCAGGCCACTTGGGCCGTGGAGGGGAAGCCCACAACTGCAGGAATGCCTGTCCACCTCCACAGGAACAGGCACACACAGGACAGTCGAGTCTGACTCCCGTTCGTGTGTGTGTTCACCAGAGCCAGCCGCCCAACTTTGAGGCTGTCATTAGCCTGGCACTGCTGTACCAATAAATACCAATAAATATCTCCTTATCGATGATTTGAATTTTTATTCTCGTGAGTGATTGTGTAGCCTGGGCCCCAGTGCACTGCATTGCCCGGGGCCCTTTAATGCTCTTAAGATGGCACTGGGTTGCAGTCAGGATGCTGACTTTCTCCACTGCTTCTGGACGTGTCCTTTAGGCTCGGTTCACATATATGCGATGCGGGAAGGCTGCGAATTCGCAGCCTTTTCCCGCATCGCACACGCACCCCCGGCAGTTCACACTGCCATATGCGATACGCTGGGGGTGTCAATGTAATCTTAACGACACCCCCAGTTTGATCGCATATCGCAGTGCGATCGTGCAGTTCGCACAGGATCGGATCGCACAAGTGTGAACCGCTGTGCGATCCGATCCTGATGCGGCAGCAAAAATGCCTCCTGTGCGTGTTTGCTGCGGGTGCGATGCGAATTTAGCCATACAAACTGTATGGCTAAACTCGCACCGCACAGCTGATCGCATGTAATGTCGGAGCAGTGCGCTCCGACATTACATGCGAACCCCGCACACGCAGAAGTGTGAACCGGGGCTTAGTCCAGGAGTTCTAGAGAGACACAAACTCCTTCATTTCATCTGCACTGGGCCTGCCAAACATTGTGAAACCTAAAAACTGTCTCCTGGGTATCTTTGGGGATCTGGCCATCCCTTCTAGTGCTAAGAGATTGCTCCGTATTCTTTACTTTTCTGCAAATTCTTTACTTTGTATGCTACTATTATCATGGAAGGCATCGATATCTTTAACAAGATCGCTGTGGTTAAAACTGGTCAATGACTCGCTTCTGATGTATAAGCTTACCTTTGAGAATAGGAAAAGAGATAAAACATTTCACAAAATATGGGATTGGTGGATTGCCTGTCCTCTGACCCTTACTCCTGATTTGCCACGAGTATAAAAATGTGTTTATACTACCTATACGTCACACTTTGACAAATGGCATACCTGCTTATGATGAAACTGTAGGCGAAGGTGTGTACATTCTATGTAATCACTGACTGTAAACTGCAGATAGGATAACCTTGCAGGGGAGAGGAGTGGAGAGAGAAATTGTTTATTGATGGGGTTGTTTTTTTTGCTTTGTTTTTTTGAGTGTTGTTGTTTGTTTTTTAAATTGCACACTGCGTTGTGCTAGAGTTGTGTAATCTGTTTTATAAAATGAATACACATATCTTTAAAAAAAAAAAAAAAATTCTCAATCAATACTATAAATATATCATAATTATGAACAATACTTTTAAAGTTGGAATCACAAATAAAGTCTCTTGCGTCTATTTATGAAGTTTATATTCCAATTCTTATACTAGATACATTGCTGCATGCTGGCTGGCATGCAGACGAAAGCGCAGTTGACCTAACATAAATATGTAAGGTCATCAAGTCCAGGTGAAAGCACAACTGGTGATGGTCACAAGGAATAAATAGAACACATGTGAACAACAGTGGTGTAAATACACAAGATAATGGTTAATCACAAATAGAATGGTTTTTCACATATTTTATTTGGAAGAATTATGATGCAAGAGACTTTATTTGTGATTCCAATTTTAAAAGGTAAAGATTTATCCCGTCGGTTTTCCATATCAGATCCACATCCCTTAGTCAATTATTGAAAACAAATGTCTGACCTGCTGGCCCTAGAAACCAGTTATGGTCATAAATGGGTGGGACTGTATCGGGTCTGATACTAATAGTAAAATAGGCAAGCATAAAATGACAAAATATCATTTATTCCAAATTTAGTCAAATACATATAGCAGCATAATTGATTCGGTCATGATACATAACATGAGTATGACATATACATAGGTGATCAGTAGTTGATACATTTGCCCATTCAATGCATTTCGCAGATTATTCGTTGCTTCGTCAGAAATGTAGGCAAGTGATTCACCTAAAAACCGCTTCAAGTAAGAAAAAATACAAAGAGAAAAAAAAGAAAATACAACACCAGTAATGTCAATCATAGATCAATTAATTTGAGCATATAAAACAGCCATTCATATAGTTAAGTCCATGCTTACCATACTTCATTTTATTTATCAAAATTACACATTGATTTGGCAGAAGGTGTCATCAGAGCCATCAACCAACGATCCCCAACCGTCCACCCAGGGGGGGGCACACCATGATCCTCCCATAGGGGCGGTAATGAGGGTGCAGACTGGACCGGCTTCAAGGTAAATAACACCCCAGCAGGCAATAGGTGGAGATAGGGAGAGTCTATATAAAGGATTCAGAAAAAAAAAATATATATATATTGTATATATATATATATATATATATATATATATATATATATATATATATATATATATAATCATTAAAAGGGTATCCAATAATCCCTGATTATTTCCCAATTCATTACCCCCGGATTGTCTAACAACTATGATACTGAATCTATATAAGGAGAGATAAGCATTGAGCTATATTGGGCATCATCACTATATATAATGTCCATATAATATAGCATATTACTCATGTATAATTTAATTATCCAAGACCAAAAATGGGGAGGAGAACAAGATCCCACATCCCATTCACACTTCAAAGGCCTATGAATAATAGCCACATAACTACTCAAAGATAATTGAGGAGAAAGGAGGAGAAAGAGGGATAATTTCCATGGCTTTTAGGGCAGTCATTCCCAAGTGGCTCCGAGGGTGGGTTCCTGCACCCACAAACACCAGGTACACAATTGTCCACAGTTCTGGAGGATGAGGAGGAGATGGAGGAGGAGATGGAGGAGGAGATGGAACCATGTTCACAGCATATTTTAAGAAATAGATCTGCAGCACCACAGCTAAAACCTCCATCCCTGAAATTGTGAAAAGAAAATAAGGGGGCCAGTGGGACTTTGAGTGAGGTGAGCATATTAGCTGTTAATGAGACAATTTAAAGATTGGTGCCAAATAGGATTTATTTAATAAATGGCTCCATGACGAATAAAAAGTCAGGCAGCAATTGATCAAAAAACATATCAATCAATAAAATAGGATTTAAAACAGCACGAACATGGATACCATGGAGAAAATCGATTGACATACACATATGTATGTAACATCAAAAAATGAATATATACCATATTAGGAACCATATACATACAAATAATACACATTACATGAATACTTCAAATCAAAATAGGGAAAATGTCCACATCCACACGCATCAGAGATACGGTCTCATCAACATTCCATGAATTCATGTCGTGATCTGTCATTTTTTAGCTCTACGCGTTTCGTGGAATTTACATCCACTCTTCAGGATCTTTGTAAAAATACCTATAAGTAAAATTATTTGGCACAGATATATTAGTAATAAAACAAGTATACCGGAAAATTCAACTTGAGAACAGCCAAAATCTGAAGAGTTTGAATACTTACAGAGACACGATTGTATTAATTAATCGACCAGAAAATCTCCAAGGATATTCTGGGATTTTAAAGGATATAAAGGAAAAAACATTTCTCATTGCTGGATGCACCAGAATGGGTATACGTCTGATTCGGGGCTGAGGCGGGTGCACGCCACAAGAGGTCCAAGGTGGAACAGGGGGGAGGAGCCAGATGGACCCCACAAAGAAAATAGATTTTGCCAATATTCTCACACATATGTGACCCAATGATCTGTACAAAAACAACATTGGATTATTTAGTGTAAATAACGTATATGAATATATACTAATAAAGGACAAGGTCCATATTAGGGTGATAAGTGTGAGGAAGTTCAAAATAAAAGGAATGAATACCATAGGATCCCAAAGAGAAACACCAAAGTGCCATGCAAGCCAATTAGGCGAGTAGGTAGAAAGGGAAAAGAAGCAAAAAGGACCCTGCTTCCAGGATTGGAAGGAAATGTGTGCGAGGGGAAAAAAAAAAAGAAAAAGAAAAAACAAGTGTGAGTTAAAGGGAATAGGTGTTGAGATATTAGTAACTTACAAAGAGGATGTCGAGACGGTGATGAATACAACCAAGGTGCAGGCAACGCATATTGAAATAGGATCCCAATGATCCATCGGGTTTATATCTCCCCAGACCTGGGCGAGTCCCCGCCAGCGCCATGCGGACGCCAAGGGAAGGGGCGGGATGGGACAGACTCGGCTTCCGGTGGGTGCCGGACTCCGCCCACCTCGCTAGCCCCTCCCAGCAGTCAGAGTGGAAGAAAAAAACGAATCCACTGATCCGCAAAAACGGACAGTGGATGGGCTAAAGGCATGACGCCGATGCTCAGCATGACAATCTCCGCCCCCCACTCATGCAAAGAAGGAGGGCGGGGTAGCAGGCCGAGCATCGCAACCCCGGAATCAGAGAACCATCTGGGCAGGAAACAAATGAAGGCAATATTATTGAAAATATCTATAAAAATATCTATAAAAAATATATTAAAGATAGCATTTCAGATAGGCTGATAACAAAATTGGACCGCTATATTTGTGAGAACAGATGCAGGCAGATAAAAAGGGGCACGCGGGTGTCTTCCACCCAATTTATGTATATTTTAAGAAATAGATCTGCAACACCACAGCTAAAACCTCCATCCCTGAAATTGTGAAAAGAAAATAAGGGGGCCAGTGGGACTTTGAGTGAGGTGAGCATATTAGCTGTTAATGAGAAAATTGAAAGATTGGTGCCAAATAGGATTTGTTTTATAAATGGCTCCATGACGAATAAAAAGTCAGGCAGCAATTGATCAAAAAACATATCAATCAATAAAATAGGGTTTAAAACAGCACGAACATGGATACCATGGAGAAAATCGATTGACATACACATATGGGGGCGTTATCACAGACAAGCGCAGCCGCCTGTCCAGAGACAATGTGGACAAGCTCACATTCATTAAAATGAACCAGGCATGGATCCCACAGGACTTTTCCGTACCTTGTGCAGAATAGGGATGATCGAACTTTTCAAAAGTTCGGTTCGGCCAGAACATCCAAACTTACCGAAAGTTCGGCCCGGATTTCAGAACCCCATTGAAATCAATGGTACCCGAACTTCGGTAATCAAAAAACACCATTTTAAAGCCCTAAAACCCAATAAATGCCCCTAAAAAGTGTTTAGGGTTCTGGATCATGCCACAGGGACTATTAATCACACAAAAAAAAGTTCTTAAAAATTGTCATTTTTGATAGATTTTTGATAGAGGGCCAATTATTGAAAAAATGAAAAAAAAAATTTCTTTGGATTTAGTATCTGGGGGGTCTACAAAGTGTACCTGTGAGGTTTCAGCTCTGTAGCATGTCCAGAACCAGAAAAAAAGATAATTTTTCAGTAGAGCAGGGATGGTGGGACCCTCCTTTTACACCTATATGATCTTTTTTTTGGGGTTTTGGACATGCTACAGAGCTGAAACTTCACAGGTACACCTTTTAGATCCCCCAGACACAAAATCACACAAACAAAAGTTCTTAAAAATTGTCATTTTTGATAGATTTTTGACAGAGAGCCAATTGTTGAAAAAAAAAATTAGTATCTGGGGGGTCTAAAAGGTGTACCTGTGAAGTTTCAGCTCTGTAGCATGTCCAGAACCATAAAAAAAAAGATTTTTTGTATTTTGTCACTTAGAACACAGGCTGTTTGCTTCTCGCTTTTCACACATTGCCGGTTTAGTAGCGAGCGTTTTTTTGGGCATTTTTTGGGTTCTTTGGAGTCAGGAAAAACATCTGAACTTGTGTATAGTACAAGTTCAGATGTTTTGCCAGCCTCTAAAGAACCCAAAAAAAATGCCCAAAAAACCGCTAGCGTCAAAAAATAAAACGCCCAGGTGTGTTGTTGCAGGCATTTTTTGGGGGGTTTTGGAGGCAGGCAAAACATCTGAACTTGTGTAAACACACATACTTATATGTATTTTACACTTAGACAGATATAGGTGTGATAGGAGCGTAACTATATTAGTGTAAATGATTTCATTAGCGCAAGCATATATTTCTGCTACTATCACACCTATATGTGTCTAGGTGTGTATATACATATAAGTATGTGTTTATATATACCCGCATACACAAGTTCAGATGTTTAGCCTGCCTCCAAAAACCCCAAAAAAATGCCTGCAACAACACACCTGGGCTTTTTTTTTTTGGCGCTATCGTTTTTTTTGGGCATTTTTTTGGGTTCTTTGGAGGCAGGCAAAACATCTGAACTTGTGCCATAGCAGTCACTGTCAGTTCACCCTACACTACATTACGGTCACCCTGACACTTCACACTTTCCCTACAGAAACTACATTTTTGAAGCTAACTAAAGTGTAAAGGAGCACTCTAACTACACTAGATATCCCTTTCCTCACACTAATAAATGCTAAATGACACGTTTAAAGTAAAATTAACAGAACTGCTTCCATTCTCTTCCATGTCCTGTATAACAATGCTAGGAATTTGGCGGGGGCTATCTTATATACTGGGGGGCGTATTCACTAATGATTGGCCTAGGGACCCCCTAGTCACTCCAATCACATTCCTAGCATTCTCCTGCCCCCTCAATTGGCTTTTACTAATGGTTCTGGTCCAATCACAGGCTTTTAAAGCCCATTTCCTGTCCCATTGCATTTTGGTCGGTTCTGGTTGCCGAATTCCGAACTTTTTGGGCAAAAAGTTCTAAATTCGGCCGAACCTCGAACACCCAATGTTCGGGCCGAACCAATGGTCGACCCGAACCGTTCGATCCTCCCTAGTGCAGAATAGAGATGGATACCGGCCTTACCCAGCCATTGTTATATTTTTGATCTTTCTCACTCTTTTGGGGTGTACCCTAATTTAAAATGACTAAAACAAAGCAGTGTTGGCTACCTCGTCCCCCTCCACCGCCGCTTCCACCTACACCGCCACATCCACCGCCTCCTCAACCTCCCTCCTACTCCATATGGGCCTCGTCCTTCACAGATGAAGAAAATTGTTTTAGTTTTCTGTTTTTTTTGTTGTTTTAAGTTATTTCCCTAACCACATTTGTTTGCAGAGCACTTGCCATGCTCTTAACTACATTTTGCTGCCATTTGCAGCACTCTAGCCCTTTCCATTGTTTTTTTAGAGCCATTTTAGTGCCTGAAAGTTCGGGTCCCCATTGACTTCAATGGGGTTCGGTGTCCGGGTCAAGTTCGGAAAAAGTCACGTACGCTGACTTTTTTTCAAGTTCGACCGGACCCAC
Organism: Pelophylax lessonae; assembly: GCF_965119305.1. Taxonomy (NCBI): domain Eukaryota; kingdom Metazoa; phylum Chordata; class Amphibia; order Anura; family Ranidae; genus Pelophylax; species Pelophylax lessonae. Next base: position 34,699,835 of record NC_138776.1, on the reverse strand, counting down.
TGAACACGGACATCCAGGTGTCCGCTCAACTCTAAACAAAATGACTGAGAGAAAGAAAAAGGGATATAACAATAATCTATCCTTTATTACCTCCTTGTGTTGTGATCCGCATCAATAGAGAGCCGACAGGAGCCGCTACCGGCGTCCTCCCCACGCTCTCTACTTAAAGCCGGTCCCACCGGAAGTGATGCGTCGCCCGCTAGCATCACTTCCGGTGCAGGCGCAACACTACTACCATGACAACCGCTAGTAGGTGGAGAATCCACCCGCAGCGGCGCCACCTAGTTCTGGCCAATTGGCTGGAAGAGATAGAACCCAAAAAGGATCTAATCTCTGCTTTGCGCCCGAGCCTACACTATGGGGCAGTTTTAATGACGATTCTAATGAAACCTACAGCCGCACATTACAAAACAAACAGACATACAAATTCACAAAAGTGTATTATTCAAGTATCGAAATTTTATAGCAGTATATTTGGAGTACCAATAATATAGGTACCAGTTTAACTAGTCAGGCGTACATTTGTAACATCCTGGAAAAATATCATCCTCCCAGCCACATATAGATACAACAATACATGACATGTACATACATGTAACATACAACACCAGGACATGAGTCAAAAAAACAAGGACACAAACAAAAAAACAAGAAACAAAAAAATAAAAAACATACTTGGTCCATGCAATATCCGTAAGTGTAAAGACTAAGAGTGAACAACAAGGTATTATTAATAATGATAATAAAGAAAATTAAGTATACAAATGACAAATATGATGTCCTATAATCATGATAAAGTAAAGACCATATGATCCCAAAAGTTTTTTAGGAGTTTTTTTATTTTAAAGAAAAGGTTTGCATGAAACTGCCGTGTTAAGTCCGGGCCATGTCCTTGCCTGTAAATTAAAAATCCACTTGGCCTCCTTCTGTAGTATTCGGTTATCGAAGTCACCCCCGCGAGGGTTTTTGGAGATGACCTCAAGAACCAAAAACAAAATGAAGTTAGGATGAAACTCATGATACATGCCTACATGTTTGCATATGGGCGTATTAATCAGCCCCACTTCCATGTAGTTAAGGTGATCTTGAATTCTTTTAGCTAGTTTTCTTTTCGTCTTCCCTACATAGAAGGCTCCACAACGGCAGTTTGCAATGTAAACCACACCCTCTGTTTGGCAATAAGCAAAGGCACGATTGTGGGCCAACAAGATGGTACCACTATGGTCATTACGAAATTAAATGCTGACCATCAAGCAATTCGAACCATTCTATCTAAAAACTGGCGCTTTTTACAAGAGGACCGTGTGATCGCAAAATATGTTAAGACACAACCACAAATTACCTTTCGCAGGTCTAGATCCATCAGGGATTCTCTTGTCCATAGCCACTACTGCCCACCTCAGGAACTGGAGAATGGGTTGGTATGTACTGTGGGGACATTCAGATGTGGGGCATGTGATCAATGACCATGGGTCCAGGAAGGGGATACTTTTCCCCTCCCTAGGGGTGGAATACATAAATGCAGTGCCTTTGCTGATTGCCAAACAGAGGGTGTGGTTTACATCGCAAACTGCCTTTGCAGAGCATTCTATGTAAAGAAGACAAAAAGAAAACTAGCTAAAAGAATTCAAGATCACCTTTACTACATGGAAGTGGGGCTGATTTACAGTATACGCCCATATGCAAACATGTAGGCATGTATCGTGGGTTTAATCCTAACTTTATTTCGTTTTCGGTTCTTGAGGTCATCCCCAAAAACCCTCGTGGGGGTGACTTCGATAACCGAATACTACAGAAGGAGGCCAAGTGTATTTTTAATTTACAGGCAACGACATGGCCTGGCCTTAACACGGCGGTTTCGTACAAACCTTTTCTTTAAAATAAAAAAACTCCTAAAAAACTTTTGGGATCATATGGTCTTTACTTTATCATGATTATAGGACATCATATTTGTCATTTGTATACTTCATTTTCTTTATTATGATTATTAATAATACCTTGTTGTTCACTCTTTACAGTGACCTCATACTTTTAGGTCTATGTTAGTATATATACTTACGGATATTGCATGGACAAAGTATGATTTTTATTTCTTGTGTCTTGTTTTTTTGTTTGTGTCCTTGTTCTTTTTGACTCATGTCCTGGTGTTGTATGTTACATATATGTACATGTCATGTGTTGTTGTAACTATATGTGGCTGGGGGGATGATATTTTTCCAGGATGTTACAAATGTACGCCTGACTAGTTAAACTGGTACCTATATTATTGGTACTCCAAATATACTGCTATATAATTTGATACTTGAATAATACACTTTTGTGAATTTGTATTTGCATGTCTGTTTCTTTTGTATTGTGCGGCTCTAGGTTTCATTAGAATCGTTATTAAAACTGCCCCATAGTGTAGGCTCGGGCGCAAAGCAGAGATTAGATCCTTTTTGGGTTCTATCTCTCCCGGCCAATTGGCCGGGACTACGTGGCGCCGCTGCGGGTGGATTCTCCGCCTACTAGCGGTTGTCATGGTAGTAGTGATGTGGCCGCACCGGAAGCGATGCTAGCGGGCGACGCATCACTTCCGGTGGGACCGGCTTTAAGTAGAGAGCGTGGGGAGGACGCCAGTAGCGGCTCCTCTCGACTCTCTATTGATGCGGATCACAACACAAGGAGGTAATAAAGGATGGATTATTGTTATATCCCCTTTTCTTTCTCTCAGTCCTTTTGTTATATTTATGCATTTACTCTTGATTTTATCAATCTCCCAAACCTTCCCCTTCAACCCTCCTTAATTATCTTTGAGTAGTTATGTGGCTATTATTCATAGGTCTTTGAAGTGTGAATGGGATGTGGGATCTTGTTCTCCTCCCCATTTTTGGTCTTGGATAGAGTTGAGCGGACACCTGGATGTCCGTGTTCGGCAGGTTCGGCCGAACTTGAAAAAAAAGTCCGGGTCCGTGACCTGGACTTTTTCCGAACTTTACCCGGACACCGAACCCCATTGAAGTCAATGGGGACCCGAACTTTCAGGCACTAAAATGGCTCTAAAAAAAACAATGGAAAAGGCAAGAGTGCTGCAAATGGCAGCAAAATGTAGTTAAGAGCATGGCAAGTGCTCTGAAAACAAATGTGGATAGGGAAATAACTAAAAACAACCAAACAAACAGAAAAATCAAACAATTTTCTTCATCTGTTGCGTTGGCGACCTCTTCCTCCTCCTCCTCTGCCTTGACCTTGTGCTTCCACTGTGGCCCCGCTGTCAGGTGGGAATGCCAGCAGCATCGCGTCTACCAGCGTGCGCTTGTACTCGCGCATCTTGCGATCGCGCTCCAGTGAGTGAATTAAGGACGGTACATTGTCCTTGTAACGGGGATCCAGCAGCGTGGCCACCCAGTAATCAGCACAAGTTAGAATGTGGGCAACTCGGCGGTCGTTGTGGAGACACTGCAGCATGTAATCGCTCATGTGTGCCAGGCGGCCCAGAGGCAACGAAAGGCTGTCCTCTGTGGGAGGTGTATCGTCTGTGTCCTCTGTATCCCCCAAGCCACGCACCAGTGATGGCCATGAGCTGGCCTGGGTGCCACCCTGCTGTGAACATGGTTCCATCTCCTCCTCCATCTCCTCCTCCTCATCCTCCAGAACTGTGCCCCTGCTGGACAATTGTGTACCTGGCGTTTTTGTGTGCAGGAATCCACCCTTGGAGCCACTTGCGAATGACTGCCCTGAAAGCCTTGGAAATGTTACCTCTTCATCCTCCTCCTCCTCCTCATCCTGTGCCACATCCTCTTCCATCATCGCCCGAATCGTTTTTTGAAGGAGGCATAGAAGTGGGATAGTTAAGCTGACAACGGCGTCATCGGCACTGGCCATGTTGGTGGAGTACTCAAAACAGCGCAACAAGGCACACAGGTCTCGCATGGAGGCCCAGTTATTGGTGGTGAAGTGGTGCTGTTCCGCAGAGCGACTCACGCGTGCGTGCTGCAGCTGAAACTCCACTATGGCCTGCTGCTGCTCGCACAGTCTTTCCAGCATGTGCAAGGTGGAGTTCCACCATGTGGGCACGTCACATATGAGGCAGTGAGCGGGAAGGCCGAAGTTACACTGCAGCGCTGACAGGCGAGCAGCAGCAGGGTGAGAACGCCGAAAGTGCGCACAGACAGCCCACACTTTCTGCAGCAGCTCTGACATATCGGGGTAATTTTTAAGGAACCTCTGCACCACTAAATTCAGCACATGCGCCAGGGCACCGGCTAGGCCCAGAGCTGCTATGAGATTTCGCCCGTTATCGCACTCCACCAGGCCGGGCTTGAGGCTCGCTGGCAGCAACCACTCATTTGTCTGCTGTTCCATGCTCCTCCACAACTCCTGCGTGGTGTGTGGTTTTTTCCCCCAAACAGGCAAGTTTTAAAACTGCCTGCTGTCGTTTACCCCTGGCTGTGCTGAAGTTTGTGGTGAAGGTGTTACGCTGACCGGATGAGGAGGCGGTAGAGGATGAGGAAGCGCAGAAGGAGGAGTTAGGAACAGGAGGCAAACTGAAGCGCCCTACAATCCTCGGTGGTGGAAGGACATGCGCCAAATTGCTATCCGCCTCGGGCCCATCCGCCACTGCATTTGCCCAGTGTGCCTTTAGGGAGATATAATGCCCCTGACCGTGCTTACTGGTCCACGTATCGGTAGTTAGGTGGACCTTGGCACAGATGGCGTTGCGCAGTGCACACCTGATTTTTTCCCCCACTTCATTGTGCAGGGAAGGGATGGCTTGCCTGGAAAAGTAGTGGCGGCTGGGCACGACGTACTGTGGGACAGACACTGACATAAGGCTTTTAAAACTGTGCGTCTCCACCAGACGGAATGACAGCATTTCAGAGGCCAAGAATTTTGAAATGCTGGCATTCAGGGCCAGGGATCGCGGGTGGGTAGGGGGGTACTTCCTCTTCCTCTGAAGTGTTTGGGAGATGGAAAGCTGAACGCTTCCATGGGACATTGTGGAGATGGTTGGTGACCCAGGTGGTGGTGTTGCTGACAGATCGTCTGTTTGCGGGGGGGCAGGTGCCGGTATCACTACAGAGGTGGATGAAGAGGCCGAGACTGCGGCAGAAGAGGAAGCAGGAGGAGCCAGAGACCTTTCTTGGTTTTGAAGGTGTCTACTCCACTGCAGCTCGTGCTTTGCACTTAGATGCCTGATCATGCAGGTTGTGCTCAGGTTGAGAAGGTTTATGCCTCGCTTCAGGCTCTGATTGCACAGGGTGCAAACCAATCGTGTCCTGTCATCAGCACATTTTCTGAAGAACTTCCACGCTAGAGAACTCCTTTGAGCTGGCTTTGGTGCGCTTGGTCCCTTGCTGCATTGGGCAGTAGCAGGCGTAGTGTCTAGGGCACGGCCGCTCCGCTTCTGCACCCTGCTCCCTCTTCTGCTGTGCTGGTGGCTCTGTGTGACCACCGCCTCTTCCTCCAAACGACTCAGGTCACCTGCATGACCTTCATTCCATGTGGGGTCGAGGACCTCATCGTCCTCCGCATCATCTTCCACCCAGTCTTCACCTCTGCCCTCCTTGTCGGTCTCCACAATTCTGAGTGCCGCAGCAGTTGGCACCTGCGTTTCGTCATCATCGGAGACGTGCTGCGATGGTCCTTCCATGTACTCATCTTGAGAAATAAGTGGTTGGGCATCGCTGCACTCAATCTCTACCACTTCTGGGGCAGGGCTAGGTGGATGGCCCTGAGAAACCCTGCTGACAGAGTCATCAAAAAGAAGAAGAGACTGCTGCATGACTTGGGGCTCAGACTGCTTGCCTGATTTGCAAGGGGGTGAGGTGAAAGACGGTTGGACATCGGCTGCAGGTGCCAACTCTGACCTTTCTGCAGTAGACTGGGTGGGAGACAATGTGAAGGAACTGGAGGCACTGTCAGCAGCAAACCAATCTACTATCGCCTCTACTTGTTCTGGCCTCAACACTTGTAGAGGCGCATGATGCCCTACCAAATACTGTCGCCTACTTACACTTGAGGAAGGTGTTTCACTTGTGCGTGTAGCTGGCACAGATCGATCACGTCCTCTCCTTGCAACAGGAGCTCTACCAGCAGCACCACGACCCAGGCCACGGCCCCTATTTGACGGTCTCTTCATATTTCTGTAATTTATGATCTTGCCCTAGAAAGGTGTTTATTGAATAGCGGAACAAAACAACAACAGTATCGCACGGGTGTATCTCACAGTCAAATATGCAAACTATGCCACAATTTAATTTTTTTCACCCCAAAAGGGTGTATATTGAATAGCGGAATAGAAAAAAGGATATAAAACGGTGTATCTCACACGTACAAACACAGACTAGGCCCCGATTACAATTTTTTGTACCCTAAAGGGAGGATGAGGAAGAGGAGTAGGAGGAGTTCAGAACAGGAGGCAAACTGAAGCGCCCTGCAATCCTCGGCGGTGGAAGGAGATGCGCCAAACAAATTTAAAAGGTGTATCTCACACGTACCGATACAGACTATGCCGTAATTTAATTTTTTACACTCCAAAAGGGTGTATATGGAATAGCGGAATAGAAAAAAATTTATAAAACGGTGTATCTCACACGTACAAACACAGATTAGGCCCCGATTACAATTTTTTGTACCCTAAAGGGAGGATGAGGATGAGGAAGAGGAGTAGGAGGAGTTCGGAACAGGAGGCAAACTGAAGCACCCTGCAATCCTCGGCGGTGGAAGGAGATGCGCCAAACAATTTTAAAAAGGTGTATCTCACACGTACCGATACAGACTATGCCGTAATTTATTTTTTTACACTCCAAAAGGGTGTATATTGAATAGCGGAATAGAAAAAATGTTATAAAACGGTGTATCTCACACGTACAAACACAGACTAGGCCCCGATTACAATTTTTTGTACCCTACAGGCAGGATGAGGAGTAGGAAGAGTTCGGAACAAGAGGCAAACTGAAGCACCCTGCAAACCTCGGCGGTGGAAGATGCGCCCCAAAAATTTGGAAGGTGTATCTCACACGTACCGATACAGACTATGCCGCAATTTCATTTTTTTTACCCCAAAAGGGTGTAGATTGAATAGCGGAATAGAAAAAAATTTATAAAACGGTGTATCTCACACGTACAAACACAGATTAGGCCCCGATTACAATTTTTTGTACCCTAAAGGGAGGATGAGGATGAGGAAGAGGAGTAGGAGGAGTTCGGAACAGGAGGCAAACTGAAGCACCCTGCAATCCTCGGCGGTGGAAGGAGATGCGCCAAACAATTTTAAAAAGGTGTATCTCACACGTACCGATACAGACTATGCCGTAATTTATTTTTTTACACTCCAAAAGGGTGTATATTGAATAGCGGAATAGAAAAAATGTTATAAAACGGTGTATCTCACACGTACAAACACAGACTAGGCCCCGATTACAATTTTTTGTACCCTACAGGCAGGATGAGGAGTAGGAAGAGTTCGGAACAAGAGGCAAACTGAAGCACCCTGCAAACCTCGGCGGTGGAAGATGCGCCCCAAAAATTTGGAAGGTGTATCTCACACGTACCGATACAGACTATGCCGCAATTTCATTTTTTTTACCCCAAAAGGGTGTAGATTGAATAGCGGAATAGAAAATATGATATAAAAAGGTGTATCTCACACGTACAGACCCAGACTAGGCCCCGATTACAATTTTTTGTACCCTAAAGGCAGGATGAGGAGTAGGAGGAGTTTGGAACAGGAGGCAAAGTGAAGCACCCTGCAATCCTCGGCGGTGGAAGATGCGCCCCAAAAATTTGGAAGGTGTATCTCACACGTACCGATACAGACTATGCCGCAATTTAATTCTTTTTACCCAAAAAGGGTGTAGATTGAATAGCGGAATAGAAAATATGATATAAAATTGGTGATTTTTCAATAGCACATGTGAACACAGCAGTGTCTTATGTTTTATGTCACGGTCAGCTCAGCAGCAGGCTATGAAGAGAAAAAAAAAATTCCCCTTTAACTTTGTAATTTTTAAATAGCAGATTAGTAAAGACTATGCCACAATTTAATTTTTTTTAACCCAGAAGGGTGTATATTGAATAGTGGAATAGAAAAAAGTATATATAATTGAAAATCACTCAATAGCACATGTGAACACAGCAGTGTCTTATGTCATGGTCACCTCTGCAGCAGGCTATGAAGGGGAAAAAAAATTCCCCTTTAACTTTGTAATTTTTAAATAGCAGATTAGTACAGACTATGCCACAATTTAATTTTTTTTTTTAACCCAAAAGGGTGTATATTGAATAGTGGAATAGAAAAAAGTATATAAAATTGAAAATCACTCAATAGCACATGTGAACACAGCAGTGTCTTATGTCACGGTCAGCTCAGCAGCAAGCAGGCTATGAAGGGGGAAAAAAAATTCCCCTTTAACTTTGTAGTTTTTAAATAGCAGATTAGAACAGCAATCTGTAGTAAAATATAGCTGAACGCTGCACACAACAGACTGATAAAAATATATTTTTTTCTCCCTCCTCCTCCTCAGTGGGCTCAAGTGAGGGCAAAAAGATTGTTCACTGCACCACCCCCCACACTGCAAAATCGATGTAGATCGCTAACAGACGATTGTTCTGTCCCTGCCTAATCTCTCCAGCCTGTCCCTAAAATGCTCAAATAACTTTCCCTGCCTACACTCCGACCTGTCCCTGCATTCTTTTCGGGCACAATTTTTCACTGTCTGTCCCTAATCAGCAGCCAGCACGTATGATGTGTGCTCTCTCCCTACACTACAGCAGAATGACGCACTGCGCTGTGTCTCTCAAACTTATAAAGGCATGGATCACATGCTTCAGATGGCCAATCACAGCTACTAATACATTAGTAGGCATGGCTGGGATTGCTTAAGGCACACCAGTTAAACGCTTGTTGATTGGCTGTTTAAAGCCCGCCATTAAAAGCGCGCCATTACATACAAAACAGGAAATAAAATTACCGAACACGGATTTTAAACCCGAACATACAGTAAAGTTTTCGGGTCCGTGTCCGGGTAGCAAAAATCCAATTATCCGGTACAAACCCGAATAATACAGTCCGTGTTCGCTCAACACTAATCCTAACTTAATAATAGCATACAGTGCCAAGCTGCGGTTTCCAAAGCAAGCTAAGTCCTTTCTTGTATTAACAGAGGCATGGACTCCAGAGAGAGAGATATAATTTGCCCCTGTACAAATCATTAGTAAGACATCATCTGGAATATGCAGTTCAGTTTTGGGCACCAGTTCTTAAAAAGGATTTCGGGGAACTGGAGAAAGTGCAGAGAAGGGCAACCAAACTGATAAGAGGCATGGAGAAGCTCAGCTATGAGGAAGGATTAGTGGAACTGAATTTATTTTAACTGAATTTACAATTTGAATTCTCTCTAGAGAAGAGGAGATTAGGGGGGATATGATCAACATGTATAAATACATATGGGGTCCATATAGTGAACTTGGTGTTGAGTTGTTCATTTTAAGGTCAACACAGAGGACAAGGGGGCACTCTTTGCATCTAGAGGAAAATAGATTTTGTCTCCAAATACGGAAAGGTTTCTTCACCGTAAGAGCTGTGAAAATGTAGAATAGACTCCCTCCAGAGGTGGTTCTGGTCAGCTCACTAGATTGCTTTAAAAAGGCCTGGATTTTTTCCTGGGTGTACATAATATAACTGGGTACTAATATTTATAGGTAAAGTTGATCCAGGGAATATCCGATTGCCTCTGGGGGGATCTGGAAGGAATTTTTTCCCTTGCTGTAGCAAATTGGATCATGCTTTGCTGGGTTTTTTTTCACCTTCCTCTGGATCAACTGCAGGTATAGGATTGTGTATATGGGATTGTATGGTTGGGTTTTCTTTACTGTTTTTTTTTTTTTTTTTGTTTATTGGTTGAGCCAGATGGACTTGTGTCTTTTTTCAACCTGAGTAACTATCTAACCATGTAGCTAGAAGAGTCAGTGGATGGGTCTTAGTAAAGGGGATGCTAGAGAGTATACTGAAGATAAAGTAGATCACCAAGTCTATTGCTGGAGAAAGAGCAAGGAGACTTAACCTTTTCCATATATATATGTATATATATATATATATAGTTCCAGTCGGAGTATACACAAAAGTTCCACAATTAATACTAAAAACCAATTGGCAGTAAGGATGAATGTGTGAACTGTACCCTAAGTGACTGCTTGCTGGTAATCAGAGGAGGCCCAAGAATTCATCAAACAGCAAGCCCTTCAGTGGCAGGGACAGTGCTACACACAGTATAGTACACACTCAATACTTGGTCGGTGCTCCTTTTGCATGAATTACTGCATCAACGTGGCGTGACATGGAGACGATCAGCCTGTGGTACTGTTGAGGTGTTATGGAAGCCCAGGTTGCTTTAATAGCGGCCTTCAGCTCATCTGCATTGTAGGGTCTGGTGTCTCTCATCCTCTTCTTGACAATACCCCACAGATTCTTTATGGGGCTTAGGTTAGGCAAGTTTGCTGGCAAATCAAGCACAGTGATACCATGATCATTATATCAGGTATTGGTACTTTTGGCAGTGTGGGCAGGTGCCAAGTCCTGCTGAAAAAGGAAATCAGCATTTCCATAAAGCTGGTCAGCAGAGGGAAGCATGAAGTGCTCTAGAATGTCCTGGTAGTGCACCAACAACAGCAGATGACATGGCTCCCCAAATCATCACTAACTGTGGAAACTTCACACTAGACCCAATGCAACTTGGATTCTGTGCCTCCCAGTCTTCCTCCAGACTCTGGGATCTTGATTTCTAAATGAAATACAACATTTTTCACCGTCCGTGATGATTTGGGGAGCCATGTTAAAAGCATGTTTAGTTGAGGTAGGAGGGTTTGCCAGGGATATAAGGAGTGCAAAAAGGAGACAAAATACAATGGCTAATGAAACCCTCCTAGCTGGGGCTAAATTAAAAAAAAAAGGGGGAAGGGGGTGGCACTTGGGGTTTAATAAGAATTAATAGTAGGGGAAGGAAGAGATTGGGAATGAAAGACATGTTAAAAGTAAAGAGGAAAAATGGACCAGCTGAATCCCCCAAAAGGTGTGTGTGTGTGTGTGTGTGTGGGGGGGGGGGGGTATAGAATCAGACATGATGATCATTTTCTTATTGAGAGGTTAAACATGGGAGTAAAAAAGAAAAGCTTTAGTAATGATCAGTGGTGCATTAATGGATTCAGCAGGCCCAAGTGGCTGTGAATTTGAAGGGGGAATCCTTTACTAGGTCGATGAGTTCTTCCATGACTTTAGCATTTTTTGAGTCTCCGACGTGGAGTAGCACTTAAGGGTCTCCTTCCCACCCCCACCCTGTGATTGGACTGCCTCCTTGTACTGTGGAACATCAGATTGGTGTACTGTGCTTCTTCTCTCTACCCTTCTCTGAGGTCTGCTGTACAGGGACTGTTAATGCCTGATACCAAGTTACATTGACATATTTACACTGCTTTCAATTAAATAAACTAAATTTTCGGATGTATTAATGAAAATAGAGCAGCATTAATTTGTATCTTTTATAGTGTATCTCTCCAGAGATTGGCTTTCATAAAATGTCAGCCTTTTCTATCATATGAGAGAACTGTCATTTAAGTTGATATACATTTAAATCAAAGACTGTAGTGGCAAAAGTAATAATAAAAAAAAATCTGATATTAATAAAGTAGTATGCTACAAAGTTCATCAATAACATAACCATGAAAGGAAAAAATAAAATAAAAATATTTTTTTTATGCATATATGTGATTGTATACTGTCCTAAATAAGACAAGTGTAAATGAACTTCTGATTCTGCATATAAAACAATTATAATAGCATAGAATATTTTTCCTCAATTTTTTTTTACCACTGTAACAACTTAATTTGTCTTTGAGGACCAATGTAACTATAATCTATACACGTTTTCTGTGGATGTGTAGAGTGATAAAAATTATATTTACATTTGATAAAGTTTTCCTTCCATGACCAAAACCTTATCTCAAGGTTGCTGATAAATATACCCATTTTAGGCATATTTTGAAAATATTGTCTATACATTAACAGAAGTTTGCACATACTGATAGGTGGCATGCAGCTAAACATATAAATACCCATGTTACAGTCCAAATGGTCACTCACTGGTCACCTAAACACCATGAAACTCCTTCTGATCTGTGTGCTCCTCGGAGCAGCTGGTGAGTCCTTGTATGCAGAAATTTAGATGCTAACATATGCACAAAGTACTTCTTATTTTGTAGTTTTGCTGGTCTTAATAGTTTTACATAGAGTTTCTGAATGACACTGTGTATTTTATTCCCAGCTGCTTTGGATGATGATAAGATCGTTGGAGGTTACACCTGTGCCAAGAACTCCGTCCCATACCAGGTATCTCTGAACTCTGGATATCACTTCTGTGGTGGAGCCCTCCTCAACTCCTTGTGGGTGATCTCCGCTGCTCACTGCTACAAGGCGTAAGTAGAATTGTGATGGCAGCAGTTTGTACTAGGATAGTTTGGAGTCATAATTGTCTGACTGGCTGGCTGGCTGTATGGTTAGTTTGATTATAGAGGGGCTGACTGGTTGGTCTGATTTCTTGATTTACTTTATATTAAAAGATTACTATTACAAAAATATTTAATTCTGGTATTGCATTAGATTATTACATGTCATTAAATATTAAGTACACTTTCTTTTTGTATTTCAATTTTTATATTCTTCACCCTAAGACTATCCATAGTGCTTACCATGAACCATGGCCATCCTTATTCCCATGGTATAAATCCTCTTACAGAAAAAAAAAAAAAACTGCTGATGCAATTCTGCAAGCATCCCTGGTGGTCTTATAGACATTCCAAACCTCTCTCACTGTCATTTATGCTGGAAATCGTAGGCAGCATCCATATTTCTGTCCTGGCAAACTCACTTTAAAAGAAAATGGAAAATAATGCAAAAACATTTCAAATTCTGCTTCACTGAATGTTGAGTGTGGCCTCTACTGCCGACATACACTGTATACAAGGCAGAAAGTTATACATTTGTCACAGGATAAATTTATGGGACTTAAACGTAAACATGGAGCTCTATTCCACATGATAATGTTGACCAAATTAGTGTTAAAAAGTAAAATCTCGATAGCGGTGGACATTACATAATTTTATTCAAACTTCAAACAACAAGCATATACTAGTAAGATGAAAAAACATTTAATTGTAAAGGTTGCCAGATTCCCAATGCTGAGGGCTGCTTTCCCAAACATAGACTAGAAGGAAACATTGTTCACACAATGTTGATTTATATCCTTTTGTGGGACTTGTAGACAGTGGATCCTCTAAGAGTGTTGATATTGAAACTTTTAACATCCACAGTGAATAGTGGTCACCTTCTCATTCAGTCACATATGTATGTGTAATCGTGACACATAGCTTAGCTTACCACTATGAAATATAGACCTCAGATTCAATCATCATGCTTCCTCTGTATGTTTAGGGGTTGTAACTTTTTGGATATTTGTCTGACTCTTCAAAAAAATATAAATTGAAATGAAAACTTTGTGCCCCGAGTTTGGATTAAATGGATAGAAAAGTAACTATTTTCAGCCTACATCACTCTTAAATGTCCAATGCAGATTAGATAGTAGATCTGGATTCCATAACTTCATTGCACACTCTTTATGTCTATCCAGGAGCCTTCAGGTCAGACTGGGAGAACACAACATTGCTTCCTCTGAGGGCACCGAACAGTTCATCAACTCTGCCAAGGTCATCAGACATGGAAGCTACAACTCCAGAACTCTGGACAATGACATTCTGTTGATCAAGCTAGCTTCACCCGCCACCCTCAACTCCTACGTCAAGACTGTGTCTCTGCCCAGTGGCTGTGCAGCTGCCGGGTCCAGCTGCCTGATCTCCGGATGGGGCAACACTCTCAGCAGTGGAAGTAAGTCAAGGCAGTTGTATAACTGACCATTCATTTCCTTAGCCACTTGTTAAGCTAAAGTGTATCTAAAGCCAGGACATTTTCTTCTAGATAAAATGTTGAAGGGATTGTATTGTTGTCTGTGTCCCCACTTGGGATTTTCTCTCTCTCGCTCTATTTTTCCCTGGTGTTCAATAGCACTGCCCTAAATGTGAAGTTATATGCAAAATTTTTAGCTGTCACCAGAAGAGGAATATAAGGTAAATCATCCAATGGTATGAGTGGGGATTTCTTCTCACTTTGAAGAGATGTCCTCCATCTTCCTGGTATTCCTACAGGACAGGAAGCAAGAAAAAAATCTCCCCAATCACACACAGATGGCAAAAAAAAAGAAATGAAATGCACGGTTTTTAACAATTCCATAATCTATATTTATCCAAGGAATATGGATAAATATACGGAAGAATCTGAGGAAGAAAAAGCTTTAGGCGTAATTGGGGTCTAGCTAGGTATGAGCATACCAAATTCAGCTAACAGTTACTTAAGACCTTTCCCTAAACTGGTTGACTAACAGCCGCTTAGAGGCTTCATCTTTGCTTTACTTCCTAGTATAATCAACATTTTCACTCATCCATTTATTTCTATGTAATTTATTATATATCTCCTTTTCTGCAGCCAACTACCCTGACCTCCTGCAGTGTCTAAATGCCCCCATTCTGACTGCTTCCCAGTGTAGCAATGCTTACCCTGGTGAGATCACTGGCAACATGATCTGTCTTGGATACTTGGAAGGTGGCAAGGATTCCTGCCAGGTAACTTCGCTAATATGTTTCATGTTCAAATATTAGAGCTATTAACTTTATGAAATGTTGAACATGTCGTACCCTAAGAATAGTGATGTCGCGAACATAAAATTCGCCGTTCGCGAACGGCGAACGCGAACATCGGCGAATGTTTGCGAACCGGCGAACATTGCGAACCGCCATAGACTTTAATAGGCAGGCGAATTTTAAAACCCACAGGGACTCTTTCTGGCCACAATAGTAATGGAAAAGTTGTTTCAAGGGGACAAACACCTGGACTGTGTCATGCCGGAGGGGGATCCATGGCAAAACTCCCATGGAAAATTACGTAGTTGACGCAGAGTCGGGTTTTATTCCATAAAGGGCATAAATCACCTAACATTCCTAAATTGTTTGGAATAACGTGCTTTAAAACATCCAGTGTGTGTATACGATCAGGTATGATGTTGTATCGATCAGGTAGTGTAAGGATTACGCCCGCTTCACAGTGACAGACCAAACTACCCGTTTAACGCACCGCAAACAACCGCAAACAGACCAGAACCGACCAAAATGGGACAGGAACTGGGCTTTAAGGGTTAGGGTTAGGCTTAGGTTTAGTGTTAGGGGCTAGGGTTAGGGTTACGGTGAGATACTTAGGGTTAGAGTTAGTAACCCTACCCCTACGCCTCTAACCCTAACCGTCTAACCCTAAGCACTAAAAATAACCCTAACCCTAGCCCTAACCCTAATTCTAATTTTTTTTCTGGTTCTGGAAATGCTACAGAGCTGAAACTTCACAGGTACACTTTTTAGACCCCCAGACCCTGAATCACACAAAAAAAGTTCTTAAAAATTGTAATTTTTTGTTAGAGAGCCAATTATTGGAAAAATTTTAAAAAAATAAAAATAAAAAAATTCTTTGGATTTAGCATCTGGGGGGTCTAAAAAGTGTACCTGTGAAGTTTCAGCTCTGTAGCATGCCCAGAACCAGAAAAAAAATACAAATTAGGGTTAGGGCTAGGGTTAGGCTTAGGGCTAGGGTTAGGGCTAGGGTTAGGTTTAGGGTTAGGGTTATTTTTATGGCTAGGCTTAGAGGGTTAGGGTTAAGGTTAGAGGGTTAGGGTTATGGTTAGAGGGTTAGGGTTAGGTTTAGTGTTAGGGGCTAGGGTTAGGGTTACGGTGAGATACTTAGGGTTAGAGTTAGTAACCCTACCCCTACCCCTCTAACTCTAACCCTCTAACCCTAAGCACTAAAAATAACCCTAACCTTAGCCCTGACCCTAACCCTAGCCCTAACCCTAACCCTAGCCCTAACCCTAATTCTATTTTTTTTCTGGTTCTGGACATGCTACAGAGCTAAAACTTCACAGGTACACTTTTTAGACCCCCCAGACAATAAATCCAAATACATTTTTTTTTTTTAAGTTTTTTTTTAAGTTTTCCAATAATTGTCTCTCTATCAAAAATGACAATTTTTAAGAACTTTTTTTGTGTGATTTAGTGTCTAGGGGGTCTAAAAAGTGTACCTGTGAAGTTTCAGCTCTGTAGCATGTCCAGAACCAGAAAAAAAAAGATCATTTTTCAGTAGAGCAGGGATGGTGGGAACCCCTTTTACACCTATATGATCTTTTTTTCTGGTTCTGGACATGCTACAGAGCTGAAACTTCACAGGTACGCTTTTTTAGACCCCCCAGACAATAAATACAAAGACATTTTTTTTTTTAAGTTTTTTTTTTCCAATAATTGGCTCTTTATCAAAAATGACAATTTTTAAGAACTTTTTTGTGTGATTTAGTGTCTAGGGGGTCTAAAAAGTGTACCTGTGAAGTTTCAGCTCTGTAGCATGTCCAGAACCAGAAAAAAAAGATAATTTTTCAGTAGAGCAGGGATGGTGGGAACCCCTTTTACACCTATATGATCTTTTTTTCTGGTTCTGGACATGCTACAGAGCTGAAACTTCACAGGTACGCTTTTTAGACCCCCCAGACAATAAATACAAATATATTTTCTTTTAAGTTTTTTTTTTTTAAGTTTTTTTTTTTTTTAATTTTTCCAATAATTGGCTCTCTATCAAAAATGACAATTTTTAAGAACTTTTTTGTGTGATTTAGTGTCTAGGGGGTCTAAAAAGTGTACCTGTGAAGTTTCAGCTCTGTAGCATGTCCAGAACCAGAAAAAAAGATCATTTTTCAGTAGAGCAGGGATGGTGGGAACCCCTTTTACACCTATATGATCTTTTTTTCTGGTTCTGGACATGCTACAGAGCTGAAACTTTACAGGTACGCTTTTTAGACCCCCCCAGACAATAAATACAAAGAAATTTTTTTTTAAGTTTTTTTTTTTTAATTTTTCCAATAATTGGCTCTCTATCAAAAATGACAATTTTTAAGAACTTTTTTTGTGTGATTTAGTGTCTAGGGGGTCTAAAAAGTGTACCTGTGAAGAGTGTACCTGTGAAGTTTCAGCTCTGTAGCATGTCCAGAACCAGAAAAAAAGATCATTTTTCAGTAGAGCAGGGATGGTGGGAACCCCTTTTACACCTATATGATCTTTTTTTTCTGGTTCTGGACATGCTACAGAGCTGAAACTTCACAGGTACGCTTTTTAGACCCCCCCAGACACTAATCCAAAAAAAGTCATGCCTGCCACCGTATATATCAGTGGTGGGTGGGCAGTGGCACTGCAGTGGGCACAGTACACTCTGTGGACCTGACAGTCACTGGCACCCAGGCAACTGCAATTATAAAAAAAATATATATATTTTTACTTTGCAAGCTGCTGTGCCACCGTATATATATCAGTGGTGGGTGGGCACGCAGTGGCACTACAGTGGGCACAGTACACTTTGTGGACCTGACAGTCACTGGCAGCCCAGGCAACTGCAATAATAAAAATATTTTTTTTTTTCAATTTGCAACAAGATGCTGTGCCACCATATATATATCAGTGGTGGGCAGTGCACTGCAGTGGGTACAGTACACTCTGTGGACCTGACACAGCACTCACTGCAATTATGACAGAGGAAAAAAAAAAATATTTTTTAAAATGCAAGGTACTGTGCCTGTGCCACCCGAAATGAGTGTGGTGTGCACACAGTACAGTCTGTGGTGGGTCTGTGGCCTCTCACACACAGCGGGCAGGCAACTGCAGTGTACAATAGATATATATATATATATATATATATATATATATATATAAAGAAAAAACTCAATTACCAGCCCTTAAGGGGCTTTTGGGGACACTAGATATATATATATATATATATATAAAAAATTACACAAATACCAGCCCTTAGAAGGGCTTTTTGGGGTGCTGTCAGGATGCTGTCCTTACAGCAGTAGTGGACCAAGAACACTGACTAGCAAGACCAGGAACACTGACTAACAACTGTCCCTAGCTATTAACATCAGCAGCAGCAGCAGCTCTCCCTGCTCTCACTAACACACACTGCTTCAGAATGATCTAAGATGGATGCTGCCCTTGCTTATTTATAGGAGGTGGGAGGGTGTGGGAGGGAGGTATGCTGATTGGCTGGAAATGTGCCTGCTGACTGTGAAGTTCAGGGTCAAAGTTTGCCTCAATGATGTATTATGGGGGGCGGACCGAACATCGCATATGTTCGCCCGCAGCGGCGAACGCGAACATGCTAAGTTCGCCGGGAACTGTCCGCCGGCGAACAGTTCGGTACACCTCTACCTAAGAAATGTATAAGTGGTTTGCTGTCAGAAAAGTTGGATTTGCCTAGATATCTGTGTTCAATATTTAATGAATAATATATGCAATAAACTGTCAAGAAGAATAGACTTTGGAATGAGAACCTCTTTGTCTCAATTGTGTTTGGAGAGTCCTTTAATGATAACATGACTTTCTAAATTTAAACATATTTTCTTCTTTTCTCAGGGTGACTCTGGTGGCCCCGTGGTCTGCAATGGACAGCTCCAGGGTGTTGTCTCCTGGGGATACGGCTGTGCCCAGAGGAACTACCCCGGTGTCTACACCAAGGTCTGCAACTACAACTCCTGGATCGCCAGCACCCAGGCTGCCAACTAAATACTAGTCTTTTCATGTTATCTATCCACAGCTATATATCAGCTGGAATGTGAATAAAATATTATAAGAAACTAAAATTTATTGTGTGTTATATTAAAAATCAGCTGCACTTATATTTAATTTTAAAGACAGGAATTTGATCCCAAGAAAACACAGTGCCTCCATCTCTAATGGTTAAATCAAACACTTGACAGCAGTTACAAATATGATGCAGACATGTATACAAAAAAGGCTGACACAAAAAAATACATATAGTAAAGACATTGTTATAATAGTAATAAGATGTATTCGGTAAAAAAGTACATGGTCGTCAATAAATGTTGCAACTATGCATCTAAGTAGGTCTACACGTTTCATGGATCCCTGTCCACTCATCAGGAGCTTAAAGCCAAAGAATTACCTGTAAATGTATAACATGTGGGTTTGTATAAAAATACATGAAATCTCAAAGAAAAAAAAAAGAAACAATTTTGCCTCATCACTTATACATGTCGGCATCAAAAATATACCCAGCATCTGGGAGGGGGTGTGTAATAAATGAACGCACCAGGGCAGAAGTATGATCTGGGGTCATGGCAAGGATGAACCACCTAGTCCAAAGGGGGAGGAGGGGAGGGAAGAGTTGGGAAGGCAGTCGGAAGGCAAACCAGTACATATGGACCCATTCCGTGAGAAGTGAACATACATGTCGAGAGGTGTTAATCTAAAAAAAATTATATATATATATATATATATATATATATATATATATATATATATCATATGGGAAATTTTAGGAATACCACACAACCAACCTCCCAATTGGTCGATGGGGGGGAAAAAAGGGAAGGGGGGGGGAAGGGAAAGAAAATGAAGGGGGAATGTGTCTAGGACTTTCAAGGTACCTTATTCAATAATAAACAATAGTAAAATCTATAATTTTTATTGTGAGAAAACAAGATAATAAAATCACATGACAAAAAATATGGATACAATCCGTGTTACCATATACTCCAAATAATGTATTACATGTACAGTATAAGTTTTGCAATCCTGGAGTGGATTTTCAAACTTCAAACAATGCGCAACCTCGACATGTTTCGTGGTATACCCACTTCTTCAGGAGGATGTTATGCACATTAATACTTGCATCTAGTAATGACAATAGGATGATTAATAATGACATTTAACAATGAACAGTATAGCAAAGATCATACAGCTCAAAATAGGGGAGGAGCCATCTTACCCAAAATTGGGAGCGTGGGTAGATCACAGATTATAGGACCCAGCCATCATGTGCCTCTCACCGGCGGACATGGGGGACACTATATATAGATTGGTTATAAAAGGTATACATGTTTTATCAGCTAGTATAATTTAGAAAATTAATCACCACCATCACCAAAAAAGTCAAAGGGAAAACAAGAGAGATATATAAAGGATGGTGAAAGATAGAGAAGGAAAAGGGGAAAAAAAGAGGGGAATGGGGAAGGGGAGGGGGGGGGGTTTTGGGGGGAAGGGAGGAAAAAGGGGCCAGAAGGAAGGAAGAGGGAGGGGAAAGAAAAGAAAATAGGTAAAAGTGGGGAGAAAAACATAAGGCAGAGGGAAAAAAACAAAAGATGGGTGTAGGATATAATGAAGGAAAGACAAAA
Source organism: Pelophylax lessonae (assembly GCF_965119305.1). Classification (NCBI taxonomy): domain Eukaryota; kingdom Metazoa; phylum Chordata; class Amphibia; order Anura; family Ranidae; genus Pelophylax; species Pelophylax lessonae. Next base: position 34,679,475 of record NC_138776.1, on the reverse strand, counting down.
GAAAGATGGAAGGATATGGTGGTGGCTTAGATGGATAAAACCATGAATGAAAATAAGGAAAAGGAAATCACCAATCACCCAGTGAGAAAGCACCCCGGTGTTTTGGAGGTCATGCTTATATATGTCTATAACCAGACAAAGAAACATACCCCAGAACAAATCATACGGAGCCACCCACTGATGAGGTAAGTATATAAAATCAAATCAATCCCAACCGATTTCCAACCTGGACAGGGGTCAGACAGAGGAGGATAATGTATAAGCACTATATAGATGGTATAGTGCTGATAGCTGTTATATCCCACTTGATGATGGAAATTCAAAGGACAATTTACTTGTATCCAGACCCGTTTCCCTGGGCCAGGAAAGACACAGGGAATAGACCACCTGCAAAATATATAAACTGTATGAGCATGGATTAGCCCTATACATCTCGGTTATGTGGTCATGTAATGGCACCACACTGTAGCCTAATGATAGCTGTCCAGGTTTGTCTTACCCTCTAAGATCCTCAGTCTGTGTGTCCAGGTGGATGGTAAGGAACGCTAGCGTCAGCCGCCATTGTTAATAGCGGGCGCTATTTAAGTGTCCGCCTAGTGGGCGGACGTCACCGCACTCTGTGGAGGTGCGTGACGTCAGACCACTCTGACCACCAAGGTCCGCGCATGCGCGAATGAACGCGCGTGCGCGGCATCACCGGAAATAATCCGTGACTTTGGTTGAGCGTGATATGACGCTCCCAACCATGGGGTCACATGTCCGCCAGTGAGAGTTGGCCCCGCCCCCGAATCCAGATCCAGCCAAGGCTCCCAAATTGTAGATGGAAACAAACAAAAAGGGGGTTAAATATGCAGCAAAAAATATATAATATGCCCCATACAACGTTCAATACACATCATTGACAAATAGAGTATGTCATATTAAACATATGGATATATATATACGTGTTATTACACTTAACACAAAGAAGTACTCATATTAGAAAAACACCATCTAGTGGTTAATTGTATCATTGATTGTTAGGGTATTCCAATAGATAGGTGGATAGAGTAAAGGGGAGGGAAAGATATGGTAGGGGGAAAAATAATAATAATGAAAATAATAATAAAAATAATAAAAAGGGGAAAGGAAGGGAAGGGGATAGGAGGAAAGGAAGGAAGAGAGGGGGATGGAGTAAGGCACAGACAAGGCCAAATAAATAGAATTAGAATTAAGATAGGAGGGAAGAAAAAGAAAAATAAAATGAAATGAAATATATGTCAATAAATAATTGGACATGGTTAGACAGTTACAAAAAAGGTTTGTAACTGTTTACTTCATTTAGCCCTGGGGGGACTACCGCATTCAATCTCTCTATCCACCGGGTTTCACACTGTAGTAGTTCCCTGTCCCAGTTTCCACCCCTAGGGTTTTCTGGGACGGCCTCTAAGGCAAAGAACTTAACCACCTCAGGTTGAAACCTATGATGTAGGCCGATGTGTCTGCCTACTGCTGTCAGTTTGCCCGTGTTAGAGCAATATAAATGTTCCCCAATCCGTTGTTTTAATTCCCGTCTTGTTTTCCCTACGTAAAAGGCTTTACAGTCACATATCATCAAGTATATGACTCCTTTAGTTTCACATGTGATATGGACACGTGGTGAAAACAAATTACCGTCTGGTAAGCGGTATGTGGTGCCCGCTAGTATCCACGGGCAACGTGGGCAGTCCCCGCAGGGGAATGTACCACGAGAGCCCATGGTTCTGCGTTCACTTACATTGTAGTGACTATGTACTAGGCGGTCGCGTAGAGAGGTAGCTCTACGGAACACTAATTCTGGGGTATCCCTGACATATTTGTTTAACACATGATGCTCTGTGAGCATATGCCAGTGTTGTGCAATAATGGTACGTAGTTCCTGGTGATGGGTAGAGAATTTAGTGATCAATTTCACAGTGTTAGAAGGGGGAGCTTTAGGAGGCGGATGGAGTAGAGAGGATCTATCTAATGCGGCAGCCCTATTGAAAGCTTTCCTTAGATTGGTGCGAGTATATCCCCTTTGCAAGAGACGTTGACGTAGCAGATTGGCTTGAGCAAAGAAGTCCTCGTCTCGAGAACAATTGCGACGCAATCTTAAATATTGTGCGTAGGGAATACTATGAATGAGTGGTCTAGGATGTGCACTGGTGGCATGTAGTAAAGTATTCCCTGCTGAGGGTTTGCGATATAAATCCGTGGATAAATACCCCTCAGGAGATTTCAAAATTAATAGATCTAAGAAAGGAATCTCAGATTTGCTGTGAGAATAGGTGAAACGTAAGTTCCACTCATTCTCATTCAGCCTGTCCAGGAATTCCTCCAGAAGCTGCTCAGTGCCTGTCCAGGCAAGGAACAAGTCATCTATGAATCTGTGCCAGAAGGGCACACATTCAAGGTAAGATTTAAAGCTGGCCTCCGAAAAGACCATCCTCTCCCAACCCCCCAGGTAGAGATTCATTCGCGCATGCGCGGACCTTGGTGGTCAGAGTGGTCTGACGTCACGCACCTCCACAGAGTGCGGTGACGTCCGCCCACTAGGCGGACACTTAAATAGCGCCCGCTATTAACAATGGCGGCTGACGCTAGCATTCCTTACCATCCACCTGGACACACAGACTGAGGACCTTAGAGGGTAAGACAAACCTGGACAGCTATCATTAGGCTACAGTGTGGTGCCATTACATGACCACATAACCGAGATGTATAGGGCTAATCCATGCTCATACAGTTTATATATTTTGCAGGTGGTCTATTCCCTGTGTCTTTCCTGGCCCAGGGAAACGGGTCTGGATACAAGTAAATTGTCCTTTGAATTTCCATCATCAAGTGGGATATAACAGCTATCAGCACTATACCATCTATATAGTGCTTATACATTATCCTCCTCTGTCTGACCCCTGTCCAGGTTGGAAATCGGTTGGGATTGATTTGATTTTATATACTTACCTCATCAGTGGGTGGCTCCGTATGATTTGTTCTGGGGTATGTTTCTTTGTCTGGTTATAGACATATATAAGCATGACCTCCAAAACACCGGGGTGCTTTCTCACTGGGTGATTGGTGATTTCCTTTTCCTTATTTTCATTCATGGTTTTATCCATCTAAGCCACCACCATATCCTTCCATCTTTCTTTTGTCTTTCCTTCATTATATCCTACACCCATCTTTTGTTTTTTTCCCTCTGCCTTATGTTTTTCTCCCCACTTTTACCTATTTTCTTTTCTTTCCCCTCCCTCTTCCTTCCTTCTGGCCCCTTTTTCCTCCCTTCCCCCCCAAACCCCCCCCCCCTCCCCTTCCCCATTCCCCTCTTTTTTTCCCCTTTTCCTTCTCTATCTTTCCCCATCCTTTATATATCTCTCTTGTTTTCCCTTTGACTTTTTTGGTGATGGTGGTGATTAATTTTCTAAATTATACTAGCCGATAAAACATGTATACCTTTTATAACCAATCTATATATAGTGTCCCCCATGTCCGCCGGTGAGAGGCACATGATGGCTGGGTCCTATAATTTGTGATCTACCCACGCTCCCAATTTTGGGTAAGATGGCTCCTCCCCTATTTTGAGCTGTATGATCTTTGCTATACTGTTCATTGTTAAATGTCATTATTAATCATCCTATTGTCATTACTAGATGCAAGTATTAATGTGCATAACATCCTCCTGAAGAAGTGGGTATACCACGAAACATGTCGAGGTTGCGCATTGTTTGAAGTTTGAAAATCCACTCCAGGATTGCAAAACTTATACTGTACATGTAATACATTATTTGGAGTATATGGTAACACGGATTGTATCCATATTTTTTGTCATGTGATTTTATTATCTTGTTTTCTCACAATAAAAATTATAGATTTTACTATTGTTTATTATTGAATAAGGTACCTTGAAAGTCCTAGACACATTCCCCCTTCATTTTCTTTCCCTTTCCCCCCCCCCTTCCCTTTTTTCCCCCCCATCGACCAATTGGGAGGTTGGTTGTGTGGTATTCCTAAAATTTCCCATATGATATATCTTTTTGGGATGCTGGTACAATTGCTATCTTAAAATATATTCAGGCGTCCACATTTATATATATATATATATATATATATATATATATATATATATATATATATATATATATACATTAAAAAGTGAAAAGTATATGCTAATAAGTAGATAGGTAGAGATTAGTGTCTGATAATGTGTTCCCCAAAGCCATGGGAAATTCAAAGGTACTGAGGGAGATTCGTGAAAGACACTAAACAGTGCTCAGTGACCAAAGGATAAAATGGAGGTTAAAACCATATACATGGGGGAAAAAAAAACAAAAAAAAATATTATAAATATAATATATATATATATATACTTTTTTTTAGATTTGCACCTCTCTACATGTAGGTTCACTTCTCACGAATGGTTCCATATGTCCTGGTTTGCCTTCTGGCTGCCTTCCCAACTCTTCCTTCCCCTCCCCCTTGGACTGGGTGGTTCATCCTTGCCATGGCCCTGGTTTAGACGTCTGCCCTGGTGCGTTCATTTCTACCCAGATGCTGGGTATATTTTTGATGCCGACATGTGTAAGTGATGAGGCAAAGTTTTTTCTTTTTTTCTTTTTTTTCTTTGAGATTTCGTGTATTTTTATACAAATTCGCATGTTATACATTTACAGGTAATTCTATGGCTTTAAACTCCTGATGAGTGGACAGGGATCCACAAAACGCGTAGAGTTACTTAGATGCAAAGATGCAACATTTAGTGACAAGCATGTACTTTTTTACTGAATATATCTTATTACTATTATAACAATGTCTTTACTATATATATTTTTTCGTGTCAGCCTTTTTTGTATACATGTCTGCATCATATTTGTAACTGCTGTCTGTGACAGGAGTCACTTTGGGTGGGTGGCTCGTGGAACCCAGATTACTTTAGAGAGGTCAGGAAACTCCTTGTCCAGCTTCCCCGGCCATTCTTATGTGTAAGTCACCCTGTGTCTATTAGGGGCAGAGGGTGACCAAGAACCCCAGTCGGGTCTGCACTAATCAGACTCGCTGTACAACCACACAGGACTCAGCATTTCGTGGTACCCCGGTTATCCTGGGTTCTATATGTGTGGTTTGTGTTGAAAAAATGAAGAGCCTCTTTCACTTAGGACAATAATATTTCTGAACAATATCCCTCAAGAAATATATAAAGATAAACAATTTGACTTTTCAGATTGCTTGAATATTGTTGAAGTCTCTCATAGACCCTTGCTAGATAGTGAGGTGGGGTGGGGTTTGTTATTGTTAAGTACCTGTATCCAATTGTTCTATTGTTTCTGTCTGCCTTAAGATCAACCTATTATGGCATGTACAGTATATGTGTATGTGGATCGGGGGTTGTCCCACAGTGTATATCTCTTTGTGCCTGTGTTTGAAAAAGCAGTTCTTATTCTGGTTTACTCTAAAACTGGCACTGTCTAGTTCTTGGGGTAACTATAGCCAGATTCACGGATCTCGTGTTCCAGAGCTTAGGAAGCAGCTTTTTGGCAGAGATACCCAGTCGGGGTGTCCGGAGTCCATCACACTGTCAACATTTGTATCAATCACTGTATGTATAATAAATTATTACGTTTAAATTCTATTTTTGTATATCTCAGTTCTTGACCTGCCTTATTTAAAGCCCCACGATCCCTGTTCTCTGTTTGCATTAACATTTAATTTCACAACATAGGTAATTATTGAGAAAAAATCTTACAAACATATCATTGATCACTTAACACTCTTTTAAGGAAGACATTTAAGCAAATATACTCTGCAAGTTCTGCCACACTACAATAGCTAAATTTCCAGCACTGTTGGCATCAACTAACCTAAACGAATATACCCGCTCATTCCACCAAATGGCTGTAATGTTTTACATATACAGTGATAGTTTATGTTTAGGTGTGTACGGTTGGGTCAAGCATTTGAACATAGATAGACCAAAATGTGTGATTTAGCTTAAAGTTTAGTCTGCTAAATACATTCTGCCAAAACCACTAAGGTACACATGACTGTAATAAACATAAACAACCACTCTGCATAAATGCCCATGCTAAAGTCTTCCAAGTCCCTGAGTATACATTGTGATGGCTTTTAAGTAGCTCAAATCTCAGCTACCTCATATTTGGACCAGCTAGGGAACTGTTTAGTTAAAAAAAAATTAAAAATAAAAAAGCAGTAAAAAAAATGACAACTTCAAAAACACTCACCATGCTCCTTACTAAATCCCTTGGAATGTCTACTTTCCAAAAAAAGGCTAATTTGGGGGATATTTGTACTGTCCTGGCTTGTTAGGCCCCTTCCACACAGGCGCCTCTGTTTCTCCACTGATCCCCGCTGAGCAGGCAGATGACAGGTCTGTCTTTGCTCACTGTGCAGAGTGGAGACAAACACAGTCCTGCTCTCCTCTATGGGGAAGTTGGGTGAAAATGTACCACCAGTCCGTCTTCACTCTAACCTATCCAATCCTATGGATGAAAAATAGGAGCACCATTCGCCTAGATTTTGCAGAAAGGATTGGATCAGATAGTGGCGGATGGCAGTGGACCCGTCACAGCTGGCATTGGCTGCTCCATAGGGGAGAGTGCACGGTCCGATCTGGTCTGCCTGAAAAACTGACTGACTGACCCGATCAGACAGCCCATTTGAAAGGGGCCTAAAGTGTATATAAACATTCCTATTTGCTCCATTTCGTCTAATATACTATTAAATTTCTCCCAGCCAGTGCTCAAGTGCTATAGGATACACTCTGAATGGTAGCCAACTGCCCAACGCTCCTTCACATGCTCCAATAGAACCCAATCAGACAGTAGTGTTCTCTGTATTTTAGCTGTCGCAGGACTGGGAAAATCTTCAAACTGGTCCAAAAACAAAACAGAGAGTTAACCGGCCTTAAAAAACGTATAATATTCACAAGATCACTTGAAACCAGTATGTAAAACACAACTCATCCCCGTTTTGATTAGGGTTGAGCAAACAGTTTGGCCCGATCATGAGTTTGGGCCAAACATTTGCCTGTTCAGCCGTTCAGACCTTGGGGTCTGGTATGGATTTTAGGGAAACCCCACACAAAAATTTAAAAAAATGTCCCCCCCAAAAATCTATACCAGACCCTTATCTGGGCATGCAGCCTGGCAGGTCAGGAAAGGGGGGGGGAGCGAGCAAGTGCCCCCCGCCTGAACCATACCAGGCCACATGCCCTCAACTCGGGGGGGGGGGTGCTTTGGGGCTTGCATGTAAGCCTTCAAAATGGGCACTTTTGATTTTTCCTGTTCAGCTCCTATAGACTTTAATGGGGTTCACTGTTTTCGGCCCATCCGTAGTTTTGATCCTTTTATATCACTAGATACAAATGACCAATAAAGGACCATAAAGTCATCCTCTGTCACTGACTCAGTTTTGCATTAACTGACGTGTGTTTCAATGGCCAAGCCCTCTTTCCCCGAAATGTTGTTTTTAGTATACAATCAAAAGGATTTCATTATATCTGTTTAATAAGTTTATTTCAGCTGGTCCTGCCAGAACAAAATATAACAGCTTTATACCCCCTTTATACCCCAATATTCTCTGCAATTAGTGCAATTCACCTAAATTTTAAATTCCCTCTGCCAAATAAACCTAACCTGTTGCAAAGAGGGTGGGCTTCAACTCCTAAAACACCACACATTTACATCCATGGGTGACAGAGGTTTCTATACTGAGAACACCCTCACTGCATATTCCAAACACAGCGACCAACCTGTCAAAGACGTCTCCTTGTCTCTAGTAATGATCAGGAGCCAACAGGACCAGCCCATAATCATGTGACCACTGGGACCGCCAATCTCAAGGGTCATATGATCGGACAGAACTTCCTACCCCTAGTATATTAGCTAAAATAAAGGGATGCCAGGGGCTGGGTGGGAAGGAGTTACCTTATTTGTTTTAAAGACATTTTGCAGTGATTAATTACTAGACATGTGCAATTTGTTTCAGTCTGAATAAAAATTCAGACTACGTTTTTGTTATTCGGAGATTCAGATGTATCTAAATCTCCAAATTAAATAGTAACAAATTTTGTTGAAATTCGTTAAAATTTTTTTCATTTATTTATTCTGTAACGAATTTTGAATTTTCAGAACAATTGGAATTCGGATCGGTTGACAAATGATTGACTGACTCAAATTCTGTGTGAAGAAAAGCTGGTTGTTAAGCAGCGGGCTGGGAAGCCGGCCACTGCATCCTTAACAACCGATGAGTTATCAGCTGTCAACTGGCTTCCCCACTGACAGCTGAAAATTCTGAAAAAAAACAGCGTGGGCCTTTAGGTCTGGTATTTATTCTAAGGGAAACCCCATGCCCCCCAAAAAAACAGCATGGGGTCCCCTCAAAATTTATACCAATTATTTTTCTGAGCATACAGCCCAGCAGGTTTAGGAAAGATGGGGACATGCGAGCGCCGTTCCCGCCAGAACCATACCAGGCCACATGCTCTCAACATGGGGGGTGGGTGCTTTGGGGTAGGAGAGGTTCTGCCTCCCACCCCAAAGCACCTTGTCCCCATTTTGATGGGGACAAAGGCCTCATTCCCACAACCATGGCCAGTGGTTGTGTGGGTCTGTGGGCATGGGGCTTATCATAATCTGGAAGCCCCTTTTAACAAGGGGGCTCCCAGATCCCAGCCCCCCCTATGTGAATGAGTATCCTACCCTTTCACAAAAAAGTGTGTAAAAAGTGAATAAAGACAGTAAATAAGAATTTGACAATGTCCCCTGATCCATCTCACGCTGCCTGCCGAAAAAAAGAAAAAAAAAACCTCCAGCCTTGTTGAACGCTTCCCACGGACTGCCTGCTCCTCTGTCTTACAGTTCCTATATAGCTAAGGAGTGGAGTCATTCGATGACATCAGTGGGTGAGCCTGCCTTGTTGTGATGTCACTGAATGGGGTATGCTGGGTTGATGATGTCACAAGGGGCGGGGTCACCAGGTGGCATCACCACCTGGCTGTGATTGTTTGCTTTGCAGTTGTTGCAGGATCCCCTCTACGCCTGCTGATTATGACCCAATGGAGTTGATTGTGTGGCATCCAAGGGGTTAAAGTAGGTGGTAAGGAGGCAACACAATGGGGTTAATTTACTAAAGGCTAATTGGAAAGAACAGTTGCTCCAGAGTTTAGTAAATAAGCAGAAGCTCTGCTGACTTCCATCATCCAATCATGTGCAAGCAAAAATGCTGTTTTCTTTATTTTCCTTGCATGTGATTGGGTATTGTTTGCAAAGTGAAGCGTTACCTCATTTTCTAAGCTCTGGAGCAATTGCACTTGCAGAGTGCACAGTCTATTTGCCTTTAGTAAATCAACCCAGATGCTTCCTCATTGCATGTCAAATGCTCTCTGAAGAACAATCCAAACATGGATATGAGCAAGTCCATATGGTGACAATATAGTTACATGGTTACATAGTTAATCTGGTTGAATATACAATCCTATACCCACAGTTGAAGAGGAAGTAAAAAAAAAAACAAAAAAAAAAAAAACAATAAAGCATGATCCAATTTGCTCCAGCAGGGGAAAAAGTTTCCTTACTGATCCCCTAACAGGCAACCGGATATTCCGTTGATTACCTTTACCTATAAATGTTGGTACCCAGTTTGGTCGCTCTTCTCTGCACTTTCTCCAGTTCCTTAACCACTTGCCGATCGCCGCACGACTATCTACGTCGGCGGTCAGCCCCTCACAGGCAAACTAACGTAGGGCTACATTGCTTGCTTGTGAGGGTCTAGGGAGCGAGCGCGCGCCCCCGGAGGCGCGCTCCCACTCCCGCGTGATCACGGACCCCCCCGCGCGTGTGACCAGCGGACCCGATGTCCGCCGGCCACTCGGCGATCCGCGGGGGAGAGGGAGAATGTCAGGCAGCTTGTGTAAACAAGCTGCCTGTCATTCTCCTCGCTGTAAAGACACTGATCACATGGATCTACTATGTAGATCCGTTGATCAGTGTCCTTACAGCTCAAGCCACAGCCAATCACAGTAGAAAGCACGCCCCTAGGGACACACACAGCCCCTCCCTCCCAAATAAAGTTAACCCCTTCACTACCAGTGTATTTTTACAGTAACAGTGCATATATATAGCACTGATTACTGTAGAAATGTCACTGGTAACCCCAAAAGTGTCAAAAATGTCAGTCAAGGATCCGATCTGTCCGCCGCAATGTCGCAGTACCGCAAAAAAAATCGCAGATCGCCGCCATTACGCGTTAAAAAAAAAAAAACAACAAAAATGACAAAAATCTTTCCCTTTGTTAGTAAACGCGATAACTTTTGCGCAAACCAATCAAAATACGCTTTTTGCGATTTTTTTACCAAACATAGGTAGCATAAAACAAATTGGCCGAAAATGTTAAAAAATTTTGATTTTTACATTTTTTTGGGGGGGAATTTCATATAAAAAAATGTGAAAAATATTGCTATTTTTGCAAAATTGACGCTTTTTTTTTGTTTATAGCGCGTGATCAAAAAATCGCACAGGTGATCAAATACCACCAAAAGAAAGCTCTGTTTGTGGGAAAAAAAGGACGCCAAATTCGTTTAGGTACAGCGTCGCACGACCGCGCAATTGTCCGTTAAAGTCACGCAGTGCCGAATCGCAAAATACCCCCTGGTCGGAATGGGGGTAAAATCTTCCGGGGCTTAAGTGGTTAATACCCTTTTCGTGAACTGGTACCCAAAACTGAACTGCATATTCCAGATGAGGTCTTACTAATGATTTGTACAGGGGCAAAATTATATCTCTCTCTCTGGAGTCCATGCCTCTCCTTATACAAGAAAGGATTTTTCTAGCTCTAGAAACCACAGCTTGGCATTGTATGCTATTAGTAAGCTTATGATCCACCAGAACACCCAGATCCCATTCCACCATTGACTCCCCCAGTTGTACTCACCCTAGTATGTATGATGCATGCATATTCATAATTACATAGTTAGTCAGGTTGAAAAAAGACACAAGTCCATCTGGTTCAACCAACAAAAAAAAAAAAACAGTATTGAAAACCCAACCATACAATCCCATATACACAATCCTATACCCTCAGTTGATCCAGAGGAAGGTGAAAAAACCCCAGCAAAGCATGATCCGAATTGCTACAGCAGGGGAAAAATATTCCTTCCTGATCACCCGAGAGGCAGTTGGATATTCCCTGGATCAACTTTACCTAAAAAAAAGTTAGTACCCACTTATATTAAGTACACCCAGGAATGAATCCAGACCTTTTTTAAAGCAATCTAGTGAGCTGGCCAGAACCACCTCTGGAGGGAGTCTATTCCACATTTTCACAGCTCTTACGGTGAAGAAACCTTTCCGTATTTGGAGACAAAATCTGTTTTCCTCTAGACGTAAAGAGTGCCCCCTTGTCCTCTGTATTGACCTTAAAGTGAACAACTGAACTCCAATTTCACTATATGGACCCCTTCTGTATTTATACATGTTGATCTTATCTACCCTTAATCTCCTCTTCTCCAGAGAGAATAAATTCAGTTCCTCTAATCTTTTCTCATTGCTAAGCTCCTCCATGCCTCTAATCAGTTTGGTTGCCCTTCTCTGCACTTTCTCCAGTTCCCTGATATCCTTTTTAAGAACGGGTGCCCAAAACTGAACTGCATATTCCAGATGAGGTCTTACTAATGATTTGTACAGGGGCAAAATGATCTCGATCTCTCTCTCTCTCTGGAGTCCATACCTCTCATAATACAAGGAAGGACTTTGTTTGCTTTGGAAACCGCAGCTTGGCATTGCATGCTATTATTAAGCTTATGATCTACCAGAACACCCAGATCCTTCTCCACTATGGATTCCCCCAGTTCTACTCCACCTAGTATGTATGATACATGCATATTCTTAGCCCCAAAGTGCATAACTTTACATTATCAACATTAAACCTCATTTGCCACATAGTTGCCCAATGAAACAGTGCATTGAGGTCAGCTTGTAAGTTGGAAGTTATTCCACTGCAAAGCTTGGTGTCATCTGCAAAGACTGAAATGCTACTTTTCATACTAGACCCTATATAATTTATAAAGATATTAAAAAGTAAGGGTCCCAGCACTGAGCCTTGGGGTACACCACTGATAACCTTAGACCATTTAGAGTAAGAATCATTAACCACTACTCTCTGAATTCTATATTTTAGCCAGTTTTCTATTCATTTACAAACTGATTTTTCCAAGCCTGTAGACTTTTCTTTATACATCATTTGTGGAGAACTGTGTAATATGCTTTTGCAAAATCCATGTATACTACGTCCATAGCCATCCCTCTGTCCAAGATTTTACTTACCTCTCATAAAAAGAAATCACATTTGTCTGACAACTTCTGTCTCTCATGAATTCATGTTGACTTTTGCTTAAAATGTTTTTTTCCAGCAAGAACTCATCTATGTGGTCTTTTATTAAACTCCCAATCAATATTATAAAAATATCATAATTATGCCCAATACTTTTAAAATTCCAATCACAAATACAGTCTCTTGCAACAATTTATGAAGTTATATTCCAGTTCTAATACTAGATACATTGCTGCATGCTGGCTGGCATGCAGATGAAAGCGCAACTGACCTAACATAAATATGTAAGGTCATCAAGTCCAGGTGAGAGCACAACTGGTGATGGTCACAAGGAATAAATAGAACACAGTGGTGGAAATACACAAGATAATGATTAATCACAAATAGAATGTTTTTTCACATATTTTATTTGAAAAATCATTGATGCAAGAAACTTTATTTGTGATTCCAATTTTTAAAGTATTGAGCATAATATGTTATATTTATAATATTGATTGTAGTTTATATGAAGTTTTAGTCATTGGGTTACATCTTTTAAAGCAAAACTAAACATAAAAAGGAACATGCTCAGCATAGTATCCAACCCCAGTAGAGTGCTGTATTTAAATAAAAATATTTTTGTACGAAATGTGTGGAGGACAGATAATGCATTGAGTTTTATAGGAGCAATGAAAAGCAGTCCATGAAAAGCCAAAGCTAATGATCCATATACCTACTTAGAGCCAGTAAATCATACTGTAGCACCACCCCCGCAGGAGCTGCTGATTAGATTATTGGGTCTACGTCCTGCCTACCAACCCCTGGAATTGGCTCAAACCCTCCCTAGGCACAACTGACACGAAATGGGACTATAATACCAAATGGCTACAGGAGAACAAAGAATTCAGGAGATCACCCCAATAAGTAACTTGTTACCTTTCTCCAGCCGCAGTCCCTCTGGGTGACACAAAGTGCAACACACAGACTTTTGCTTAACCAAAGTAGCTTTACTGAGAATTAAAGTACAAGTTGACTCCATAAGACATCACAAGAGTCAACTAAGAAAGATAAAGTTAGTGTCACAATAATAAACAATATGATTAAGATAGCTATATTTGTATACTTATGCAACTAAAAGATAACTCATAAGTAGTGTTGAGCGAACACGGACTGTATTATTCATGTTCGTACCGAATAATTGGATTTTTGTTACCCGAACACGGACCCGAAAACTTTACTATATGTTCGGGTTTAAAATCCGTGTTCGGTCATTTTACTTCCTGTTTTGTATGTAATGGCGCGCTTTTAATGGCAGGCTTTCAACAGCCAATCAACAAGCGTTTAACTGGTGTGCCTTAAGCCATCCCAGCCATGCCTACTAATGTATTAGTAGCTGTGATTGGCCATCTGAAGCATGTGACCATGTCTTTATAAGTTCGAGACCCAGCGCGCTGCGTCATTCTGCTGTAGTATTAGGGAGAGAGCACACATCATACGTGCTGGCTGCTGATTAGGGACAGACAGTGAAAAATTGTATTGTGTCCGAAAAGAATGCAGGGACAGGTCGGAGTGCAGGCAGGGCGAGTTATTAGGGCATTTTAGGGCGAGGCTGGAGAATAGGCAGGGTCAGTGTTCTACATCGATTTTGCTGTGTGGGGGGTTGGTTGTGCAGTGCCAGTGAACGATCTTATCAAGAATATTAGGGTGAGGCTGGAGAATAGGCAGGGTCAGTGTTCTACATCGATTTTGCTGTGTGGGGGTTGGTGCAGTGAACACAATCGTTTTGCCCTCAGTTAAGCCCGCTGAGGAGGAGGGAGAAAAGAATCTATTTTTATCAGTCAGTTGTGTGCAGCGTTTTTGCTTCAGTGCTGACTGTGATAAGACACTGCTGTGTTCACATGTGCTATTGAATGATTTTCAATTTTATATACTTTTTTCTATTCCACTATTCAATATACAACCTTTTGGGTTAAAAAAATTTAATTGTGGCATAGTCTGTACTAATCTATTTAAAAATTACAAACTTAAAGGGGAATTTTCTTTTTTTTTCCCCTTCATAGCCTGCAGCAGAGCTGACTGACATAAGACACTGCTGTGTTCACATGTGCTATTGAAAAATCACTAATTTTATATCATATTTTCTATTCCGCTATTCAATCTACACCCTTTGGGGTAAAAAGAATTAAATTGCGGCATAGTCCGTATCGGTACTTGTGAGATACACCTTTCCAATTTTTGGGTGCATCTTCCACCGCCGAGGATTGCAGGGTGCTTCAGTTTGCCTCCTGCCTGTTCCAAACTCCTCCTACTCCTCATCCTGCCTTTAGGGTACAAAAAATAGTAATCGGGCCTAGTCTGGGTCTGTACGTGTGAGATAGATACACCTTTTGATATCATTTTTTCTATTCCGCTATTCAATCTACACCCTTTGGGGTAAAAAGAATTAAATTGCGGCATAGTCTGTATCGGTACGTGTGAGATACACCTTTCCAATTTTTGGGGCTCATCTTACACCGCCGAGGATTGCAGGGTGTTTCAGTTTGGCTCCTGCCTGTTCCAAACTCCTCCTACTCCTTATCCTGCCTTTGGGGTACAAAAAATAGTAATCGGGGCCTAGTCTGGGTCTGTACGTGTGAGATAGATACACCTTTTGATATCATATTTTCTATTCCGCTATTCAATCTACACCCTTTGGGGTAAAAAGAATTAAATTGCGGCATAGTCTGTATCGGTACGTGTGAGATACACCTTCCAATCTTTTGGGGCGCATCTTCTACCACCGAGGATTGCAGGGTGCTTCAGTTTGCCTCCTGTTCCAAACTCCTCCTACTCCTCATCCTCATCCTGCCTTTAGGGTACAAAAAATTGCAATCGGGCCTAGTCTGTGTTTGTACGTGTGAGATACACCGTTTTATAAAATGTTTCCTATTCCGCTATTCAATATACACCCTTTTGGAGTGCATAAAATTAAATTACGGCATAGTCTGTATCGGTACGTGTGAGATACACCTTTTAAATTTGTTTGGCGCATCTCCTTCCACCGCCAAGGATTGCAGGGCGCTTCAGTTTTCCTCCTGTTCCGAACTCCTCCTACTCCTCTTCCTCATCCTGCCTTTAGGGTACAAAAAATTGTAATCGGGGCCTAGTCCGTGTTTGTACGCGTGAGATATACCGTTTTATATATTTTTTTCTATTCCGCTATTCAATATACACCCTTTTGGGGTGAAAAAAATTAAATTTGCGTCATACTTTGCATATTTGACTGTGAGATACACCCGTTGTATTTGTATACTGTTTTTCTATTCCGCTATTTAATAAACACCCTTTTGGGGTAAAAAAAATTAAATTGCGGCATAGTTTGCATATTTGACTGTGAGATACACCCGTGCGATACTGTTGTTGTTTTGTTCCGCTATTCAATAAACACCTTTCTAGGGCAAGATCATAAATTACAGAAATATGAGGTGACCGTCAAATAGGGGCCGTGGCCTGGGTCGTGGTGCTGCTGGTAGAGCTCCTGTTGCAAGGAGAGGACGTGGTCGATCTGTGCCAGCTACACGCACAAGTGAAACACCTTCCTCAAGTGTGAGTAGGTGACAGAACCTGCAGCAGTATTTGGTAGGGCATCATGCGCCTCTAGAAGTGATGAGGCCATAAGAAGCACAGGCGATAGTAGATTGGGTTGCTGACAGTGCCTCCAGTTCCTTCACATTGTCTCCCACCTAGTCTACTGCAGAAAGGTCACGGTTGGCACCTGCAGCCAATGTCCATCCTTCTTTCAGTCATGCAGCAGTCTCTTCTTCTTTTTGATGACTCTGTCAGCAGGGTTTCCCAGGGCCATCCACCTAGCCCTGCCCCAAAAGTGGAAGAGATTGAGTGCAGCGATGCCATACCACTTATTTCCCAAGATGAGTACATGGAAGGACCATCGCAGCACATCTCCGATGATGACAAAACGCAGGTGCCAACTGCTGCGGCACTCAGAATTGTGGAGACCGACAAGGAGGGCAGGGGTGAAGACTGGGTGGAAGATGATGTGGAGGACGATGAGGTCCTCGACCCCACAGGGAATGAAGGTCATGCAGGTGACCTGAGTAGTTTGGAGGAAGAGGCGGTGGTCACACAGAGCCACCAGCACCGCAGAAGAGGGAGCAGGGTGCAGAAGCGGAGCGGCCGTGCCCTAGACACTACGCCTGCTACTGCCCAACGCAGCAAGGGAATGAGCGCACCAAAGCCAGCTCAAAGGAGTTCTCTTCAAGTTCTTCAGAAAATGTGCTGATGACAGGACACGAGTGGTTTGCACCTTGTGCAATCAGAGCCTGAAGCGAAGCATAAACCTTCTCAACCTGAGCACAACCTGCATGATCAGGCATCTAAGTGCAAAGCACAAGCTGCAGTGGAGTAGACACTTTCAAAACCAAGAAAGGTTTCTGGCTCCTCCTGCTTCCTCTTCTGCTGCAGTCTCGGCCTCTCCATCCACCTCTGTAGTGATACCGGCACCTGCTACCCCGCAAACAGACGATCTGTCAGCAACACCACCACCTGGGTCACCAACCATCTCCACAATGTCCCGTGGAAGCATTCAGCTTTCCATCTCCCAAACACTTCAGAGGAAGAGGAAGTATCCCCCCTACCCACCCACGATCCCTGGCCCTGAATGCCAGCATTTCAAAATTCTTGGCCTTTGAAATGCTGTCATTCCGTCTGGTGGAGACGCACAGTTTTAAAAGCCTTATGTCGGTGGCTGTCCCACAGTACATCGTGCCCAGCCGCCACTACTTTTCCAGGCAAGCCATCCCTTCCCTGCACAACCAAGTGGGGGAAAAAATCAGGTGTGCACTGCGCAACGCCATCTCTGGCAAAGACCACCTAACTACCGATACGTGGACCAGTAAGCACGGTCAGGGACGTTATATCTCCCTAACGGCACACTGGGTAAATGCAGTGGCGGATGGGTCTGAGGCGGATAGCAATTTGGCGCATGTCCTTCCACCACCGAGGATTGCAGGGCACTTCAGTTTGCCTCCTGTTCCTAACTCCTCCTACTCCGCTTCCTCATCCTCTACCGCCTCCTCAATCGGTCAGCGTAACACCTTCACCACCAACTTCAGCACAGCCAGGGGTAAATGACAGCAGGCAGTTTTAAAACTTGCCTGTTTGGTGGAAAAACCACACACCACGCAGGAGTTGTGGAGGAGCATGGAACAGCAGACAAATGAGTGGTTGCTGCCAGCGAGCCTCAAGCCCGGCCTGGTGGTGTGCGATAACGGGCGAAATCTCATAGCGGCTCTGGGCCTAGCCGGTTTGACGCACATCTCTTGCCTGGCGCATGTGCTGAATTTGGTGGTGCAGAGGTTCCTTAAAAATAATCCCCCGATATGTCAGAGCTGCTGCAGAAAGTGCGGGCCATCTGTGCGCACTTTCGGCATTCTCACCCTGCTGATGCTCGCCTTTCAGCGCTGCAGCATAACTTCGGCCTTCCCGCTCACCGCCTCATATGTGACGTGCCCACAAGTTGGAACTCCACCTTGCACATGCTGGAAAGACTGTGCGAGCAGCAGCAGGCCATAGTTGAGTTTCAGCTGCAGCACGCACGCGTGAGTCGCTCTGCGGAACAGCACCACTTCACCACCAATAACTGGGCCTCCATGCGAGACCTGTGTGCCTTGATGCGCTGTTTTGAGTACTCCATCAACATGGCCAGTGCCAATGACGCCGTTGTCAGCTTAACTATCCCACTTCTATGCCTCCTTCAAAAAACGATTCGGGCAATGATGGAGGAGGAGGATGAAGAGGTAACATTTCCAAGGCTTTCAGGGCAGTCATTCGCAATTGGCTCCGAGGGTGGGTTCCTGCACCCACAAACGCCAGGGACACAATTGTCCAGCATGGGCACAGTTCTGGAGGATGAGGAGGATGAGGATGAGGAGATGGAGGAGGAGATGGAACCATGTTCACAGCAGGGTGGCACCCAGGCCAGCTCATGGCCATCACTGGTGCATGTCTGGGGGGATACAGAGGACACAGACGATACACCTCCCACAGAGGACAGCCTTTCGTTGCCTCTGGGCAGCCTGGCACACATGAGTGATTACATGCTGCAGTGTCTCCACAACGACCGACGAGTTGCCCACATTCTAACTTGTGCTGATTACTGGGTGGCCACGCTGCTGGATCCCCGTTACAAGGACAACGTACCGTCCTTAATTCCCTCACTGGAGCGCGATCGCAAGATGCGCGAGTACAAGCGCACGCTGGTAGACGCGATGCTGCTGGCATTCCCACCTGACAGCGGGGCCACAGTGGAAGCACAAGGCCAAGGCAGAGGAGGAGGAGGAGGAAGAGGTCGCCAACGCAACCAGGGCACCGCCAGCACCTCAGAAGGCAGGGTTAGCATGGCCGAAATGTGGAAAAGCTTTGTCAGCACGCCACAACAAATAGCAGCAGCTCATATGGAACGTCTTAGAAGGAGGCAGCATTTCACCAACATGGTGGAGCAGTATGTGTGCACACGCCTACATGTAGTGAATGACGGGTCTGCCCCCTTCAACTTCTGGGTCTCCAAATTGGGCACATGACCTGAGCTTGCCCTTTACGCCTTGGAGGTGCTGGCGTGCCCTGCAGCCAGTGTATTATCTGAACGTGTATTTAGCACGGCTGGGGGCCTTATCACAGACAAGCGCAGCCGCCTGTCCAGAGACAATGTGGACAAGCTCACGTTCATTAAAATGAACCAGGCATGGATCCCACAGGACTTTTCCGTACCTTGTGCAGAATAGAGATGGATACCGACCTTACCCAGCCATTGTTCTATTTTTGATCTTTCTCACTCTTTTGGGGTGTACCCTCATTTAAAATGACTGAAAAAAAGCAGTGTTGGCTACCTCGTCCTCCTCCACCGCCGCTTCCACCTACACCGCCCATAGGTGTGTGCAGCCTATTGCATTAGGGTGTGCACCCCAAAGTTTAAATACACATGCATGTGTTTGCCTACATGTACATGGCCCCGGTACATTACTCTCCCTGCTGGCAAAGTGAATTAGAAGTGTGTGGCACTTCTCTTATGGCAGAGCAGGTCCGAGGGAGATCTTTCCCATCTCCTCACTGGCAAACAGAGCGATAATGCTAATGTGCCCTAGGTGATTAGGGTGTGCCCAGGCACACCCGGCACACCCTGTGCGCACGCCTATGACACCGCCACATCCACCACCACCTCAACCTCCCTCCTACTCCATATGGGCCTCGTCCTTCACAGATGAAGAACATTGTTTTATTTTTCAGGTTTTTTTTGTTGTTTTAAGTTATTTCCCTATCCACATTTGTTTGCAGAGCACTTGCCATGCTCTTAACTACGTTTTGCTGCCATTTGCAGCACTCTAGCCCTTTCCATTGGTGTTTTAGAGCCATTTTAGTGCCTGAAAGTTCGGGTCCCCATTGACTTCAATGGGGTTCGGTGTCCGGGTAAAGTTCGGAAAAAGTCCGGGACTACTGTGATAGTAGCAGAAATATATTACTGTAAATGATTTCATTAGCGCAAGCATATATTTCTGCTACTATCACACCTATATATGTCTAGGTGTGTATATAAATATATGGATGTGTGTATATACACCACTATACACAAGTTCAGATGTTTTGCCTGCCTCAAAAGAACCCCAAAAAATGCCCAAAAAAACGCTAGAGCCAAAAAAAAAAAAATGCCCAGGTGTGTTTTTGCTGGCATTTTTTGGGGAATTTTGGAGGCAGGCAAAACATCAGAACTTGTGCACAGTACTACTATACACAAGTTCAGATGTTTTTCCTGACTGCAAAGAACTCAAAAAAATGCCTTCTATTAAACCGGCAAGGTGTTACAGCAGCGAAGCCAACCCCCTGTCAGAAAGTTTTCTAATACAAACAATCTTTTTTTTATGGTTCTGGACATGCTACAGAGCTGAAACTTCACATGTACACTTTTTAGACCCCCCAGATCTGAAATCCAAAGTAAAAATCAAAAAAATCTCTTTTTTTTTTAAAATTTTTTCAATAATTAGCTTTTTTTATCAAAAATAACAATTTTTAAGAACTTTTTTGTGTGATTTTGTGCCTGGGGGGTCTAAAGGGTGTACCTGTGAAGTTTCAGCTCTGTAGCATGTCCAGAACCAGAAAAAAAAGGATTGTATGTATTAGAAAACTTTCAGCTCAGGGGGTTAGCTTCTCTCCACACCTTGCCGGTTTCAAAGCAGGCATTTTTTTGGGTTCTTTGCAGTCGGGAAAAACATCTGAACTTGTGTATAGTGGTACTGTGCACAAGTTCAGATGTTTTGCCTGCCTCCAAAACCCCCCAAAAAATGCCAGCAAAAACACACCTGGGCATTTTTTTTTTGACGCTAGCGTTTTTTTGGCATTTTTTTGGGTTCTTTTGAGGCAGGCAAAACATCTGAACTTGTGTATAGTGGTATATATACACACATACATATATTTATATACACACCTAGACATATATAGGTGTGATAGTAGCAGAAATATATTACTGTAAATGATTTCATTAGCGCAAGCATTTATTTCTGCTACTATCACACCTATATATGTCTAGGTGAGTATATAAATATATGGATGTGTGTATAAACACCACTATACACAAGTTCAGATGTTGCCTGCCTCAAAAGAACCCCAAAAAATGCCAAAAAAAACGCTAGCGTCAAAAAAAAATGCCCAGGTGTGTTTTTGCTGGCATTTTTTGGGGGTTTCTGGAGGCAGGCAAAACATCAGAACTTGTGCACAGTACCACTATACACAAGTTCAGATGTTTTTCCTGACTGCAAAGAACCCAAAAAAATGCCTTCTATTAAACCGGCAAGGTGTTACAGCAGCGGAGCCAACCTCCTGTGCTGAAAGTTTTCTAATACAAACTATCTTTTTTTTCATGGTTCTGGACATGCTACAGAGCTGAAACTTCACATGTACACTTTTTAGACCCCCCAGATACTAAATCCAAAGTAAAAATCTATTTTTTTTTTTTTTTTTAATTTTTCAATAATTGGCTTTTTTTATCAAAAATAACAATTTTTAAGAACTTTTTTGTGTGGTTTTGTGTCTGGGGGGTCTAAAAGGTGTACCTGTGAAGTTTCAGCTCTGTAGCATGTCCAGAACCAGAAAAAAAGATCATATAGGTGTTAAAGTTAAAGGAGGGTCCCGACCCACATCCCTGTTCTACTGAAAAATTATCTTTTTTTTTTCATGGTTCTGGACATGCTACAGAGCTGAAACTTCACATGCACACCTTTTAGACCCCCAGATACTAACTCCAAAGTAAAAATCAAAAAATCTCTTTTTTTTTTTTTAATTTTTCAATAATTGGCTTTTTTATCAAAAAGACAATTTTTAAGAACTTTTTTTTGTGTGATTAATAGTTAATGGGGCATGACCCAGAACCCTAGGCACTTTTTAGGGGCATTTATTGGGTTTTAGGGCTTAAACATTGTGTTTTTTTATTACCGAAGTTCGGGTCCCCTTGATTTCAAAGGGGTTCTGAAATCCGAACCGAACTTTTGGGAAATTCGGGTGTTCTGGTCGAACCGAACTTTTCAAAAGTTCGATCATCCTTAATAAGGAGTGCAAAAAGCAGACAAAATACAATAGCTAATGAAACCCTCCTAGCTGGGGCTAAATTAAAAAAAAAGGGGGGAAGGGGGTGGCACTTGGGATTTAATAAGAATTAATAGTAGGGGAAGGAAGAGATTGGGAATGAAAGACATGTTAAAAGTAAAGAGGAAAAATGGACCAGCTGAATCCCCCAAAAGGTGTGTGTGTGTGTGTGTGTGGGGGGGGGGGTATAGAATCAGACATGATGATCATTTTCCCATTGAGAGGTTAAACATGGGAGTAAAAAAAAAAGCTTTAGTAATAATCAGTGGTGCATTAATGGATTCAGCAGGCCAAAGTGGCTGTGAATTTGAAGGGGGAATCCTTTAATAGGTAGATGAGTTCTTCCATGACTTTAGCATTTTTTGAGTCTCCGACGTGGAGTAGCACTTAAGGGTCTCCTTCCCACCCCCACCCTGTGATTGGACTGCCTCCTTATACTGTGGAACATCTGATTGGTGTACTGTGCTTCTTCTCTCTACCCTTCTCTGAGGTCTGCTGTACAGGGACTGTTAATGCCTGATACCAAGTTACATTGACATATTTACACTGCTTTCAATTAAATAAACTAAATTTTCGGATGTATTAATGAAAATAGAGCAGCATTAATTTGTATCTTTTATAGTGTATCTCTCCAGAGATTGGCTTTCATAAAATGTCAGCCTTTTCTATCATATGAGAGAACTGTCATTTAAGTTGATATACATTTAAATCAAAGACTGTAGTGGCAAAAGTAATAATAATAAAAAAAATTAAAAAAAATCTGATATTAATAAAGTAGTATGCTACAAAGTTCATCAATAACATAACCATGAAAGGAAAAAATAAAATAAAAATATTTTTTTATGCATATATGTGATTGTATACTGTCCTAAATAAGAGAAGTGTAAATGAACTTCTGATTCTGCTCTGCATAGAAAATAATTATAATAGCATAGAATATTTTTCCTCAATTTTTTTTTACCACTGTAACAACTTAATTTGTCTTTGAGGACCAATGTAACTATAATCTATACACGTTTTCTGTGGATGTGTAGAGTGATAAAAATTATATTTACATTTGATAAAGATTTCCTTCCATTACCAAAACCTTATCTCAAGGTTGCTGATAAATATACCCATTTTAGGCATATTTTGAAAATATTGTCTATACATTAACAGAAGTTTACACATACAGACACAGATAGGTGGCATGCAGCTAAACATATAAATACCCATGTTACAGTCCAAATGGTCACTCACTGGTCACCTAAACACCATGAAACTCCTTCTGATCTGTGTGCTCCTCGGAGCAGCTGGTGAGTCCTCTTTACCTTTACTTAAAAGGAAAAATCCTTGTATGCAGAAATTTAGATGCTAACATATGCACAAAGTACTTCTTATTTTGTAGTTTTGCTGGTCTTAATAGTTTTACATAGAGTTTCTGAATGACACTGTGTATTTTATTCCCAGCTGCTTTGGATGATGATAAGATCGTTGGAGGTTACACCTGCGCCAAGAACTCCGTCCCTTACCAGGTATCTCTGAACTCTGGATATCACTTCTGTGGTGGAGCCCTCCTCAACTCCTTGTGGGTGATCTCCGCTGCTCACTGCTACAAGGCGTAAGTAGAATTGTGATGGCAACAGTTTGTACTAGGATAGTTTGGAGTCATAATTGTCTAACTGGCTGGCTGTATGCTTAGTTTGATTATAGACGGGATGACTGGTTGGTCTGATTTCTTGATTTACTTTATATTAAAAGATTACTATCACAACAATATTTAATTCTGGTATTGCATTAGATTATTACATGTCATTAAATATTAAGTACACTTTCTTTTTTTATTTCAATTTTTATATTCTTCACCCTATTGACATGCAGACCGAGTTGTCCTACAAAAGTGACAAGTTGGGACAAATAAAAAAGTTAGCTATACATGGCTTCATTTTCTTTTTTTTTTTCATTTAGCCAGTTGGCTGAACAAAAAAAAAGACTGAACTAAGTTTCCCATTCACATATTCAAGGTGTATTTGGATGTCCTCCCTGCTGTGTCATTGCATTCTGAGGGCGGGACTCTCCCAATGTCAGTATATACTGATCAGCGCTGCAGCTGATTGGCTACATGAGCTGATTAAGTGAAAATATACCAACAAGTCTATTCATGAAAAGTTGACATGTAGATTGGCTTCCCATGAATGCGAATGGCCATTCATGGATAGACATTTGGCCAGTTCCTGCTGAACCAGTTGAATTCCGATCTGTCTATGGTCAGCCTAAGACTATCCATAGTGCTTACCATGAACCATGGTCCTCCTTATTCCCATGGTATAAATTCTCTTACAGAAAAAAAAAAAAAAAACTGCTGATGCAATTCTGCAAGCATCCCTGGTGGTCTTATAGACATTCCAAACCTCTCTCACTCTCATTTATGCTGGAAATGCTGGAAATCATTATGCTGGAAATCGTAGGCAGCATCCATATTTCTGTCCTGGCAAACTCACTTTAAAAGAAAATGGAAAATAATGCAAAAACATTTCAAATTCTCCTTCACTGAATGTTCTACTGCCGACATACACTGTATACAAGGCAGAAAGTTATACATTTGTCACAGGATAATTTTATGGGACTTAAAAGTAAACATGGAACTCTATTCGACATGGTAATGTTGACCAAATTAGTGTTAATAAAGTAAAATCTCGATAGCGGTGGACATTACATAATTTTATTCAAACTTCAAACAACAAGCATATACTAGCAAGATGAAAAAACATTTAATTGTAAAGGTTGCCAGATTCCCAATGCTGAGGGCTGCTTTCCCAAACATAGACTAGAAGGAAACATTGTCCACACAATGTTGATTTATATCCTTTTGTGGGACTTGTAGACAGCGGATCCTCTAAGAGTGTTGATATTGAAACTTTTAACATCCACAGTGAATAGTGATCACCTTCTCATTCAGTCACATATGTATGTGTAATCGTGACACATAGCTTAGCTTACCACTATGAAATATGGACCTCAGATTCAATCATCATGCTTCCTCTGTATGTTTAGGGGTTGTAACTTTTTGGATATTTGTCTGACTCTTCAAAAAAATATAAATTTAAATGAAAACTTTTTGCCCCGAGTTCTGATTTAAAGGATGGAAAAGTATCTATTTTCAGCCTACATCACTCTTAAATGTCCAATGCAGATTAGATAGTAGATCTGGATTCCATAACTTCATTGCACACTCTTTATGTCTATCCAGGAGCCTTCAGGTCAGACTGGGAGAACACAACATTGCTTCCTCTGAGGGCACCGAGCAGTTCATCAACTCTGCCAAGGTCATCAGACATGGAAGCTACAACTCCAGAACCCTGGACAATGACATTCTGTTGATCAAGCTAGCTTCACCCGCCACCCTCAACTCCTACGTCAAGACTGTGTCTCTGCCCAGTGGCTGTGCTGCTGCTGGGTCCAGCTGCCTGATCTCCGGATGGGGCAACACTCTCAGCAGTGGAAGTAAGTCAAGGCAGTTGTATAACTGACCATTAATCTCCTTAGCCAATTGTCAAGTTAAAGTGTATCTAAAGCCAGGACATTTTTTTCTAGATGAAATGGTGAAGGGATTGTATTGCTGTCTGTGTCCCTACTTGGGATTTTCTCTCTCTGTGTTTTAACCTGGTGTTCAATAGCACTGCCCTAAATGTGAAGTTATATGCAAATTTTTAATTGTCACCAGAAGAAGAATATAAGGTAAATAATGCAATGGTCTGAGTAGGGATTTACTCTCACTTTGAAGAGATGTCCTCCATCTTCCTGTTATCCCTACAGGACAGAAAGCAAGAAAAAAATCTCCCCAATCACACGCAGAGGGCAAAAAAAGAAACTAAGTGCGGGATTTTAAACAATTCCATAATCTTTATTTATCCAAGGAATATGGATAAATATAGGGAAGAATCTGAGAAAAAAAAACCTTTGGCATAATTGGGGGTCTATCTAGGTGTGAGCATACCAAATTCAGCTAACAGTTACTTAAGACCTTTCCCTAAACTGGTTGACTAACAGCCGCTTAGAGGCTTCATCTTTGCTTTACTTCCTAGTATAATCAACATTTTCACTCATCCATTTATTTCTATGTAATTTATTATGTCTCTCCTTTTCTGCAGCCAACTACCCTGACCTCCTGCAGTGTCTAAATGCCCCCATTCTGACTGCTTCCCAGTGTAGCAATGCTTACCCTGGTGAGATCACTGGCAACATGATCTGTCTTGGATACTTGGAAGGTGGCAAGGATTCCTGCCAGGTAACTTCGCAAATATGTTTCATGTTCAAATATTAGAGCTATTAACTTTATGAAATGTTGAACATGTCTCTGCACATGTTGTACCCTAAGAAATGTATAAGTGGTTTGCTGTCAGAAAAGTTGGATTTGCCTAGATATCTGTGTTCAATAATGAATAATATATGCAATAAACTGTCAAGAAGAATAGACTTTGGAATGGGAATCTCCTCCTCTCAATTGTGTTTGGAGAGTCCTTAAATGTTATGACTTTATAAATTGAAACATATTTTTTTCTTTTCTCAGGGTGACTCTGGTGGCCCCGTGGTCTGCAATGGACAGCTCCAGGGTGTTGTCTCCTGGGGATACGGCTGTGCTCTGAGAAACTACCCCGGTGTCTACACCAAGGTCTGCAACTACAACTCCTGGATCGCCAGCACCCAGGCTGCCAACTAAATACTAGACTTTTCATGTTATCTATCCACAGCTATATATCAGCTGGAATGTGAATAAAATATTATAAGAAACTAAAATGTATTGTGTGTTATATTAAAAATCAGCTGCACTGATATTTCATTTCACAACATGGGTAATTATTGAGATACAATCTTACAAACATATCATTGATCAATTAAAACTTTTTTAAGGAAGCCATTTAAGCAAAAATACTCTGCAAGTCCTGCACTACAATAGCTACATTTCCAGCCCTGTTGCCATCAACAAACATAAACGAATATACCCGCTCATTCAACCAAATGGCTGTAATGTTTTTTTCCGTTCACTTTGTTTTTACCTACAGCACCTGTCAAATAAATGTAATTCATAAAAAAAATATACAGTGTTAGTTTGTGTTTAGGTGTGTACAGTTGGGTCAAGCATTTCAACAGAGATAGACCAAAATGTGTGATTTAGCTCAAAATTTAGTCTGTTATATAAATTCAAGCAAAACCACTAAGGTATACAGTGCATTGCGAAAGTATTCGGCCCCCTTGAACTTTTCGACCTTTTGCCACATTTCAGGCTTCAAACATAAAGATATAAAACTGTAATTTGTTTTGCCACCCATGTAATGCATACACTATATTGTCAAAAGTATTGGGACACCTGCCTTCACACGCACATGAACTTTAATTGCGTCCTAGTCCATTTTGTTCAATATTGAGTTGGCCCAACCTTGGCAGCTATAATAGCTTCAACTCTTCTGGGAAGGCTGTCCTCGCTCATCCATGTCTTTATGGACCTTGCTTTATGCACTGGCCTAAATCATTTGGTGGAGGGGGGGATTATGGTGTGGGGTTGTTTTTCAGGGGTTGGGCTTGGCCTCTTAGGTTCAGTGAAGGGGACTTTTAAGGCATCAGCATACTAAGACATTTTGGATGATTTCATACTCCCAACTGTGTGGGAACAGATTGGGGATGGCCCCTTCCTGTTCCAACATGGCTGCGCACCAGTGCACAAAGCAAGGCCCATAAAGACATGGATGAGCGAGTTTGGGGTAAAAGAACTTGACTGGCCTGCACAGAGTCCTGTCCTCAACATGATAGAGCGCCTTTGGGATGAATTAAAGCGGAGACTGCGAGTCTGGCCTTATCATCCAAAATCAATGCCTGGCTTCAAATACAGTGCATTGCGAAAGTATTCGGCCCCCTTGAACTTTTCAACCTCTTGCCACATTTCAGGCTTCAAACATAAAGATATAAAACTATAATTTTTTTGTGAAGAATCAACAACAAGTGGGACACAATCATGAAGTGGAACTAAATTTATTGGATATTTCAAACTTTGTTAACAAATAAAAAACTGAAAAATTGGGCGTGCAAAATTATTCAGCCCCTTTACTTTCAGTGCAGCAAACTCTCTCCAGAAGTTCAGTGAGGATCTCTGAATGATCCAATGTTGACCTAAATGACTAATGATGATAAATAGAATCCACCTGTGTGTAATCAAGTCTCCGTATAAATGCACCTGCACTGTGATAGTCTCAGAGGTCCGTTTAAAGCGCAGAGAGCATCATGAAGAACAAGGAACACACCAGGCAGGTCCGAGATACTGTTGTGGAGAAGTTTAAAGCCGGATTTGAATACAAAAAGATTTCCCAAGCTTTAAACATCCCAAGGAGCACTGTGCAAGCGATAATATTGAAATGGAAGGAGTATCAGACCACTGCAAATCTACGAAGACCTGGCCGTTCCTCTAAACTTTCATCTCATACAAGAAGAAGACTGATCAGAGATGCAGCCAAGAGGCCCATGATCACTCTAGATGAACTGCAGAGATGTACAGCTGAGGTGGGAGACTCTGTCCATAGCACAACAATCAGTTGTATACTGCACAAATCTGGCCTTTATGGAAGAGTGGCAAGAAGAAAGCCATTTCTTAAAGATATCCATAAAAAGTATTGTTCAAAGTTTGCCACAAGCCACCTGGGAGACACACCAAACATGTGGAAGAAGGTGCTCTGGTCAGATGAAACCAAAATCAAACTTTTTGGCAACAATGCAAAACGTTATGTTTGGCGTAAAAGTAACACAGCTCATCACCCTGAACACACCATCCCCACTGTCAAACATGGTGGTGGCAGCATCATGGTTTGGGCCTGCTTTTCTTCAGCAGGGACAGGGAAAAAGGTTAAAATTGATGGGAAGATGGATGGAGCCAAATACAGGACCATTCTGGAAGAAAACCTGATGGAGTCTAAAAAAGACCTGAGACTGGGACGGAGATTTGTCTTCCAACAAGACAATGATCCAAAACATAAAGCAAAATCTACAATGGAATGGTTCACAAATAAACATATCCAGGTGTTAATGGCCAAGTCAAAGTCCAGACCTGAATCCGATCGAGAATCTGTGGAAAGAACTGAAAACTGCTGTTCACAAACACTCTCCATCCAACCTCACTGAGCTCGAGCTGTTTTGCAAGGAGAAATAGGCAAAAATTTCAGTCTCTCGATGTGCAAAACTGATAGAGACATACCCCAAGCGACTTACAGCTGTCATCGCAGCAAAAGGTGCGCTACAAAGTATTAACTTAAGGGGGCTGAATCATTTTGCACGCCCAATTTTTCAGTTTTTTATTTGTTAATAAAGTTTGAAATATCCAATAAATTTCGTTCCACTTTATGATTGTGTCCCACTTGTTGTTGATTCTTCAAAAACAGTTTTATATCTTTATGTTTGAAGCCTGAAATGTGGCAAAAGGTCGAAAAGTTCAAGGGGGCCGAATACTTTCGCAATGCACTGTACATGAATGTAATAAGCAGGCAAAAATGCATTTTCCTGAAACCACTCTGCATAAAGGTCTATGCTAAAATCTTCTTAAAAAAAAAACTCACCATGCCTCTTACTAAACACCTTGGAATGTCTACTTTTCAAAAAAGGCTAATTTGAGGGATATTTGTACTGTCCTGGCTTGTTAGGCCCCTGCTTACTCATGGGGAGGATCACTCCACTGATCCCCACTGAGCAGGTGGATGACAGGTCTGTCTCCGCTTACTGTGTTCCTCTATGGGGAAATTGGGCAAAAACAAACCGCCAGTCCCTTTTCACCCTAACCTATCCAATCCGACGGATGAAAAATAGGACCACCATCCATCTGGATTTTGCAGACAGGATTGGATCAGATAGTGGGGGATGGCAGTGGACATGTCACCGCTGACATTGGCCGCTCCATAGGGGAGATTCCAAGGTCGGATCTAGTCTGCCTGAAAAACTGACTGGCCTACCTGATGCGACAGCCCGTTTGAAAGGGGCCTAAAGTGTGTATAAACATTCCTATTTGTTCCCTTTTTGTTTAATATACTATTAATTTGCTCCCAGCCAGCGCTCAAGTGCTACAGAATACACTTCGAAGGGTAGCCAACTGCCCAACGCTCCTTCACATGCTCCAATAGGACCACAATTAGACAGTAGTGTTCTCGGTATTGCAGCTGTCGCAAGACTAGAAAAATCTTCAAACTGGACCAAAAACAAAACAGAGAGCTCACGGGCCTTAAAAAACTTGAAATATTTACAAGAGTATTTGAAAGCAGTATGTAAAATACAACACTCGTCCCCGTTTTGTTTAGGGTTGGGCAAACTCACGCTCGGTCCGAACATTTCCCTGTTCGGGAACCCCATGCCAAAATTTTGAAAAAATGGCATGAGGTCCCGCCCAAAATCCATACCAGACCCTTATCTGGGCATATAAGCCTTAAAAATGGGCAATTTTGATTTTTCATGTTCTGCTCCCATAGACTTCAATGGGGTTCACCGTTTTCGGCCCATCCCTAGTTTTGATCCTTTTATATCACTAGATACACATGACCAATGAAGGACCATAAACTCACCCTCTGTCACTGACTCAGTTTTGCATAAACCGATGTGTTTCAAGGCCAGGCCCTCTTTTCCCGAAATGTTGTTGTTAGTATACCATCAAAAGGGTTTCATTATATCTGTTTAATCATTTTTTTTTTTTCAGTTGGTCCTGCCAGAACAAAAAATAACAGCTTAATACCCCCATTTTACCCCAACATTCTCTGCAATTAGTGCAATTCACCTACATTTTAAATTCCCTCTGTCAAATAAACCTAACCTGTTGCAAAGAGGCAAAGAGGGTGGGCTTCAACTCCCAAAACACCACACATTTACATCCAT
Source organism: Pelophylax lessonae (assembly GCF_965119305.1). Taxonomy (NCBI): domain Eukaryota; kingdom Metazoa; phylum Chordata; class Amphibia; order Anura; family Ranidae; genus Pelophylax; species Pelophylax lessonae. Next base: position 34,648,650 of record NC_138776.1, on the reverse strand, counting down.
GGGTGGCAGAGTTTTCTATACTGAGAACACCCTCACTGTACATTCCCAGCACAGTGCCCAACCTGTCAAAGATGTATCCTGGTCTCTAGTAATGATCAGGAGTCAACAGGACCAGCCCATAATCATGTGACAACTGTGACAGCCAATCTCAGGGGTTATATGATTGCATAGAACTTCCTGTCCCTGGTATATTAGCTAAATTAAAGGGATGCCGGGGGCTAGGTGGAAAGGAGTTACCTTATTTATTTTACAAACATTTTACGTTGAATAATTACTAGACATGTGAGTATCCTACCCATTCACCAAAAATGTGTAAAAAGTAAATAAAGACAGTAAACACATTTTTGACAATTCCTTTTTTTAAAAAAAAAATAAAAAACAATGTCCCCTGATGTAGATCCATCTCATGCTGACCACCAAAAAAAATAAAAAAACAAAAAACCTCCGGGCTCATCCAACACTTCCCGCGGACTGCATGCTCCTCCGTCTTACAGTTCCTATATAGCTAAGGGGTGGAGTCATCTGATAACATCAGTGGGTGAGCCTGCCTCCTTGTGACATCACTCACTGGGGAATGCTGGGTTGATGATGTCACAAGGGGGCAGGGTCATTGTTTGCTTTGCAGCTGTTACAGGAATTATATCCCCTATACGCCTGCTGATCATGACCCAATGGAGTTGCTTGTGTGGCATCCAAGGGGTTCAAAAAGGGGGTGAGGAGGCGACACAATGGGGTTTATTTACTAAAGGTTATGTAGCACTACTCCCAAGGGAGCTGCTGAAGACGGGTTCCCCTGGGTTATCATTAGCAACAGTAGAACATTCATATATGTTTCCAAGTGATTTTACCTCAGACAAGGACCAGTCCAATTTCTTTGGTTTTTATGTTTTATTAGGAACTTGGATAGGATGAAGTGGGATACTCCAACAGAACTAAACTATGCACAATGAGCAGGGACGATCTGATAAATGCTGTTTAACGCTGGTTAAATGCTGCTTAACGCTGGTTAAATGCTAAATAACGATGAGTTGAGCTAGTTACGGCTAGAGTCCTTTAGCTTCCTAAGGCACTCCTTTCCTGAGGTAGCTGTCCTCTAAAGTAGACTGTACAGCTGTGCAACTTCAGGACCCTTCCTGGCGCCCCCTTTACCCCCTAATCTTCAGGGCTTTACAACTTGGCACCCCCTTTTACAGTAACACTCCGGGTAGCTGGCTCTTGGATCCCCTTGACCTTTCTGGAGTGGTCCCTTCTTTTAGGCAGACCCCACATTGATGGACCCGACCTCCTCCTCACTGCTCACACTCTCCATCTTCTCTCCTTAATAGGGATGGGAGCAGACCCTGTTACTGCTGCGGGGACATTCAGTGCATATGGTGGCCACTTCCCGGCCCTGACTACCTGCATGCACCCTTCGTCCGGTGATTGGGTTTCCTTTGATGGGTAAGCTGAACCACTGCCAGGTTGCATGGCCTCCAGCCGCATCAATACTCTGAAGACCCCCCTCCCGCCTATGCGGAGGGGCCCCGATTCCATAACTGTCATAGCTCGAACGGTCCCTGTCTCCCACGACACACATAACTGTCTAAGCCGACCCTCACTCTTCTCAGTCCGCAGCAGCAGATAGCCGCTGTGCCCGCACTGGCTCCACGCCCGCACCCGTGTTCCCCGCCTCCTCCGGTGCACAACACCAGTCCTCCATCGGGCACCATCCGCACTCCTGTATCCCACAGGACAGTCCCCCTCGACTCTTTGGTCTGCTCCAACAGGTTCTCCGCCGATGGGTGGAATAGTTGTGGCTGCACACTTTCGCTCTCCAGCAAACTCCATGTTGGTTCTCCTTGCACGTGTCTCCCTCTCAGCCACACCCAAAGGTGTAAGAAATTTATGGACTCCCCTTGTCACTCCTGATTGGCTGACCGGGACCGACGTCTCCACCCACATTCCTTGTTTGGCGGTGGCTCTTCCTGCTAGGCAGAATTTTCTAGCTTGCGCTTTCCCGCGCGGTGCAGTAACCCCTCTAATGCCACACTCTATCACCTAAGCCGACATAGAAGGTACTGCAAAGCGGACCATATCCCTCACCAGACATGCATCCACTCTTCTTGCTTGTAGCAGGGCCCCAGCTGCGCCTCCATCCCCTTGAGCCAGCTGTCCCTCTTTGCCAGTCCAGAGAAATGTCCCGCTGTCGTATGCATGGTCAACAGTCCTCCTCCCAGCACATGTACAAGCAAGGCCCGTCACCATACTGTCTCCGAAGAAAGCCCCACTGCACTTCCCGGCATGGCCGACTGCTATCTTCACAGTACTGACACTGTCGCTATACAGAATAAATGTCCCGCTGTAGTATGCACGGTCAATATCATTCCATTTAGCCTTGACACACACACAGCCCCTGGCACACTGATCCACGTACCCCTGGCTGCCATTTTCTCTGTCCACGCTTGCACCTTTTCCTGTCAGGCAGATACAGTCTTTCTGCACAGTCAAAGGCCCTTTTTCCGCCATCCAGCATTTCACAGTGGCATACAGTTCATAGCTCAGATGGAAGATTCCCGCCATTTTACAGTTCTAAATGAAAATTTTGCATTGCTGTGGGCAACCTTCAAAGTGCACTTTTGTCTTCATCCCACTCTCCCTATCTTCTGTAGAGCAGGCCTCACAATTGGTTTGAGAATTAGAACAAAGTCCCGGACACAAAAATGGAGATTTTGAAAATCTTCTTCGACCGCTGCCATTAGCAACCGGGCCAGTAACTCAAGGCGACATCCCGGATGAGCCCCCAAATGTAGCACTACTCCCAAGACTGAAGACGGGTTCCCCTGGGTTACCATTAGCAACAGTAGAACATTTAGACATGTTTCCAAGTGATATTACCTCAGACAAGGACCAGTCCAGTTTTGTTGGTTTTATGTTTTATTAGAAACTTGGATAGGAGAAGGGATGATTGGGATACTCCAACAGAACTAAACTGTACACAAGTGCACAATGAGCAGGGACAATCTGATAAATTCTGTTTAACGCTGGTTAAATGCTGAGTAACGCTGAGTTGAGCTAGTCACGGCTAGGCCGCTTAATTTACTTTGCCTTTTGACTGTGAAAGAGTAATTTAGCTTCCTAAGGCACTCCTTTCATGAGGTAGCTGTCCTCTAAAGTAGACTGCACAGCTGTGCAACTTCAGGCGCCCCCTTTACCACCTAATCTTCAGGGCTTTACAACTTGGCACCCCCTTTTACAGTAACACTCTGGGCACCGGGCTCTTGGATCCCCTTGACCTTTCTGGAGTGGTCCCCTCTCTTAGGCAGACCCCTGGATAGATGCTTAGGTACTCACGAAACTGTTTTCCGGAAGAATCCTGCCCCACAGCTCCACTTGGTCAGCACACACCGTATCCTCTACAGCACAGCTCATCCCCTGGTCCCTAGGCCGACTGCCTGGACCACCTTCCTCAGCAGCAGGAGGAGAGAAAGCCATCACGCTCCTCCTGAGACCTGGCTTCCTGCCCAAAGACACCCTGTCACATGCTCCCTCCAGATTTATTGCCAATCCCAGGATGCATTGCAGCAATGCCCACCAACTGGGACAGTCATAAACCCTGGTGTGCTATTGGCTAGGTTTCCTCCACTGTCCAACAAGGTCCCCCATTGGATACAGTGGGGAGACTCCCCAGGCTCAACAGAACACTCCTGGAAACATCTGACAGGCTAACTGACAGATCAGACCCTCCTGATAAGCAGAACAGGGTCACATATGTGTTTTACCTAGCACCTACCTAGGAGGGTGCTACAGTTAATTGGAAAGAGCAGTTGCTGCAGGGTTTAGTAAATGAGCAGAAGCTCTGCTGCCTTCCATCATCGCATCATGGGAAAACAAAAATTCTGTTTTCTTTATTTTCCTTGCATGTGATTGGGTATTCTTTGCAAAGTGAAGCTTTGCCTCATTTACTAAGCTCTGGAGCAATTGCACTTGCAGAGTGCACAGTCTAAATCAACCTGGATACACAACTAGGCATGATGGGAATTGTAGTTCCTGAACAGCTGGAGGGCCATAGTTTGAATACCTTTGATATATACAATTCTATACCCACAGTTGATCCAGAGGAAGTAAAAATAAATAAATAAAGCATGATCGAATTTGCTCCAGTGGGGAAAAAAATGTCCTTCCTGGTCTCCTAACAGGCAATCGGATATTCCCTTGATTAACTTTACCTATAAATGTTAGTACCCTGTTATATTATGTACATTAAGGAAAGAATCCATGCCTCTTATCAGTTTGGTTGCTCTTCTCTGCACTTTCTCCAGTTCCTCAATATCCTTTTCCTGAACTGGTGCCCAAAACTGAACTGCATATTGCAGATAAGGTATTACTAATGGTTTGTACAAGGGCAAAATGATAGCTCTCTCTCTGGAGTCCGTATCTCTCCTAATACAAGAAAATATTTTTCTAGCTTTAGAAACCACGGCTTTGCATTGTATGCTATTGTTAAGCTTATGATCTACCAGAACACCCAGATCCTTCTCCACCATTGACTCCCCTATTTATAATGCATGCATATTCCTAGCCCCCCAGTGCATAACTTTACATTTACCTCATTTGCCACTTAGTTTCCCAATGAAACAGTGCATTGAGGTTGGCTTGTAAGTTGGAGACATCCTGCAAGGAAGTTATTTCACTGCATAGCTTGGTGTTATCTGCAAAGACTGAAATGGTACATTTAATCCCAGACCCTATATCATTGATAAATGTATTAAAAAGTAAGGGTCCACCCATATGTGGACAAATTACCTTGGTCAGGGGTGACCCCCTCATCTTCACATCTAGCACCTTCACATCCATTTGGGACCTCCCCTGGTTCTATACTTCCACACAAATTAATTCCACCCATCACGGCTTGCACCGATTCTGACGCCTAAACTAATCACTTTCACCTTATTTATTGTTAATCTGATGTTGATTGTTTTCAATTTACGTGCAACCTGATTGCATCCTCGTTGGCCTTCTGACGGGAAGGGGGTGAACTCGGTAACTTCGTAAACCATGGTACTATCCATCCTCCCCTTCCTTTATCTTTCCTCCTCCCACTCCCGGCTTTCCTCTCCCATCTCCCCTTCCCCTCCCCCCCCCCCCTTCCGCCTCCCCCCCCCCCAGATTCCAGGAGTGTAGGCCTCCATCTCTTGCTTATTCCACATGTAATGTAATAGTGTTGTTCTCTGGGCCTTCCCCAGATTTGAATGTACACCATTATTCACCGCAGTCAGCCATTGTGGAAATGACAAACATGCGGGGGCTTGTGCCTGCATATTATCCTATTGAATGCTAGTGTGCCTAGAAAATCTGTGACATCTCTGTTAATGTTTCTGTTTATTTTGTAATTGAAAGTTTCAAATAAAATATATTTTTTAAAAAAAAAGTAAGGGTCCAAACACTGAACCTTGGGGTACATCACTTGTAATCTTAGCCCATTCAAAGTGAGAATCATTAACCATTACTCTATGAAATCTGTCTTTTAGCCAGTTTTCCATCCAATTACAAACTGATTTTTCCAAGCCTGTATACTTTACCTTACACATTAGCCGTGCGTAGGGAACTGTGCAATATGCTGTTGCTAAATCTAAGTGTACCACTTCCACAGCCACCCCTATGTCCAATGTTTTACTTACCTCCTCAGAAAAAGAAATCAGATTTGTCTGACAACTTCTGTCTTTCATTAATCCGGCTCACATTTGCCTTAAATGTTTTTTTCCCAGCAAGAACTCATCTATGTGGTCTTTTATTAAACTCTGAATCAATATTATAAATATATCATAATTATGCCCAATACTTTTAAAATTGAATTCACAAATACAGTCTCTTGCATCAATTTATGAAGTGTCAGGGAAATGGCCATAGGAGAACTGGCAACATTGCCAGTAATAGAAATGGACGCTCCTGACTCAACTGACACAGCCCTCTGCTGGCCTGTCAGGGAAATGGCCTATAAAAGGTGGCCATAGGATCAGACTCATTGCTGGATTATCTCTCAGCTTCCTGTGTTTCCTGTGCTTCCTGTTTCCTGTTTAGATTTCCTGTTGTGACTTGGCTTGTTCCTGATTCCGTTTGATCTCCTGCTCCTGGTTTGACCCTTGGCTTCTCCCACTGACCTTGCTTCCGTTACCTACTGTGTATGACCCCAGCTTGCTTCAAGACCTCGGCTATTCTGGTTGTCTCCTGTGCATGACCTCGGCTTGTACCACGGTTTCCGCTACTAGAGACTATTCCTTGGCACAAGGTAGCCCGGCTGCTTCAGAGCCTTGAAGACTCATACCCTGCTGCGATTCCAGCCTGTTCCAGTTCGCTCTCGGATTGCTCTGGTTCTACCTACCTGCCTGCAGCTGGTAACCCGTGCCACTTGGGGCGCCACACCCTTTGTACCATCTCCAGGGGTGTGCCGCACTGAGCCGCAAGGGGAGCCCTCTCAGCACCTCGGCCTCGGATCAGGTAACCCTGACATGAAGTTTATATTCCTGGCATGCAGACAAAAGCGCAATTGACCTAACATAAATATGTAAGGTCATCAAGTCCAGGTGAGAGCACAACTGGTGATGATCACAAGGAATAAATAGAACACAGTGGTGGAAATACACAAGATAATGATTAATCACAAGTAGAATGTTTTTTCACATATTTAATTTGGAAAATTATTGATGCAAGAGACTTTATTTGTGATTCCAATTTTAAAAGTATTATGCATAATATGTTATATTTATAATATTGATTGTACATCAATGGCTGCACTTTTTTATTAATTATTTTTTGAATTTATGTTAACAAGTTGTAGTTTACATGATGTTTTAGTCATTAGGTTACATCTCTTAAAGCAAAACTAAACCTAAAAAAGGAACAGGCTCAGTGTAGTATACAACCCCAGTAGAGAGCTGTATTTAATTAAAAATGGTCTTGTGGGAAATGAGTGGAGGACAGATAATACATTGGGTTTTATAGGAGCAACGAAAAGCAGTCCATGAGCTCAGTAAGATACATTAATTTTTGTGGAAATGAGGTCTGAAATTTGTTCAAATAAATTATCTGGGTCCCCTTTAGTACTTGGTTAATGCCTTATGAGTCTTCAGCAACCACCCAAAAGCTACTGGTGCCCTAAAGCAAGACATTGAGGTCCATCAGTGGAGTCATTAAAAGGCAATCTGCTTTTGTAAAGCTGGAGTTCGACTTATACTGGTGAGGTACTTCTGAAAATATTAGTAGCTTGACTGTCTCCAGTTAAGCCATCTTTTGAGTCATTGACCTAGAGCAGGTATCTCAAAACTGTTGATCCTATGATTTTGGAATGGGATATTAAAACAAGCTTGTGTAATGGTCAGGTGTCCACAAATCTTTGGTCAAATAGTGTAAGTGTAACACATAGATCTGCTTCAAACTTTTGTATGAAACCTAGTGTTAATATGTAAACACACCCCAGAATCAAATAATAAAGAATTATATGAGAAAGGAAAAGTGCTATATGTAATTAAAGAATTTCCTTGTAGGAAATGAGGACAGATATTATATTGGGTGTTACATGAGCAAGGAAAATACATCCATGAGCTAAGTAAGACACATTTTGTTTTGTGGGTATCAGGCCTGGCATTTTTAAATGAAATTTCCTTGGTCCCATTTATTATCTGGCTGACAACCTTATGTCTCCAGCAACCAAATTAAAGCTACATATGCCTTGTAGCAATACAATGATGTCCATCAGTAGTCAGTAAAACAGTATATGTTTTTTTTTTTTTTTAATGCTGGGGTTAAACAGGTGACCTACTTTTGAAAATATTAGTAGCTTAATTATATTTGGCTTAACCATCTTCTGAGTCACTGACCTGAAGCAGGTATGCAGGCTAAGAGGTCAGATCAGAGTCAAGGGGGCGTGGCAGGAAGATGGTGCCGTGAGGAGGCTCGCTGAGGAGCTCCGTGCTCTCCGCAATGGCGTCCGCCCGTAATCAGTGGTAGCCCGGCATATCCCTCCCCGGAAACCTCGCGAGACTTGCGGCTCACCTCGGAGCTCACACACCGCCTCTGAGCGTGGGGACAGCCGAAGCCGGACGGCGTGCAGCTCCGCAAGCAGGGGTACGAGTGGCGGCGGAGGTACGCTATTGAAGTCACGAGGGCAACCCCGCGCTAGTTCGGATCCTGACTCTGTGTCTGGAGTGGCGAGCGGAGGCGGTGGGGGCCTTACAGAGGATTGAGAGTCGCTTAACCTCCAGCATGCCGAAGGAGTATATAGCTGTGGAGGAGTGAATGGTGGTGGATTTCCCTCAGAGGCGCAAGCAGAGGAGGACAATTGAATAGTGCTCGTGATCAGCTCATGCAAGCTGGAGAAGTGCCCGGTGTGAGGAGCCAAGGCCTGTCGGTCCGGAGCGTGGATATTTCCACATATTTTCTCCGGGGGTCTCGGAGTGGAGGGGTGGAAGAACGCGCTAGTATGGCGCCAAAGCGGCCGGCTGCAAACACCGAGATGGCGGCAAAAAAAGACGCTAAATGCTCAGGTAACAGTAAGGAAATCCAAGAACAACTTATAGGCGGAAAAAGGGATGAGATATCCACAGTTCGGGATGAATGGCCAACAGCACAGTCTCCATCACCTCAAGCCCTGCAAACGCAGCCAGAGAGCTGGAAGGAGATCCTAGCCATGATGCCTACTAAGAAGGACTTGATGGAAATAGCTGCAAACATAGTAAGTTCTTTAACTACTGAAATAACCTCCTTAAAGGGACAGATTAATAATTTGGATGGCAGGATTGTGGTGGTAGAGAATGGTCAAAGTCAGTCAATGCAGAGAGTGGAACATATTGAGGCTGTGCAGAAATCAATGGCTAATAAATTTATCACGCTACAATTACAACAGGATGACGGGGAGAACAGACAACGTCGGAACAATATACGTCTCAGGGGTCTCTCTGAAGATATCTCAAGTACGGAATTAAGGGGTAAGCTCGGTGAAATATTCAATGGCCTACTGGAACGACCCCTTACAGAGGCCATTGAAATAGACAGAGTCCATAGAGTGAGAGCTCCCCGTAGTGTGGGGGCGGATTTCCCCCGGGACGTATTAGCAAGGATTCATTTTTTTGCTCAAAAAGAACAAATTATGTTGAAAGTCTGGGATAGGGGCCCCTTTGATTACGAAGGGTCAAAGATCAGGATCCTGCCAGACCTTTCTAAAAAGACACTAAGAATGCGTGCAGCGGTCAAGCCTTTGTTTGAAGAAATTCGGAAAGCAGGGGCAACGTACCATTGGGGACACCCATTCCACATAAGGATAAAGAAGGAGGACTCTATGTTTATTTTGAGATGCCCTGACCAGTTGCAAGGACTTTTTTCTTTCTTAAAAATACAGCCAATTGAGGTAGCAGACTGGTTAGATGTATTAATACCGTAGAACTAGCTCTCGAGGAATTAAGTAGCAGGAGGGAGAGGGTGGATAGACAGATGGGCCGAAGTCGGGATGTGTTGAATAATTAGCGGGCCAAGTTAATTTAGGTAGATGGGTAGACAGGCATCAGCTATTTGTTAAAGGTAATGGCCGTAATTACGGGGAGGGGGGCTTGCTGGACCATACATACAAGGGGTTGGGGTTAAGGGGTGGAGGGGGGTTGCCATAAGACGGGTCTGGAATTGATAAATCAAGGGGTGTTGTGATATATGATAATGTGGTGAGTTGTGATATAATGTACTATTAATGCGCTGCATGATACCCATTTAGAACCCCCCAAATCCAAACCCACCCGATACAGTTGTGTGAGAAGGGCGGACGCCCGGGGACGCACGGACCCTCGAAGGTCTGTTGTCTTGATTTTTGTCCCTTGTTTTTTTTTTTTTTTTGTGTGGATGTCGTGTTATTCGTAAAGGTAGTAAGAAGTCCTCCTCACGGCGCGCATCTTGATTGCCCGCCCAAATAGGACGCGTTGTGGTACGCAAGGTCAAGAGTAGACCAAAGTTAGTCAAACACACTGACACACCGGTAGTGGGGGGAGCGGAAGGCGGAGGGGAACGGGGAAGAGGTTAGGGGGGGGGGGTCACTCCCCCCTATTTTTTATTTTTTTTTTCTTTCTCTTCCTTTTGCTTTCTCCTGATTTTTTCTTCTCCTGTCCCTTCCCTCTCTCTCTCCTTCCCACCTCTCCCGCCCTAGTCCCCGCTGTACTATATAAGTGAAGTTTTAGTGGGAAGGGAGTCGTGAGATTCCTGTCGGTTTAAGTAAGATAGGAATAAAAATAAGACAGGGAAGGATCAGGTAAGAAGGTGGTAGAATGCAAGGTACTAAAATTACGTCCTTAAATGTCAGGGGGCTTTCAACCCCCGAAAAAAGATCACGTTTGCTGCTGGACATGAGACGCAGCCGAACACAGATTGCATTTATTCAAGAAACATACTTTAAACATGAAAAAATTCCGAGGCTACATAATAAGAACTTCCCGTGGGCATACCATGCCCCATCTCCAATAGCAAAGTCAAAGGGAGTTAGCATTATTATAGCAAAAGAGGTTGCTTGGACCCATATCGACACGCGCTCAGATCCACAGGGAAGATATTTAATGTTAAAAGGCAAGATTGGGAATAAAATGATCACTCTGGTAAATACATACTTCCCCAACAGTAGCCAGCTGGCTTTTCTATTACTTTTGACACCAATAATCCTTGAATTCCAAGAGGGTTCACTAATTATGGGTGGGGATTTCAATTACGCGGCCGAGCCTATGTTGGATACGTCAGTGGGAACGTCACATTTACCATACGCTCGGTTGAAAAAACTCAGCAGGGAGTTGTCCCTGCTTAGTTTAATTGACCCCTGGAGAATTATGCATCCAGAGGAGAAAGACTATACGTATTTCTCCCCAATACATAATAGATATTCCAGGATTGATCGGATTCTGATTTCACAGACAGAGCTATCCAGAGTAGTGTCGTCCCAGATTGGATCTTTTTCCATGTCGGATCACTCACCTATCCATATCACAATAAATTTTGAAGCAGGCCCAAAAAGGCCACCGACATGGAGATTGAACGAAATCTTAGTACAATCAATAGAAACAAAAACAGAGATTCAGACAGAATTAGAAAGGTATTTCCAGGAAAACACGAGCGAGCAAGCGACACCATCGAGCATTTGGGAGGCACACAAGTGTGTCATCAGAGGAGTGATGATACGGTTGGGTGCCAAACGCAAACGTGAAAAAGAGAGAGAGATTGCTGAGTTGTTGGCTCAGATAGAGACTTTGAGTTTAGTGCATAAAAAAACAGTAGCGAAGATACAACTGTCGCCCTTAACGAAGGCCAGGGAAAAACTCAATGAATTGCTATATGAGAGAGTTATGAGATCCTTAGTGGCACAAAAAAGACATTTCTATGAATACTCAGACAAACCGGGGGCGATGCTGGCCCGAGCCTTAAGGGGACCGCAGAAACGAACGGTAATAAACCATATACGTGCAAAAGGGGGACAAAAAATATCTGGAATAGAAGAAATTGCAGAGGAATTTAGTAGATTTTATCAAGGATTATATGACATCGCCTCCTCGGAGCCAGCCAGAGTGGGGGGGGCTGGCTTCGACGAGGCGATCAAATATATCAAAAATTCGGACATGCGGACATTGGAACTGGACCAGGCGAGCGTGATGGAGGAGAGGATTTCAGAGGAAGAGCTTAAGTTGGCCTTGGCGCAGACAAAACCACACAAAGCCCCCGGTCCAGACGGTTTCTCCTTTGTATATTATAAGCAATTTTTTGAGATCCTGAAAGCTCCTCTACTAGCGCATTTGAATTATATTGGGGAGGGAGGAAGTATGCCAATAGATTCTCTACGGGCGTACATCACCCTTATCCACAAAGATGGGAAGGATGCAACGATATGTGGAAGTTACCGTCCAATCTCCTTGCTGAATTTGGATACCAAGTTATTCGCAAGGATGATTGCGAACCGGATTCTGCCATACATACCGAGCCTAATCCATTATGATCAGGTGGGGTTTGTCCCTACAAGAGAGGTGAGGGACAACACCACCCGAGCAGTGGACCTAGTGTACAATGCGCAACGACGGAAAGTGCCAATGATGCTGTTGGCCGTAGACGCCGAGAAGGCTTTTGACAGGGTGGCCTGGAACTTTATCAGGGCCACCCTGACGCACATTGGCCTAGGAGAAAGAATGTTGACTTACATTATGGCATTGTATTCTAGGCCCTCGGCGGCGGTCAGGGTAAATGGGTGGAATTCTGACTTCTTTCAGATTAAAAACGGCACTCGCCAGGGATGTCCTCTGTCCCCACTGATTTTTATTCTTGCGCTAGAGCCCCTTTTGTGGAATATACGTCAAAATGCGGAAATAGCGGGACTTAATGTGGCAAAGGGACAACACAAGGTGGCAGCGTATGCAGATGATCTACTATTTTTTGTGACAGAGCCCGAAAAAACACTCCCACAAATACTAGACGCTATTAGTAAATATGGAGAGGTATCCTTTTTCAAAATAAACATATCTAAATCATCGGCATTAAACGTCTCTATGCCTGCAGGAAAATATAAGAACTTGCGGCAATGTTTTCCTTTTCAGTGGAACAATCAATCAATAGAATACCTAGGAATACATATCACTTCAAAACCTTCGGATTTGTTTGAGGTAAATTTCTCCCCACTTCTGAAGATATTGAGGACTGATGTACAGAAATGGCAGACATTGGTATTGTCATGGTTTGGCCGATGTAGTGCTTTAAAAATGAATGTGCTGCCCCGACTTCTGTATGTTATACAAGCTGTGCCAATTACAATACCAATGGCTTTCTTTGTTCAGGTTAAAAGTTTATTTCAAAATTTTATCTGGGCGAAAAAATCTCCCCGTATAGGGATGCAGATCTTAACCCTCCCGAAGGCAAAGGGAGGGGTGGGATTGCCTGACCTGTTACGGTACTATAGGGCGGCCCACCTTATGAGGGTGTATGACTGGCACTGCAACCAATCACACAAACAGTGGGCACATATGGAAAGAGAGATTATGAATTCTCCCACACCAGTTGCCCCATGGACTCCCATTCTGAAAACAGACAAAATACTCTCCCATCCGACAATAGGGGCAACGCTACATATAGCAACAAAACTACAAAACCATCAAGCAGTAGCACCCTCGGTCTCACCCTTGACGCCGTTGGTAGGAAACGCCTCCTTTATCCCTGGGAATACCAATGGGAAAATTATAGAGCTAGCCAAGGCGGGTAGAGCACGTCTGAGGGACGTATGGACTCAAGGTGATCCACCAACTACTGAAGAGATAATGACATGGCCCGAAGGGAAGTTGGACATTTTTAGTGCATTCCAAATCAGACACTATTGTAAACAGCTACAAAATAGTGGGTATATCCCAAGGTCATTAACACCATTTGAGTCTTTATGTGAGGGTGGGGAGCGAATTCCGCATGTACTATCTTACATGTACTCGCTCCTAGGGGGTATACAGGACCTACACCGTCCGAGGTTTGTGCAGAAATGGGAGAAAGATCTTGCTGTCTCTTTCAATCAACAACAAGTAAATAAAATCCTGAGACTCGCTCATAAAGCATCAATTGCCAGCAGATATCAGGAGATTAGTTATAAAGTATTAACCAGATGGTATAGGGTGCCGAAGGATCCTGCACAAAATGGATCGAAAACACTCGGACAAATGTTGGCGATGCGGAGAAGAGGGGGGGACTATGATACATATATTTTGGTCATGCCCAGCAATTGGGGAGTTTTGGAACGAGGTGGCCCGAATAATTGAGGAATTAACAACAATTAAGGTAAGAGAAGATCCGGCATTGTGCCTACTACATTGTACGAGTAATTCTATTAAAAGATATAGAAATTCTATTTTGATACATTTATTGAACGCAGCGAAGGCCTGTATACCAGCTATGTGGGGACAGACTCAGAGCCCAACAGTACGTTTGTGGCTCTCCAAAATAAGGGAGATTCAGAGGATGGAATCATTAACTGCAGCACGATTAAGTATGGAAGAGCGGCATAGGGTATGATGGCAACCCTGGACGTTGTTCACATGCTCAGAGGAATACTTACAGACAGTAGGATAGGGGGGCGGGCGCGGGGGGGAGGGGGGGAGGTGGGTTGGAGAGGGCGGGAGAGAGGCTATTTTTATTCATTTTTTTTTTTTTTAATTTTACTGTTTTCAAATTCTTTTTTTTTTTTTTTTTTTTTCCTTTCTTCTGCGATCTTCTGTCTTGCTCTCTCTATACCGGGTGTGACAGTGGAGGAGATAGATAGGTGAGGTTTTGACAATTAGGCGGGTTATCCGGAATATATGTTGTGTATGTCTTGTCTGGGAAGGGGATTTTTCTCCCCCCATCCCCCCCCCTTTTTTTTTTTTTTCTTCTTCTTCCCTCCCGCTGTCAAGGACAGGGGGAGAGGAAAGGGGAGGACTTTCTTCCTTATGCCGAAGAGAAATGATTTCTGTGTCGGCGCTTGTGGGGTTTTTTTCTTTTTTTTTTTTTTTTCTCACGGATGAGTTTGGATTTGTGAGGGCTGGCGAAATGGGGGGTTAATTAACGTGTTTTGGTGTGTGGTCTCACGAATTGAGTGAAATGCTCACGGTATATGACATGGGGGGGAGTAGGGAAGGGTTCCACCTCCCCTCCTCTTATGTTTTTGTTGTTTATGTTTGTGTGTTATATTATGTTCCTATCCACGGGTGGGAGAGTACAAACTTCCTTCTCCCTGTCGGGTCGAAGGTCAAAGTGCACTAATGGATATTAAAGAAGGTATAATAGAAGTGTTTTTTTTTTTTTTTTTTTTTTTTGTGCAGAAGGCATAAGGGAATCACATGGTGTGTATCCTCCAAGGAAGGGGGTTTTTTTTTTTTTTTTGTGTTTTATCGTGTGTTTTGGTTATTTCTTGCCGGGATGGGGGGAGGCTGGGTGAAGTGGCGATGTAAATGTTATCGATATATTGTAGATAAGTATGTAATGTATTTGAAAACAATAAAATGCTGAGTTAAAAAAAAAAGATCAGAGTCAAAACTTATGATCCTATGGTTTTGAAATTGGGTGTCTAACAAGCTTATATAGATGTGATAGATAGTCAGGTGTCCACAAATCTTTGGTTATATAGTGTAGGTATAACACCTAGGAATGACATGCATATGCACCTCAGAATCAAGTTAAAATAATTATACTGTATGAGAAAGGAAGAGTGCTATATTTAAAGTGATTCTAAAGGAAAAGATAAAAAAAATAACAAACATGGTATACTTACCTGCTCTGTGCAATAGTTTCCCTCTTCATTTGGGGTCCTGGCTCCTCATCCCAGCCAAGTGCCCCCAATAGCAGGCCTCTTGCTCTGGAGGCACTCAAGCAGCCTCGCTCCCAAGCCCCCCTCTGTGTGTCCATTCACACACAGAGCATAGCTCTCTCCTCATTGGCTGCTCCCCCTGCTCTCTCCTCATTGGCTCACTGGATGTGATTAACAGCAGCAGGAGCCAGTTGCTCCCACTGCTGTGTGAGCCAGTGAGAAGAGAGAGACCTAGGAGAGCCACTGCTCTCATGCACATCATTGGATTGAGGTGGGGCTCGGGTAAATATATGGGGAGGGGGGGGTTTGGGGAGGAACTGCACCCAGCACAGAATGCTTTAGGGTAAAGAACCTTGAGTCTTGAAAACCACTTTATTTAGGGAATGTTCTTGTTGAAAATCAAGGACAGATTTTACATTGGGTTTTGCAGAAGCAATAAAAAGCAGTCCATGGGTTAAATAAGAGACATTTCTTCTTGTAGGCATGAACCCTGGATCTTTTCTTTTAACAAGGATGATCTAGTTCCATTGTAACCTTTGGTTGATTCCTTATGAGTCTCCAGCAACCACCTAAGAGCTACTAATGCCCTGTAGCGAGACTACATGTATGAAGTCCATCAGTGTAGTCAGTAAGATGGAACCTGCTTTTTTAAAGCTGGAATTTCACTTTAAACCAGTGACCTGCTTCTGAAAATTTTAGTAACTTAACTGTCTCCAGTTTACCAAACTTCTGAGTCACTGACCTGGAGCAAGTATGCAGGCTAAGAGGTCAGATAAAAGCCAAAGCTTATCATCCATATACTTACTTAGGGCCAGTAAATCATAACTTAACCCCTTCCGACCCAGACCTGGCATTCCATTAAAGCCAAACTCAACCAAGGAGTACTCACCTCTACTCTAGAGGTCTGATGTCTGTAAAGTCCTCCGCCAGCGCCGCCATCTTCTCCTTGGTTTCTTCTGGGTGCCGATTTTTGGCAATCTTGATTTGTAAGCATGGTATGATGTCACTCCCTCTCATTTTTTTTCCTGCAGAAGAGACACTGCATATTTCTTCTCTAATCAAGGGTCTGCCTGCTTATAATTTTTTTCTGACTTTAGTTCTCATTTAAGTGGGTCATTATGCCCGGGGGGATAGGACAGACTTCCTAAACACATGACCACTGTTATTGGCTGTGACAGTGATGATATGGAACCCTTCCTGCCACCTACTGATCATGACTAGAGATCAAGAACTGTATACGACAGCTCGATCGCTCTGCTGGAAATGTGCAGTGAGCATGCTCAAGATATGTGCGGAGTGTGGGTGTTAAAGCCCACCCTCTTTGACGATGCACATACACTATATTTTCAAAAGTATTAGGACACCTGCCGTTATACACATATGAACTTTAATGGTATCCCAGTCTTAAGGCCCGTACACACGATAAGAAAATCTGTAGGGAAAATTTATCTGACCACCGATCTGTCGATTTTCGTATTGTTAGTATGGTGCTTTCGACAGCCGACTCCGACTTTTCGGCTGACAAACTCCTGATGTGCAGGCTATATAATTTTTGTCGTCCTTCAAAAGAACGTCCGATTTTGGTCTCATTAGTACAGGTTTTGATGGAAAAAAATCTTAAGAGCAAGACTAGGCATGCTCAGAGAGGAAAGAACACATACAAAACAATCCAGCACATGACATCACTTCTGAAGTAGAATTCTGTCGTACGGGAAAATTTGTATGAAATAAATAACCTCTTCACTTTCCACATCAGACTAGCATGCCACAAAAAAAACAGACGACAGATCATTCGATAATCTGATCGTGTGTACGGGGCTTTAGTCTGTAGGATTCAATATTGAGCTGGCCCACCCTTTGCAGCTATAACAGCTTCAACTCTTCTGGGAAGGCTGTCCACAAGGTTTAGGAGTGTGTCTATGGGAATGTTTTACCATTCCTCCAGAAGTGCATTTGTGAGGTCTGGCACTGATTTTGGATGATAAGGCCAGACTCACAGTCTCCGATTTAATTCATCCCAAAGGTGCTCTATCATGTTGAGGTCAGGACTCTTTGCAGGCCAGACAAGTTCCTCCACCCCAAACTCACTCATCCATGTATTTATGGGCCTTGCTTTGTGCACTGGGGTGCAGTCATGTTGGAACAGGAAGGGGCCATCCCCAAGCTGTTCTTACAAAGTTGGGAGTATGAAATCCTCCAAAATGTCTTAGTATGCTGATGCGTTAAAAGTTCCCTTTACTGAAACTAAGAGGCCGAGCCCAACCCCTGGAAAACAACCCCACTCCCTAATCCCCCCTCCACAAAATGATTTGGGCCAGTGCATAAAGCAAGGTCAATAAAGACATGGATGAGCGAGTTTATTGGACAGCCTTCCCAGAAGAGTTGAAGCTATTATAGCTGCAAAGATTGGGCCATCTCAATATTGAACCCAATGGACTAGGACGCCATTAAAGTTCATGGGCGTGTGAAGGCAGGTGTCCCAATACTTTTGACAATATTGTGTATGCGTTACATGGGTGGCAAGTGGTGAACAACTGCTATATTAACAGTATACATCTGTGCAGAAAATAAAATTGTGGGCTCTCTTTACTAACTTCCTAAAGATTTATTGAAAACATTTTTGGAACATACAGTACAAGAATATGTCGATTATGTAGTTACACAAGTAGTGTGTTGCAATAAGCAGTAGTAGGAGTAACACAGGTAAATCAAGTTGCCCGCTCAGGAGCCGTCGCTGCGAGGAACCGAGAAAGGCAACATGTGTCAATCACCTGACAATGAACATCAAATAACTGGGCAAAGACCAAATAAGTGGATAAGTGAGAGGGGATTTGAAGATTAAAAAAAAAAAAAATTATATATATATACAGTATATACGCATCTCCTAAAATTTGAATATCATCAAAAAGTTATTTTATTTCAGTAATTCAATTCAAAAAGTGAAACTGATATATTTTATATAGATTGGGTTACACACAGAGTGAAATATTTCATGCATTTCTTTCTTTTTATTTTGATGAATTTGGCTTACAGATAGTGGAAACCCAAAATTCAGTATCTCAAAAAATTTGAATATTAAATAAGACCAATAAAAAAAGGAATTTTAATACAGAAATGTTGGCTTACTGAAAAGTATGTCCATGTACATGGAGCAACCTCCTAGGTAGGTGCTATAGAGAGAGTATAGTTTTGCATCCCTTCTGCTTACCAGAGGGATTGCAGATAAATCAGCATCATTGCGGCGTGGCATGGAGGCGATCAGTCTGTGGTACTGCTGAGGTGTTATGGAAGCCCAGGTTGCTTTGATAGCGGCCTTCAGCTCATCTGCATTTTTGGGGCTGGTGTCTGTCATCCTCTTCTTGACAATACCCCACAGACTCATTAAACAAGGTATTAGAAATGTTGGCAGTGTGAGCAGGTCCTGCTGGAAAATTAAATCAGCATTTCCATAAAGCTGGTCAGTAGAAGGAAGCATGAAGTGCTCCAGAATTTCCTGGAAGAGGGCTGCGCTGACTTCGGACTCAATAAAACCCAGTGAACCAACACCAGCAGATGACATGGCTCGCCAAATCATCACTGAATGTGGAAGCTTTACACTAGACCTCATGCAACTTATGTGCCTCTCCACTCTTCCTCCAGACTGTGGGATCTTGATTTCCAAATGGAATGCAACATTTTTCACTGTCCATGATGATTTGGGGAGCCATGGCAAAGCATGTTTAGTTGAGGTAGGAGGGTTTGCCAGGGGTATACGGAGTGCAAAAAGGAGACAAAATACATTGGCTAATAAAACCCTCCTAGCTGGGATAAATAAATAAAAAAGGGGAAAGGGGTGGCACTTGAGGTTATTAGGAATTAATAGTAGGAGAAGGAAGAGATAGGGAGTGTAGGACATGTTAAAGGTAAAGAGGAAAAATAGACCATTACGAGATCTCTCCAATGGGGGGCCCCTTCCAGTTCCTCTCCCCTCATTGTAGGGGTGATACATATGAATCATGTACAAGGTCTTTAGTTGAATCCCCCAAAAGGGGGGGGGGGTGGTATAGAATCAGGCATGGTCATCATTTCCCCATTGAGAGGTTATACATGGGAGTAAAAAAAGCTTTAGTGGGGCGTGTCCAAGATGGCGACCTGAGCAGACGTGCTTGCTGTGAGCTCCTAGAGCGTTCCATCCTGCTTTCTATCCGTGGCTTGATTCTACCCACCTGTGCACCGCTCCTGCCTTCTGCATGCCCTGCAGGTCCTCCGGGAGGTCTCAGAGGGGGAAGAAGCTCAGTTTTCCTCCGAACACTGGTTCCCCTGAGGCCTCTGCTCCCGCTCCGGCTAGGCCGCAGCTGCCGCCACACACTGCCAGCATGGGCTCGCAGACGGAACCGACTGCTGCTGATGCTGCACACCCACCTGGCATCCTGGAGGTCATGGCTATCGTGTCCTGTCAATCGGCCCTTAACTCTAAAATAGAGGTGGTTCAGATGGACGTGGGTCTGCTGCGGCAGGACTTCGACAAGGTCCACTCAAGACTCACCTTGGTGGAGCAAAGTGTCGGTCCAGTGGAGGACACCCTCGCGGAACACTCGGCCTCTCTGCAGGTCCTCCATTCCAGGGTCCGGGCCTTGAAATACCGCACCGAGGATGCCGAAAACCGCAACAGGCGCAACAACCCTTGCATTGTGGGCCTTCCGGAGCGTGCGGAGGGCAGGGACCCGACGCTGTTTGTGGAGGACCTGCTGAAATCCCTCCTGCCCGCAGCTCACTACTCCCCACACTACATCGTGGAACGGGCTCACCAGGGCCCCCCCCGCGCCCAGGCCCTGAAGGCTCCCCGCCGCGCACGCTGATCCTTCGTATTTTAACTTCAGGGACCAGGATGAGACTCTGCGGGCAGCCAGGGCTGCATGCTCCCTCTCCTATCAAAACGCCAGGTTGATGATTTTTCTGGATTACACGGTGGAGACCCAGAAGCAGCATCGCTCTTTCGATGCTGTTAAAGCGGCCCTCCGCACCAGGGGTCTCAAGTACAACATGCTCTTTCTGCCAAGCTGAGAGTGGCTGATGGGGAGACCACCCGATTCTTTCTGGATCTGAAGGAAGCCTCGGACTGGCTGGAGCAACTACCTCCCAGAGGGTGAGTTTTTCCTTTTTTGCCTGCCTCTGAGCCCTGCGATCATGCCTTGAAGCTCCGCTTGTGATCTGCAATCCCCGGGTGCTGCTGCCCTTTCCGTATCCCCCCCGTGTAACGTACCCTGATCCTGGCAGCCTGGATTGGTCTTTCTCCTGGTGCCCCTTGATCGTAGGACTGCTCCTGGACTCATTGGGGCCTGTGGTCATCCGGACCCGGTAGACTTTTGTCCCCTATGCTGCACCTGTTGGGATGCTGGACGGCTGCGGCCTAACCTTTTTTTTTTCAAGCCTCTGGATCCTATTTGTCTTTTGCTCTCGGCTGCACTAAGCAGCTGCACTGAATTGGTACCTGTTGTGCCTCTTTTTGCTACGCTACCCTGTTGCCCGTTGGCCCTTGGTTGCACGCCACCTACCTGACTTGACTGTTGTTGGGGTTGGGGGATCCATGCCTACCTCTTGGATGGGGTCGGGCGGGGTAGGGGGTGGAGGGACCCAGCCGTTGCTGGTCTTTGGTACTGATGGGTATTTTTGTTTTTGTTTTTTTTTTCTATTTTGTTCTTTTTGCATTTTTACTGTTTTTTACTGTTGTTGCTCTTTATGTGTGCTCTTGTGTGGCCGTGGCCTGGCGCTCTGCTCTGTGGGACCTGGTGGTATGTGGCTGGCCTGCCCCCTCTGGCGCTGGTGGGGTGGTGGTTGGCGCCCGCCCCCCTGGCGGTGAGTCTCTTGTCTCTCTATGGCTAAGGTTGACGTGATCTCCTGGAATGGGCGGGGCATAAATTCTGCGGTTAAGCGCTCGTTGGTTTTTACCTTCCTGCGTAGATTTGCCCCCCACATCTGTGTGCTGCAGAAGACTCACTTGCTGGGCTCTCGTATTCTGGGCCTTAAACGGGCTTGGGTGGGCACTCATTACCACGCCACATATTCTAACTACGCCAGGGGGGTCAGTATCCTTGTCCACAGATCGTTACCCTTCCACCTGCTGGAAGTTCGGACCGACCCGGGTGGACGCTATGTGCTGTTACATGCTACCATATATTCTGTACCCTTTGTTCTTGTGGGTTTGTATTTATCTCCCCCTGTTGACCCTGCATTTCTCTACACCCTTATGCAGCTCATTATTTCCTATGATGTAGTTAATGTACTACTGTTGGGGGATTTTAATCTGTCACCTACTCTGGATCTGGACCGCCTCCACCCTCCTTCTACCTGGTCAGCGCATTTTTGAATATGGAGATAAGAATGGGTGCCTCCTTGCCTGGCTGTTGATTGAACAGACCGCCATCACACACATTGGTCGGGTCCGCTCGCTGTCTGGTGCTCTCCTGACTGACTTAGCTGACATTAACAGTTGTTTTAGTGATTATTACCACACTCTTTATACTTCCAGGGTGGCTTATAGTGAAGAGGACTTGGAACGATTTCTAGATGGCATTTCACTCCCTGAGCTGGATGCAGACGCTAGGGACAGGTTGGATGCCCCTATCATGCTAGAGGAGATTCAGGTCGACTTGGCCCGGATGCAGTCCGGAAAGGCCCCGGGCCCTGACGGTATACCTATTGAGTTTTTCTCCTGTTTTCAGGAACAGCTAGCGCCCCCGCATGGTGGAGTTGATGGGCAGGTTTGCAGACCTGGATGCCTTGCCGGACTCGTTCTCTGAGGCCCTCATTGTGCTCATACTCAAGCCTGCCAAGGATCCGCAGGACTGTGCCTCGTATCGCCCGATTTCTCTGCTGAACGCCGATGCTAAGCTCTTAGCCAAGGTTCTGGCTCTTGGCTTGGCCTTGGTTTTTGAGGATCTTGTACATGTGGATCAGACAGGGTTTATGCCGGGGAAGGGGACGGACATTAACCTCCGTCGCCTCCTCCTTAACCTCTCTGCTTCGCATCGTCAGCGGGTGGTGGCCCCTCTCGATGCAGAAAAGGCCTTCGACTCGGTTGAGTGGCCTTATCTCTGGAGTGTGTTGCGTCGCTTTGGGTTTGGTCCTAGTTTTTTTGGGATGGTTGCGCTTGCTCTACCAGCACCCGTTGGCCCGGGTTCGCACCAACGGTGCCACCTCTGAGGCATTCCCATTGGGTAAGGGGACGAGGCAGGGGTGCCCCCTCTCGCCGGGACTCTTTGCCCTGGCATTGGAGCCCCTGGCTACCCTGCTCCATTCCTCTGAGGCGGTGCGCGGCTGGCAGATTGGTCCCCTCGAGGAAAAGGTGTCCCTGTACGCCAATGATGCTCTTTTGTATCTGGCTGATGCGTCCTCCTCCCTACGGGCGGCCCTGGCCATTTTTGATTCTTATGATGGGTTCTGGGGGATATGGATTAATTGGAGTAAATCTGTCCTGTTTTCTCTGGATCCGGACTCCAGGACCCTTGCAGCCCCCTCCCCTCTACTGTGGGTTGATGATTTTAAATATTTAGGTGTTAGGCTTACCAAAGATCAGGGGGCGTACCTTGCTAATAATGTCCTCCCTATTCTAGAATGGTTGCGGGTGCGTTACGCTGGTTGGGCTGCCTTGCCTCTCAATATTATCAAAATGTTTTTTTTGCCTAAATTTCTTTATGTTTTTCATCACTCCCCGTCATGGATTCCTGCCGCCTTCTTCCGAGACCTGGACAGCTGCATTAGTGCGTTTCTGTGGGCTGGTTCGCACCCCCGTTTGGCGCGCTCTACCTTGCAACTCCCGATTGCCTCGGGAGGCTTGGCCCTTCCACACTTTAAATGTTATTTTTGGGCAGCCATGTTGGTCACCATTCACTGGTGGTTCGCAGGGTCTTGGTCGAACGCGGCGACATGCCTGGAGGCGGCTTGCCTGGGCTCCTTGGCCTCTCTTGGCAACCTGGCCTACTGGGGCGCGGGTGCGTACCTGTCCCTTCCTCTTCCCACTAAAACCACTCTGCGGATTTGGAAGGTGGCCAGGGCACGGTTTCTCCAGCCTAACACCTGGTCTCCCTACCAGCCCCTCTGGGGCAACCCATGGCTCCCTCACCTGCGGATGCTTCCTGATCCGCAGGTATGGGCCCGGTGCGGCATCCAGCGCTTGAAAGACACTATGCCCCTCGGCACGCTTCGTACTCTCCTGGACTTGGGAGGGTCATTTGCCTTACCCCATTGGATAGGTTTCCGTTATCTACAGTTGTGCCATGCGGTTAATGCTCAGTTCCCGGTCACCCCTGTCCTGCAGACTGACCGTCTGGAGGATGTGCTGGCACAGGCTGAAATTCCTAAACCTCTCTCTGCCCTTTACGCTACCCTGTTGGCTACAGACTCCCCTGCGTTGGAGCGTCTCTGGCAGTGGTGGTCTTCGGACATACCTGACATGGATAGCGAGGAATGGGAGGACTGCTTGGGGAATGGCTCCAGACTGATAATTGCTTCTAGGGACAAACTTATTCAGACCAAGTTCCTCCATAGGGTTTAATTCACTCCACAGAGACTGCACAGAATGTACCCTGCGAGGTCAGCAGAGTGCCCTAAGTGTCTTACTGCAGAGAGTTTGTACTTCCACATGTTTTGGACATGCCCGCGGGTGGCGGAGTTCTGGGGGGCGGTGTTTGACATCCTGAACACTCGTATCCATCTCTCGGTCACGCGCACCCTGAGCTGGCACTCTTGGGCATTGCCGATAAGGTCAGGCGCTCTAAGTATTCTCGTTTGCTGATTTCTCTGCTGCTATACTATGCTAAAAAGGAAATAGTCCTTCGCTGGGTCCCCCCCCCCCCTACGTCGGCCGCGTGGGAGGCCCTGTTCAACGGGGCTCTCCCGATGTATAAACTCACCTACATCAATAGGAATTGCCCCCAAAAGTATGAGAAAATTTGGTAACCCTGGTTGGATGGTTCGAATTAATTCATGATCTGCATATTGATGTTTGACTGCGCTGATTGTATTATCTGTGGGCGATACTTTTCTTTCCTGTATACTCTTTGTTTGTGATTATGCTGTATTTCCCCCTATGTGATTGTGCATCTGTTTCCAGTACACCAATTTCCCCCCTGTTGTGCGATGCTGTACACTGGCTACACCTATGTTGTATACTGTTATTTACCCCTGTCTTTTTCAATAAAGAGCAACCTTGTTTGTAAAAACAGCTTTAGTAATGGTGGTGGCTTTAGTAATCAGTGGTGCGGTAATGGATCCAGCAGGCCCAATTGGCTTTGAATTTGGAGGAGGATCATGTGATTGGACTGCATTATTGTACTGTGGCACATCTGATTGGCGTACTGTGCTTATTCTCTCTATCCTTCTCTAAGCCCTGCTGTGTAGGGACTTGCCTGATAGCAAGTTAAATTCAGATATTTACACTGCTTGCCATTAAATAAAATACATTTCAGGATGTATTCATGAATATAGAGATGCATTAATTTGTATCTTGTATGGTGTATCTGTCCAGAGATTGGTATTCAAAAAATGTCAGCCTTTTATTTCTGATGAGAGAACTGTAATTTAAGTTTATATACATTTAAATATAAGACGGTAGTGACAAAAGAAATAATGAAAAAAAAAAAAAATATATGCTATTGATAAAGTAGTATACTACAAAGTGCCTCAATAACATAACCATGAAAGGAAAAAATAAAATAAAAATATTGTTATGCATATATGTGATTGTATACTGTCCTAAATATGAGCAGTGTACATGAACATCTGATTCTGCATAGAAAATAATTATAATAGCATAGAATATTTTTCCTCAATTTTTTTTTACCACTGCAACAACTTAATTTGCCTTTGAGATCCAATGTAACTATATTCTGTACACGATGCAAAAAATTCTGTAAAAAATAATTAAGATTAAATAAAGCTTCTCCTGGAAGATTAACCACTTGCCGGCCGCCCCACGTAGATTTACTGCGGCAGGGCAGTTCAGCTGCCCGTAATCCCGTACATGTACGTGATTATCTGCATGCGGTCTCGGCAGGGCATGCACGCTGCCAGATTAGACACAGCGGGAGCCAGTCCGTGAGAGGAGCGGGCTCGATCACCGCCGGCCTCCCGCAATCTTCAAAGAAACTGACAGAGGAGCCGCCTAGGTAAAAAAAAGCAGGTGGCTCTCCTGTCAGACAGGCACAGTGAGATTTTGTGTCTCTGCTAAGCTGAAACACTGATCTCCATGTGCCTGTCACAGAGCCCTCCCCTCCCCTTACAGTTAGCAAGCACATTTAGGAGCACACTTAACCCCTTTGATCACCCCCAGTGTTAACCCCTTCCCTGCCAGTGTAATTATTACAGTAACAGTGCATATTATTTAGCACTGATTACTGTATTAATGTCACTGGTCACTGGGCAGCGGGGATGCCGATACACGGGACCAGCGGCCGTGATTGTTTCCCGGGCACCCACAATCGCTCCCCGCTGAGAGAGACGGTCAGCTGTTGTAAACACAGCTGACTGTTCTTCTCTCTGAAATGATCACAGAGGGCCTGTGATCCTTCTATATAGGATCACAGGTCTCTATGGTCATTTCGCAAACCCCTCCCCCCCCACAGTTAGTAAACACTCCCCTGGGCTCACATTTAACCCTTTGATCACCCAATAGGTTAACCCCTCCCCTGCCAATGTCATCATTACAGTAACAGTGCATATTTTAGCACTGATTATTGTATTAATGTCACCGGTCACCCAAAAGTGTAAAAAATGTCAGTTAGGGGTCCGATCTGTCGCCGCAATGTCGCAGTCCCGTTAAAAATTGCAGATAGCCGCCATTACTAGTAATAAAATATAAATAAATAAAAACAATCTTTCCCTTAGTTTGTAGACGCGATAACTTTTGTGCAAACCAATCAAAATACGCTTATTGTGATTTTTTTTTACCAAAAATATGTAGCAGAACACAAGTTGCCCTAAAAAGGATGAAAATTTTAGATTTTTAAATTTTTTGGGGGGGGAATGTTATATAGCAGAATGTGAAAAATATTGTTTTTTTTTCATAGTAATTGTCGTTCTTTTTGTTTATAACGCAAAAATTAAAAATCGCACTGGTCATCAAATACCACCAAAAGAAAGCTCTATTTGTGGGGGAAAAAAAATATATCAATTTTATTTTGGTACAGTGTTGCAAGACCACGCAATTTTCCGTTAAATATATGCAATGTCGAATTGCAAAAAATGGCCTGGTCATTAAGGAGGCAAATCCTTACAGTCCAAAAGTGGTTAACAAGCACTTTCCAATAGAGTATATAAGGAACATTAGAATAACCCCTCTTTGTTTTGAAGACGTCTGCTGATTGGCGGATGAAACGCATCAACATAGTGACATCATCACACCCAGAAGAGAGACCAACGTGCGTTCCAAATGCCGTCTCACATGTGAGGAAGCAAACAAACAAGTGGCCAGCTTATGCACTCGGTCATCTGAACGGCAGAAAATGAACTTTGGAGAAAGTTACAAGCCTTCTCTATACTTTTGAAGCTGCGGTCTTGACACTGACATGCGGAAGACATAAAAGGAGGAGGATATAGCGAAGTGGCGATTTATGGTATAGTAGAGTGGTAAGCACCCAATTGATAAGAAAGACTTAACTGTGACTGTACTGTGATAATTGATGTGCTTGGCACATATGTGCTACTCAATGTGCAAATCAGCGCCACTCATGCATTCCTCTTTTTCTGCTTAATTAGTTTTAATGGCTTGCTAAAAACTACTAATAACTCTGTATATGCAAATTTTGAATGACCACTTGTGGAGTGAATTTGTCATTTATGACATAAGAAATATTGACCTAGCCCCATTATCTTTGGCTCTGAAGACTTCCTAGAATTCTTTCCCTCATTCTCAACTTCAAGAACGTATAAGAGCCACATCTGAATGCTCATAGATTTGATTCAATCTACATGCTAAGGAATAAGATCTATGGAATATTTGTTAAAAGTAACTCGACTCGCGTGAAGGCTACATTTTCTAAGGGTCATAGCTTTTCATTTAGAGCTACATATTCATCCACCAGAGGTCGATACTCTAATTTCCGGTGCTATTTTGTGACTGTCACTGAATTAAGAGATTATCCACTATACTGCTGAGTTAGTCTATGAATACAGGCTCCAACACATAGTTTACCCATCCGGGATGGTTTTTAGTGATATGTTGAGATATGTGTCTTGTCTTGCTTGTCTGGAAGGTGTGAGGTTACACAGATGGTATTTTACCATCTATTGAAGATCAATAAATAATTTTGTACATTATGCTGCATGGTCTATTGTAAGCCTACTTTATACAGTCAGTACTACACAGCTGTATTTTCCTTTTTATTTTCCCATATGCATTCAGGCTAAATCCACACCTAATTGGTGAGTCAGCGAGTACTCTTACCCCTCATCACTGGGTGGTCTCACACCCAGTGATAACTTTTTTCTTAATTAACGAAGACCGGTGGTACCAGCTTCAGGACGAAAGAATTGTCATCCCAGCTGCAGTAGCAACTGAAATAATGACAGAATTCCACAGGGGAAGACACATAGGCAAAACAGCCATTGAAAAGGCCCTAGAGAGACATTTTTATATTCCCCGGCTACCCACACTGGCACAAGCAGCAGCCAGCAGATGCATAGAATGTGCCTGAAACAACCCCAGACAAGGGCCTGTACCAACTCCCGGAATACAAGCTGTAGAAGCCTCACTGATGGAAGAATTACTGGTTGACTTGACTGTCATGCCTCCCTTAGGAGGATACAAATATTTGCTGGTGGTCGTCTGCTCCTACATTTGGGCTGGGTAGGGGCCTGGCACACACAAACTGAGACTACAAAAGAAGTGGTCAAATACCTGCTCCATGAAATCATCCCCAGATATGGAATCCCCTCAACCATAGGTTCAGACAACTGCCCGGCCTTTGTTCACAAGTGCCTCCAGGAATTAGCAACAGCACTCAAGATCACTTGAAAACTACATTCTGCATATCAACCTCAAAGCTCTGGAAAAGTGGAAAGGAAGAATTATACCCTGATATCGCAACTGACCAAACTCTGTCAGGAAACCCAAATTAAGTGGACCCTGATGCTGCCCATTGCTCTGCTGAGAATTCGGAGTACTCCAACAAAAAGGACACAATTGTGCCTTTTTGAAGTACTATATTGTAGGCCCCCACCCATCATAAAAAAACATTAAGGGAGACTTACACCGGATGGAGGGGGGGGGGGGTGAACCGTGAGCTGTTACAGAAATTAGAGGACAATATGCAGGACATAGGTAAATGGGTCAAGGAAAAGCTCCCCATAAATCTGTTAAACCTAGTCCATCCCTTTGTGCCAGGAGATACAGTATGGGTGAAAGAGTGGAATGCAACCACCTTAGGACAAAAATGGGGGGGTCCTTATATAGTCCTACTTTCAACCCCCACAGCCATTAAGGTGATTGAGGTGACCCCCTGGGTACACCACTCCAGGGTAAATCGAGCTGCTGACCACACAGACTCTCAGGACCCGTTAAAGCTAAAACTGACCAGACAAGGACTAAGGTGCAATGGGAGCGAGATCTGGGTCCACTGGATGAGACGGACTGGGACGTTGTACTGGACTGCCCTCACCTCTCCTCCCCAAAACTGTCTGACAGACTGACCTAGCTTTATATTATACATAGAGCCTACTTGACCCCAGTGTGGATCTCACAATATCGTCCACACTATAGTTCAACAGGCCCTAGATGCCACACACAGACAGGCACTTTTTTGCACTTGATATGGTCGTGCCCGCTAATCCAATCCTTTTGGCTGCAAATAATTAAATTCCTAAACGACCATATGGGCTCCCCACTTCAGCTTGACCCAAAGATATGTCTTCTTGGTCTGTTCCCAGACACGGACATAGATAAATTCCTTGCTACATTTCTCCATGATACACTCTTTAGCACCCGAAAATTGATAGCTAGGTTGTGGATACAGGCGCAACCCCCCACAATACAGACGTAGAGAGCTGACGTGAATTCAACCCTCTTATACAAAAAACTGATATACCGCCATAGGGGCTGCCCAACTAAATATGAGAAAGTTTGGGGTAGATGGTTGGAGAGTGATGTTACCTGCTCTGATTAGTACTGTTGTCTGTATGTAATGTTCTGGTACCTCTGGTACCCTTGTTCCCTATTTCTCTCTTACTAAATTGCATCCCATCTTGTTATCCAAGAGACGCATACACCTTTAAGACCGGATGACATCATTGCCGAGCGCCGCTATGAGCGGCTATTTCAATCGCCGGCTTTCTCTCACTCATTGCTCGTTCAAACCACATGTTCACCGCACCTTCTCCTGTGAAGTCGGAGCTGCTGACATTTCCCTTTGCTGAACTGAAGCCGGAACCTCGCTGCTGGTCCGTATTTCGCTACGGGATCACCTCTCTCTAAGGACACTGTTACTACTAACCTATCTAAGTGATAAGTACCCCACAGGGGATTCTTACTAACCAATCTCCTACTGTCATCTACTGCAATTACCAGGACTATCTGTATCTATCTAATTACTGTCTTCTACTGCAATTACCAGGACTATCTGTATCTATCTATCTACTATCATCTGCATAGACAGTTAGCTCTTGGGACTACCTTCAACTATCTTTGCACTAGGTTACTCTGTCTAAGTATACTCCATCTGTGTCCTCTCACCATCTGCACTATACTTGACATCAGAACCTATCTGCTTACCATCACCTGCAACTCTCCTAATACTACTCTTAGTGTTCACCATACAATTGCCTGTCTCTCATCTATACATTCTCATATATTCTATCCCTCCATTAAACATCTGATTGAGTATATGTATATTGCATAACAGGCTGTGCACTGTGATGAAGTCCTGAGAGTTGGATATGTTGTTCAACAGAATCTCTACAAGGCTACTGAGTGTAATAATTCTGCAGCTGTAAATCCATCCACTAACAAAAACGCATGAACGTTACACTGTACCTATATCATTCCCCTATTAGGCGGAGTCTCTTCCTGTTGACTACTGGAAAATGTCTTCTTCTAACCTATTTAGGTCTGTTATGCATTGGCTACTTCAGCTATGTTGCCTGTGCATTTCTGTACTGTCGAGTCACATGTATGTACCACTTTGCCTATGGCTGTACTATTTTTGTACCACGTTGATCATTGCCCTCTTTCTTTGAACGATGTATTGTTGTTGTTGTTATCAATAAACTTTTGTTTTCAAGAAACAAAAAAACTGACCAGAGAAATTAGAAGGAAGAACTCCAGCCCTGCTCCTGACAAACACCTGGAAGCTGTCAGGCCTGCGTATGGCAGAAGATAGTTGGACTGCAGCCCTGCTCCCAACACATACCTGGAAGCTGCTGGGTCAATGCACGACGGAAGAAAAGGACATCTGATATCTGCTAGCTCTACTCCAGTCACACCCGCAAGCTGACTGATGTCAAACTGATGCCATTGACACAAGCCCAACAAAAATCTGGAATAGGTAATAAAAACATCTATGCCATTCCGAAGCTTCCCTCCAACCACTTTGCATATTATTTTATTTCTACTGTGATTCTGTACTTGCCAAATATGCAGCAGAAAATCTCCCTCCACTAAGTCTGGCTGCAGCCATTTTAACTGTGGGCAGCTGAAGGTGCAGCCTGTTCACTTCCTGGATTTACAGTGCCTTGCGAAAGTATACGGCCCCCTTGAACTTTGCAACCTTTTGCCACATTTCAGACTTCAAACATAAAGATATAAAACTGTATTTTTTGTGAAGAATCAACAACAAGTGGGGCACAATCATGAAGTGGAACTAAATTTATTGGATATTTCAAACTTTGTTAACAAATAAAAAACTGAAAAATTGGGCGTGCAAAATTATTCAGTCCCTTTACTTTTAGTGCAGCAAACTCTCTCCAGAAATTCAGTGAGGATCTCTGAATGATCCAATGTTGACCTAAATGACTAATGATGATAAATAGAATCCACCTGTGTGTAATCAAGTCTCTGTATAAATGCACCTGCACTGTGATAGTCTCAGAGGTCCGTTTAAAGCGCAGAGAGCATCATGAAGAACAAGGAACACACCAGGCAGGTCCGAGATACTGTTGTGGAGAAGTTTAAAGCCGGATTTGGATACAAAAAGATTTCCCACGCTTTAAACATCCCAAGGAGCACTGTGCAAGCGATAATATTGAAATGGAAGGAGTATCAGACCACTGAAAATCTACGAAGACCTGGCCGTCCCTCTAAACTTTCAGCTCATACAAGGAGAAGACTGATCAGAGATGCAGCCAAGAGGCCCATGATCACTCTGGATGAACTGCAGAGATCTACAGCTGAGGTGGGAGACTCTGTCCATAGGACAACAATCAGTCGTATACTGCACAAATCTGGCCTTTATGGAAGAGTGGCAAGAAGAAAGCCATTTCTTAAAGATATCCATAAAAAGTGTTGTTTAAAGTTTGCCACAAGCCACCTGGGAGACACACCAAACATGTGGAAGAAGGTGCTCTGGTCAGATGAAACCAAAATCGAACTTTTTGGCAACAATGCAAAACGTTATGTTTGGCGTAAAAGCAACACAGCCCATCACCCTGAACACACCATCCCCACTGTCAAACATGGTGGTGGTAGCATCATGGTTTGGGCCTGCTTTTCTTCAGAAGGGACAGGGAAGATGGTTAAAATTGATGGGAAGATGGATGGAGCCAAATACAGGACCATTCTGGAAGAAAACCTGATGGAGTCTGCAAAAGACCTGAGACTGGGACAGAGATTTGTCTTCCAACAAGACAATGATCCAAAACATAAAGCAAAATCTACAATGGAATGGTTCACAAATAAATATATCCAGGTGTTAGAATGGCCAAGTCAAAGTCCAGACCTGAATCCAATCGAGAATCTGTGGAAAGAACTGAAAACTGCTGTTCACAAACGCTCTCCATCCAACCTCACTGAGCTCGAGCTGTTTTGCAAGGAGGAATGGGCAAAAATTTCAGTCTCTCGATGTGCAAAACTGATAGAGACATACCCCAAGCGACTTACAGCTGTAATCGCAGCAAAAGGTGGCGCTACAAAGTATTAACTTAAGGGGGCTGAATAATTTTGCACGCCCAATTTTTCAGTTTTTTATTTGTTAAAAAAGTTTGAAATATCCAATAAATTTTGTTCCACTTCATGATTGTGTCCCACTTGTTGTTGATTCTTATTACAGTTTTATATCTTTATGTTTGTAGCCTGAAATGTGGCAAAAGGTCGAAAAGTTCAAGGGGGCCGAATACCTTTGCAAGGCACTGTACATAGACACAGACACACATTTCCTAAGTCTCACCATCCTACAAGGGTACTTAAAAAACACCTGATTTTAATGAGAATATATGAGGATTTAGTCACACCATATAGCCATACCGTGCTAAAGCCCACCACTGCATCAAAGCACCCCATTTTCAGTGGGTTCTACACTATTCATAGAATAATATATAAAACCCACTTCTCTTAACCATGGGAGATACCTACTCCTTACATGGGAGAAATGTGCTAGCTGCAGAAATCACTGCTTACTCAGGACCAGGCCTATTTCTTACACTTATTACACTTAAAGGACTGGATCGTTTTCCCCACTACCAAAGGCTCCGGTAAGTGAGGAAAATGACCAGGAAGCGGCGGGAGGGGGGGGCACCTCTCCCGCCACCCATAAAAGTGATCCCACAGTGAATCCACTGCTGGGACCACTTTCATGTTAAAGAGGATCGCCCGCCGTGTAGAAAAATACCGGGGTTATGGCAGCTAGCTGCTGCCATAACTCCAGCATTTAACGTGAAAGTAGAGACATAAATACACAGTGGGCGGTCCAGAAGTGGTTAAGCAGTGGTTTCTGTAGCTAGCACATTTCTCCCATGTAAGGAGTAAGTATCTCCCATATTTAACCACTTCCCGCCCGCCCTATTACAGAATGATGGCGGAAATGTGGTTGGGTTATCCTGACCCGGCGATCGGGCATGTAGTATGTCCCTTGGACACAGCGCATACCCGATCAGGGTAAACAGCCAATAAAATTGGCTGTTTACCACGTGAACGGCTGTGTCCAATCACAGCCGGTCACAACAATAACACAGGAGAGCCGTTACTACTGATCTGAGCTGTTCTCCTCACACACATCGATTGTGTGAGGAGAACAGCAGAGATCAGTGATCTGTGGGTAAAAATCCTTAATTTTTACTGTAAAAGTGCACTACACAGCCCCCCCCCCCCAATAAAGAGGACCTGTCACCTAGTGTCACAGCCCATCCCTGCCTTTTCTGGATCTGTCAGAACATCTGGATCTGTCAGCACATCTGGATCATATGTCAGCACATCCAACAGCCCGCCAGTACCCATCAGTACCGACAGTACCCACCAGTACCGCCAGTACCAATCAGTACCATCAGTACCGCCAATACCCATCAGTACCGCCAGTATGTCTAAAAGGCTTTTCACAGCAGAGGAGGCATATGAAATGCTAACCGTGTTGGATGATGAGAGCATCGGGGAGCTCGCATCATCTGATACCGGTTCGGAATACGAGCAAGTGGAGGATAGCGGATCAGACCTTGAATCCGAGGAGGAAACAGTCCCTCCTCCTAAAAGGATAAGGAGAATAAGGAGAGTAAGCCCAGAACACCTTCCTACAACTAGCAGCACCAACACCGCCACAGCTAGACCCCAAGAAGAGGAGCCCAGTACCAGCACTGGAATAACGAGTGCAACCCGAAGAAGCCGGGCCCAAACCCACCTTCCTGATGGCCTGGCAAACCCCGTATGGTTGCCTGCCAGCTCAGTATCAACTATAATCCCCCCTTTCACCGCACAGCCAGGTGTGCAGCCCAACACTTCCAATTTTTCCCTATTAGATTATTTTTATTTGTTTTTTCCCCAAGATTTGCTGCAGTACATGGTGGACCAAACAAACCTTTAGGCAGATCAATTTATTGCCTCCAACCCCAATTCTTCCTACGCCTGTATGTTCAATTGGCGCTGAGACATGTGACAACAATGAAGAAATTACACTTTGTTACAATGTAAAGTAGTGAGTGTAAAGCTTGTATAACAGTGTAAATTTGCTGTCCCCTCAAAATAACTCAACACACAGCCATTCATGTCTAAACCGCTAGCAACAAACGTGACTACACCCCGAAGTTAAAATGTCCAAATTGGGCCCAATTAGCCATTTTCCCTCCCCGGTGTCACGTGACACCTTAGTGTTACAAGGTTTCAGGTGTGAATGTGTTAAATTTGGTGTTATCGCTCTCACTCTCTCATACTGGTCACTGGAAGTTCAACATGGCACCTCATGGCAAAGAACTCTGAGGATCTGAAAAAAATAATTCTTGCTCTACATAAAGATGGTCTAGGCAATAAGAAGATTGGCAAGACCCTGAAACTGAGCTGCAGCATGGTGGCCAAGACCATACAGCGCTTTAACAGGACAGGTTCCACTCAGAACAGGCCTCCCCATGGTTGATCAAAGAAGTTGAGTGCACATGCTCAGCGTCATATCCAGAGGTTGTCTTTGGGAAGTAGACATATGAGTGCTGCCAGCACTGCTACAGAGGTTGAAGGGGTGGAGGTTCAGTCTGTCAGTGCTTAGACTATACGCCGAACACTACATCAAATTGGTCTGCATGGCTGGCCTCCTAGAAGAAAGCCTCTTCTAAAGATGATGCACAAGAAAGCCCGCCAACAGTTTGCTGAAGACAAGCAGACTAAGGACATGGGTTGCTGGAACCATGTCCTGTGGTCTGATGAGACCAAGATAAACTTATTTGGTTCAGATGGCGTCAAGCGTGTGTGGCGGCAACCAGGTGAGGATTACAAAGACAAGTGTGTATGGCCTACGGTCAAGAATGGGGGTGGGAGTGTCATGTTCTGGGGCTGCATGAGTGCCTCCAGCACTGGGGAGCTACAGTTCATTCAGGGAACCATGAAGGCCAACATGTACCATGACATACTGAAGCAGAGCATGATCCCCTCCCTTCGGAGACTGGGTATTCCAATATGATAATGACCCCAAACGCACCTCCAAGATGACCACAGCATTGCTAAAGAAGCTGAGGGTAAAGGTGATGGACAGGCCAAGCCTGTCTCCAGAACTAAACAATATTGAGCATCTGTGGGACATCCTCAAACAGAAGGCGGAGAAGCACAAAGTCTCTAACATCCACCAACTCCGTAATGTCGTCATGGAGGAGTGGAAGAGGACTCCAGTGCCAATCTGTGAAGCTCTGTGAACTCCATGCCCAAGAGGGTTAAGGCAGTGCTAGAAAATGATGGTGGCCACACAAAATATTGGCACTTTGGGTCCAAGTCAGACATTTTCACTTAAGGGTGTACGCACTTTTGTTGCCAGCAGTTTAGACATTAATGGCTACGTGTTGAGATATTTTGAGAGGACAGCAAATTTACACTGTTATTCAAGCTGTTGACTCACTACTTTACATTGTAACAAAGTGTCATTTCTTCATTGTTTTCACATGGAAAGATACAATAAAATATTTACAAAAATGTAAGGGGTGTACTTACTTTTGTGAGTTACTGTATATATTTACAGACACCCACACCCACACACACACACACACATATATATATATATATATATATATATATATATATATATATATATATACAGAAAGACACACTTCCACCACTGCTTGCCTGCACACTTCTCCTCTCTTGATGAATACACATGGATCTCTGCAGTCTCCTGTTATCTCCACCCTCATCCAGCCCCCTCCAGCTCTCCTTGGCTCTCCTAAGACTCACCCTCCTCCCTTGCTGGCAAACTCTCACAAGAGTGAGAGAGAGAGAGTTGTGCATGATGTGATTAGCCTAGGCTAATAACCAGACAAGAAAGAAGAAGTGGGCTGTATAAGGTTCTTTACTGGGAGAAAAAAATGTTTTACTATCCAAAGTTGAAACAACAAGGGCAGAAGATTTAATAGATGGAAAGATGAAAAAAATGACTGAAGAGCCGCTTTAAATGCTACTTTGGTTCAAATAGAGTATATAATGAACACAACCCTTGTGTCTGAAACCCCAATGAGCCCCATTTATAGCTGGTAAAGAAGAGGCTCAGTGATTATCTTCATTATATGATTATCTTCATTATATGACGCCCCCTGATGATGTCAAGTGTGACGAAACATGTTGGGAGGAGCTTAACCACAAGATGCTGTTATGCTGCTGGAGGTCGGCCATGTTTTTGGATGAGAAACAGATATACGTTTTTACTACATGCTTTTATCTTTTGATTTAATGTGAGTACCCTGTGTGCAGAGTTTTATCATATTTAATAAAGCACTTCCTTTCAATACGTTTGATATTTTTATGTCCTAGCGCAATTTTTCTTGTACATTTTATCTTCATTATATGTTTTATGTGAGCCCATGTAAGATTTTTTTTTTTTTTTTACCCTGATTTTTCCAGGGTGAAAACCCTAATTTCCTGTACTGTGTCTATGGAGGAGCAGCATAGTCACCCTAGGTTGCTCTCCTGATTCTAACTACAAACACCTCCTTTACTTGTAATCACCATAACATAGAAAGAGGTGTTCTGTAGTCTACAAGAACTAGCTTGGAAGGTTGATAACATTGAGGTTTCAGTGCACTGTGCAGAAAGTTAAACAGAGACAGAGTATATGCAGAACCAACAGTTATTTTTCTATACCTGCAAAACGTGTATTTAGTCCAAAAAACAGAAAAAAAACTGGCAAACACACCTAAGATCTGGTAAACTTCAATATATATATTTTTTTTTCTTGAATTTAGATATACTTTAAATCAGAGCTTTTTTTCTCAGAGAATGTGTGCAGGAACTCCTACCTTCCAAGTCACCCTTTGGGTCTGACTTCTACCCACCTCCAAGCACCCTCCCTTGGTTCCACCCCCAGCCTACCTACCAGTACCGCCCCTTTTAAAGAATACAGAGCCAAGTATCATTTTGTGGTACTAAGTAATGTGTATGGACTTTGTTAATGACAACAAGAAAAGCAGTAAAAGTAGCTAGCAACAATACATCCACCCCAGCAACAACAGATTTACCCTAGCAATGATAGATTTATCCCAGCAACAATGGAAGCAACAATGCGCTTACAGCAGCTAGCTTCAATAGACCCCTTCCTCAGCAGCAGATGTCTCTTAGAGATGATTGACCATCCAGCAAAATAGGACCCACCCCCCAGCAATTATAAATCTCCCAGCAGCCAACATCAATGGACTATCCATTTCTTGAGGGTTGTGTAACTCCTTCATTGCTAGCAGCTGTGGTTGGTTCTAGCGCTGATCTTATATTCTTTTATTTACTCTAAGCTCAGAAACTGCCTTAATGTTAGATTCTTCATATGACCCTAATCTCCACCTGGTCCCTATTCCAGACCCGCTCCCACACAGTCCAGCAGCTGTTGGAAACCATTGATGTAGGGCACAGCAATGGGTGCATCTTTCCATGCAGATATTCCTTTTTAACGTGGCCACGCAAAAAATCCTAAATATATAAACAATCATGCTAATGAGCAGCAAATTCTGTTTTTAGTAGTCATCGTATTTAGTGGGTTTTTTTTTTTTAACCCTTATAAATAATTTATTTTGGCTGGGAACCTTTTTAGGAATAAATATGTTCAGAAAAAATAATAGCATTTTGTAAAAAGAAAAAAATATGCGCTAAGGATAGTAGGTATGGCTGCTGCCTACCTCCGAAATATGACCCCACCGGGGTATATCTAATAATAATAGGGGGATGTAAGGTAAATGGCGCTGCCTCTCTCAATATCTTCACAAGGTCATGTAAATGGTCAAAATGTTTTGAAAGTTTCAAATGTATCATGAAATTGGTATTGTTAAATATCAGTAAAATAATCCCAAATAAATATATACACACATGAGTATGAAATAGGTGCCACTAGTGCACGATGTGTTAAAGTGCAATATATGATATACAGATGAATCAGAGAAGTGGTGGGCCATACAAAATCGATAGGCTCAATGAATAGTCAAAATAAAAGATAATTATAAACAATGTTGATAAAATCAATCTGCCGTGGATAAGCAATAAATTGATATAATGTGGGGTAGTAAAAAAGTCAATAAAGTGGCTAGTGTAACCAAATTATATAAACTATATAGTTCTAATCAACAAAATTCGAACAGCTAAATCATTTATAATAAATGCTAAAATGACAAAAAACAAAATATCATAAATATTTATTAAAGTGACTGGTGCAAAGGTGAACGAATATACAAATATTAATAGTACATCAGGTGCATAATTCAATGTAATCCCAAAGAGTGGTGAACCTTGAGGTGATCCAAAACTGGCTGTGCAGGTGAGGAAAAAAAGTGCTCCCCTCTCAATACTCACTGGAGCTATGTACCCCTAAAGGGGTAAGGAGCGTGGTATAAATTAGGGGTAATATCCCATCAAATAAGGGGCACTGATCCCAAAGGCTCTGGTCATCCAGTTGGATCCTCAAGAATGCAGGATTATACTCCATTCAGTCATTATGACATTAGGAAATAAATTATGGGGAGCTCCAGGCCATGTATAGGAAAAAGAGTACTCACATAGTGAAGTATTGCTTCATGATGTAATTTATTTAGATCCACCCGCCGGATGTGCGTGCCAGCAAAGAACGGAAATGACGCGATGACGCTCTTTCGTCAGGTTGACATCATCAGGAGCAGCGTCAATCACGCCACCTCCGTCCACATATAAAATAGATGGTTACTAGGCAACCGGGAATCACTGGAGTTCAATGTACTCATCACAGCCTATCACTGAGCACATCAGAGAGTGGTCAAGTGTTGCCAGGCAGATGGAAAAAACTATAAGACACGAGTAGCAAATACTCGTGGCCAATAGCAAAAATATTAATACCAAATGCTTTAGTTGCTAAGTAAAAAGAGAAATGGTGTTTGAGGCCGGTAGTGACTTAAAAAATCGAATTAAAAATGGCTACTGGGCAAGGATTAAAGGAACATCTCCGGGCAGAGATGGACATTAAATATGTATATATGTATGTCAGTAACCATAGCCTATTGCACAAAAATAAATATTGTGTAAGGGCTGTATTACCAAGGTCTACAATATACATTATATAATTAAAATTAAGTGTATAGATAACGTTTTTATTTGAACTATGAAATAATAAAATTGAAAAATAAAGATTATTAACTTAATAAAAAAAGGATTAAATATGTTAGAGTTGCAAAAAATAAAAAATAAATAAAATAACAAAAATAAAAACCATATATAAGATAAAAATAGATAAATCCATATTTAGAACTGTATTAACCAAAAAAATCTATTTGGTATGTAGAAGTAGTAAACCTGTACTATGAACCCAATTATGAAGGGATGAAGACTGGGATAAGTAATTGTTCACTGGTGGTATTAATATTAAATATCGATCTTTGGTGGACCATGGAGGATAAGAATAATTAGTGAGAATATATCCTTGTTAAGGAAAGGAAGACATATGTGTTTTAATCACTAATGTGTGGAGAGAATAGAGTAATTCCTGCACAATCAAATTAGGTATATTGAGAATAAAAGAGGCTGTATCTAATCAGATAAATTTATATAGGGGAGGAGAGAAATAAAAATATGTGAAAGGTAAACCAATAGCTGATATCTAAGGCAATTAAGGCAACAGTCAATGGAGAAGGTATAGTACCTATAGTACCTATAAGTATAGTGGATCCATAACTATAAAAATTGGAAATAAGACAGTTCAGATCTATTTCTAAGTTAAGGCCACCAGGTTGGAGTGATTCTAGTAGGTAAATCCATCTAGTTTCAATTTGTGATATTTTCTTTGTCTTGTTGTCACCTCTCCAGTGACCTTTAAGTGTGTCAATGCCGTAAAAGACTATTCCATTTGGGATTCGATTATGTACCTCGGAGAAATGTCTGGACAGACTATGCTTGGGGAAACCACTTTTTATATTATTGATATGCTCCCTGATACTCACATGTAGTGGTCTGGTGGTCCGTCCGACATATTTGAGTTGGCAGGGACATTCTACCACGTATATTACGTGAGTACTATGACAAGTAATCAGGTCTTTTATTTGGAATGTCTTGTTATTGACCCTTGATTTAAACATAGTCATTTTCCTTTGTTGTGATGGGTTAGTTTTGCATGCTAGGCATTTACGACATCGGATAAATCCTTTCATGTCCGGAAATAATCTGATGGTTTGTGGTGGGTCTACCACATTGTGGACCAACCGGTCCCTCAATGTGGGGGCCTTCCGGTATATGAATTTTGGTCTATTTGGTAGAATTTTTGAAAGCGTCTTATCAGACTTCAAAATAGGCCAATACCTGTTAAAGATTTTCTCCACCGATCTGAATTGATTATTAAATTTGGTAATAAAGGTGCAGTCAAATTGTCCTTTATTTTCTTTCTTTTTACCCATAAGTATTTATTTGTATGAGCTGTGCTTATTTTACTGATATTTAACAATTTCTTGATACATTTGACACTTTCAAAACGTTTTGACCATTTACATGACCTTGCGAACATATTGAGAGAGGCAGCGCCATTTACCTCACATCCCCCTATTATTATTAGATATACCCCGGTGGGGTCATATTTCAGAGGTAGGCAGCAGCCATACCTACTATCTTTAGCGCAGATTTTTTTTCTTTTTATTTATCTGCACCTTTTTGGTACTAGTATCTGCAGCTATGGATATTTTTAGCTACATCGGAAACAGAAATATTAATATAGAGGAGGTGTTTAACCATCAAAGGGTCATCATTAATCATGACCTCAACTGTCTATTCAAACAACTCAAACATGCCCTTGAAAAGCAACTTAGGGTATAGTGGGACATCTCTACTTTAGAGATGTACACCAAAGAAAGAATCACTCCACGAAAACTCCCATGGGATGTCCACCCCAATGATGGACTCAGTGAACAAGGTCTGATGGATGGATATGCATTCTTTAACA
Organism: Pelophylax lessonae; assembly: GCF_965119305.1. NCBI lineage: Eukaryota > Metazoa > Chordata > Amphibia > Anura > Ranidae > Pelophylax > Pelophylax lessonae. The sequence continues at coordinate 34,607,337 of NC_138776.1, read as the reverse complement.
CATGCGAAATGGAATTGTTTCACCAAATCATTGGGAGGAGGAAATTCAAGCTAAAAGAGGTGGAGAAAAATATCACAGCTCATAAATCTTTTAACACATTTTTCACAAACCAAAGAGTATAAGGACAAAGAAAAGGAATTACAAACGGCTATTGCCAAATATGACACCGAGATTCAAATAAAAAAACAGAAGAAAATTAGCAGGGATACCCTAGACTGCAAAAACCATAGAGTTTACAAATGGCAATCATCCATAGGAGAAGAAACCATGGAAATACCAGACTCCATACCAGTATTTGTATCCAAGGAATCTACCCCAGAGAGGGAAGACCGGAAACACCCATCCCATTAACACCAAGAGACCCCACATTCAGGCCTACCAGACCTAATAGGGATATTTATGAATACCCACCTAGACCAAAAAGGAATAATTATGATTACCCACCCAAGACCCTTTGGCAGAACAGAGAAGGAAGGTCCTTTAATCATACATATGAATCTCCTCACTATCAGGTCCCCATCTTTAATAGATTCTCCCCATTAGGGAATAGGAGACCTTACACACCCAGAGGAAGGGGTGGCAATGACAGACACTAACAGACACTATCAAAAACAGGAGAATTTTTTTCAAGGGCCCAATCGAGTGAGACCTCCACGGCACCAAGGTTGGTACAACCAACCAAGGAGGCAAGGAGGGAGAGGACCCCCAGCATATACAGCCAATCGATGGATGCCGGGCCTTATGAACAACCAGGGGCCACCACACCATGGAAGAGGAGGAAACCCTACATCGTACAATCCAAATTCTGGGAGGCCGAATGCATGGAATGGAAGTTGGGAAAGAGGAAACGCACCAGAGGTAAACGCGGCGGAAGGAAGAAAAAGAAGACGAGAACATTAGGCACCGGAATATTCAATTTGAGCGGAGTGAACTTCACCAGAGACGAACTTGTGGTTTTAGATTTGGGCCACAAATATGCTCCGAATAAAGACTTTGACAAATTTGAGGTCTATATCGACGTCCAGAAATGTATTAGGAAGTTAAATATTAAGAAATGTTTTAATTTGAAAAGAGAATATAAACCCAAACACACCACCCAATTCAAACATACAGATCTTATGAATCACTCCATTATTAATCCTAAAGTCCCTATAATAATTGTGTAAAAGCTTTTAAGAAAATGGTGGAACATGATGTTAAGAAACTAAATGTCCAAAGTAAAGAAAACAAGAGAATTTGGAATACTATTAGGAATATAGAGAAGAATAAAGAAGTGGTAATCCGCCCAGCGGACAAAGGCGGGGGGTTAGTCATTTTTAGGGTTGAGCGAACACCTAGATGTCCGTGTTCGACGGGTTCGGCCGAACTTTAAAAAAAAGTCCGGGTCCGTGTCCCGGACTTTTACCGAACTTTTCCCGGACACCGAACCCCATTGAAGTCAATGGGGACCCGAACTTTAAGGCACTAAAATGGCTCTAAAACACCAAAGGAAAGGGCTAGAGTGCTGCAAATGGCAGCAAAACGTAATTAAGAGCATGGCAAGTGCTCTGCAAACAAATGTGGATAGGGAAATAACTTAAAACAACAAAAAAAAATCAGAAAAATAAAACAATGTTCTTCTTCATCTCTGAAGGACGAGGCCCATATGGAGTAGGAGGGAGGTTGAGGTGGTGGTGGATGTTGCTCTATTTCTCCTTGCCTACAGGTACATGGCCCCGATACATTACTCTCCCTGCTGGCAAACACATGCATGTGTATTTCAACTTTGGGGTGCACACCTTAATGCAATAGGCTGCGCACACCTATGGGCGGTGTAGGTGGAAGCGGCGGTGGAGGAGGACCAGGGCCGGATTAACAGCATCATGGGCTTGGTGCTGAGGATTTTGAAGGGCCTTAAGGGCCGTGCCTTGCCATGCACCCAGAGGAGGAAGGGTGCAGCCATGCATGCCTAATTCAACATGGGATGCTGTCTCTGAAGCCCATAAACACATCCATGCATCGCCAACTGTCCCTCCTTGTCCGGCCTTCACGCTGTGTGGGGAGGTTCTGAGGGTGCTGCCTGGGGAAGCGAGCATAGAAGCCAGACTTCTGTGTTTACAAGTGACAGAAGAGCGGTAACAGTGAATATGGCCAACCCGGGGCCTATATAAAAGGTAGGGGCCTGGAGCTGCAGCTCCAATAGCCCCTACATTAATCTGGCCCTGAGGAGGAGGACGAGGTAGCCAACACTGCTTCTTTTCAAAAATTTTAAATGAGGGTACACCCCAAAAGAGTGAGAAAGAGCAAAAATGGAACAATGGGTGGGTAAGGTCGGTATCCATTGCTATTCTGCATAAGGTACGGAAAAGTCCCGTGGGATCCATGCCTGGTTCATTTTAATGAACGTGAGCTTGTCCACATTGTCTCTGGACAGGCGGCTGCGCTTGTCTGTTATAACGCCCCCAGCCGTGCTAAATACCCGTTCAGATAATACACTGGCTGCAGGGCACGCCAGCACCTCCAAGGCGTAAAGGGCAAGCTCAGGCCATGTGCCCAATTTGGAGACCCAGAAGTTGAAGGGGGCAGACCCGTCATTCACTACATGTAGGCGTGTGCACACATACTGCTCCACCATGTTGGTAAAATGCTGCCTCCTGCTAAGACGTTCCATCTGAGCTGCTGGTGCTGCTGTTTGTTGTGGCGTGCTGACAAAGCTTTTCCACATTTCGGCCATGCTAACCCTGCCTTCTGAGGTGCTGGCGGTGCCCTGGTTGCGTTGGCGACCTCCTCCTCCTCCTCCTCTGCCTTGTGCTTCCACTGTGGCCCCGCTGTCAGATGGGAATGCCAGCAGCATGGCGTCTACCAGCGTGCGCTTGTACTCGCGCATCTTGCGATCGCGCTCCAGTGAGTGAATTAAGGACGGTACGTTGTCCTTGTAACGGGGATCCAGCAGCGTGGCCACCCAGTAATCAGCACAAGTTAGAATGTGGGCAACTCGGCGGTCGTTGTGGAGACACTGCAGCATGTAATCGCTCATGTGTGCCAGGCTGCCCAGAGGCGACGAAAGGCTGTCCTCTGTGGGAGGTGTATCGTCCGTGTCCTCTGTATCCCCCCAGCCACGCACCAGTGATGGCCATGAGCTGGCCTGGGTGCCACCCTGCTGTGAACATGGTTCCATCTCCTCCTCCAGCTCCTCCTCCTCCTCATCCTCCTCATCCTCCAGAACTGTGCCCCTGCTGGACAATTGCGTCCCTGGCGTTTGCGTGTGCAGGAACCCACCCTCGGAGCCCCTTGCGAATGACTGCCCTGAAAGCCTTGGAAATGTTACCTCTTCATCCTCCTCCTCCTCCTCATCCTGTGCCACATCCTCTTCCATCATCGCCCGAATTGTTTTTTCAAGGAGGCATAGAAGTGGGATAGTTAAGCTGAGAACGGCGTCATTGCCACTGGCCATGTTGGTGGAGTACTCAAAACAGCGCAACAAGGCACACAGGTCTCGCATGGAGGCCCAGTTATTGGTGGTGAAGTGGTGCTGTTCCGCAGAGCGACTCACGCGTGCGTGCTGCAGCTGAAACTCCACTATGGCCTGCTGCTGCTCGCACAGTCTTTCCAGCATGTGCAAGGTGGAGTTCCACCTTGTGGGCACGTCACATATGAGGCGGTGAGCGGGAAGGCCGAAGTTACGCTGCAGCGCTGCCAGGCGAGCAGCAGCAGGGTGAGAACGCCGAAAGTGCGCACAAACGGCCCGCACTTTCTGCAGCAGCTCTGACATATCGGGGTAGTTTTTAAGGAACCTCTGCACCACCAAATTCAGCACATGCGCCAGGCAAGGGATGTGCGTCAAACCGGCTAGGCCCAGAGCTGCTATGAGATTTCGCCCGTTATCACACACCACCAGGCCGGGCTTGAGGCTCGCTGGCAGCAACCACTCATTTGTCTGCTGTTCCATGCTCCTCCACAACTCCTGCGCGGTGTGTGGTTTGTCCCCCAAACAGGCAAGTTGTAAAACTGCCTGCTGTCGTTTACCCCTGGCCGTGCTGAAGTTGGTGGTGAAGGTGTTACGCTGTCCGGATGAGGAGGCGGTAGAGGATGAGGAAGCGGAGTAGGAGGAGTTACGAACAGGAGGCAAACTGAAGCGCCCTGCAATCCTCGGTGGTGGAAGGACATGCGCCAAATTGCTATCCGCCTCAGGCCCATCCGCCACTGCATTTACCCAGTGTGCCGTTAGGGAGATATAACGCCCCTGACCGTGCTTACTGGTCCACGTATCCGTAGTTAGGTGGACCTTGGCACAGATGGCGTTGCGCAGTGCACACCTGATATTTTCCCCCACTTGGTTGTGCAGGGAAGGGATGGCTTGCCTGGAAAAGTAGTGGCGGCTGGGCACGACGTACTGTGGGACAGCCACCGACATAAGGTTTTTAAAACTGTGCGTCTCCACCAGACGGAATGACAGCATTTCAAAGGCCAATAATTTTGAAATGCTGGCATTCAGGGCCAGGGATCGCGGGTGGGTAGGGGGGTACTTCCTCTTCCTCTCAAGTGTTTGGGAGATGGAAAGCTGAACGCTTCCACGGGACATTGTGGAGATGGTTGTTGGTGACCCAGGTGGTGGTGTTGCTGACAGATCGTCTGTTTGCGGGGTGGCAGGTGCCGGTATCACTACAGATGTGGCTGGAGCGGCCGAGACTGCAGCAGAAGAGGAAGCAGGATGAGCCAGAGACGTTTCTTGGTTTTGAAGGTGTGTACTCCACTGCAGCTCGTGCTTTGCACTTAGATGCCTGATCATGCAGGTTGTGCTCAGGTTGAGAAGGTTCATGCCTCGCTTCAAGCTCTGATTGCACAGGGTGCAAACCACTCGTGTCCTGTCATCAGCACATTTTCTAAAGAACTTCCACGCTAGAGAACTCCTTTGAGCTGACTTTGGTGCGCTCGTTCCCTTGCTGCGTTGGGCAGTAGCGGGCGTAGTGTCTAGGGCACGGCCGCTCCGCTTCTGCACCCTGCTCCCTCTTCTGCTGTGCTGGTGGCTCTGTGCGACCACCGCCTCTTCCTCCAAACTACTCAGGTCACCTGCATGACGTTCATTCCATGTGGGGTCGAGGACCTCATCGTCCTCCACATCATCTTCCACCCAGTCTTCACCCCTGCCCTCCTTGTCGGTCTCCACAATGCTGAACGCCGCAGCAGTTGGCACCTGCGTTTCGTCATCATCGGAGACGTGCTGCGATGATCCTTGCATGTACTCATCTTGAGAAATAAGTGGTTGGGCATCGCTGCACTCAATCTCTTCCACTTCTGGGGCAGGGCTAGGTGGATGGCCCTGGGAAACCCTGCTGACAGAGTCCTCAAAAAGAATAAGAGACTGCTGTATGGCTTGGGGCTCAGACTGCTGGCCTGATTTGCAAGGGGGTGAGGTGAAAGACGGTTGGACATTGGCTGCAGGTGCCAACTCTGACCTTTCTGCAGTAGACTGGGTGGGAGACAATGTGAAGGAACTGGAGGCACTGTCAGCAGCAAACCAATCTACTATCGCCTCAACTTGTTCTGGCCTCATCACTTCTAGGGGCGTTTGATGCCCTACCAAATACTGATGCAGGTTCTGTCGCCTACTCACACTTGAGGAAGGTGTTTCACTTGTGCGTGTAGCTGGCACAGATCGACCATGTCCTCTCCTTGCAACAGGAGCTCTACCAGCAGCACCACGACCCAGGCCACGGCCCTTATTTGACGGTCTCCTCATATTTCTGTAATTTAAGATCTTGCCCTAGAAAGGTTTTTATTGAATAGCGGAATAGAAAATATGATCCAAAAAAAGTGTATGTATATCACACGTACACAACCACACTAGGCCCCAATTACTATTGTTTGTACCCCTAAAAGGCTAGATGAGGAGTAGGGGGAGTATGGAACAGGCAGCACCCTCAAACCTTCAGAAGTATGAGATGAACCCCAACAACTTGGAAAGGTGGATCTCTCTCACACGTACCGACACAGACTATCCCGCAATTCAATTGATCCTCAAAGGTTTTTATTGAATAGCGGAATAGAAAATATGATCCAAAAAAAGTGTATGTATATCACACGTACACAACCACACTAGGCCCCAATTACTATTGTTTGTACCCCTAAAAGGCTAGGAGTAGGGGGAGTATGGAACAGGCAGCACCCTCAAACCTTCAGAAGTATGAGATGAACCCCAACAACTTGGAAAGGTGGATCTCTCTCACACGTACCAACACAGACTATCCCCCAATTTAACTGATCCCCAAAGGTTTTTGATTAAATAGCGGAATAGAAAATATGATCCCAAAAAAGTGTATGTATATCACACGTACACAACCACACTAGGCCCCAATTACTATTGTTTGTACCCCTAAAAGGCTAGGAGTAGGGGGAGTATGGAACAGGCAGCACCCTCAAACCTTCAGAAGTATGAGATGAACCCCAACAACTTGGAAAGGTGGATCTCTCTCACACGTACCAACACAGACTATCCCCCAATTTAACTGATCCCCAAAGGTTTTTGATTAAATAGCGGAATAGAAAATATGATCCCAAAAAAGTGTATGTATATCACACGTACACAACCACACTAGGCCCCAATTACTATTGTTTGTACCCCTAAAAGGCTAGGAGTAGGGGGAGTATGGAACAGGCAGCACCCTCAAACCTTCAGAAGTATGAGATGAACCCCAACAACTTGGAAAGGTGGATCTCTCTCACACGTACCAACACAGACTATCCCCCAATTTAACTGATCCCCAAAGGTTTTTGATTAAATAGCGGAATAGAAAATATGATCCCAAAAAAGTGTATGTATATCACACGTACACAACCACACTAGGCCCCAATTACTATTGTTTGTACCCCTAAAAGGCTAGGAGTAGGGGGAGTATGGAACAGGCAGCACCCTCAAACCTTCAGAAGTATGAGATGAACCCCAACAACTTGGAAAGGTGGATCTCTCTCACACGTACCAACACAGACTATCCCCCAATTTAACTGATCCCCAAAGGTTTTTGATTAAATAGCGGAATAGAAAATATGATCCCAAAAAAGTGTATGTATATCACACGTACACAACCACACTAGGCCCCAATTACTATTGTTTGTACCCCTAAAAGGCTAGGAGTAGGGGGAGTATGGAACAGGCAGCACCCTCAAACCTTCAGAAGTATGAGATGAACCCCAACAACTTGGAAAGGTGGATCTCTCTCACACGTACCAACACAGACTATCCCCCAATTTAACTGATCCCCAAAGGTTTTTGATTAAATAGCGGAATAGAAAATATGATCCAAAAAAAGTGTATGTATATCACACGTACACAACCACACTAGGCCCCAATTACTATTGTTTGTACCCCTAAAAGGCTAGGAGTAGGGGGAGTATGGAACAGGCAGCACCCTCAAACCTTCAGAAGTATGAGATGAACCCCAACAACTTGGAAAGGTGGATCTCTCTCACACGTACCAACACAGACTATCCCCCAATTTAACTGATCCCCAAAGGTTTTTGATTAAATAGCGGAATAGAAAATATGATCCCAAAAAAGTGTATGTATATCACACGTACACAACCACACTAGGCCCCAATTACTATTGTTTGTACCCCTAAAAGGCTAGGAGTAGGGGGAGTATGGAACAGGCAGCACCCTCAAACCTTCAGAAGTATGAGATGAACCCCAACAACTTGGAAAGGTGGATCTCTCTCACACTTACCAACACAGACTATCCCCCAATTTAACTGATCCCCAAAGGTTTTTGATTAAATAGCGGAATAGAAAATATGATCCCAAAAAAGTGTATGTATATCACACGTACACAACCACACTAGGCCCCAATTACTATTGTTTGTACCCCTAAAAGGCTAGGAGTAGGGGGAGTATGGAACAGGCAGCACCCTCAAACCTTCAGAAGTATGAGATGAACCCCAACAACTTGGAAAGGTGGATCTCTCTCACACGTACCAACACAGACTATCCCCCAATTTAACTGATCCCCAAAGGTTTTTGATTAAATAGCGGAATAGAAAATATGATCCCAAAAAAGTGTATGTATATCACACGTACACAACCACACTAGGCCCCAATTACTATTGTTTGTACCCCTAAAAGGCTAGGAGTAGGGGGAGTATGGAACAGGCAGCACCCTCAAACCTTCAGAAGTATGAGATGAACCCCAACAACTTGGAAAGGTGGATCTCTCTCACACGTACCAACACAGACTATCCCCCAATTTAACTGATCCCCAAAGGTTTTTGATTAAATAGCGGAATAGAAAATATGATCCCAAAAAAGTGTATGTATATCACACGTACACAACCACACTAGGCCCCAATTACTATTGTTTGTACCCCTAAAAGGCTAGGAGTAGGGGGAGTATGGAACAGGCAGCACCCTCAAACCTTCAGAAGTATGAGATGAACCCCAACAACTTGGAAAGGTGGATCTCTCTCACACGTACCAACACAGACTATCCCCCAATTTAACTGATCCCCAAAGGTTTTTGATTAAATAGCGGAATAGAAAATATGATCCCAAAAAAGTGTATGTATATCACACGTACACAACCACACTAGGCCCCAATTACTATTGTTTGTACCCCTAAAAGGCTAGGAGTAGGGGGAGTATGGAACAGGCAGCACCCTCAAACCTTCAGAAGTATGAGATGAACCCCAACAACTTGGAAAGGTGGATCTCTCTCACACGTACCAACACAGACTATCCCCCAATTTAACTGATCCCCAAAGGTTTTTGATTAAATAGCGGAATAGAAAATATGATCCCAAAAAAGTGTATGTATATCACACGTACACAACCACACTAGGCCCCAATTACTATTGTTTGTACCCCTAAAAGGCTAGGAGTAGGGGGAGTATGGAACAGGCAGCACCCTCAAACCTTCAGAAGTATGAGATGAACCCCAACAACTTGGAAAGGTGGATCTCTCTCACACGTACCAACACAGACTATCCCCCAATTTAACTGATCCCCAAAGGTTTTTGATTAAATAGCGGAATAGAAAATATGATCCCAAAAAAGTGTATGTATATCACACGTACACAACCACACTAGGCCCCAATTACTATTGTTTGTACCCCTAAAAGGCTAGGAGTAGGGGGAGTATGGAACAGGCAGCACCCTCAAACCTTCAGAAGTATGAGATGAACCCCAACAACTTGGAAAGGTGGATCTCTCTCACACGTACCAACACAGACTATCCCCCAATTTAACTGATCCCCAAAGGTTTTTGATTAAATAGCGGAATAGAAAATATGATCCCAAAAAAGTGTATGTATATCACACGTACACAACCACACTAGGCCCCAATTACTATTGTTTGTACCCCTAAAAGGCTAGGAGTAGGGGGAGTATGGAACAGGCAGCACCCTCAAACCTTCAGAAGTATGAGATGAACCCCAACAACTTGGAAAGGTGGATCTCTCTCACACGTACCAACACAGACTATCCCCCAATTTAACTGATCCCCAAAGGTTTTTGATTAAATAGCGGAATAGAAAATATGATCCCAAAAAAGTGTATGTATATCACACGTACACAACCACACTAGGCCCCAATTACTATTGTTTGTACCCCTAAAAGGCTAGGAGTAGGGGGAGTATGGAACAGGCAGCACCCTCAAACCTTCAGAAGTATGAGATGAACCCCAACAACTTGGAAAGGTGGATCTCTCTCACACGTACCAACACAGACTATCCCCCAATTTAACTGATCCCCAAAGGTTTTTGATTAAATAGCGGAATAGAAAATATGATCCCAAAAAAGTGTATGTATATCACACGTACACAACCACACTAGGCCCCAATTACTATTGTTTGTACCCCTAAAAGGCTAGGAGTAGGGGGAGTATGGAACAGGCAGCACCCTCAAACCTTCAGAAGTATGAGATGAACCCCAACAACTTGGAAAGGTGGATCTCTCTCACACGTACCAACACAGACTATCCCCCAATTTAACTGATCCCCAAAGGTTTTTGATTAAATAGCGGAATAGAAAATATGATCCCAAAAAAGTGTATGTATATCACACGTACACAACCACACTAGGCCCCAATTACTATTGTTTGTACCCCTAAAAGGCTAGATGAGGAGTAGGGGGAGTATGGAACAGGCAGCACCCTCAAACCTTCAGAAGTATGAGATTGTGTTCACTGTACCCCACAAAGATTGAGTTCACTGCACCCCACAATGATTGTGTTCACTGCACCCCACAAAGATTGTGTTCACTGCACCTCACAAAGATTGTGTTCACTGTACCCCCCAAAGATTGTGTTCACTGCACCCCACAAAGATTCTGTTCACTGTACCCCACAAAGATTGTGTTCACTGCACCCCAAAAAGATTGTGTTCACTGCACCCCAAAAAGGATGTTGTTCACTGCACCCCAAAAAGGATGTTGTTCACTCCACCCCAAAAAGATTGTGTTCACTGCACCCCACAAAGATTGTGTTCACTGCACCCCAAAAAGATTGTGTTCACTGCACCCCAAAAATGATTTTGTTCACTGCACCCCAAAAAGGATTTTGTTCACTGCACCCCAAAAAGGATGTTGTTCACTCCACCCCAAAAAGATTGTGTTCACTGCACCCCAAAAAGATTGTGTTCACTGCACCCCACAAAGGATTTTGTTCACTGCACCCCAAAAAGATTGTGTTCACTGCACCCCAAAAAGGATGTTGTTCACTGCACCCCAAAAAGGATTTTGTTCACTGCACCCCAAAAAGATTGTGTTCACTGCACCCCACAAAGGATTTTGTTCACTGCACCCCACAAAGATTGTGTTCACTGCACACCAAAAAGGATTGTGTTCACTGCACCCCAAAAAGATTTTGTTCACTGCACCCCAAAAAGATTGTGTTCACTGCAGCCCAAAAAGATTGTGTTCACTGCAGCCCAAAAAGATTGTGTTCACTGCAGCCCAAAAAGATTGTGTTCACTGCAGCCCAAAAAGATTGTGTTCACTGCAGCTCACACACAGAAAAATGGATGTGGATCACTGACACCTGCCTATCTCCAATCCCACACCACACAGCAATATCGATTGTAGTTTGTAGAACACAGTTTCCCTAAAATTCAGCAGACTCTGTCCCTAACAGGATTGAGAAGAGATCGTAGATCAGGATTGAGTGCAGACCCCACCCCCCACACAGCAATATCGATTGTAGTTTGTAGAAGACACTGACCCTATAATTCAGCAGACTCTATCCCTAAAATGCCTACAACTCGCCCTGCCTAAACACTCCGACCTGTCCCTCAATTCTATCCGGACACAAATGGTTTTTTCCTGCCTATCTTTCCCTAATCAGCAGCCAGCACGTTGATGTGTGCTCTGTCCCTGAATCTAAGCAGCATAATGACGCCGCTGCGGCTGCCTCGAACTTATAAAGACTTGGTCACATGCTTCAGACGGCCAATCACAGCTACTGAGACATTTGCAGGCATGGCTGGGATGGCTTAAGGCACACCAGTTAAACGATTGTTGATTGGCTGTTGAAAGCCCGCCATGAAAAGAGCGCCAAAGCATGCAAAACCCGGAAATAAAACGACCGAACACGGATTTTTACCCGAACATACAGTAAAGTGTCCGTGTCCGTGTTCGGGTACAAAAAATCCAATTATTCGGTACGAACACGAATAATACAGTCCGTGTTCGCTCAACACTAGTCATTTTAATGAAACAGGACCATGAAGATGAAATGACCAATCTTCTGCAGGTCCCTGGTACATACACGAAACTTAAATCTAATCCAATTTAAGAATACAAAAAGAAACTCGAACTATATATCAACAAAGGCAAATACATTGGGATATTCACAGAAAAAAGAGGTGAGATACTTACTCCCAAGATCTTCTAAAACACCGGTAATATACCATCTACCGAAAATACATAAGAAACTTGACAAACCACTGGCAAGACCTATCGTTAGTGGAGTGGATTCTATATTTTCAATACTTGGAGAATATTTAGACAAGTTTCTTAAGCCATATGCAAAGGCAAATCCTACCTTAAAGACAGCACACAGCTCATTAGAGAGATCCAAGATCTAGACATTGCTGAATCCTGCATTTTGGTCACCATAGATGTTAACTCTCTATATACTAGCATTGATCAGCTGGATGGCCTAAAAGGAGTTAAAAAAGCTTTATATGAGGAAATAGACCTTAAACAGGTACAAATTAAATATATTCTTGAGGGGTTAAAATTGGCTATGGCCAGTAATTATTTTTGATACACCAAAACTATCTACGTACAGACAAAAGGTGTTGCGATGGGGGCTTGCTACGCACCTAGCGTCGCAAAGCTTTTTATGAATATGTTAGAGGATGAACTAATATACAGTACACACAGGCCGTACCTACATTTTTATCACTGTTACATTGATGACATTATTATGTTATGGGAGGGACCACAAGAATCCCTGGATATTTTCATACAAATTCACGGGCAACTATAGTAGGGAACAGATTGATTTTCTGGATCTGCAGTTGTATAAAGAAGAAGGGACTTACAAACAAGAACATATTTCAAACCCACCGATAAAAATGGGTATATTCCGACCTCCAGTTGTCATCATTACAAATGGAAACAAAATATCCCTAAGGGACAATACATGAGGTTGAGATGGAATTGCGCAAAAGATGAAGAATATGAACTACAAGCGGATCTACTACTACTACTTTCTGAAGAGAAAGGTTACCAAAAGATGATACTAGAGACCACAAAGAATAAAGTTAAAAACATGAAAAGAGAGGATCTGCTTATGGGTAAAAAGAAAGAAAATAAGGGACAATTTGACTGCGCCTTTATTACCAGATTTAATAATCAATTTAGATCGGTGGAGAAAATCTTTAACAAGTATTGGCCTATTTTGAAGTCTGATAAGATGCTTTCCAAAATTCTACCAAATAGACCAAAATTCATATACCGGAAGGCCCCCACATCGAGGAACCAGTTGGTCCACAATGTGGTAGACCACCACAAACCATCAGATTATTTCTGGACATGAAGGGATTTATCCGATGTCATAAATGCCTAGCATGAAAAACTAACCGATTACAACAAAGGAAAAGGACTATGTTTAAATCAAGGGTCAATAACAAGACATTCCAAATAAATGACCTGATTACTTGTAACAGTACTCATGTAACATACGTGGTAGAACGTCCATGCTGACTCCAATATGTCGGACGGACCACCAGACCACTACATGTGTGTATCAGGGAGCATATCAATAATATAAAAAATGGTTTCCCCAAGCATAGTCTGTCCAGACATTTCTCTAAGGTACATAATCGAAACCCAAATGGAAAAGTCTTCTACGGTATTGACACAATCAAAGGTCACTGGCGAGGTGACAACAAGACAAAGAAAATATCACTAGAATGTAATAAAGATTCAGCGCTGAATTTTTGAAAATATGTCAACCAGCAGCTGTCACTCAAGGGCAATCTGAACACCTTCAACATATAACTTAAATCATAGTGCAGCACAGACATAAACCATCTTAGAATAAATGATATGACTCAAATTGCATAATCAAACAATGGAATTTGCAGAGTCAACAATGAAAATAATAATGATAATAAGGAAGACAGTCTATAGCTTGAAGTGATGTAAGAGAGAAAAAAGTCCACATGTGGCCTGGTGAACAACAACATTCAATGTGACTTCTGTGCTTGCAGCTTCCCACCACCATGCATTATCTGCCTCTCACCTTAATGGTACGACCCTATAGGGTCAAATTGCATAAATCACTTGAAATCAGGAAACTCAGCTCCAAGCACACAACCATCAGATGTTTACAAAAGCAGTCTTCACCGTGGAATGAAAGGCTGATACAAACGACTCTCCAGGATACATCCCCCGAAATATGTAATAAAAAACCAAAGTGATCTAGTGCTCTCTGTATATATATTGCCAAACTTATTAGCCCAAAGACAAGAATTACATTGTATCCATAGATAACGAGCATAGAAAATGCAGAGCGTGCAGTGTGCTGTGCTGTGCTGATTTCCGCGTGTCAAGCTGGAACGCAGCGCCTGCCGCGTGACGTCACCAAGACCAGAGGGATTACACGACATGTTTCAGAGCATGCGCCAAGCTCACAGTGAGCATGCGCGCTCTTTTTTCAAGTGTTAGTGCAGAGACATTAGAGGGAGCCAAAGTTTATAAAGTTTTCATAAACTTATAGTTTTCATAAACTTTGGCTCCCTCTAATGTCTCTGCACTAACACTTGAAAAAAGAGCACGCATGCTCACTGTGAGCTTGGCGAATGCTCTGAAACACATTGTGTAATCCCTCTGGTCTTGGTGATGTCACGTGGCAGACGCTGCGTTCCAGCTTGACACGCGGAGATCAGCCGGTCCCGGAAGATAGCAGCCGGCTTGTTCTGTCCTCCGATTCCATCTACTGGCTTCGGTCACCCATTCTCCCGGACTCTGGACTTTGGACTTTACCACCATTTCCTGGGATCAGATCGAGCCTACCATTCTATATCCCATGTGAGTTGTTACACTTTGTGTGTCTGTTGGATTCAAAACTTACTGCACTTAGAGGCGCCTCCCCTGTTTGTTTTTTGCAAGTTCCGGCATCAGCCGTCACTATGGCAACATGTGTTCAACTCGGAAGTGGATGGACATATAACGATTAGAATTTAGGAATATTACCTAAGCCAAAAAGGATTTTAAAAAACCTTTATTGCAAATTCTATTTGAATCGTGGCAGTTTAAATTGTATCCATCTTTATAATTAATTATGCATAATAAATTGCAGAATCCAAATAAATGAATCGATCAACGATACTTGTTGTTGGTCACATAGAAACACGGCCATAACTACAACTGACCACAAGATGTCAGCACACTGCTTACTCTGTTAAAACCATATTAAATACAATAGGATACATAACAGTAAAAATTGTGCATATTTATCATAAAACTATAAATGTACATATATATATAAATTTAAATTTTATTACACATAATAACAGTAAAATTCAATAATATCACTAAAAGACATAAAAAAGATTAATATATAAAACATTTTTTTATATATATAAAACCTTTTATATGTTAAAAAAAGACCATAAAATAACCTTTTATCTATCCGATATAAAACAATTAAGGTCAAAGTCGACGTTAAGTCCTAGTGGCGTTAAAACTTTAGCCTCATAGATCCAGAAAGACTCACGACGACTAAGTTGTCGAATAAAGTTACCACCTCTCCAATGATGACTGACTCTTTCGATCCCCCAGAATTTCAGACCACTCTGGTTTTTTTCATGATGATTTTTAAAGTGCCTTGATACATTATGGATTATTAGACCCTTACGGATGTTATGCACATGTTCTCCGACCCGTACATGCAAAGCTCTCAATGTGCGTCCAATATATTGCAACCCACAGTCGCACTCTAACATGTAAACCACACCTTGTGTGGTACATGTTATCAAATTCTTAATTTTGTAATTTTTTTTGTGTGACTGTGGATATAAAGTCCTTCCGCTTTTTTATATTTTTCTTGCAACTCTTGCAGATGGCGCACTTGCCACATGCATTAAAAAGGGGAACAACCCATTATTCTTGATTTGAGGGGGGTCAACTACTCCTGGGGCAACTTTATCTCTAAGGGATGGGGCTTTTCGATAAACAAAATTTAGGCTGATCAGACAAGACTGGGTCCAATACCCTATCTTCTTTCAAAATAGCCCAATGTTTACGAATAATTCGTTCGACTTTTTTATGCTGAATGTTAAAATCTAAGACCATCCGAAATTGGTTATCTACCTCTTTATTTTTAGAATTATCTAATAAGCTTTCCCTACTTGTATTTTTAACCCATTCTAATTCTTTTTTCACATCCTCTTGTACATATCCCTTCTCTAAAAACCTTTCTGCTAAAACATCAGACTGTGAAATAAAATCATCCTCAGTGTTGCAATTCCGCCTTAAACGCGTGAATTGTCCACGCGGGATATTGCATAACCACTGTCTGTGATGGCAGCTATCTAAGGGAATAAAAGAATTTTGATCCGTTGGTTTAAAATAATTGCGTGTTTTAAATACATCATCAGCCTCATACACTTCTAGATCCAAGAAAATAATTTGTTCATTTTGTAAATTCCAAGTCAAGGTAATATTTTTATCATTGCTATTTAATTTGTTCATGAAAAATTCAAGGCTGTCTCTGTCGCCTTCCCAAATCATGAACAAATCGTCATTGTAACGCCGGTAGCATTTAAGCTGTGGGGGCGGATTATCAAATACAACGTCCTCCTCCCTGTGGGCCATGAACAGGTTGGCCACACTGGGAGCGAACTTAGCCCCCATCGCTACTCCTTTGACTTGTAAATAATAGCAATGATCATACCAAAAGTAATTTTTCTTTAGGCAAAATTTTAAACTCCTCTGGAGAAACATTATTTGCTTTCTAGATAACTCTGAATTCGACAAAGCCCATTTAACTGCACTCAACGCATCTGAGTGATCTATAATGGTATATAATGATCCCACATCAGCTGTGATCATTATACACTCAGAGAAAGAGGACAACGTCTTCAATATTTGTATGATGTGCTTTGTATCTTTAAGGAATGATTTTGTCTTTTGCACAACAGGCTGGAGGAAAAAATCTATATATTGTCCCAACCTGGCCGTGACGGAATCAATCCCATTTACTATAGGTCGGCCAGGGGGATTTTCCAATTGCTTGTGAATTTTTGGCAGGCAGTATATTATGGGCCTCATACAAAATAAGGGATCCAAGTAGAGAGCCTCTTTGTGGCTCAGTACACCACTAGGCTCACCCTTGGTGACTAGACAGTGCAATTCTTCCTCAAAATCAAACATAGGATCTTTAGACAAAATTTGGTAAGTAGAGCGGTCACTTAAAAGTCTTAACATTTCGTTTTTATAATATGTGCCACTGAGGACTACTAACCCCCCCCCCCCCCTTTGTCCGCCGGACGTATGACGATATCACTTCTATTCTCTAGAGACTGAATTCCCCTCTTGATACATTGAGGATCATAGGCTTTTTTATATTTCAGTTTATCTAGATCAAACCATGTGTTTAAACACATCTAGATGTTAAGTGTCCTGACCCGGCGGGTTAAGGTAGATTTATTTCTTAGGGAGGAATAATGATAAGTCGAGGGGATGGAATTACGAGTGATAGGGTTAGACAGAAAGTATTTCTTTATACTTAACTGTCTACTGAATTTTTGGATGTTAACGTAGGTTTGGAATTTATTTAAATTTCTAATGGGGGCAAATTTCAACCCTTTATCCAAGACTTTAAGTTCGTCTTCCGTGAGGGGAACGCCACTTAAATTATAAATTCCTGTGCCTATCTGGGTCTCTGTCTTTTTGGTTTGTCGTCCTCCTCTACATCCTCTCTGTTTTTTCTTTTGCCTATGTTTGTAATTGGCATTGTCTACTTGATAATGGTTCCCTCTCCAGGAATGGTTTTGGGACGAAGTTCCTGGGAGTGGGGAATGGGATTGGGTTTGTGGCTCCCTCCATGGGGACCTCCCTTCCTCTAAAAAATACCTTCGGTCTGGTGTTTCCTCGGAATCCTGGAGGGGGGTGAATCGATTATGCGATGGCACCTCTAGGTAGTTTCTCTGTTGGGCATATGCTCCCTGTTGGGATCTACCTCTTCCTCTTCCTTTTCCCCTTCCTCTACCTCTCCCTCTTCCTCTGGCTACTTGCCAAACTTCTCCCTCTCTAATGATAGGTTTTTGGACAAAATAATTATTATTGGGAGGAGGGGGAGGGGGAGGATTGGAGGAATGTCCTTTACCTTTTCCTCTTCCTCTTTTGTTATTATTAAATTTTTTAGAGAGGTATAATAACTCGGAGAGGTAGGTATTGGGACATAGTAGGAGTTCCTTTGGGGGGCTGCCTCCAACTGGTCAGTATTGTTACTGACCTGGGAGGCATTGTTAATTTCCATATCCAAAGTAGTTTGGCCAATCTGAAATGATTGTTGCCACTTATAAATCTGCCAAATCCCGTTGGAACTTATTTTTCTTTTTTTCTTGGGTTTCTTTATCCTATTTTTCCATTTTTATTTTAAGATCATTTGTTAATTTAGTAAGCTCTGGATGGTCTTTAGCTAGTTCAACTTTATCTTTAATGTCCTTAATTTGTGTTTCTAAAATGGTCATTTTTTTATTTTTACAGTTAAGTAAAAACACTAAAAGTTCCAGGCCTTTACTGGTAAAAACTCTTCCCAATCTTTGAGGGACTCGCTATCCAATAAGCCGTCGTTTGGAGGGACATCCCACCTCAGACGGCGTGGGATAACTTTAGCTGTTATATTGTGTTCAAATGACACTATATCCCACCAAAGTTTTATTTTCTTTTCAAATAAATATCCCAACTTTTTGAATAAATAAGGGAGATCTCCAGGATGTTTTTGCACTGTTGGTTTATTTGAAAATATCTCATTGAATTTAATTTCTCTTTTCTCTAAATATCGGAAAATCTCCATATTCTGCTGCTAAATCGTATAGATTGAATAGTTAATACTAGAATGTAATAAAGATTCAGCGCTGAATTTTTGAAAATATGTAGACCAGCAGCTGTCACTCAAGGGCAATCTGAACACCTTCAACATATAACTTAAATCATAGTGCAGCGCAGTCATAAACCCTCTTAGAATAAATGATATGACTCAAATTGCATAATCAAACAATGGAATTTGCAGAGTTAACAATGAAAATAATAATGATAATAAGGGAGACAGTCTATAGCTTGAAGTGATGTAAGAGAGAAAAAAGTCCACATGTGGTCTGGTGAAAAACAACATTCAGTGTTACTTCTGTGCTCGCAGCTTCCCACCACCAAGCATTATCTGCCTCTCACCTTAATGGTACGACCCCACAGGGTCAAATCGCATAAATCACTTAAAATCAGGAAACTCAGCTGCAAGCACACAACCATCAGATGTTTACAAAAGCAGTCTTCACCGCGGAATGAATGGCTGATACAAACGACTCTCCAGGATACATCCCCCGAAATATGTAATAAAAAACCAAAGGGATCTAGTGTGCTCTGTATATATTGCCAAATTTATTAGCCCAAAGACAAGAATCGCACTTACATTGTATCCATAGATAACGAGCATAGAAAATGCAGAGCGTGCAGCGTGCTGTGATGCTTCCTAGTTACTTCCTTGTTAGTACGGCCGTGGATCATGTGACCAATCCCCCATGCGCGTTACGTTCGAGTAGGCAGGACTTCTTCAGCGGGGATATGGATGTGTCAATGATCCGACTCTTTATAGTAGTTAGCTCCGCCCTCGTCCTGACTTCGGTGTTCACCATCTCCATGGAGATGAACACTTCCTCTAACCGGAAGCTGACAGACAGGGACAGAGTAAATATTGCCTCCCGATTCAACTTAGTCTAACTTCTGGCATCAGCCGTCACTATGGGAACATACGTTCAACTCGGACGTGGATGAACATATAACGATTAGAATAACGATTAGAATTTAGGAATATTACCTAAGCCAAAAAGGATTTTAAAAAACCTTTATTGCAAATTCTATTTGAATCGTGGCAGTTTAAATTGTATCCATCTTTATAATTAATTATGCATAATAAATTGCAGAATCCAAATAAATTAATTGATCAACGATACTTGTCGTTGGTCACATAGAAACACGGCCATAACTCAGTGGCGGCCCGTGCATAGGGGGCGCCAGGGCGCCGCCCCCCCTACCCCTAAAAAAAAAAAGAAAAAAAAAAAAGAAAAAAAAAAAAACAAAACGAACAAATAAAGTTGTTCAAAAAAAAAATTGGGTTCGCCGGCCTGGACCCAAGGAACTGGTGGCTGGGGGGGGTGGGGTTACCTCCCAGAAGAGGCGCCGATTGGCTGCCTTCTGGGGAGGTAGGGGGGTATCCTGGGCGCAAGTCTTTGCGGTTGGACACCCCCACTTTCTGATATCCTGGCTGTGATTGGTCCAGTCTACAGCCTGGACCAATCATCATCCAGGATATCGCTGACGTCGCAATGGGGGCGGTGCCGGTGCGTGCGTCAATCACTCACCGTCACCGCCGCTCAGAGAAGAGGAGAGGCCGCCCGCCGGTTCCCGCCGCCGAGACAACGAGGGAGAAGGACCCGCCACAGAAGAGGAGGAAGAAGCTGAGCCGCGCCGCCGCCAGGTAAGTTTGAACGGAGCACGCACGCTGACACTCTGCAATCATTGGGGTACAATGCTGTGGCGCTCTGCAATCATTGGGGGACAATGCTGTGGCACTCTGCAATCATTTGGGGACAATGCTGTGGGCACTCTGCAATCATTGGGGGACAATGCTGTGGCACTCTGCAATCATTGGGGGACAATGCTGTGGCGCTCTGCAATCATTGGGGTACAATGCTTTGGTGCTCTGCAATCATTGGGGGACAATGCTGTCACTCTGCAATCATTGGGGGACAATGCTGTGGCACTCTGCAATCATTGGGGGACAATGCTGTGGGCACTCTGCAATCATTGGGGTACAATGCTGTGGCACTCTGCAATCATTGGGGGACAATGCTGTGGCACTCTGCAATCATTGGGGGACAATGCTGTGGGCACTCTGCAATCATTGGGGTACAATGCTGTGGCACTCTGCAATCATTGGGGGACAATGCTGTGGCGCTCTGCAATCATTGGGGTACAATGCTGTGGTGCTCTGCAATCATTGGGGTACAATGCTGTGGGCACTCTGCAATCATTGGGGGACAATGCTGTGGCGCTCTGCAATCATTGGGGTACAATGCTGTGGTGCTCTGCAATCATTGGGGTACAATGCTGTGGCACTCTGCAATCATTGGGGGACAATGCTGTGGGCACTCTGCAATCATTGGGGTACAATGCTGTGGCACTCTGCAATCATTGGGGGACAATGCTGTGGGCACTCTGCAATCATTGGGGGACAATGCTGTGGCACTCTGCAATCATTGGGGGACAATGCTGTGGCACTCTGCAATCATTGGGGGACAATGCTGTGGCACTCTGCAATCATTGGGGGACAATGCTGTGTCACTCTGCAATCATTGGGGGACAATGCTGTGGCACTCTGCAATCATTGGGGGACAATGCTGTGGCGCTCTGCAATCATTGGGGACAATGCTGTGGCGCTCTGCATTGGCTCGCACGCTGAACTCTGCATTGTGGGGGCACAGCACAGTGTTCATTGCATTGAAGGGGGCACAGCACAGTGTTCATTGCATTGAAGGGGGCACAGCACAGTTGCATTGAAGGGGGCATGCACGCTGAACTCTGCATTGTTGGGGCACAGCACAGTGTTCATTGCATTGAAGGGGGCACAGTGTTTATTGCATTGAAGGGGGCACAGCACAGTGTTTATTGCATTGAAGGGGGCACAGCACAGTGTTTATTGCATTGTGGGGGCACAGCACAGTGTTTATTGCATTGAAGGGGGCACAGCACAGTGTTTATTGCATTGAAGGGGGCACAGCACAGTGTTGCATTGAAGGGGGCATGCACGCTGAACTCTGCATTGTTGGGGCACAGCACAGTGTTCATTGCATTGAAGGGGGCACAGCACAGTGTTTATTGCATTGAAGGGGGCACAGCACAGTGTTTATTGCATTGAAGGGGGCACAGCACAGTGTTTATTGCATTGAAGGGGGCACAGCACAGTGTTCATTGCATTGTGGGGGCACAGCACAGTGTTTATTGCATTGAAGGGGGCACAGCACAGTGTTTATTGCATTGAAGGGGGCACAGCACAGTGTTGCATTGAAGGGGGCATGCACGCTGAACTCTGCATTGTTGGGGCACAGCACAGAGTTCATTGCATTGAAGGGGGCACAGCACAGTGTTTATTGCATTGAAGGGGGCACAGCACAGTGTTTATTGCATTGAAGGGGGCACAGCACAGTGTTCATTGCATTGTGGGGGCACAGCGCAGTGTTTATTGCATTGAAGGGGGCACAGCGCAGTGTTTATTGCATTGAAGGGGGCACAGCACAGTGTTTATTGCATTGAAGGGGGCACAGCACAGTGTTGCATTGAAGGGGGCATGCACGCTGAACTCTGCATTGTTGGGGCACAGCACAGTGTTTATTGCATTGAAGGGGGCATAGCACAGTGTTTATTGCATTGAAGGGGGCACAGCACAATGTTCATTGCATTGAAGGGGGCACGCACGCTGAACTCTGTATTGAAGGGGGCATGTACGCTGGTCACTGCATTGAAAGGGGGCATATACCATCTCCTGTACCATGACCTGTGACATGCCTATACCATATCTGTGCCATGCCTATACCATATCTGTGCCATGCCTATACCATCACCTGTGCCATGCCTGTACCATCACCTATGCCATGCCTATACCATCACCTGTGCCATGCCTGTACCATGACTTCAAAGTTACGCAATTTTTTACTGCGTTTTTTGACGCGAAGCAATACCTATTACATTTTTCTTTTTGCGCCCCCCCAAAAATTTTGAGCACCAGCCGCCACTGCCATAACTACAACTGACCACAAGATGTCAGCACACTGCTCACTCTGTTAAAACCATATTAAATACAATAGGATACATAACAGTAAAAATAGTGCATATTTATCATAAAACCATAAATGTACATAAATATAAATTTAAATTTTATTACACATAACAGTAAAATTCAATAATATCACTAAAAGACATAAAAAAGATTAATATATAAAAAATGTTTTTATATATATATATAAAACCTTTCATATGTAACAAGTTGATCGATTCATTTATTTGGATTCATTATGCATAATTCATTATAAACCTGGATACAATTTAAACTGCCACGATTCAAATAGAATTTGCAATTAAAGTTTTTTAAAATCCTTTTTTCGCTTAGGTAATATTCCTAAATTCTGATCGTTATATGTCCATCCACTTCCGAGTTGAACGTATGTTCCCATAGTGACGGCTGATGCCGGAAGTTGGACTAAGTTGAATCGGGAGGCAATATTTACTCTGTCCCTGTCTGTCAGCTTCCGGTTAGAGGAAGTGTTCATCTCCATGGCGATGGTGAACACCGGAGGTAGGACGAGGGCGGAGCTTACTACTATAAAGAGCCGGATCATTGACACATCCATATCCCCGCTGAAGAAGTCCCGCCTACTCGGACGTAACACGTACGGGGGATTGGTCACATGATCCATGGCCATACTAACCAGGAAGTAAATAGGAAGCATCACAGCACAGCACGCTGCATACTCTGCATTTTCTATGCTCGTTATCTATGGATACAATGTAAGTGCATTCTTGTTTTTGGGCTAATAAATTTGGCAATATATACAGAGAGCACTAGATCCCTTTGGTTTTTTATTACATATTTCGTGGGATGTATCCTGGAGAGTCATTTGTATCAGCCTTTCATTCCGCGGTGAAGACTGCTTTTGTAAACATCTGATGGTGGTGTGCTTGGAGCTGAGTTTCCTGATTTTAAGTGATTTATGCGATTTGACCCTGTAGGGTCGTACCATTAAGGTGAGAGGCAGATAATGCTTGGTGGTGGGAAGCTGCAAGCACAGAAGTCACACTGAATGTTGTTGTTCACCAGACCACATGTGGACTTTTTTCTCTCTTACATCACTTCAAGCTATAGACTGTCTCCCTTATTATCATTATTATTTTCATTGTTGACTCTGCAAATTCCATTGTTTGATTATGCAATTTGAGTCATATCATTTATTCTAAGAGGGTTTATGACTGCGCTGCACAATGATTTAAGTTATATGTTGAAGGTGTTCAGATTGCCCTTGAGTGAAAATTGCTGGTCGACATATTTTCAAAAATTCAGTGCTGAATCTTTATTACATTCTAGTATTAATTATTCAATCTATACGATTTAGCAGCAGAATATGGAGATTTTCCGATATTTAGAGAAAAGAGAAATTAAATTCAATGAGATATTTTCAAATAAACCAACAACGCAAAAAGATCCTGGAGATCTCCCTTATTTATTCAAAAAGTTGGGATATTTATTTGAAAAGAAAAGAAAAGTTTGGTGGGATATAGTGTCATTTGAACACTATATAATAGCTAAAGTTATCCCACGCCGTCTGAGGTGGGATGTCCCTCCAAACGACGACTTATTGGATAGCGAATCCCTCAAAGATTGGGAAGAGTTTTTTTACCAGTAAAGGCCTGGAACTTTTAGTGTTTTTACTTATTCATAAAAAGAAAAAAATGACTGTTTTAGAAACACAAATTAAGGACATTAATGATAAAGTTGAACTAGCTAAAGACCATCCACAGCTTACTAAATTAACAAATGATCTTAAAATAAAAATAGAAAAATAGGATAAAGAAACCCAAGAAAAAAAGAAAAGTAAGTTCCAACGGGATTTGGCAGATTTATAAGTGGCAACAATCATTTCAGATTGGCCAAACTACTTCGGATATGGAAATTAACGATGCCTCCCAGGTCGGTAACAATACTGACCAGTTGGAGGCAGCCCCCCAAAGGAACTCCTACTATGTCCCAATACCTACCTCTCCGAGTTATTATACCCCTCTAAAAAAATTAATAATAACAAAAGAGGAAGATGAAAAGGTAAAGGACATTCCTCCAATCCTCCCCCTCCTCCTCCTCCCAATAATAATTATTTTGTCCAAAAACCTATCATTAGAGAGGGAGAAGATTGGCAAGTAGCCAGAGGAAGAGGGAGAGGTAGAGGAAGGGGAAAAGGAAGAGGAAGAGGTAGATCCCAACAGGGAGCATATGCCCAACAGAGAAACTACCTAGAGGTGCCATCGATTCACCCCCCTCCAGGATTCCGAGGAAACACCAGACCGAAGGTATTTTTAGAGGAAGGGAGGTCCCCATGGAGGGGGCCACAAACCCAATCCCATTCCCCACTCCCAGGAACTTCGTCCCAAAACCATTCCTGGAGAGGGAACCATTATCATGTAGACAATGCCAATTACAAAATAGGCAAAAGAAAAAACAGAGAGGATGTAGAGGAGGACGACAAACCAAAAAGACAGAGACCCAGATAGGCACAGGAATTTATAATTTAAGTGGCGTTCCCCTTACGGAAGACGAACTTAAAGTCTTGGATAAAGGGTTGAAATTTGCCCCCATTAGAAATTTAAATAAATTCCGAACCTACGTTAACATCCAAAAATTCACTAGACAGTTAAGTATAAAGAAATACTTTCTGTCTAACCCTATCACTCGTAATTCCATCCCCTCGACTTATCATCATTCCTCCCTAAGAAATAAATCTACCTTAACCCGCCGGGTCAGGACACTTAACATCTAGATGTGTTTAAACACATGGTTTGATCTAGATAAACTGAAATATAAAAAAGCCTATGATCCTCAATGTATCAAGAGGGGAATTCAGTCTCTAGAGAATAGAAGTGATATCGTCATATGTCCGGCGGACAAAGGGGGGGGGGTTTAGTAGTCCTCAGTGGCACATATTATAAAAATGAAATGTTAAGACTTTTAATTGACCGCTCTACTTACCAAATTTTGTCTAAAGATCCTATGTTTGATTTTAAGGAAGAATTGCACTTGTCTAGTCACCAAGGGTGAGTCTAGTGGTGTACTGAGCCACAAAGAGGCTCTCTACTTGGATCCCCTATTTTGTAGGAGGCCCATAATATACTGCCTGCCAAAAATTCACAAGCAATTGGAAAATCCCCCTGGCCGACCTATAGTAAATGGGATTGATTCCGTCACGGCCAGGTTGGGACAATATATAGATTTTTTCCTCCAGCCTATTGTGCAAAAGACAAAATCATTCCTTAAAGATACGAAGCACATCATACAAATATTGAAGACGTTGTCCTCTTCCTCTGAGTGTATAATGATCACAGCTGATGTGGGATCATTATATACCATTATAGATCACTCAGATGCGTTGAGTGCAGTTAAATGGGCTTTGTCGAATTCAGAGTTATCTAGAAAGCAAATAAGGTTTCTCCAGAGGAGTTTAAAATTTTGCCTAAAGAAAAATTACTTTTGGTATGATCATTGCTATTATTTACAAGTCAAAGGAGTAGCGATGGGGGCTAAGTTCGCTCCCAGTGTGGCCAACCTGTTCATGGCCCACAGGGAGGAGGACGTTGTATTTGATAATCCGCCCCCACAGCTTAAATGCTACCGGCGTTACATTGACGATTTGTTCATGATTTGGGAAGGCGACAGAGACAGCCTTGAATTTTTCATGAACAAATTAAATAGCAATGATAAAAATATTACCTTGACTTGGAGTTTACAAAATGAACAAATTATTTTCTAGGATCTAGAAGTGTATAAGGCTGACGGTGTATTTAAAACATGCAATTATTTTAAACCAATGGATCGAAATTCTTTTATTCCCTTAGATAGCTGCCATCACAGACAGTGGTTATGCAATATCCCGCGTGGACAATTCACGCTTTTAAGGCGGAATTGCACCACTGAGGATGATTTTATTTCACAGTCTGATGTTTTAGCAGAAAGGTTTTTAGAGAAGGGATATGTACAAGAGGACATAAAAAAAGAATTAGAATGGGTTAAAAATACAAGTAGGGAAAGCTTATTAGATAATTCTAAAAATAAAGAGGTAGATAACCAATTTTGGATGGTCTTAGATTTTAACATTCAGCATAAAAAAGTCGAATGAATTATTCGTAAACATTGGGCTATTTTGAAAGAAGATAGGGTATTGGGCCCAGTCTTGTCTGATCAGCCTAAATTTGTTTATCGAAAAGACCCATCCCTTAGAGATAAAGTTGCCCCAGGAGTAGTCGACCCCCCTCAAATCAAGAATAATGGGTTGTTCCCCCTTTTTAGCAGGCTTCTATGCATGTGGCAAGTGCGCCACCTGCAAGAGTTGCAAGAAAAATATAAAAAAGCGGAAGGACTTTATATCCACAGTCACACAAAAAAATTACAAAATTAGGAATTTGATAACATGTAACAAGGTGTGGTTTACATGTTAGAGTGCGACTGTGGGTTGCAATATATTGGACGCACATAGAGAGCTTTGCATGTACGGGTCGGAGAACATGTGAATAACATCTGTAAGGGTCTAATAACCCATAATGTATCAAGGCACTTTAAAAATCATCATCAAAAAAACCAGAGTGGTCTGAAATTCTGGGGGATCGAAAGAGTCAGCCATCATTGGAGAGGTGGTAACTTTATTCGACAACTTAGTCATCGTGAGTCTTTCTGGATCTATGAGGCTAAAGTTTTAACGCCACTAGGACTTAACGTTGACTTTGACCTTAATTGTTTTATATGGGATAGATAAAAGGTTATTTTACGGTCTTTTTTTTGTAAATATAAAAGGTTTTATATATATAAAAAAAATGTTTTATATATTAATCTTTTTTATGTCTTTAGTGATATTATTTAATTGTACTGTTATTATGTGTAATAAAAATAAAATTTAGATTTATGTACATTTATGGTTTATGATAAATATTCACAATTTTTACTGTTATGTATCCCATTGTGTTTAATATGGTTTTAACAGAGTGAGCAGTGTGCTGACATCTTGTGGTCAGTTGTAGTTATGGCCGTGTTTCTATGTGACCAACACCAAGTATCGTTGATCGATCCATTAATTTGGATTCTGCAATTTATTATGCATAATTAACTATAAAGATGGATACAATTTAAACTGGCACGTTTCAAATAGAATTTGCAATAAAGGTTTTTAAAAATCCTTTTTGGCTTAGGTAATATTCCTAAATTCTAATTGTTATATGTCCATCCACTTCCGAGTTGAACGTATGTTCCCATAGTGACGGCTGATGCCGGAAGTTGGACTAAGTTGAATCGGGAGGCAATATTTACTCTGTCCCTGTCTGTCAGCTTCCGTTTAGAGGAAGTGTTCATCTCCATGGCGATGGTGAACGCCAGAGGTAGGACGAGGGCGGAGCTTACTACTATAAAGAGTCGGATGATTGACACATCCATATCCCCGCTGAAGAATTCCCGCCTACTCAGACGTAACGTATACGGGGGATTGGTCACATGATCCACGGCCGTACTAACCAGGAAGTAACTAGGAAGCATCACAGCACGCTGCACGCTCTGCATTTTCTATGCTTATTATCTATGGATACAATGTAAGTGCGATTCTTGTCTTTGGGCTAATACATTTGGCAATATATACAGAGAGCACTAGATCCCTTTGGTTTTTTATTACATATTTTTGGGGATGTATCCAGGAGAGTTGTTTGTATCAGCCATTCATTCCACGGTGAAGACTGCTTTTCTAAACTCTGATGGTTGTGTGCTTGGAGCTGAGTTTCCTGATTTTAAGTGATTTATGCGATTTGACCCTGTAGGGTCGTACCATTAAGGTGAGAGGCAGATAATGCTTGGTGGTGGGAAGCTGCGAGCACAGAAGTCACACTGAATGTTGTTGTTCACCAGACCACAGGTAGACTTTTTTCTCTCTTACATCACTCCAAGCTATAGACTGTCTCCCTTATTATCATTATTATTTTCATTGTTGACTCTGCAAATTCCATTGTTTGAATATGCAATTTGAGTCATATCATTTATTGTAAGAGGGTTTATGACTGCGCTGCACTATGATTTAAGTTAAAGAAAATATCACAAAATGAAACTAGATGGATTTACCTACTAGAATCCCTCCAACCCAGTGGCCTTAACTTAGATATAGATCTGAACTGTTTTATTTCCAATTTTTAGAGTTATGGATCCAGTGTACTATACCCTCTCCATTGACTGTTGCCTTAGATATCACCTATTGGTTTACATTTCACATATTTTTATTTCACTCCTCCCCTATATCAATTTATCTGATTAGATACAGCCTCTTTTATTCCAAATATACCCAATTTGATTGTGCATGAATTACTCTATTCTCTCCACACATTAGTGATTAAAACACATATGTCTTCCTTTCCTTAACAAGGATATATTCTCACTAATTATTCTTATCCTCCATGGTCCACCAAAGATCGATATTTAATATTAGTACCACCGTTTTTTTGTTGATTAGAACTATATAGTTTATATAATTTGGTTTCACTAGCCACTTTATTGACTTTTTTACTACCTTACACTATACCTTACACGATATCACTTTATTGCTTATCCACGGCAGATTGATTTTATCAACATTGTTTATAATTATCTTTTATTTTGACTATGCATTGAGCCTATCTATTTTGCACAGGCCACCACTTCTCTGATTCATCTGTATATCATATATCGCACTTTAACACGTCTTGCACTAGCGGCACCTAATTTATATTCATGTTTGTATATATTTATTTGTATGAGCTGTGATTATTTTACTGATATTTAACAATTTCTTGATACATTTCACACTTTCAAAACTTTTTGACCATTTACATTTACCTCACATCCCCCTATTATAATAGCATTTTGTGTTTTGTGTTTTTCCACTAATATGGCTTTTCTATTTTTTATTTTTTTTTTATTTTTTTTTTGGGGGGGGGGTTAGGTTTTGTTGAATCTAAACAATAAACAACATTTTTTAAGGTACAGTATATTTATTCACAAACCATTTAATACATAGTTTTGTAAAGTAATAGAAAGTATAAGACCATTAAAATGACTAAATAAGATAATTTAGTTGGCAGCCTGGGTGCTGGCGATCCAGGAATTGTAGTTGCAGACCTTGGTGTAGACACCGGGGTAGTTAGCCAGGCACAGCCGCATCCCCAGGAGACAATACCCTGAAGCTGTCCATTACAAACCACAGGGCCACCAGAGTCACCCTAACAAAAGGAAAGAATGATTAGAACCTGAGGACATGATTGAAATGTGGCTGTTTGATAAAAAAACATATGGAAAGCAAAGGAATATACTACAGACGGGTATAGTGCCAGCTGATTGGAAAAAAAGCCAACGTGGTACCAATATTTAAAAAAGGGCCGAGATATATCCCGGGTAACTATAGGCCGATCAGCCTAACATCAGTAGTCTGCAAAATTTTGCAGGGGATGTTAAGGGACTATATACAAGCCTTTAGTAATGAAAACTGTATTATTAGTAGTAATAAGCATGGATTCATGAAAAATTGTTCTTGCCAGACCAATCTATTAACCTTCTACGATGAAGTGAGCTGTCACCTAGATAAAGGTAAGCCTGTGGATGTGGTGTGGACTTTGCAAAGGCATTTGACACAGTTCCCCACAAACGCTTACTGTACAAAGGTATGGGCCATAGGGTGAGTACCTGGATAGAAAACTGGCTCCAGGGGAGAGTCCAGAGGGTGGTGATAAATGGGGAGTACTCGGATTGGCGGGTGTGGAAAGTGGGGTCCCCAAGGATCTGTCCTGGAACCAATCCTGTTTAATTTATTCATAATCGATCTAGAGGAGGGGATATCTAGCACAATCTCGGTATTTGCGGATGATACTAAACTAAGCAGGGCAATAACTTCTGGGCAGGACGTGGAAACCTTACAGGCAGACCTGAACAAAATAATGGGGTGGTAAAATAATAGCGTAATGGTGTCAAGTGGACCAACACACCCCATACATGATGCTCAAATCAACAATGCAGCTCAGGGATCATGGAAATTGTTGATTGGAGCACACTAGTTGTGACCCTGCTGGGGGTGTGTGCGACCAGCAGCATGTTGGGGATCTGGACTAGTGCTCTAACATATAGCAATGGCACAGAACAGTTTGATATATGGCTAAAGCACTAATACATAAAAACCAGACATTTTTAAAACGGAACTAAACTGTATCTAAGCACCGTAAACTAAAAACCTTATTTCATTTTTTTTTTTTTTATATTCACAGCAAACTCACCCATCCATTCATGTCTCCATGCTTTATTTAGTTGAGAAATCACTTTGAAAAACACTCATTACAATTTCTAGTTGCGACAATTTTGAGTAAGGGCAGATGATTTTTGTAGTATTTATTTTCATCTGCTCTTAGCTCAGGCAGGAGGGTGTGCTTATCAAGTAAATTATCAAGTAAATTTATTACAGCTTCCTATCGATTTACTATACTATGTGTTGATTGAGAGAGTTTAGTTCCACTTTAACTGTTTAGACTGCATTTCACTATTGACACACAAAGGTTTATTTTCATTATTAAATAGATTCAGTAATAATGTCTTGTCCTAATAGTAAAATAAAAGTAAGGGTATATCACCTGGCATGAATCCTTGCTACCTTCAAGGTAGCCAACAAAGATCATGTTGGAGGTGATCTGGCCGGGGTAGGCGTTGCTGCACTGGGTGGAAGTCAGGATGGGGGCGTTCACACACTGCAGGAGGTTAGGCATGCTGGCTAAAAATAAAATATAATGACATTTACTAAATTATTTCTAATATGAATGTTTCAAAGTTCTGTGATGCGCTGTAGAATAAGGACCTAATAGAAGAGTAAAGAGTAAGAGTAAAATGGGTAAATGGAACTGAAATCACAAGGTGATTAACACTTTCAGGTAATCTTTAAACTTTTAGGCAATTGTATGTACAATCTATTGGAGATGCAGTGATTTAGAAACAAAATTATAATTCCATACTTAGGCTAAACAAAGACATGTTAATTATGTTCAACTAAAATAAATAAATTAATGAAAAATATTTTTTTTAAAAAAAAACCTTATATCCTCAGAACCCTAAACCTGCAGAAAAAAGCACAGAGCCTTTATAAACTCTGGCCCATTTTTTTTATTTATTTTTTTTCTATTGAGGAAAAATGTGTTCCCCACCTGGCTCCACTGCGGCAAAATACGGTATATCCATTTTGAAAATGTACACTATTGTTGATAGTATTATGAGAGTATTAAAAACCTGGAATTAATTGAATTAAGACATCTAAAAAAAAGTCTACTAAGGATAGTTGGGGGACCAACAGTAACTATCCCTTTATACATCAGTAGCAAAGACCATGGATGCTTTTTCGAGAACATAGGAGGATGCTTTAAAAAATCTCCAAACAAAACTTTAATCCTATTATTGACACATACAGTATTTCCATATTACCTGCAATATGATACTATATTTCCATGTTGGTTTCTTTCTACTTACTTCCACTGCTCAGAGTGTTGCCCCATCCGGAGATCACATAGCTGGTGCCAGCGGCAGCACAGCCAGTGGGCAGGGACACCGCTCTGACGTAGTTGAGGGTGGCAGGAGAGGCCAGCTTGACCAACATGATGTCATTGTCGATGGTTCTGGAGTTGTAGCTGGCATATCTGATAACCTTGACGGAGTTGATGAACTGCTCGGTCCCTCAGAGACAGCGATGCTGTGCTCTCCCAGTCTGACCTGCATGCTCCTATTTTAGTAATGAGTAAAAAAGTTAGAAAATCACGTGCTGTTCTGTGAAGCATAATAAGGGATAACTTTCAACGTTGTATATAATGGTTAAACAGACAATTAACTTTGTTTCTACCCTGAGAGATGCAGTTGGAAAGTCAGTTTGGCTAGGAAAGAGTGCTGTGTGTACCTGAGAAATGAGAAAACTCAAGGGCTGTTAGTGCAAAGCTGTAATTGTTCTCAGCATAGGAGAGAGCTTCCTTCATGATGGTCTGACTCATATCTCACAAATCTTGAAAAAGCCAGAGCATATTGCTCTATAGAGAGACTTGTGTAATGGAAGATATGGCAAGTTAAAACTATGTCTATTGAAAGAGAATCTTAGCACATGCTCTATTTCCCTGCTAGAAAGGAATTCTGTTGTGCAGCCAGAACCAGACAGACTAGGTACATGTGTTAAGTTTTAGGGCTATGAATAATCTGCTTAAAGTAATCCTTTAGGCAAAATTGTATTATTTTTTTTAAAAACAAACATGTCATACTTACCTGCAATGTTTTCTCACCAAGCAGCCCTGCATCCCCTCTTCAGGGGTCCCCCGCTGGTGCTCCTGTCCCCTCCCCCTTGTCAAGTGCCCCCATAATAAACAGCTTGCTGTGGAGGCACTTTTGCTTGATCACTCCTGAGCCGGCTGATGGACAGAGCGTAGCTCGGCCCCACCCCCCTCACTGGCTGGTATTGACAGCAGCAGGAGCCAAATGCCTCTCACTGCTGCCTCTCTGTCTGATGAGGAGAGAGAGATAGCTTATGGAAGCTTCTGCTCCCCTGCAATGGTTTCTCACCAAGCAGCACTGATTCCCCTCTTCAGGGGTCCCCCGCTGGTGCTCCTGTTAACTCCCTCCTTTTGAGTGCCCCCATAATAAGCAGCTTGCTGTGGAGGCACTTTTGCTTGATCACTCCTGAGCCGGCTGATGGACAAAGCGTAGCTCGGCCCCACCCCCCTCACTGGCTGGTATTGTCAGCAGCAGGAGCCAAATGCCTCTCACTGCTGCCTCTCTGTCTGATGAAGAGAGAGAGAGCTTATGGAAGCTGCTGCTCCCGTGCACAGAGCTGGATGGAAATTAGGCTCAGGAAAGGGGGGCTGCATGCAGAAGGTTTTTTACCTTGAAGGATAAGTTCACCTTTGTTCACATGTTTTGTTTTTTTTCTAAATTCCAGTTCCCCTAAGTACTAATATAGCATTAATGTACTTATTTTGCAAAAATAAAATAGCTTTCCAATAATTACACACAGGCTTACCTTACTCTCTTCATCGCTGTTTAAATACACTGCTTGATTACTTCTGCCTTACTTCCTGCTCAGACTTTAGGTCATGCCACAGGAAGGAGCTGACCACTTGAGGTTAGATGATGCAGGGTGTGTGCTAATGGAAACACATCCAAGTAGATGGCGAAAAACTCAAGATGATGTAATTAAATCACCCATTTGTCATCCTTTATGGACCTATTCGTGTCCACTTTACCATCCAACCACATTCCACAATGTCGTGTATATCCTTGGAAATCCCTAAGTCATTGTATTGTGTGCACTACATAGCCAAACATTTGTGAAAACCTGACAATTACACTTAAATAAGTTTGTTGGACTGCCATTCTAAAGTAATGAATATGGAATGATGCCCCCCCCCCCGCCCCCTTACCAATTTGCCAGAGCAAATCATCAAACAAATCCCGGCTTGCTATCGGAGTTAGAATTCACTCAAAGGTGTTAAGCAGAGCTGAGGTCAGCACTTAGCTGGCCACTCAAATTTCCCTACACCAAATCCAATAACCACCTGCTTACGGGGCACTCATATCCTCTTCCTGCCCAGGCCAATTTTCAGCTTCCAGCGCTGTTGCACTTCAAATGACAATTGCGCGGTCATGCACCGCTCTACCCAAACAAAATTGTTATAATTTTTTTCACATAAATAGAGCTTTCTTTTGTTGGTATTTAATCACCACTGGACTTTTTACTTTTTGCTAAAGAAACAAAAAAACTTTGAAAAAGAAAAAAACATTTTTCATAGTTTGTTAAAAAAAAATTTCAAACAGGTAATTTTTCTCCTTCACTGATGTGAGCTGATGAAGCTGCACTGATGGGCACTGATAGGCACTGATGAGGCAGCACTCATGGAGTGGAGACTGATAGGGGGCACTGATGAAGCTGCACTGATAGGCACTGATAAGGCACCTCTGGTGGGCAATGATAAGGAGGCACTGATGAGGAGGTACTGATGAGGTTGCACTGATAGGTGGCACTGATGGGCACTGATAGTTGGCACTGGTGGGCTCTAATAGCGGGCAGTAAGAGGTGGCACATATGGGCTCTGATGGGGCACTGTTAGGCAGCACTAATAGGCAACATTGATGATGAGGCACTGATGGGCACTAATTGGTAGCATTGATTGGCAGCACTGGTGGGCACTAATATGTGACACTGATAGGTGGCACTGATTAGCAGCACCATTGGGCACAGAAGCCAGTTACCGACTTTCTTCTTTTCTCCTTACGCTAATCGTGAGAAGACAAAAAGCCGATAACCAACTTCTGTTTACTTCCATGATCAGCTGTCATTGGCTGGCAGCTGATCACGTGGTAAAGAGAAATTGTGATTACCCTTTTCTGTAAACAGCTACGCCCAAAGGACATGATGATCACAAAGCCCGTTGCCCACGCACCGCAGGGGGCACACAAACAGCGTGATCACAGGAGGACATCTATAGACGCCCTCCCGGCATTAAAAGCCCGTGCTGTAGCCTTCTTTTGGCTATAGCACCGGGGGAAAGTAGTTAAACCCTATCCGACCTTGAGCTGGCTTTGTGCAAAGGGGAATAGCGAATCTAAAACTGGAAAGTGCCTTAACCAAATCGTTGAGAGAAAAGTTATACCTGTGCTCAAATCCAAATAGCTTGTACATGTATTTAAACTATCAGATTTAGACTATGTGTCTTTTTGCCCCAGGTTGGCATGGTGTCCACCATAGTATTTGCAGTGGCAGAGCATTGTAGGACTGGCCATAAGAGGGATTACTTTGATGCAGTTGGCCAGCTTAAGCATGTATTGCATGTGGGAACTAAAAGTCCCTGTTTTTCATAGCAAAGTTTGCTGGAAAGGGTGTATAGCTGTGTACAGAGG
Organism: Pelophylax lessonae; assembly: GCF_965119305.1. Lineage (NCBI taxonomy): Eukaryota > Metazoa > Chordata > Amphibia > Anura > Ranidae > Pelophylax > Pelophylax lessonae. Next base: position 34,571,917 of record NC_138776.1, on the reverse strand, counting down.
GTCCATCCAGAATTTGTAGTGTTCACCAAATTGTTGTACACAAGCTTGGAAATGCACAGTGAATAGAGAAACATGGCTTCTCCTATAGAGATCCCTATATAACAAGCGTGGACTTTAGAGGCACAACATGAGACATGTATACAAAGAAACTTGCATAAAACTAAATTTATTGAAACAAACAATAAAACCATCACATATGTTAAAAAAGAGAAGGGGTTAGGTCATGTTGCCCAGCTAGCCCCATCCACAATGAGATGAACAACAAAGAAGGGAGATAATGTCTCCCTGTAATCATGTAATGTATGTCTACCCAGAATTCAACCACAAACAAGACCAATAATATTATAATAGTAGTAATACGACCATCCACATAAGACAAGAGTAACTGTATCGATACATCTTCTGTTTGCGATAATACTATTGGTCTTGTCTGTGGTTGAATTCTGGGTACATGTAGCACCCTCTTAGGTAGGTGCTAGATAAATGCATATATGCTCCTTCTGCTTATCAGGGGAGCCTGATCTATTAGGTTGCCTGTTGCATGTTTCCAGGTGTGATTCACTGGGTCTGAGGGAGTGTCCTCACTGTATCCAATAAGGGAGCTTGTTGGACAGCGGAGGAAACCCAGCCAGTGACACATTGGCTTTTGTGGGAGTCTCAGTGGGTGCGCACTCTTGCATTGCATCCTGGGATTGCTCATAAAAGCCAGGAGGACATGTGACAGGGCGTCTTTGGCGGGAAGCAGAGTCCCAGGAGAAGGCTGACGGCTGGTCTCTCCTCCTGTTGCATGAGGAACGTGGTCTTAGGCAGTCGGACTAGTGAACCAGGTGTGGAGCTGAGCTGCAGAAGATCTAGTGGAGCTAACAGTGGAGCTGCTGGCAGAGTTTTCCGGGAAAAACAGTGTTCGTGAGTACCAGGGGACTTGCCAAAGGGTCTGCCAAGGAAGGGGGGCCACTCCAGTGAAGTCAGAGGATCAAGTGGTCAGCTCTCACAGAGTGTCAGAGTACAGGGGGTGCCGTTTAGAACCCTGAAGAGTAGGGACAAAGGGGGTGCCAACTAGGACCATGAAGAGTGATTCACAGTACAGTACATTTTATTTAAATCTTCTTCACTAAAGTGGCAAGGTGAAGCAGCGGCCTTGCCACATCAAGTATTAACCAGAAGTCTCAGCAAATTGTGCATAGTTATTCAGTTGGAGTATCCCACTCATCCCTTCTCCTATCCCAGTTCTCAAATAAATCAACAAAAACCAAAACCCCTGGACTGTTTTCTGACTGAGCTAAGCACTTAGAATATGATATATTGTCAAGTTGTTGCACTGGGTAACCCAGGAGAACCCGTAACCAGCAGCTCCCAAAAAAATAAAATAAAATGTTTGCCTTAGATACATTGGAATTCATGAAAAAAATTGATGGGGCATAACCTTTAATTGTGTTCCTCTTTGGGGTAATTTCCCCTCAAAGCCTATGGAGTTAGTATGTAACATGTAAATGATTTTTAGCCTTTCCCTAATCTATGTAAAAAATATTTGATGAAGTTGACTTTTAACAAAAAGACAATGTGGTCAATTCACTAATATTTAACAAACAGCAAATAAATTGCGGTAAAATAGCGTATGCGGGAAATCAGTTGTGAAAGTTCAAATTCAAGAATTTAGCGTTAAATAGCGAATGTGTTATTTTTTCATTTGTTTGTTAATTACCGCATTGTCTCACGCGGTATCACACGTGTCAGCGGTTAAGGGTTGTTTAAGGTCATTTCCTTATAACATTTTACGTTTTACCCTGTTTGTTATTTTTCTTTTGCAAAAAAACAATTTTTTAATCTTACATATTTTTACAGTAATCTGTATCTGGAGGCATTGAAATATGAACTACCTTCTAAAATGTATGTCTCCTGATGCTTGGTAATCCATGTGGAACTCTGTTGCCTGAAAATAGCTGTTAAGCTGTGCTGCGCTCCTTTACTAAATCCATCATGCCATACATTCATAAAAATGTGGGGGTTTTTTTTGTAAATGTATTGCCTACTAGAGCTTTTGAAAGTACTCTTTACTAAATTGTTCCATGTGTTTGGCCCAATTCTGTGCTGCTGCTGCTGCTGCTGCTGCTGCTGCTGCTGCTACTGCTGCCTATGTTTATATTGTGGAAACTAAAGAAAACTTACCTATATATATTTTTTTTTAATAATTTTTTAACATTTTTTTGATTATTTTTTTTTCTATCTTAGTTTAACTTGTTGTATTGGTGTATATAACCAAAACTTTTACAGTGGCTAATATAATAGGTCACTTCAAGCTGGATTAATTGTCATGGTTGACATACTCCATTGTATGTCAGCCAAATCTTCCGGGGCTCAAGTGGTTATATGCAAACATCGGCTAAAATTTAACATCAAGAACTTAAAAAAAAAAATAATAATAATATATATTTTTTTAAGTAAACGTTGTTTACAAAAGTGTTGTAAACAACGTTTACTTAAAAAAATATATATATTATTATTTTTTTTTTTAAGTTCTTGATGTTAAATTTTAGCCGATGTTTGCATTTAACCACTTGAGCCCCGGAAGATTTGGCTGCTCAAAGACCAGGCCCTATTTTGCGATTCGGCACTGCGTCACTTTAACGGACAATTGCGCGGTCGTGCGACACTGTACTCAAACAAAATTGACGTCCTTTTTTTTCCCACAAATAGAGCTTTCTTTTGGTGGTATTTGATCACCTGTGCGATTTATATTTTTTGCACTATAAAAAACAAAGAGCGACAATTTTGAAAAAATAACAATATTTTTCACATTTTTTTAATATGAAATTCTCAAAAGAAATGTAAAAATCAACATTTTTTAACATTTAAGGCCAATTTGTTTTCTGCTACATATGTTTGGTAAAAAAAAATCACAATAAGCGTATTTTGATTGGTTTGCGCAAAAAACGTATTGCGTTTACTAACTACGGGAAAGATTTATGCCATTTTTATTGTTTTTTTTTTTTACTAGTAATGGCAGCGATCTGCGATTTTTTTGTGGGACTGCGACATTGTGGCAGACAGATCGGACCCCTTACTGACATTTTTGACACTTTTGGGAGTACCAGTGACATTACTACAGTAATCAGTGCTATAAATATGCACTGTTACTGTCAAAATGACACTGGCAGGGAAGGGGTTAACTTTATTGATGATCAAGGGGTTAAGTGTGTCCCTAAGGGTGTGATTCTAACTGTGGGGGGGGGCGTGGCTTGTGATGTAACCACAGAGACATACCATCCTACATAGCAGGATCATATAGTCTCTGCAGTTAGATCAGGGAGAATGACAGACGGCTGTGTTTACATCAACCATCTGCCTTTCTCCCTCTCCTGCGGGAGATCGCGAGTGGCCGTCGCCCCCTACAGGCGGCTGAGCGAGTGACTTACCCCTACGTCACTTTGCCCAGCAGCGGCTGCCTGCCGCAGTATATCTGCGCTGGGCAGTCGTTATGTCGTTAATTTGCATTGCGCGTCATGCTTTTTGATTAAATAATAAAAAATAAATAAATACTTGATGTATAATGCCACATTTTTGTGTGTCCACTGCTGGTGGAATAGTGTCAATTTTCTGTGGGTGCAATAAGACCCCTCTCTGAGAATAGTATTGCACCCCTTTCTGTGATTGGAATAGTACCCCTTTCCTGTGGGTGTGCTGTGGGTGGAATTAGGCAACTTTCTGTGGATCTTCTGTGGGTTGAATTAGGCTCTTGTGGGTGGAATGCCCCTTTCTGAAGGTATGAATGTGCACCTCTTTCTGGTTTCGCACTGGTTACTGCCACCAAAAGGGTGGTGTTAAATATCACACCTTTTTTAGTTCCTGTTTCATGAATTGGTCCCCCTATGTGGTAAAGCTTAGTGAATTGACCCCAAAGTGACTTACTTACATTATGTCTTGGATTACCAGTGACATTTTTTTTTTTAAATACATTGAGATGCTGGACATGAGGAAGGACAGACGTTCAGATAGTATTAAGTTGGACAACTCACCAACAGCTCCGAGGAGCATACAGATCAGAAGGAACTTCATGGTGAAATCCAGACCAGATGAGTTGACGGTGGTAGCAGCCAGTATTTATACCCAAAAAATTAAATACTTCATCTTGAACTCCCCTCAACTTTTGATAACGTATCCTTGAACAAGGCAATGTAAAGATAATGTATAGAGAGAGAAGGACTAGAGAGTTAAATGACTGTTTACCCAGGACTATTTTAAACTAATAAGCAAATAATTTAGAACCTTGAATGAATGCCCCTTGGTAACATTCAACATATATACACTAAAAGAAAATAATTTATAGGGGATGGACAAGCTAAACATTTTAAAAACAAACTATTATGGTTTTGTTTTGTTTTTTTTATTTTGGCTGTTTTTCTATGTTTTTCTTTAACTGATACTATATACTGTATGTATGTATTTTTTTACAAAATGTATACATTTTTATATATATATATATATATATATATATATATATATATATATATATATATATATATATATATATATATATATATATATGTATATATATTATTATTATTATAAATAAACATTTAATCTACCACAAAGAACCTCTAGAAAGCTATGGGTTAGGAGCACAACACAGCAAAAATCATATATGGAACTGTATGGGGACAAGTCATTCCTCTAATGGCTCACTAAGTTTGGAAACTACCATCCTTTTTTTAACAAAACTGAAAAAGATGTTAACATGTGAAAATCATAACCTCCACCTACATAACATAAAATATTGATATCCAATGGCTGCCACTGCACACAAATCAGGGATAAAAGAAAATGGGACCGGGGGCACAGCAGACACTGCAGCGCATATAAACCAAAAAAGAGAGCAGCACTCACAGATTTTGAAAGGTGAACGCACGAGAACAGTTTTATTCAATGTTTCGATGAGGCACAAGCCTGAGGAAGACAAGCTTGTGCCTTGTCGAAACGTTGAATAAAACTGTTATTGTACGTTCACCTTTCAAGACCTGTGAGTGCTGCTCTCTTTTTTGGTAACATAAAATATTAATATAAAATATGTTCTTCTCTTTTCAGATGAAAGTACATTTTGCATTTCATTTGGCATTTAAGGTCCCAGAGTCTGGAGGAAGAGTGGAGAGGCACAGAATCCAAGTTACATGAGGTCCAGTGTGAAGCTTCCACAGTCAGTGATGGTTTGGGGAGCCATGTCATCTGCTGGTGTTGGTCCGCTGTGTTTTATCAAGTCCAACGTCAGTGCAGCCCTCTAGCAGGAAATTCTAGAGCACTTCATGCTTCCCTCTGCTGACCAGCTTAATGGAGATGCTGATTTCATTTTCCAGCAGGACTTGGCACCTGCCCACACTGCCTAAAGTACCAATACCTGGTATAATGATCATGGTATCACTGTGCTCGATTGGCCACCCAACTAGCTTGACCTAAACACCCATATAGAATCCGTGGGGTATTGTCAAGAAGAAGATAAGAGACACCGGACCCAACAATGCAGACAAACTGAAAGCCGCTATCAAAGCAACCTGGGCTTCCATAACATCTCAGAAGTGCCACAGGCTGATCACCTCCATGACATGCCACAATGATGCAGTAACTAATGCAATAGGAGCCCCAGCCAAGTATTGAGTGCATACTATAATGTACATGGACATACTTTTCAGTGCGCCAACCTTTCTGTATTAAAAAAATCCTTTTTTTTTATTGGTCTTATGTAATATTCAAATTTTCTGAGATGCTGAACTATCATCAAAATTAAAAGAAAGAAATGCTTGAAGTATATCACTCTGAGTGTAACAAATCTATATAATATATGAGTTTCACTTTTAAATTGAATTATTGAAATGAATTCACTTTTTGATGATATTATAATTTTTTTGGATGAACCTGTATGCTAAATTCTATGCAGTACAATAGTGAGCAGTGGGAAAGCAACATTTAAAAGGTGGGGTATTGTATAGCCTAAACTCCTACTCTAATTCTTATAATTTATGCATAACGATAAAAAAGAGCCAATTTGTATTGAAGTCTTTCTATACAGTTTTGTTAAAGAATAATACATGATTGCAGAAACAATACTATAAAACGGACATTTAAACGCATAAGTATGGCAAAGATGCATCAAATACGCTCAACGCATTTTGTGGAGAATGCTCCACTTCCTCAGGAGAAGGTGCATTATGCATGAATGCGTATCTGTAAAAAATACATATTTATGTATAAATATTTAAAGTATGGTGATAAAACCAAAAACTGGAAGGAATGGGGTATTTCTCCCTCATTAAAAATGTCCTGATGCCACCAACATTACACTGCTTTATCATCTGTGGTCTCTTAAAATTCTTAATGAGAATTTGGTAGAAATTGGCTATCCAGTGGATTAATTCTCCTTTCTGTGTGTCTGTTCAGTGGCTTATTCAACGTGCACTAAATCGTGCATTCCCACACTGCTGATGTGCCTGCTGTGTGGGTGGTGCCATTCACTGTGACTGGCACCCAAATGCACAGTGAAGTATGACACACCACACAACACCATAACACAAGAATATCCTTCATTGTTGTGTACCTACATTGCTACATAAAAGTCACCCACTGTGGCATGTTTGCCTATAAATGTATTGCCGCAAACCCAAATGTAACCCTTGCAAGAGAATTTGCATGGAAACCTATTACAGTTTCCGAATTGAAGACTTTTCTGGGCCTATTCCTCCTCATGGGCAATACTAAAAAGAATGAGTCCACTGACCCAATTCATCATATACCCATGTTCTCTGCTGCCATGGCCAGGACTAGATGCAAGCAAATATTGCGGTTCATGCACTTCAATGACAATAAACTCTGTCACCTTCGGGATGACCCTAAATATGATCAGCTCCACAAAATTTGGCCCCTCGTAAATCACTTAAACCAAAAATTTGCAGCCTTGTTTATGCCCCAACAAGCTGTCTGCATAGATGAGCCCCGATTACGCTTTCTGGCTGCCTTGTTTTTAAACAGTTTCTCCTCAGCAAGCGAGCCAGCTATCGGGTCAAAATGTATAAGCTCTGTGACAGGGCAACAGGCTATACATGTTGTTTCCTGGTTTACGAGGGAAAAGATAGCAATGTGGAGCCCCCCAAACTGCCAAGACTACATAAGAAGAAGCTGCAAGATTGTTTGGGAATTGGTGTTACCTTTATTTGGAAAAGGGAACAACTTGTACGTAGACAATTAATACTCAAGCGTGGCACTTTTTAGAAACCTTTTTGAATTTGGAATTGGCGCATGAGATTTAATCGCCGGAGGTTTCCTCAGCGACTTGTAAATTCCCGAATTAGATGGGGGGAGAGAGCCTGCTTGAAGTGTAATAAAATTACTTGCAGTAAAGTGGAGGGACAAACTGAACGTTTTCATTCTGTCTTCCATTTACGCAGATACGACAGTCCAAATTGCAACTACGACTGGTGTTGTTGAGAAGCCCTTCTGTATCCACAACTACAACCTTAACATAGGAGGGGTGGACTTCAATGACCAGATACTTAGTTACCCCTAAGGTCAGATGCTGGTACAAAAAAATGTCTGTATATTTATTCCAATTGGCTCTGCTGAACGTTTATGTGCTATACAAATCATCAGGAAGAAGTGGATCCTTCCTAAAATTCCAGGAAGAGATCATTACAGCCCTTTTGTATCCAGAAGGTGCTGTGGCCCAATTTCCCAATCCAGATGCAGTGAGCCAGCTGCATGGGAGGCATTTTTGGGATGTCCTCCCCAGTATCCCTACCCAAAGAGCACCACAAAGAAGATGTCATGTCTGTAGCAAATGTGGATATAGGCGTGTCTCTCCTGTCCTGGCCAACCTGGTCTCTGCATCGGGGACTGTTTCCGCCGCTACCACACACTAGTAAAGTATTAGTATAGGGTACAGCATGGCACAGTCTAGTGCACACTTTCATCTTGAAAGATGTTAGATGGCTTTTGCATTTTGAGAGACCCTAGCCTGGAACATTTAAAGTTTTTTTATAGTTTAAAAAAAAGTTTAAAAAATAAGTCAAAAATAGTTGTCCTTTTATTGAGTTAATATTCTGTTCTTACTGTTTTGCTGTACTTTATACTATACTGCTATACTGTAATGTTTTATTGTTACTGTGTTTCGTTGCTAACCATTGTTTGCTTTGCAGGTACGTCATTCTACTGTTTTACTGTACTGTATACTAGACTGCTATTTTGTAATGTTTTATTGTTACTGTTCATTCAGCTGCAGCACTGATCTGTTTATTCTGACAGCAACAGTATTTGCTTTCAGCATATGTAAATCAGTGACTCCAGCACTGTAGGAAGAGATTTCACCACTGCAGTTAAAAAAAGCACATATATGGCAAAGCATAAGGGCTGGGATGGACAGAGAGCGGATGACCCCTATGCTTCACCATACATTTTTTACTCTTTTTTGGTACAGGCTGCAATAAAAAAATAAAAAGTTGTTGTTTTATTGAGTTAATATTTTATTGTTACTGTGTTTTATTGTTAACTGTTGTTTGCTTTGCAGATACGCCATTCAGCTGCAGCACTGATCTGTTTATTCTGACAGCAACAGGGTTTGCTCGGACAATATGTAAATCAGTGACTACAGTGCTCCCATAAAACCCAATGTATTATCAGTCCTCCACTCACAGGGGTTGTATACTACACTGAGCATGTTCCTTTTTTACAATATGTTTTGCTTTAAAGTAGATGTAACCCAATCATTAAAATATCATTTAAACTTTACCGTGTTATCATAAAAAAAATAATTTGAATTTTTTAAAAATCTGCAGAGTTCAATAAAATAGTACCTGGCAGGCCTACCATGAAGATTATTGATCAGGCACTTCCTGTACTTCATGTTTTGACAACACCCTGTCTCTGTAACTCAATTGTGCTCCTCTGTTGTCACCTTGTTACTTGTGCTTCTAATGGAGAAAACAAACTGGCACAACAATACGTATTATGCAAACATAGTCTGCTGTTGAAACCCTCCCTGAGAAAGACCACGCAGTCATCGCTGGAGTGTATGTAGATAGGAATTGGCTGGTAGGAACAGTAATTTACTTAAAAAATAAGTAAATAAGATAACTAAATAAGAAGAAAAAACATGAAAACAGGTATTTTAAAAAAAATTCTGTTGAGGTTTACATGTTCTTGAATTTCAGCTACAGCTAAAATTATAATCATTGTAGCTAAAGATTATTAGAATACACATATTGTGTAATCACAATATATAGGCTGCAGCACGTTCATGAGCTCAGTGTACTCTGATGTGTGTTTTGCTAGATTAATAACTCAGCCAAGGTTCTAAATTGTTTGCTGATTAGTTTAAAATAGGTTTAAGAAGAAGTTCATGATATGCTACAAGAACATATAAACTAGACTAAAGGTCAGCAACCTTTCCAAGAATAAACATCAATATATAAGCATTAGATAGCTGTTGGGCCTGTGAACATTAGCATCCTAGGGTTGTATATTTTCTCAATGTTTGTACTCATAGTTGTACTGCTAATGATCAGCCCTAGCCACTGCACCTTCACAACTCAGATCATTCCAATTCATGTACCTTCACAACTCAGATAACCCAAATTCCTACACCTTCACATCTCAAATCACCCAAATTCCTGCACCTTCAAACCTCAGATCAGCCCAATTCCCGCACCTTCACACCTCAGATCAACCCAATTCCTGTACTTTCACACTTCAGATCACCCCAATTCCTGCACTTTCACATCTCAGATCACCCCAATTCCTGCACAATCACACCTCAAATCACCCCAATTCCTGCAACTTCACATTTCAGATAACCCCATTTCCTGCACCTTCACCCCTCAGATCACCCCAATTCCCGCACTTTCACATCACAGATCACCCCAATTCCTGCACCTTTACATCTCAGATCACCTCAATTCCTGCACCTTCACACCTCAGATGACCCCATTTCCTGCTCCTTCGCATCTCAGATCACCCCAATTGCTGCACCTTCACACCTCAGATCACCCCAATTCCTGCAACTTCACACCCCATATCACCCCAATTCCTGCACCTTCACAACTCAGATAACCCAAATTCCTGTACCTTCACGTCTCAGATCACCCCAATTCCTGCACCTTCAAACCTCAGATCAGCCCAATTCCCGCACCTTCACATCTCTGATGACCCCGATTCCTGCACCTTCATACCTCAGATCACCCTAATTCCTGCACTTTCACACCTCAGATCACCCCAATTCCTGCACCTTCACATCTCAGATGACCCTGATTCCTGCACCTTCACACCTCAGATGACCCCATTTCCTGCACCTTCACATCTCAGATCACCCTAATTTCTGCACCTTCACACCCCAGATCACCCCAATTCCTGCACCTTCACATCTCAGATCACATCAATTCCTGCACCTTCACATTTTAGTTAGCCGTAATCCCTGCACTTTCACCCCTCTGATCACCCCAATTCCTGCACCTTTACATCTCAGATCGCCCCAATTCCTGCACCTTCGCACTTTAGATCAGCCCCAATTCCTGCACCTTCACATCTTAGATGACCCCAATTCTTGCACTTTTACACCTCAGATCACACTAACGTCTGCACCTTCACATCTAGGATAACCCCAATTCCTGCATTTCACACCTCAGATCAGACCAACTCCTGCACCTTCAAATCTCAGATGCACTCAATTCCTACATCTTCACACCTCAGATGACCCCAATTCCTGCACCTTCACAACTCAGATCATCTCAATTCCTGCACCTTGACATTTCATATGAACCCAATTCCTGCACCTTCACACCTCAGATGACCCCAATTCCTACCCCTTCACATCTCAGATGACCACAACTCCTGCACCTTAACATCTCAGATCACCCCAATTCCTGCACCTTTACATTTCAGATGACCCCAATTCCTGCATCTTCACACCTCAGATCAGACCCAATTTCTGCACCTTCACATCTTAGATCACCCCCATTCTTTCACCTTCACATCTTAGATTGCCCCCATTCCTGCACCTTCACATCTTAGATCATCCTAATTCCTGCACCTTCACACCTCAGATCAGACCGAATTCCTGCACCTTCACACCTTAGGTGACTCCAATTCCTGCATCTTCACATCTCAGATGAGCCCAATTCCTGCAACTTCACATCTCAGATCACCCCAATTCCTGCATCTTCACATTTCAAATAACCCCATTTCCTGCACTTTCACCCCTCAGATCACCCCAATTCCTGCACCTTCACATCACAGATCACCCCAATTCCTGCACCTTTACATTTCAGATTAGCCCAATTCCTGCACCTTCACACCTCAGATCAGCCCCAATACCTGAACCTTCACACCTCAAATCCCCCCCTTTTTGCCAATTCACATTTCAGAATAGACTCAATTCCTGTACCTTCACATCAGAGATGACCACAATTCCTGCACCTTCACATCTCAGATCACCCCAATTCCTGCACCTTCACATCTGAGATGACCACAATTCCTGCACCTTCACATCTCAGATCACCCAATTCCTGAACCTTTACATTTCAGATGACCCCAATTCCTGCACCTTTACACCTCAGATCACCTCAATTCCTGTACCTTCACACCTCAGATCACCCCAATTCCTGCACCTTCACATCTCAGGTCACCTCAATTCCTGCTCCTTCACATCTCAGACCCCCCCAATTCCTGCACCTTCACATCTCAGAAGACCACAACTCCTGTACCTTCACATCTCAGATCACCCCAATTGCTGCACCTTTACATTTCAGATGATCCCAATTCCTGCACCTTCACATCTGAGATGACCACAATCCCTGCACCTTCACATCTCAGATCACCCAATTCCTGAACCTTTACATTTCAGATGACCCCAATTCCTGCACCTTTACACCTCAGATCACCTCAATTCCTGTACCTTCACACCTCAGATCACCCCAATTCCTGCACCTTCACATCTCAGATCACCTCAATTCCTGCTCCTTCACATCTCAGATCACCCCAATTGCTGCACCTTTACATTTCAGATGATCCCAATTCCTGCACCTTCACATCTGAGATGACCACAATCCCTGCACCTTCACATCTCAGATCACCCAATTCCTGAACCTTTACATTTCAGATGACCCCAATTCCTGCACCTTTACACCTCAGATCACCTCAATTCCTGTACCTTCACACCTCAGATCACCCCAATTCCTGCACCTTCACATCTCAGATCACCTCAATTCCTGCACCTTCACATCTCAGAAGACCACAACTCCTGTACCTTCACATCTCAGATCACCCCAATTGCTGCACCTTTACATTTCAGATGATCCCAATTCCTGCACCTTCACATCTCAGGTCACCCCAATTCCTGCACCTCCACACCTCAGGTCAGCCCCAATTCCTGTACTTTTACACCTCAGATCAGCCCCAATTCTTATACCATCACATCTCAGATCACCCCAAATCCTGCGCCTTCACATCTCAGATCACCCCAATTCCTGCACCTTCACACCTCATATCAGCTTGAGTTCCTGCACCTTCACACCTCAGATGACCCCCAATTCCTTCACCTTCACATTTCAGATGACCCCTATTCCTGCACCTCCACATCTCAGATCATCCCAATTCCTGCACCTTCACATTTCAGATAACCCCAATTCCTGCATCTTCACCCCTCAGATCACCCAAAATTCCTGCACCTTCAATTCACAGATCCCCCCAATTCCTGCTTCTTCACACCTCGGATCGGCCCCAATTCCTGAACCTTCACATCTTAGATCACACCAATTCCTGCACCATCACACCTCAAATCACCCCATTTCTTGCAAATTCACATTTCAGATTAGACTCAATTCCTACACCTTTACATCTCAGATCATCTCCAATTCTTGCACCTTCTTATCTTTGATCAGGGTGGGCCGTGGTCACTGAAGAGCAGACCAGGCTTTGTAATTGACAGGCTATTAAATTATCAATTATGTGTAGCACCCTCCTCCCAATTCTTGCACCTTTCACATCTTAGATCACTTCAATTCCTGTACCTTCACATCTTAGATCACCCTAATTCCTGCAACTTCACACCTCAGATGACCACAATTCCTGCACTTTCACATCTCATATCACCCCAATTCCTGCACCCTGACACCTTAGATCAGCCCAATTTCTGCACCTTCACATCTCAGACCACCCCAATATCTGCACCTTCACATCTCATATCACCCCAATTCCTGCACCCTGACACCTTAGATCAGCCCAATTCCTGCACCTTCACATCTCAGAACACCCCAATATCTGCACCTTCACATCTCAGATCACCCCTATTCCTGTACCTTCACACCTCAGACCAGCCCCAGTTCTTACACCATAACATCTCAGATCACCCCAATTCCTGCACCTTCACATCTCAGATCACCCTAATTCCTGCACCTTCACATCTCAGATCACCCTAATTCCTGCACCTTCACATCTTAGATCACCCCAATTCCTGCACCTTCACACCTCCGAACAGCCCAAATTCCTTCACCTTCACACCTCAGATGACCCCAATACCTGCACCTTCATATCTCAGATCACTCTATTCCTACACCTTCACATCTCAGATCACTCCAATTCTTGCACCTTCACATCTCAGATCACCCCCATTTCTACATCTTCACATCTCAGATCACCCCGATTCCTGCACCTTCACATCTCAGATCTCCCCAATTTTTGTACCTTCACATCTCAGATCAGACCCGATTCCTGCACCTTCAAAACTCAGATCAGCCCAGTTCCTGCACATTCAGTTTTCTGATCATCCCCAATTCCTGCACATTCACATCTCAAATCTCCCCAATTCTTGGACATTCAGACCTCAGATCAGCCCAATTCCTGCACCTTCACACCTCAAATCACCCCATTTTTTGCAAATTCACATTTCAGATTAGACTCAATTCCTACACCTTTACATCTCAGATCAGCCCAATTCTTGCACATTCACATTTCAGATCAGACCCAATTCCTACACCTTTACATCTCAGATCATATCAATTTCCTGCACCTTCTTATCTTAGATCAGGGTGGGCTGTGGTCACTGAAGAGCAGGCCAGGCTTTGTATTTGACAGGCTAGTAAATTATTAATTATGTGTAGCACCCTCCTAGGTAGGTGCTAGAGAGTGCATAGTTTTTGGGTTTCTCTGCTTACCAGGAGAACTGTCAGGCAAATTAAAGGACTCTCTGCCTAACAGGGAGCAGTAATCCATTGATAGGGTCTGCTCAGTGTGATCAGATGCTGCTCATGTTAAATGCCAGTTTCACAGTGGTCAAATAGGATGGGGCGTATTGAACAGTGAGAGGAAACCTGACAAATGGGAGCATAGGTGCAGATACAGCCCTGGCCATTGGCAGAGGAAAGTGACTCAAGGCATGCTGGGTGACTGTATTTAAACTAAGAGAGCACGTGTGCAGGGGGTCCTCGGCTGGAGTGCGTGATCCCAGAGGGAGGGGGCTGCTGCCCCTCCTCTGTACAGGCTGCCATGCAGCCTCAGGTGATTAACCAGAGGGCCGGAGTTACAGAAGCTGCAACCCTGATGTCTGGCAGAACTGAATGGGAAGGTGGGAGATACCTGGAAGGATCTGTTTCTGGTTGCTGTGAGTATAGATCTACATCTAGGGGCCTGTTCGGTGAGGGAAATCCCTTCATGCTAGTCAACGGACGAGTGCCAGTTGAAGAGGATACTGAGTAGTGTCCTGAAGAGTCAGTGTTCATTGGGTCTGCTGCAAGAGTGTGCAAAGGACTTTTTTTCCATACAAATGCATGGTTCAGCAGAGGGTCTGCTATTCAGTTCAATTAAGCAAAGCTAAGTGAGATTTGTCCTCTACCGTGCATAGTTCAAGTTGGAGTTTCCCGCCAATCCCTTCTCCTATCCAAGTTCTACCAATGAATACAAAAAAAACAAATTACCCTGGACTAGTAATTGGATAACAAGTGGATGAGTGTGCACCTGACTGTGTAAAAACACTCAATCATCTGGCTGCAGGATAATCATGAGGAGACACAGAGATCTTCATACTCAGCAACACCTATGGGGGCAGTGCTATATTTGAAGGCATTATCCAGCATTATCCTCTGATATATTGCAGTGGTTGCCATTGGCAACGGCCAATTAAAGTACCCAGCAAACGCCATGTCTTACTGTGCAGGTTGGGAGAGTGTGGTTGAAGAAAGGCTGTGTTGCACTATGGAAGAAAATGTCTGCTTTACAGTCACCAGTGCAAGTATATTCCCAAGTTATGGCCAAGAAAGAGTTCACCCGGGGCGTGGGAATTGGCGAGTCAAGGGTTGAGACAGTGCATATGCTATAGAAGAAAATGTCTGCTACACAGTCGATAGTAACAGAAGGGTTCTCAGCAGTAGCAGTGAAGGAGTTTGGTTAGCACATGAGCGAAGGAATGTGGCCGAGACTCGAGTGGCGACAGATGAAGTGGATGCTTGTGTATATCTGTGGCAGGGGACACTGTCTGCTTCACAGTGCAATTTGTGTTTGCTGAGCAATGCTTTAATGGCAGCAGTGAAAGGGTCACTGAACCAGGCGCAGGAAAGACCGTGCCAGAGAGATCTGTGCAGCAGGAGGAGCCACCGTCAGAGGGTCAGCTAGTCTGGGGACATTGGTGGAGTCGCCCCCCGCAGGCCGCCAATCTGGTGAGTGGGAGGGAGATGTGATGTCATCCCAGCTGCCAGATGCAGCTAAAAAGGACACACCTGTGAGGAGTAGCAAGATGGCGGATGCTGGAAAGAGAGTGAAAAATGCACGGAAATGCATCAAAAACACACCGTCAAAAACGTATTAAAAGCGCCTATACAGAAATGCATCCGTAACAGATCTGGAGTGTGGTTTTTGTGATGTGAACCAGTCCTTAGCCTAAGCAAATGACCGATATTTTTATGCGTCTGCATATGATTGGTGGGGATTAGGGACACTGACTGAGGACAGTATGTTAAAAATGGAGAAAAACAAAAATGTGTATACAAAAAAACTTTAAGATTTTTTTATTGAAATACATTTTTAATCTATGTTTTTGTTATGTTACTTTCTTCCGAGGAGTTCAGTGTCACCATAGTAACCATAGTGTCACCATAGTGACATTGTACTACTCTGGGTGGGGGAATCAATGTTTTTTATGTTAACATTTTGATTGGTGATACAATGAAAATCTTTGCACCAGCAATATTTTGAACTGTCATACATAAAAGTTTCATTCATGACAGTTGTGATTACTACTGATATGTGATTGGCTAAAAGCAAATCACATGGTACAGGGTGCTCTGAGTAGGCCCAGGTACCATGTGATAGCTGTGGGGCAATCACAGCTCACTAGTATAGGAAGCAAAACTGTTAGAAATTAGATTCATTTATAATAGCTTTGTAGACATTGTGATCTTGTGGTCGCATAGCGATCCCATTAGCTCAGGGCCACTCAAAGTGGAACGGTATCATGAGCCACAATCCGCTGTGTCCGGTGGACACAGCAGTTGCAAGGGGCATGCAGCTACTCCCTTAGCCCCAGTAGGCACCATGACATATATGTACATGATTCTGCCTGCACGTGCCACTGCCACCCCACCACAGTATATGTATTGTGGTGGGACAACATGTCTGTGTATGTAAATATATATATAGTGTGACAGAGGGAGGCTCTGTCACTGTAAGAATATAGGAAAATGTTACACAGGATTTGCATTAGGGTTAATGTGAGGTTCAAAATTATAATTTCTGAGTGGGAAAAGCTGTGGATTGGAAAAGTCAATCTTGTGTCTGGGTTTTGCTGGGCACCTGCAACCTGGCTGACTACACAGGTGTGCAGGGTCATTATATACCCAGGTCTGAGAATTGCTCAGGGCCCCCATTTTAGAGACAGCTTCCAGCTTGGAGACCACCCCCAGTGTGGGAGACAGAAGGTCTCATCTGGGATCAGGGGGCCCCAGCCAGAAGCCATGAGACAGAGGTCTTATCAAAGGGTCAGAGAACCCAGCCAGGAAACAGTAGGTTTCAGTTCCAGGAGTCAGGTACGCTCCTATCAAGGGTGTCAGGAGAACCCCAATTCTTAGGCCAGAGGTGTGCCATACAGCAGGGCACTGTGACTGAAGGTTGGACAGCCAAGTGTTCAAGGAGAGCTGGACAAAACAGTCAAAGGGACTGGTAAGAGGAGCAGCAGTGCTGCCAACAAGCGAGCCAGGTGGCTCAATATTTTCGTTTATGCATGTTATGTGGAAGAAGCCCCTATGTGGGCAACTAAAGTACAACTGGCACTGGGGAGCTATAGTTCATTGAGGGAACCATGAATGCCAACATGTACTGTGACATTCTGAAGCAGAGCATGATCCCCTCTCTTCGGAGACTGGGCCACAGGGCAGTATTCCAACATGATAACGACCCAAAGCACACCTCTAAGATGACCACTACCTTACTAAAGAAGCTGAGGGTAAAGGTGATGGACTGGCCAAGCATGTTTTCAGACCTAAACCCTATTGAACATCAGTGGAGCATCCTCAAATGGAAGGTGGAGGAGCGCAAGGTCTCTAACATCCACCAGCTCCGTGATGTCATCATGGAGGAGTGGAAGAGGACTCCAGTGGCAACCTGTGAAGCTCTGGTGAACTCCATGCCCAAGAGGATTAAGGCAGTGCTGAAAAATAATTTTTGCTACACAAAATATTGACACTTTGGGCCAAATTTGGACATTTTCACTTAGGGGTGTACTCACTTTTGTTGCCAGCGGTTTAGACATTAATGGCTGTGTGTTGAGTTATTTTGAGGGGACAGCAAATTTACACTGTTATACAAGCTATACACTCACTACTTTACATTGTAGCAACATGTCATTTCTTCAGTGCTGTCACATGAAAAGATAGAATAAAATATTTACAAAAATGTGAGGGGTGTACTCACTTCTGTGAGATACTGTATATCAACCAGTGTAGTGTAGTTTTGGGCTGATTCTTATGTTACACAGTGTACTGCAGTCAGTTTTGTGCTGTAATTGTAGTGGGGCCACTGAAGTGTATTGTATACAACACGTCTGTGTCGGCCCACTGATACCCTTTTTTATTTAATTGATATATATATATATATATATATATATATATCTTCTTTGTCGCGGGTGCTAGTGCGACCTTCTGTGTAAGCAGCAATTATTTTTTCTTTTACCAATAATTTACTATTACATAATAATAATATTAAGGGCATAATTGCTGCCCCCTTGTGCATCTCAGGCACTATTTCTTCTGCTCCAAACGTGGGTGTTTTTGTTCTTGGCGCACCAGCACTAGTAATATTAAGGGCACAATTGCTGTACCCCCTTTTGCATCTCAGACGCTATTCCTTCTGCTCCAGACGTGGGTGTTTTTGTTGTTGGTGCTCCAGCACTAATAATATGAAGGGCACAATTGCTGTACCCCCCTTGTGCATCTCAGACGCTATTCCTTCTGCTCCAGACATGGGTGTTTTTGTTGTTGGCACACCAGTACTAATAATATTAAGGGCACAATAGCTGTACCCCCTTGTGCATCTCAGGCTCTTTTCCTTCTACTCCACCCTCGGGTGTTTTTGTTGTTGGCGCACCAGCACTAATAATATGAGGGGCACAATTGCTGTACCCCCTTGTTCATCTCAGGCGCTATTTCTTCTGCTCCAGACATGGTTGTTTTTGTTGTTGGTGCACCAGCACTAATAATATTAAGGGCACAATTGCTGTAAGGCCTTGTGCATCTCAGGCGCTATTCCTTCTGCTCCAGACATGGGTGTTTTTGTTGTTGGTGCACCAGCACTAATAACATGGTGCATCCTCTGCAGGCGGGGCACGCCTGCCCTTTTTTCCGGTGCTGGCCGTGTTTTTGAGCCATAACATGCAGAAGAGTTGGTGGAGTGGATAACTAAGCCGTCTTCATCTTCCTCGCCCTCTGTCACACAGGCTCATACAAGTTTGCCTTCCACCGCAGCTGCCAAAGTGGCCCATTCCACAGGCTCCTTGTCTACAGCTACTCCTTCCGTAGCCTCACCATCATGCATGGAGGAGTCACCTGAATTATTGGATCATAGTGTCAGTTACATGATGCTGGAAGATGCGCAGCACTTTGAATCATCCGATGTTGGTTCCCAGGTTGAAGAAGGGAATAACGTGAGCCTAGAGAGAGGGGGTGACAATGACAGACAAGAAACTAGAAGTCATGTTGCCACAGCTGCAGCATACTGCCAAGTTTGCTCTAGTGATGAGGAGGGAGGGGATGATGAGGTCACTGACTGTACTTGGGTGCCTGAGAGAATTGAGAAGGAAAGTGAGAAGGAGGAGGAGGTGGCACAACTCCAACAAGGCAGGATGTGCTCCAGGGGCCGCCTTAAGGGCAGCCACCCTATTGCATCACACCACAGAGCTCCATAGGTGCAGGGCACTGCTAGCTCCACGCTGACTTCCAAAAGTTCATTGGAGTGGGCTTTTTTCAACACATGTGCAGTAGACCGCAGCGCTGCTGTTTGCAATCTCTGTCTGAAGCGGATTAAGCATGGCCAGAACACCAGCCGCTTTGGCACCACATGCTTGACAAGACATATGACGACCTGCCATGCAGTCTGTTGGCAACAGCACCTGAAAGACTAACATCATAAAAAAAAAAGCATACTTCACCTTGCTCCTCATCTGAGATCTCTACCCCTACTATACCTCATGTCTTCTCAAAAACCTGCACTGAGAGGGATGATGGTATAACAATGAGTGCCACAGATATTTTCACCCAATCTGCTAGCAGTACACCACCTGTTGATTTCACCAGCAAGCAAATTTTGCTACCCCAGTTGCTGAACCGTATTAAAAAATCACTGTCCCAGCCATCCACATGCTCAGCGTCTAAATGCTAGCTTGGCCAAATTGCTATCACTACAACTGCTGCCTTTTCATCTAGTAGACTCTGCCCCCTTTCAAGAATTTGTGGAATGTGCTGTACCACAGTGGCAGGTTCTAAAAATACATTTATTCTCGCGTAAGGCCATTCCAGCTTCTACCATCATGAGGAAGGTTCACATTACTGCTGACTCCTGGTCCAGCAGGCATGGACAGGAACGTTATATTTCTTTCATGGCGCACTGGGTAAATCTGGTGGCAGCTGGGAGGGATGCAGGACAAGGTTCAGTGCTAGAGCTTGTTCTGCCACCACGCCTCCAAAAAGCTGTTGCTAATTCTGCCTCATCTGTCTGCTCCACCCCCTACTCTTCTTCCACCTCTATGTCCTCTTCTGCTGAATTGTCCTCTGAACCAGCAGTGCTCCCTAAGCATTCAAGGGGCTATGCATGCAGTCAGGCTAAAAGATGCCATGCAGCGCTTCAGTTGGTCTGTCTAGGGGACAGGAGCCATACCGGGCCAGAGATTCTGTCAGCTCTGCAGAGGCACGCTCAGAGGTGGTTGATGCCATGGCAGCTTGAACCTGGAATGGTTGTATGCAACAATGGCACCAACCTTCTCTCCACCCTCCGACTGGGACACTTTTTGTGAGGTCAGACACTGATGTTGGACGAGAAAGTCTGGCTTGCAGTCTCCACTCAAATTCATCAGAAAGATGTTTTATCGGATTGAGGTCAGGACTCGCTCATCCATGTCTTTATGGACCTTGTTTTGTGCACTGGTTCAAATCATTTGGTGGAGGGAGGATTATGGCGTGGGGTTGTTTTTCAGGTATTGGGCATGGCTCCTTAGTTCCAGTGAAGGGAACTCTTAAGGCATCAGCATGCCAAGACATTTTAGATTTTTACATTTCATGCTCCCAACTTTGTGGGAACAGTTTGGGGATGGCCCCTTTCTGTTCTAACATGACAGTGCACTTTTTGTGAGCAAATGGAAAAAGATTAAAGGATAAGTTTACCTTTCTATGAAAAATAATAAATGCACATCTTTTTGCAGGTAAAAAAAAATGTGCATTTATCATTTTTTATTTTAGGAGCTTATGACGACTTGCACCAGTGATCAGCAGATCACTGATAAAATGAAGGCTTCCTGCACACTGTCAGTGTATCGGCTTGTCCGTATATCCCGTACGGGCAGGCCGATACTCGCAGACAGAAAGACTCAATGAATGTCCACAGTGCCATGGTAGTTCGTTGAGAACTACAAGCCAACAACCACTAAGTGTGCGTTCAGACACACGTTGCTGTGTAAATGAATGACGCGGCTGTGTGGGCGGAGCTCCAGCCCCTCCACCAAAAAATTAAAAGTCAGCAGTTACACATACTTTAGCTGCTGACTTTTAATAAGAAGACACTTACCAGTCCAGGGATACCGGAATGCCAGCACCCCAGCTGATTTTTCAATCGTCTCTCGGGTGCTGCTGCCGCCATTCCTCGTACGGGGAAACCGGTAGTGAAGCCTTGCGACTTCACAGCCGGTTCCCTACTGCAAATGTGCAAAGCGGGCTGTGCTTTGTGAATGGCCCAGTGGTGAGGGAAGTAGGAGCGGGCCAAAATCCTGGGGGATCTTGCTGGGGTACCTGTGATTCATGGCTGGGACCTGCTGACAAAATCCTGCGGTGTCCAATCACAGCGGGAGTCGGCAGGCAAGGGTGCATGCCCTCTACCTGGAAGAGGCCAGCAATGTACAGGTACTGTACATCACTGTGCCTGTACAGGCCGCCTGTACACAGTACATTGTGGGCAGGCAGTCTTTAAGTAATTAAACAATTCAATTGGGCCAAGTTGACCAAAATGAACTATTTACTGCACTAACAAGTAAACTTTCTGTAACTTCAGCTACATACTTTATACAGCACTGTGCTGCGGCAGTGGGACAAGAACTTCCCTTTACACTTCTGGAAAAGAATAAAGCCTGGCTGAGCCATTCACAGGAAGTTTGTATTCGATAATTGAATACAAAGTTTCCTCTGATTGGCTGAGGCAGAGAGGTGGGCAGATGACATTAAGATCCCCATCCCAGTCAATCAGAGGAAGCCTAAAAGTTGAGACATCAACTGCTATGGCAATAAAAGGGTACTGGTACCAGAAGTTGGAACCGAAGACTTGTACTTGGGGGCGCTGGTGTCATGCAAGCAGAAGCACAGTGATGAGGGCACCCTGATTTTTTTCCAAACTAGTAGAGAGTAGAGCTAGGTCACAAGCCAAGTTAAGTGTCAGCTGCGCAGGAAACAGAAAAATCACGAGCAGGATCAAGGTCTGAGAAGAGCAAAGGGTAGCAACATGCAGGCAACAAGGTACAGAATCGATAGACAAAATCTTGGTCAAGAGTCCAGTCTGAGGTTGGTAACACAGGTAGGCAGCAGACAAAAACAGGCAGGGGAAATCCAGAATAACTGCAAAAAATAGGGCGCTGCAACCTTATGAATCAAAGAAATCCCTTGAGAAAATGGGTGCATGATCCACAGTCGCACAATTGTAACAATATAGTCCAAGAAAATAATCCCCAACATTGCTAATTGAAATCTTCCTTTATTAACCATTCCACAGAAAACACAACCTTAGTACAAAGATGTTAACGCGTTTCAGCCTCTAGCGGCCTTAGACATAACTAATGCACACTAAAACTGAAACAGATCAACATCCATATGTCTGTGTTTTCTATGGAATGATTTAAAAAGACAGATTTTAATGGAAGATATACAGAGTTGCAGATCATCTATTGGAATACATTGTTACAGGGGTAATCCAGACGGGTCAGATGAAAGCCGAGCCGAGTCAATAAATGTATCAAGCAGGATTCAGGGCCACAGATATCAGAAATACAAGCTCAAAGATCATCTAAAGACCCCCTTTGGCCCAAACAAACTATTTGAAGGAACATGAAACGTGGAGTTAGGCTTTAACTCATATTATAATTTCGGTCAAAAATTGTTCTTGGCCACTTTCCAGTTAAACAAATATTTGAGTCAATCAATAACATATCTATCGATTAGATAAAGAGAGCCATATTTGTTATGAAAAAGCAAAATGTCACATGTTCTTTTTTTGATCAGATACTAGCACTTGTGGGACCATTTCCATTTCGCTCACATTTTAGAAATAGGATTGTGAGCAAGGACACCCATAAACACGCCTTCCTCCATATCACGTTAAATGCTCTAAATAGTAACTTGAGGGAGTTTCAAACCCTAATAATGTATAAATACTAGTGCTGACATTCAGATAAGGCCAAGTGTTCCAGCATGAAGCTTTTTGTAGTTTTTGTGCTCCTCGGGGCAGCTGGTGAGTCTAACTTTGTATGGACATGTATGGATTGCTTTTCACTTGTTCACTTGACTATATTCAAATACCAAAAATGAGTTTCTTTAAAAGTAGAGTTTCTGAGTTATGGGAAACTAGACAAGATATATGGACTTTATAGGCACATAAATAAAAAGTATCAACATGTATTAATACATAATAGTGACATAGAATATAAAAAAGGGAAACATACAAGACATCAAACATTGGCATAGATACAGTAATACAGACATAAAACCCAAATAGCAATGCTGGATGTTGATAATATTTTGTTATGCTCTTTGGATATTGATTCAATGTTTTTGTATCCGTAGTGTTGAGTTATGTTCCTGAAGAAGCGGTTTTGCGAAACATGTCGAGCTGACACTCTGACCATTACCACATAGCACTGCGACCAGGCCGACATCCCCTGATGGGCTTTTGGTAACCTTATCATTATCCCCTGGGGCAGAGATGGTGAACCTTGGCACCCCAGATGTTTTGGAACCACATTTCTCATAATGCTCAACTACACTGCAGAGTGCATGAGCTTCATGGGAAATGTAGTTCCAAAACATCTGGGGTGCCAAGGTTCACCATCACTGCCCCAGGGGATCCAGCTTTCTGACCGGCATTGCTATTTGGGTTTTATGCCTGTATTACTGTATCTATGCCAATTTTTTATGTTTCCCTTTTTGTATCGTATGTCACTATTATGTATTAACCACTTTAAGACCGGAAGGATTTGCCCCCTTCCTGACCAGGCCATATTTTGCGATTCGGCACTGCGTTATTAACGGACAATTGCGTGGTTATGCAACGCTGTACCCAAATAAAATCAATGTCTTTTTTTCCCCACAAATGGAGCTTTCTTTTGGTGGTATTTGATCACCGGTGCGATTTTTATTTTTTGCGCTATAAACAAAAAAAGAGCGACAATTCTGAAATATATATATATATATATATATATATATATATATATATATATATATTTCACATTCTGCTGTCAAAAAAAAAAAAAGAAAATCACAATTTTTTTAACATTTTAGGCCAATTTGTTTTCTGCTACATATTTTTGATAAAAAAAAGAATCGCAATAAGCGTATTCTGATTGGTTTGCGCAAAAGTTATCGCGTCTACTAACTACGGGATTTTATTGTTTTTTTTTTATTAGTAATGGCGGCGATCTGCGATTTTTAGCGGGACTGCAACATTGCGGCGGACAGATAGGACACCTAACTGACATTTTTGACACTTTTGGGGGGACCAGTGACATTACTACAGTAATCAGTGCTATACATCATAGGTGTGCGCAGCCTATTGCATTAGGGTGTGCACCCCAAAGTTTCAATACACATGCATGTGTGTGCCTACATGTATATGGCCCCGGTACATTACTCTCCCTGCTGGCACAGTGAAATAGAAGTGTGTGGCACTTCTCTTATGGCAGATCAAGTCAGAGGGAGATCTTTTCCATCTCCTCACTGGCAAACAGAGCGATAATGCTAATGTGCCCTAGGTGATTAGGGTGTGCCCAGGCACACCCGGCACACCCTGTGCGCACGCCTATGCTATACATATGCGCTGTCCCTGTCGGCTTCCCCGCTGCCGAGTCCCTTAGCTTCCCGCGCACGACCGATTTAGGTCTACGTCGGTTTGCCCAGGAGAGCCACCCTGCCGCAGTAAAACTGCGGCGGGTGGTCGGGAAGTGGTTAAAAAATTTTGATACTTTTTATTTATGTGCCTGTAAAGTCCATATCTCTTATCTCATATCTAGTTTCCCATAATTCCCATCAGGATGTGGCACACTGTTTACTTTATGCATTCGGATTGCCACCTCTGTTGATGCATACTCTAATCCCCTTGTTTTCAGTAGAGTTTCGGAGTTGTCCAAGGGTCATGGTTTAGCTGGTGGAGATATGGCAATACTGGAATTTTCCTGAAGGGCTTAGTCATTGACAGGCGCTTTTTCCCAAACGGAAGAGAATGATCAATTATGAAAGTGAATGTTTATTGTTTTAATGAAAAAGATGAAGCTGTATTGATTAAAATCACCCAATTATTTTCAAGCGTAGGAACATAGCATTTTTTCCAAATTCTGTTTTGTACAATTGTGGGATCAATAGGAAGCACTGGGCTACAGATATCCTATCTGAGTATCCTTCTGTTCCCTAAGCACAGAGAGACATTTTTCTTTGGCAAGTGCTGTTGAGCATGTCCTAGCATGCTATGCTTGAGAATGTTACAACTGCACTATGTGGTCAAAAGTATTGGGACGCCTGCCTTTACACACACATGAACTTTAACGGCATCCCAGTCTTAGGCCTCGTACACACGCAACAATTATCAGCCGACCGATCGGCCGTCTTTTGTCCAGTGGTGTTGTGTTGGTTGAAATGTGCTCTAGACTGCACACGAATTTTCTCGGCCAACAAAAACCAACTTCAGAAGTGATGTCATGTGCTGGTTTACTTTCCCTGTGTTTTTTCTTCTCTGAGCATGCCCAGTCTTGCTCATCAGATTTTTGTCTGCCGAAATCGGTACTGATTGACGGAAAATCGGCCGTCCTGTTGACGGCCAACAAAAATTTTATAGCATGCACACCAGATTTTGTTCGGTCGAAAAGTCGGAGTCGTTTGTCGGAAGCATCATACTAACAAGCCGACAATTGGCCGATCGGACGTTGGCCGAAAATTCACAGCCAACAATCGTTGCGTGTGTACGAGGCATTAGTCCGTAGGGTTCAATATTGAGTTGGCCCACCCTTTGCAGCTATAACAGCTTCAACTCTTCTGGGAAGGCTGTCCACAAGGTTTAGAAGTGTGTCTATGGGAATATTTGATCATTCTTCCAGAAACCCATTTGTGAGGTTAGGAACTGATGTTGGACAAAAAGGTCTGGCTCGCAGTCTGTGCTCTAATTCACCCCAATGGTGCTCTATTAGGTTGGGGACAGGACTATTCGCAGGCCAGTCAAGTTCCTTCACCCCACACTCGCTCATCCATGTCTTTATGGACCTTGCTTTGTGCACTGGTTTAAATCATTTGGTGAAGGGGGGATTATGGTGTGGGGTTGCTTTTCAGCGGTTGAGTTTGGCCCCTTAGTTCCAGTCAAGGGAACTCTTTTTTTTTTTTTTTTCAAAATTTTCGCTATTTTTTTGTTTATAGCGCAAATACGTTTTTTTTATATGTATTGTGATTTAAGTGTATACTTAATTTTCCAGCCATCGGGCTTAATGCACTGTATTCATTATTGGGATATTTCACTTTTCCCCGAAGGTTATCATATATATTGATTCATTTAATGGCAGCGCAGCACTTTCACCCATTACCTGTACTATACCTATTGCTGAGGAAAAGCATCTGAGTGGTAGCAGCAGCCCAATTCAAATCAATTGGTACCAATATTTGTGTGTGTTTTCCCCTTTGACACACATTGATAGGTCTTTCTGACCCCAGATCTCACATTAAAGAGGACCTGTCATGCTTATTTCTATTACAAGGGATGTTTACATTATTTGTAATAGGAATAAAAGTGTTAAAAAAAAACTAAAAAAAAAAAAAAAAAGGGTAAAAATAAAAAAATAAATAAAAAATAAATAGAAAAAAATAAAAATGAATGCGCACCGTCACAGTTAGCTCACGGAAGCGAACACATATGCAAGTCACACCCACATATGTAAACGGTGTTCAAACCACACATATTAGGTATTGCCGCAATCGTTAGAGTGAGAGAAATAATTGGAGCTATAAACCTCCTCTATAACTCTAAACTGGTAACCTGTAGAAATTTTTAAAAGGTCACCTATGGGGATTTTTAAGTTCCAATGTTTGTCGCCATTCCACGAGCGTGCGCAATTTTTAAAAACATGACATTTTGGGTATCTATTTACTCGGCGTAACATTATCTTTCACATTATAGAAAAAACTAATTGGGCTAACTCTACTGTTTTTTTATTTTTTTATTTAAAAAAGTAAATTTTTTCCCCCAAAAAAAAAAATGCGTTTGTAAGACCGCTGCGCAAATACGGTGTGATAAAAAATATTGCAATGATCTCCATTTTATTCTCTAGGGTCTCTGCTAATATATATATAAATATATATGTATATATCTATATATATATATATATCTATATATATACATATATATAGATATATATCTATATATATATATAAAGTAAACCCCCCTCCATTGCGGGGGTTACGTTCCGGACCCAGCCGCGAAAAGTGAAAATCCGCGAAATAGAAAAACCCTATTAAAATGCATTGTAGGCATGTTTTTTTTACTGTCACTGTACGTGTAAAAGCATTTTAAGGTCTTTAACCACATCCCGCCCGCCCTATAGGCAAAGGACGGCGGGATTGTGGTTGTATTATCCTGACCGGACGTCCAGATTATCATGACGGCGGCAGGATAATACAGCTCTGCGCGCCCCCCGGGGGCACGCAGAGCGGCGATCGGTGATACGAGGAGTCAAACTGACGTAGGCTCTTTACCATGTGACCAGCCGTGTCCAATCACGGCTGGTCACATAGTAAACAGGAAGAGCCGTTGATCGGCTTTCCTTAGTTCGTGCCTGACAGGCACGAGTAAAGGAGCGCCGATCGGCGGCTCCCCTGACAGGGGGGGGGTCGGCACTGGTAATCAGATCATTGATTACCAGTGCAGACCCTCGGGGGGGGGGGGGTGCCACTAGAACCACCAGGGATGCCCACCCATGACCCCAGGGATGCCCAACTATGACTCCAGGGATGCCCACTATGGCCACCAGGGATGGCAATCAGGGCTCAGGGAGCCCCCCATTGCCCTCCCCATCAGTGCTGCCCACCAGTGCCCTCCCTATCAGTGCTGCCCACCAGTGCCCATCATTGCCATCTATCAGTGTCGCCCACCAGTGCCCATTATTGACCACCAGTGCCGCCTATCAGTGCCCATTAGTGCCCATCAGTGCCGCCTGTCAGTGCCGATCAGTGCCGCCTATCAGTGCCCATCAGTGCCGCCTATCAGTGCCCATTAGTGCCCATCAGTGCTACCTATCAGTGCCACCTATCAGTGCCCATCAATGCCGCCTATCAGTGCCCAGCAGTGCCACATATCAGTACCCACCAATGCTACATATCAGTGCTACCTATCAGTGCCACATATCAGTGCCTATCAGTGCCGCCTATCAGTGCCACCCCATCAGTGCCACCCCATCAGTGCCTCCTCATCAGTGCCTGTCAGTGCAGTCTCATCAGTGCTCATCAGCGCAGGAAAAAAACGTATTTATTTACAAAATTGTATAACATAAACAAAAAAACTTTTTTTTTTTCAAACTTTTCGGTCTTTTTTTATTTGTTTAGCAAAAAGGAAAAAACCCAAAGGTGATCAAATACC
The DNA here is from genome assembly GCF_965119305.1 of Pelophylax lessonae. Taxonomy (NCBI): domain Eukaryota; kingdom Metazoa; phylum Chordata; class Amphibia; order Anura; family Ranidae; genus Pelophylax; species Pelophylax lessonae. Next base: position 34,543,333 of record NC_138776.1, on the reverse strand, counting down.
ACCAAAAGAAAGCTCTATTTGTGGGGGGAAAATGACATAAATTTGGTGTAGGTACAGTGTTGCATGACCGCGCAATTGTCATTCAAAATGCAACAGCGCTAAAAGGGGAAAATAGGCCTGGGCAGGAAGGGGGTGGAAGTGCCCAGTATTGAAGTGGTTAAACACACTTTTAAAACAATAGAAACTCATTTAAACACATAAAAGATACTGAGAGACATAGCAAGAGCTATGGAAAAACACAAAAATATTTCATTTTTAATGATTTATATAGTAAAAGAACATTACAAATAAAACAGCAATATACCGGGATCGCAAAAACTGAACCGCGATGGTGCGGGGGTTTATTGTATATATATATATATATATATATATATATATATATATATATACCCTGTTTCCCTGAAAATAAGCCCTACCCTGAAAATAAGACCTAGCTTTAATTTTGGGGATGGCTGCAATATAAGCCCTACCCCGAAAATAAACCCTAGTTAAAGTCGTTGTAAAAACATGCAATCCATTTTGCAAAAAGATTATATAATATGCAGTGTGTCTCCTTTTGTAACTTTATTGTGGAATATACCTTACTTACAGTGCAGCTGGGCGCTCACATGACCTGCCGTAGAGCTTCTGCTCTCCTCCCGGTTGACGTCAGCGGCCCCTTACTCTGCAGTGCTCAAAGCTGGGAAGAAGAGTTCCGGTGGGTCATGTGAGCACCCAACGGTGCTGTAAATAGGGTATTTTCCACTATAAAAATACAAAAGGAGACACACTGCACATTCTATAATCTTTTTACAAAACTGATTTTGACCAAGGTTTATTTTTGTGATTACAGAATGTCCTAATGCTGACTCCTGAGCTGACAGGGAAGACAGGGGACACAGGACATTTTTAAAAAATATTTTATTGTTTTATTCCAGGTTTTTTAGAACAAAGAGAGGGGTAAATGACACAATACACTGTGCTGTCTATCATGCCCTTAAGCAGGGGTGTCAAACTCAAATTAATCGGGGGCCGCATCAGCAGTATAGTTGCCCTCAAGGGGCCGGTGGTATCTGTAGGACTATGTGTCCACTCTGTATTATCATAAATAATTGTAACTGCGTTCGATTATTACTGGTTTTAGTGATAATTTAAGTAATAACTAACTCTGAAAGCAGAAGCTTAGAAGTAATAATGGCAAGCCGATATTCAACAATACAATTATTGTACAATTTATTGAACAATTCGTTTTGGTAACAGAAAGTACATTTTTTTAAACATACAAATATTGCCAAGCACTGTTTATTACACATATGGCAAACACAAGGCATTAACTTTGTTCAACTTTTCTGACTGGATGACTGACACCGTTTTCCTGAGGTCAGTCCATCAATGTCTGGCTTTAGGTCTTGTGCTGTAGCAATCCGCAAAACAGCATGGAGGTTATCATCAGTGATGCGTGATCTAAGCTTGGTCTTGTTCAGATTCATGACTGAAAACATCTGTTCACATAGATAGGTGCTCCCAAACATGGACAGAACACGGGCAGCTTGAAGTCGGAGCTGTGGCATCAAATCAGGGGGGAGGAGACGGTAAAAGTCGTTGACTGACACATCCTGGAACTTTGCTCTCAGGCTACTGTTGCACTGAAGTTCTATTAATTCCATCTGAAGGTGATGTGGTGCACTGTCAACATGGATGTTGAAGGGATTGGCAAAGCTGCTAAAGGTTAAGTGTTGTTCCTTAAAGTCAGAAAAGCGTCGGTTGAATTCATCAATCAGACGGTTCACTTTGGTAGCCAATCGAGCACATGAAAAAGCACCTGGGAATTTGGTTGAGATGCTCTGACAGATAGGAAAGTGGGCAAGACTTTCTTTTTCAAGCTGTGACTTCCATAGGCGCAGTTTCTCCTGGAAAGCTGTGATTGCATCATACATTGCCGTTATGACTTGTTTGCGGCCCTGCAGCCTCAGATTCAGTTGGGCGAGATGCTCTGTTATGTCACATAGCATGGCAAAATCACACAGCCAATTTGGATCTGACAGTTCAGGCAAGGGCTTCCCTTTACTTTGCATAAAAAGAGCAATTTCTTCCAAAAGCTCAAAAAATCTCTTGAGAACAGTGCTCCTACTCAGCCACCTTACATCTGTATGGTATGGCACATCTGTATGTTCCGTGCCCACCTCCTTCAAAAATTGTTGGAACTGGCGATGATTCAGGCCCCGTGCACAAAGAAAGTTCACTGTTTTCGTGACCGTGGACATTATGTTATCCAGTTCCAGAACCTTGCCACACAGAGCTTCTTGGTGGATAATGCAGTGATAAGTTATCAGCTGCATGTGACAGTTACTTATTTTCATTTTCTCTTTTAACAGTCCAACCAAGCCTATTCTCTCTCCACACATTGCAGGTGCTCCATCAGTAGTAAGCCCCACCAACTTTTCCCAAGGTAATTTCATTTTATTTATGGATTCCTCCACTGCGTTGAAGATGTCCCTCCCAGTTGTTGTCCCTTGCATAGCGACCACATCCAAGAGCTCCTCACTGACAGACAAGTCGCCCTTCACACCTCTAACAAAAATGGCTAGATGAGCTGTATCAGTATTGTCGGTGCTTTCGTCAACAGCTAATGAAAACGCCAGATAACTGCATGTTTCTTCAGCCAGCTGTGTTGTAAGGTTACATGCTAAGTCCCTGACTCGGTCTGTGATAGTGTTTCTTGACAAGCTGACATTGTTAAAAGCCTGTCTCTGCTCAGGGCACACCTGCTCACATACCTTTAGCATACACTGCTTTACAAATGCACCTTCTGAAAAGCACTTTGAAGCCCACGCAATTTCTTCAGCCACAAGAAAGCTGGCTTTCACTGCTGCATCATTTTTTGCTGTCATTTTTGCAAAAATATTTCGTTGAGAATGCAGTCTGCCTTTTAATTCCTGGACCTTTTGTTTCTTTTCTTGGTGGCTAAGGTTAGCATATTTGGCTCCATGTTTGGTCTCAAAGTGCCGGTGTAAATTGTATTCCTTCATCACTGCCACTGCTTCGTAGCAAATAATACATACCGGCTTGTCTCCATCAAGTACAAACATGTATTCACTTTCCCATCTCTCATTAAATTGCCTTCCCTCTGCATCGACTTTTCTTTTCTTGGACATTTTGGGGTGATTTGATTGTAGTTTTTGGGTCCCTATACCTCTGTAAAGTGACATGGAATTGGTCAGTATATCCAAAGTTTACTGCTCCACCTGCCATATTATTTTACCATTGCAGTGCTGTGAAGGGCAGGTGCAGACCAGCACGGAGCCCACTCACACTGCTGTACCAGATAATGCAAGTCCAAAAAGGAGTGTCATACATTGCTGGTATCTTCCACAAGATGATATAAATCAAATAGTTATAAGCAGACACCCAGAGCACCCCACCCCCCATACATCAGATGTCAAGAGCTCTCCACCATCAGAAGTTAAGAGTATAGTATGTACAAAGTGAAGAGTTCAGGAATGCGCTACATACAGAGTGAAGGGTTCAGGAATGCGCAATGTACAGAGTGAAGGGTTCAGGAATGCGCTGTGTACAGAGGGCAGAGTTCAGGAGTGTGCTATATACAGAGTGCAGAGTTCAGGAGTGTGCTATATACAGAGTGCAGAGTTCAGGAATGTGCGGTTCAGGAGTACGCTTTATACAGGGTAAATAAAACAAGCTGCGTTAAGGGAAAAAAGATATAAATAACTAGTCTCAAAAACACAACTAGATTGTGCAATCATGTGCTCAAATAAATGATCAACATATATTAACTCGGTACCAAAAAAGGTGAATGAATAGAGATCAGAAATACAATGAATAATTGGGTGAAAAAAATATGTAAATAAAGTTTTTAATAAAAGTCCCTAAGCCCAATCAGGGGATGTGATACACAGTGAACAATTGAAAAAAGATGTGCAATCCACTCAGAGTGATCAATCCTCCACCAACATATAAGCTGCTTACCAGATGCTGGTAAATATATCGCCTGTAGTACCGATAGGAGATAACTAAATGCGCTCATACGGACACGAGGCATCATGATTCAAAATTTCCCATGGGCCAGCTCAGTTTCGCTCACACAGTCCCCCAAATGCACCACCCGTGTGGCCAGGTCTGGTAAATGTCTGCTTTTCTAACAGCTCCTGGACTTGCTTTCAGCATACAGGATGGTGGAAATAATCCTCGGGCTGAAGAGCCGACACCAGGAAGTAAAACCTAAAAATACACGGTGCGCCCTCTTATGTGTCCTCTTTTAGCTCCATGTGGCTATATCTTTATAGCCCGTCCCAAAATCGCTATAGCCCTACCTTCTCTTTTCGCCGCTAACTAGATTTTGTGAGAACTCTGTCACTTCACGATAACGGAATCGTGAAGTGACAGAGTTCTCACAAAATCTAGTTAGCGGCGAAAAGAGAAGGTAGGGCTATAGCGATTTTGGGACGGGCTATAAAGATATAGCCACATGGAGCTAAAAGAGGACGCATAAGAGGGCGCACCGTGTATTTTTAGGTTTTACTTCCTGGTGTCGGCTCTTCAGCCCGAGGATTATTTCCACCATCCTGTATGCTGAAAGCAAGTCCAGGAGCTGTTAGAAAAGCAGACATTTACCAGACCTGGCCACACGGGTGGTGCATTTGGGGGACTGTGTGAGCGAAACTGAGCTGGCCCATGGGAAATTTTGAATCATGATGCCTCTTGTGTCCGTATGAGCGCATTTAGTTATCTCCTATCGGTACTACAGGCGATATATTTACCAGCATCTGGTAAGCAGCTTATATGTTGGTGGAGGATTGATCACTCTGAGTGGATTGCACATCTTTTTTCAATTGTTCACTGTGTGTCACATCCCCTGATTGGGCTTATGGACTTTTATTAAAAACTTTATTTACATATTTTTTTCCACCCAATTATTCATTGTATTTCTGATCTCTATTCATTCACCTTTTTTGGTACCGAGTTAATATATGTTGATCACTTATTTGAGCACATGATTGCACAATCTAGTTGTGTTTTTGAGACTAGTTATTTATGTCTTTTTTCACTTAGCGCAGCTTGTTTATTTACATTGTTATTTGGTGATATCACACTGGAAGCTGCAGCGTCTTTATTATTTTTTCACTAGCAGGGTTATATCATTTCTGTTTATATTCGCTTTATACAGAGTGCAGAGTTCAGAAGTGTGTTTATGTACAGAGTGCAAGGTTCAGAAATGCACTGCGTACAGAGTGTGGGGTTCAGGAGTGCGCTGTGTACGGAGTGTGGGGTTCAGGAGTGCGCTGTGTACGGAGTGCGGGGTTGCGTGCGGAGTTGCGTTCAGAGTTTTGGTGTGCGCTGGGTACAGAGTGCGGGATTCAGGAGTGTGCTGCGCATGGAGTGCGGGGTTGTGTGCAGAGTTGCGTACGGAGTGCGAGGTTGCATGCAGAGTTTTGGCGTGCACTGGGGACGGAGTGCGGGGTTCAGGAGTGCGCTGCATATGGAGTGCGGGTTCAGGAGTGCCCTGCGCATGGAGTGCGGGGTTGCGTGCGGAGTTTTGGCGTGCTCTGGGTACGGAGTGCGGGATTCAGGAGTGTGCTGCGCATGGAGTGCGGGGTTGCGTGAAGAGTTTTGGCGTGCGCTGTGTATGGAGTGCGGGGTTCAGGAGTGTGCTGCATATGGAGTGCGGGTTCAGGAGTGCGCTGCGCATGGAGTGCGGGGTTGCGTGTGGAGTTTTGGCGTGCGGGGCTCAGGAGTGTGTTCTGCTCCCATCCTCCCACCTGCCTCCACAGCCCTCACCACCCCACCCCAGTCCCTCGCCAAAAAAAACCCAAAAGAACTCTCTCACATTTGTACATTATCCTACCTTTCTATCTGTCCCTGCTCTGGTACAAGTTTTGCCTATGTAGTTTATACTGGGCAAAAATCCCGCTCTCAGAGTTGCAACTAGCTGACAGGAAAAAAAAAAAAGAAAAAAGCACTGACAGTACTAGCCAGCGCCACTAGAGGGACTGAAGAGACAGAGCAGGAGATTCGGGCATGCGCACAGCTCGATCTGCCGGTGCCGCTAGGACAGAGGGAGTGTAGGATGTCGCCATGGAGACCGGCCGGCGCACGCGCTCGCACACAAACACAGGCGGCGCCGCTAGGAGAGGGAGCGTGAGATGTCTCCTTGGAGACCGGCCAGCCACGCTTGCGCAAAGAGATGCGGAGGATGTTTTTTTTTTCTTTACACTGACAGAGGTGGCAGGCAGCCGCGGGCCGCATGAAAAGGCCTGGCGGGCCGGATTCGGCCCGCGGGCCTTGTGTTTGCCACCCGGGCCCTAAAGGATCAGGATTTTTTTTGTTAGGGTTTTAACCACTTTAGGAGCGTCATCATGACATGACTGTTTTTGAATAAATGTAAATTATTGTACGTACCGTAAATAAATAAGACACCCCCTGAAAATAAGCCCTAGTGTGTTTTTTGTAGCCAAAATTAATATAAGATCCGGTCTTATTTTCGGGGAAACACGGTATGTAATGTTTGGGGGTTCTAAGTAATTTTCTAGCAAAAAAACTGATTTTAACTTGTAAACAACCAGTGTCAGAAAAAGGCCCGGTCCAGAACAAATCATTTTTTATGCCTGGATGCTTCATGACTTTATTCATTTGTAGCAAATATTAGATTTTATCATGTCAGGAGTCAGCAATGTATGAATGTTTTTATATGATCCTCTCGCGTGTCATTTTCAACATGCTGTTTCCTTATAGCTGCCCTTGATGACGATAAGATTGTTGGAGGTTCCGTCTGTACCAAGAACTCTGTCCCCTGGCAGGTGTCATTAAATGCTGGCTATCACTTCTGCGGAGGGTCCTTAATCAACAGCCAATGGGTGGTCTCTGCTGCTCATTGTCAAAAACAGTAAGTAAAGAATGAATGTATAGTTTTCTGCAGGCAGCCTGTAGTGGGTGGAGTTGCTGGGCCCCTCCCACAGCTCTGCTCTCTGCACAGGTTATGTACATCGGTGATGTCACTTGCTACTTTTGCAAGGAAATAACTGGCTTTGCAAAGGCAGAGTGGACTTATATTGTTTGTGGCTATATAGGTAACACTTAAAGCCCAGTTGTCGGTTCTCCATCCCAATGGTAATCCCTCTCACCTTGGGGACTACAGCAAGTATGTCACTTGGAAGACCAAGGACATCTTGTGGAGAACAACATGTACTGGGGGGGGGGGGGGTACAGGTCTGAACTGTAGATAAGCAATGCAGCCACTTTTTTTTTTTCTTTTTTAATGCCCTGGTGTATGTTGAAAAAAATAATCTGCATGCAGTTATGTCCTCATCCCCTTTGCATGGGTTTCCACCAGGTGCTCCTCCTCCATACCAGTAGCCTATATTGGCTTCCTCCTTCCTTGCCTCTTGTGTGCATATGTGTGCTGTGGAGAGATGTAAGCTTCCTTGGGGAAAATTGTTTGATGTGAATAGACCCAAGTATTCTATAACATGCCCCATAATATGTTAAATAATAGAAGAAAAAGAATAAGTAAAATTAATAAGATGTTTCAATTGTTTGTGCAGGTTTACCCAAAGATACATTTAGAGGCATTTCTTTGAAACTGTTTCTACATATTATTATCATTATTAGTAGTATTATTATTATTAATATTTATATTATCATCTTTTATTGTTAATAATAACACTGTCTCCTGGACTACTACAGACCAGTCTCAAAATGCTAAAGCATATATTGAACTATTCTACAATCAAAAAACAAAATCAAAAAAGGAAATGGCACCTGGAGCTATACTCCCATAATTACTACTACTATAACAGTAGTAATAATAATAATAATAATAATAATAATACAAATAATAATGATAATAATGATGATAATAATAATAATAATAATAATACAAATAATAATGATAATAATGATAATAATAATAATTATTATTATTATTATTGTTATTGTTGTTGTTGTTATTATTATTATTATTATTATTATTATTATTATTATTATATGTTTATACTATTAATAATAATAATAATAATAATAATAATAATAATAATAATAATAATAATAACAAAAGATTTAAAACCACCCTATCTCCTGGATAGGACAGACCAATCTCAAAACTCTAAAGCAAATACTGAACTATTCCACGAATATTAATAAACCACACTGTCTATTGGACTACTACAGACCAATCTCAAAATGATAAAGCATATACTAAAATATTGAAATATTCTACAAAAAAAAAAAAGACACCTGGAGCTATACTCTCATAATTTCTCTAATAATAATAATAATAATAATAATGATTATAATAGCAATAATAATAATAATAATAATAATAATATTATTATTATTATTATTTATATGATATTATTTTTTTATTATTATTATTATTATTATTATTATTATTATTATTATTATTATTATTATTATTATTATTATTATTATCACTATTGTTTTGGCTATTAGTATTATTATCTGTTTTTTTGTATCATTATTGTTATTATCATTATTAGTGGCATTATGATTCTTGTTATTATTAATAATAACAATAATGATAATAATAATAATAATAATAATAATAACAACAACACTAATAATAACAAAATATTTAAAACCACACTGTCTCTGGACTACTACAGACCAATCTCAAAATGATAAAGCATATACTGGAAATATTTTATAATAAAAAAAAAAAAGACACCTAGAGCTCCTATAATTACTCTAATAATAATAATAATAATAATAACAATAATAATAATAATAATAATAATAATAATAATAATAATAATGATAATATGATGATATAGTATTATTATTATTATTATTATTATTATTATTAATATTGTTATTACCATTATTATTCTTTTGGCTATTAATAATATCTGTTATTTCTATTGTTATTAAAAATAATATCTAGGACAATAATAACAAAAGATTTAAAACCACCCTATCTCCTGGATAGGACAGACCAATCTCAAAACTCTAAAGCAAATACTGAACTATTCCACGAATATTAATTAACCACACTGTCTATTGGACTACTACAGACCAATCTCAAAATGATAAAGCATATACTAAAATATTGAAATATTCTACAAAAAAAAAAAAGACACCTGGAGCTATACTCTCATAATTTCTCTAATAATAATAATAATAATGATTATAATAGCAATATTATAATAGCAATAATAATAATAATAATAATAATAATAATAATATTATTGTTATTATTATTATTATTATTATTATTATTGTTATTATTATTATTATATTATTTTTATTATTATTATTATCACTATTGTTTTGGCTATTAGTATTATTATCTGCTGTTTTTATCATTATTGTTATTATCATTATTAGTGGCATTATGATTCTTGTTATTATTAATAATAACAATAATGATAATAATAATAATAATAATAATAATAATAATAATAACAACACTAATAATAACAAAAGATTTAAAACCACACTGTCTCTGGACTACTACAGACCAAACTCAAAATGATAAAGCATATACTGGAAATATTTTATAATAAAAAAAAAAACACCTAGAGCTCCTATAATTACTCTTATAATAATAATAATAATAATAATAATAATAATAATAATAATGATAATATGATGTTATAGTATTAGTATTATTATTATTAATATTGTTATTACCATTATTATTCTTTTGGCTATTAATAATATCTGTTATTTCTATTGTTATTAAAAATAATATCTAGGACAATGATAATAATAATAACAAAATTTTGAAAACTAATGCAGATCAATCTCAAAACGATAGAGCATTAACAGAAATATTCTCCAAAAAAAAAGAAAGAAAAAATACACCTACACTATACTTTTATAATTACTACTACTGTAATAATAATAATGATAACAATATTATTATTATTATTTATATTATTATTTTTTATTGTTATTTATGGCTACCAAATCTTGTGTGTGAAGAGACTAAGCAATTGTAAAAAATCTATTTTTAGAGAAATTAATTTGGCAACATTCACTAGAGGTAATTTAGTAGAATATGGCTTTTGCAATTCACTATTCTTTCAGTGAAGTTAGCAGTTATTACAGATTTTAGCCAAAAATACAATATAAATGCTATATCACACTGATATAGAGAGTACTGTTGTTATATGTAGGCTGTGATCTTTCTACAGACGGTTGGAGGTCAGGCTGGGAGAACACAACATCTTTGTAAGTGAAGGCACAGAACAGTTTATCAGCAGCTCCAAGACCATCATCAAACATCCCAAATACAATTCCAGGACCCTGGACAATGACATTCTCCTCATCAAACTCTCTGCTCCAGCTGTTCTCAATAACTATGTGAAGGCCATCCCCCTTCCCTCCAGCTGTGCGTCCCCTGGGACCAGATGTCAGATCTCTGGGTGGGGTAACACACTCAGCAGCGGCTGTAAGTCTGAGGATCTATTATTTTCTCAATTATATTTTTCTTCCATTTAGATTTTTTTTTTTCCAGAAACCAATAAATTTACATCTACACCACATAACTATTGACCTGCACATCTACTGCCTTTTCCTGAGCCGTGTCATAAAGGAAAGAGAAGAATTAGCAAAGAAAAGTCAATATGGTAAAATTAAATAAATAAATAAATTCAGATGCTTCTCCAGCTTAAAGGATAACTCCGCTTTCAGAGGAAAAAAACAAATAATACAAAAAATAATATAAATATACAACTGCAACACAAGTCATATTGTAATTGAATGTCATCAAAAATGACCTTTCCTTTTCAAGCTGCAGCCGCTGTAGTTTTCTGTAAAATGTAATATGGCCGCCTGCAGGCGTTCTGTACACAGATGTAATTTCCTGCTTGTGTGATTGGCTCACTGATTTTCCCAGAAGTCTGTACTAAGATACAAGTCAGATTTTTTGCATCCCCTGCAACAAAAGTATAATTTTTTTGGTGTGATACTCTCAAAGGGAAATCATGCCTAAAGGGTTGTAGACCCTGCCACTTTCCTCATTAGAGCCCTGCAGGTGCAGCAGCTAATTGATATTGATAGAATCACTCACATTCACTTTGCACATAGACACACAGAAACAAACAGCTATTTCTTCAGAATAACAAAAGGTAGGAATCTGTAACAGTTTGCTAAAATCTCGCCGCCCGCCATGTAGACTAATGATGGGGGGGGGGGGGCGGGATGCTCTCTCATTCTGGGACAAAGTCACATGACGTTGCCCCAGTCTCACTGCGCTCCAGCACCCGCAGGGGTGTGCAGCGCAGCAATCGTGGGCTCACTGTGTCCCAGGGACACAGTGCAACCCGGATCTCAGTAAAGAGCCAATGACGGGGCTCTTTACCCATGTGTGTCCAATCACAGCTGATCACATGTAAACAAGGAAATGTCAGTTATTGGCTCTCCTCACCTCGCACTGACAGAGTGTAAGGAGAGGAGAGCCAATCAGCGGCATCTCCTCACAGGGGAGACCTGCACAGAAAATCATCAGTGCAGCCCCAACAGTGCCAATCAGTGATGCCAATCTGTGCCCATCAGTGATGTCAATCTGTGCCCATCAGTGATGTCAATCTGTGCCCATCAGTGCTGCCTTTCAGTGCTCATCATTGTCTGCTCCTCAGTGCTGCCTATCACTGCCCATCAGTGCCCATCAGCCCAATTGTTTGAGAAGCCCTTTATTAAAGAAGAAAAAAAAAACTCCCCAAAAAATGTCTCTTGCTGTCAATATACACTATATAGTCAAAAGTATTGGGACACCTGTCTTTACACGCACATAAACTTTGTTGGCATCCAAGTCTTAGTCCGTAGGGTTTATTATTGAGTTGGCCCACCCTTTGCAGCTATAGCAGCTTCAACTCTTCTGGGAAGGCCGTCCACAAGGTTTAGGAGTGTGTCTATGGGAATGTTTGACCATTCTTCCAGAAGCGCATTAGTGAGGTCAGGCACTGATTTTAGACAAGAAGGCCTGGTTTGCAGTCTCCGCTCTAATTAATTCCAAAGGTATTTTATTGGGTTGAGGTCAGGACTCTGTGCAGGCCAGTCAAGTTCCTCCACCACAAACTCGCTCATCCATGTCTTTATGGACCTTGCTTTGTGCACTGGTGCGCAGTCATGTTGGAACAGGAAGGGGCCATCCCCAGACTGTTCCTACAAAGTTGGGAGTATGAAATTGTCCAAAATGTCTTGTTTTGCTGACACCTTAGGAGTTCTTTTCACTGGAACTAAGGAGCCAAGCCCAACCCCTAAAAAACAAACCCACACCATAATCCCCCCACCACTAAATGATTTGGACCAGTGCACAAAGCAAGATCCATAAAGACATGGATGAGCGAGTTTGGGGTGGAGGAACTTGACTGGTCTAGACCTCAACACGATAGAACATCTTTGGGTTGTAAGGGTCACGCAGCGCGATCACAGGAGGACGTCCATAGATGCCCTCCCATGCTGTAACCATCTTTCAGTCGGATAAGGATAAGTTCACCTTTTAACACAAAATAATGCATGTACCTTTTTTTGCAGGTAAAAAAAAATGTGCATTTACTATTTTTGTTTTAGGTGCTTGGAAAGCATTGCACCAGCGGACAGTAGATCACTGATGTCATGCAGGTCTCCTGCAGACCTATCAGTGTAAGTTGTCTCATCGTACGGCCAGGCAGTTTCACCCTGACAGGAAGAATCAATGAACTACTAGAGCACTCAACAGCGCCATGGTAGTTCATTGGAAACTACAAGCGGACAACCGTAAAGGGTGTTGGTAGTTGTAGTCCATTCATTCATTCACAGAACATAGTGGATGCATGACATGACACGGCTGAGCTGGCAGATTGTGCCAGTGAGCAGGGGGAGAATATCTCCTGTCCACTACTAAAACAGGGGAGTCGGGGATGCTGGGGCCAGTACATTTGTAACATGTTACACGTTACACCCTGAATATGGGTGTAAAATATAACATGGTACAAAAGGTGAACTTATTGTAGCGCTACCCCCGCAGGGGCCACTTGAATACGTGTCTCCCACTGATTAATCTACATCCAGTCACAGGGTATTTTCACACAGTCAATAGCACACAGGATTACGCTTGTTGTCTCTAATAACCAATCTAGGGGGTGTGATTTTTTTTTTTTTTTGTATTTTATTTGCAGAACTTGGATAGGAAGGGATTTAGTGGGATGAGCCAAAATAACTATTCACAAGGGAGGACAACTTCTTCAATGTAGCAGGCTGTACAGAATAGAGCAAGCCCCTTTGTAGTAGAAGGAATCTAGTGGTCCTTGCTTCTTCAAAACACTAGCCACTGTCCGTTTTTGCTTACACCCAGTATGTTGACTTATAGCACCAAAAGGGAGATTTTAGAAACACAGTCTCTATGATCCCTTTAGGGGGGTCTGTATTTACAAGGCCCTGGCCGCAAGTCATCTTCCTCTGTGATACCAGACAGGATCCATGGGAATCCTCCCGACCCTCAGTCAGCTTGCAAGAGAACCATGGGTTTCAGCTTCAGTATTTCAGGCCCTCTGGTCTCCCCCCTAAGGCTGCATGGCCCCCTCCCCAACTGAACCTCTCTCTGTAAAGGAAGACCCAGAGCCCATGTGCTCTTTAGATATAAATACAGTCGTCTAGCATGCCTTGGGGCACATACCCTTCTAATTGGCCAGGGCATGTGCAAGGTTTCCACCTACTGTCCAGTACATCCAATAGCTACCAGACCAGTGTGAAACTTTCAAGACAGCATGAGCAGCACCAGAACACACAGAGCAGACTCTACCAGTCAATCACAGCTCTCTGTTAGGCAGACCGCATATACATTTGCCTAGCTGTCTACCTGTTAAGCAGAGAAACCAAAAACTATATGCACTCACTCTAGCACCTACCTAGGAGTGCGCTACATTATCTTTTAAGGAATACAGTGAAATTATAGTTATTGTGCCTAGAGTTTTGGCTATAAATCAAGCCCTTTCTTGTTTTTTTCAGCCAATTATCCAGATCTCCTGCATTGTGTTAACGCCCCAATCCTGACTGATGCTCAATGCAACAGCGCCTATCCTGGAGAAATCACAGCTAACATGATCTGTGTTGGCTACATGGAAGGGGGGAAAGATTCCTGCCAGGTAATGTGCTTTGTCTTTGTTTTTAGGAGAGTGGCCTACAAGAGGTTGGTAAACTAAACTGCCATGGATTTGCTAAAGATAAATTATCAAAATAAAAGAAACATTACACACATAAGGCCACTGTCTTTTCTAGAAAAAAGTCTTGATGTTGGATGATTAAAGTCATGATGTTGGATATGTCATCAGTGTGCAGTGTTTTGTTTTTTGGCATAGGTTTGGAGTACAGATGGCTCCCTTTCAGTTCCGAGAGATTGGTGTGGGGGGGATTTTTGTCTGTCACTTATAACTGTGAGAAATGCTTTGGAACAATTAGTTACTTTATGGATACTTATTGTGAAATGGATGTTTTTCTCCTTAGGGTGACTCCGGTGGCCCCGTGGAGTGTGGTGGGGAATTGCAGGGTGTTGTCTCCTGGGGATACGGCTGTGCCCAGAAGAACTACCCCGGTGTCTACACCAAGGTCTGCAACTACAACTCCTGGATCCAAGACACTATTGCCGCCAATTAACAACCAACATGTCATATTGTATCTGCAATTTCTACATTAAATGTATCTTTATTAGACAATGTTCCGATGTATTTCAACAGGCATATCAAAATACAGCTTAACATCGAAAAACACCGCAATATAATCTTGTCAACTGTAAGATCTTGTTTCATATACACAGACGCAGAACCAATTATGTAAACCCCGCTGTTACCTTTTAGCACCTCACACCTCCCTTCCCAAAACAAATTCTACAATTATAATATACATGTAATGCAGTTTACCAAAATACTCCCAACACCTTCCTTGAGGAAAAAAATAGCTTCAATTAAGAACAACAAAAACAAACTACCCAAACAAACCACAAAAAAAAGGGGGGGGGGGGGGAGCATGTCTGCTGGGTATAGTTAATTTCCGAATCCCCTGAACCAAAGGCTCAACATATCATTTATAAAGTGGCATCCAGGTGGACTCAGGGACCCCACACTCCAGAGCCACAAGGGTATTACCTACCTTCACTGTAAGAGCTTCCATAAGTTTAACCTCTAAAATTCATGAGTACAAGTCGGGAATTGTGTGGCCGTGTGTCTATCCAATGAGATGTCATTAAGTATCTGATAGCAGTAAGCATAAAAATAACCTTCTGGAAAACTTAGACTGTTGGATAAGTGTCAGCAGGTATAAAGACAGGTCCAATGGAATTTTAACTTGCAAAAGGTTGAAGACTCGGGCCTCTACATTTTTCTAAAGTGGATGGGTGTTTCCAGTTGTTTATGACATTTCCAGCACTGATCTGATATGTTTTGGTTAAAGTGATACAATTGAAAAGGTGAACTAACACCTTACACCATCCTCAAACCCCCTGGTTCCCACTGCACTTACCATCCTTGGCTGATTTAGTTTTACCATCCACAGAGCCCCGCATAATGGTCTTTGAGTTTGAAAGCTGAGACGGGAGCTAGGATGGATCTCAGCAGTTCTTATCTGTGCCTTTGTGACAGGTTCTCTTTAACAAGATCCCAGGGATCTATTAGACCTCCGATGTCTCACCTGCCTTTCATTGAAACTAACACAGACTGCACTCTATTAGCTTCTTACCTGGCCACAGGGGCCATGGAAAATGACACCAGAAACTGTTAGTGATGTTATACGTGTTTCCAGGTTCTTTGCAGCTAGGGAGATCAGCGAAGGGACTACCACTGGTCTCCTTACCCTCTACTCTGCGACACCCACCATACAGGTCCTGGGCATGCAGGTAGAAAAGAAGAGCAAGGCATGCACAGTATGGGGGAGTCACATGAGGGGGGACAGTTCCAGGAGCTCGAAAAAGTGTTCCTCTCCACTTGGACATTTGGGTGTTCCTGCTCCAGCAGGGTTGGCAAGAGTCCATTATAATTGGCACACTACGAGAGCAAACTCTGGAACTCTGTGATCTCACCAATAGAAAGAAGAAGTAAAAAAGATGGCTTGTGCGCTACTCTGTGTGTGGATACATAGGTGCAAAAAATGAAAGAGAAGCATGTAACTAGAATGTAAAAAATATAAATAAAAACAAAAAATGTGTGTATTATAATAACAGGGCGGCTAAATAGAACACGAGAGACATATAGCGGAGGAGAGCAAAAAGAACCCCAAGAAGTTCTTTAAGTATATAAACAGTAAGAAAGCCAGGCCAGAGCACATTGGCCCCATAAAAGATGATAAAGGAAAAATGGCCACTGAGGACAGAGAAAAGGCGGAAGTGTTAAATAATTTCTTTTCTTCAGTCTTCACAAAGGAATCGGGGGGCTACACGAAACCCGCTTGTAAGGCCGAACTAAATAATACACCTCAGGAAGTGCCGCCATGGCTAACAGAGGATAGACTTAGAGCTAAACTAGAGAAACTTAACATAAATAAATCCCCGGGACCGGATGGCTTGCACCCGAGGGTTCTTAATGAGCTCAGCCAGGTGATTGCCAGACCATTATTCTTGATCTTTAAGGATAGTTTACAGACGGGTATGGTGCCAGCTGATTGGAAAAAAGCCAACGTGGTACCAATATTTAAAAAGGGGCCGAGATATATCCCGGGTAACTATAGGCCGGTCAGCCTAACATCAGTAGTCTGCAAAATTTTGGAGGGGATGATAAGGGACCACATACAAGACTTTAGTAATGAAAATGGTATTATAAGTAGAAATCAGCATGGATTCATGAAAAATCGTTCGTGCCAAACCAATCTGTTAACCTTCTACGATGAAGTGAGCTGCCACCTAGATAAAGGTAAGCCTGTGGATGTGGTGTATCTGGACTTCGCAAAGGCCTTTGACACCGTTCCTCACAAACGCTTACTGTACAAACTAAGGAAGGTAGGTATGGATCATAAGGTGAGTACCTGGATAGAGACCTGGCTCCAGGGGAGAGTCCAGAGGGTGGTGATTAATGGGGAGTACTCGGATTGGGCGGGTGTGGAAAGTGGGGTCCCCCAGGGTTCTGTCCTGGGACCAATCCTGTTTAATTTATTCATAAATGATCTAGAGGAGGGGATATCTAGTACAATCTCAGTATTTGCAGATGATACTAAATTAGGCATGCCAATATCTTCTATGCAGGATGTGGAAATCTTGCAAGCAGACCTGAACAAAATAACGGGGTGGGCAACCACATGGCAGATGAGGTTTAATGTAGAAAAATGTAAAGTAATGCACTTGGGTGCCAGAAACCAGAAAGCAAGCTATTCACTAGGGGGTGAACCTCTGGGTGAGTCTAGGATGGAAAAGGACTTGGGGGTACTGGTAGACAACAGGCTTGGCAGTGGCATGCAATGCCAAGCCGCCGCAAGCAAAGCCAACAGAATACTGGGATGTATAAAAAGGGGGATTCACTCCAGAAATAAAGAGATTATTCTCCCGCTCTACAAGACTCTGGTCCGGCCACATCTGGAGTATGCTGTCCAGTTCTGGGCACCGGTCCGCAGGAAGGATGTGCTGGAACTGGAGAAAGTCCAGAGGAGGGCAACAAAAATAATTAGGGGAATGGAGGACATCGGCTATGAGGAAAGACTACAAGCACTGAACCTATTCTCTCTGGAGAAGAGACGATTGAGGGGGGATATGATATCAATGTACAAATACTGTACTGGCGACCCTAGCATAAGGAACAAACTATTCAGAGAAAGGGAATACAATAAGACACGTGGCCACTCACTAAAACTTGAGGAAAGGCGGTTTAACCTTAAAGTGCGTAAGGGGTTCTTCACTGTAAGAGCGGTAAGGATGTGGAATTCTCTTCCACAAGCAGTCGTATCAGCGGGGAGCATAGATAGTTTCAAAAAACTATTAGATGTACACCTTAAAGACCACAACATACAGGGGTACACAATGTACGGTTAAAAGCAAACACACACGCATCATGGGTTGAACTGGATGGACTTGTGTCTTTTTTCAACCTCACTAACTATGTAACTATGTAACAGATAAAGCGGTCACCACCTGTAGTGTCACCACATACACAATCAAATGGTAAATATATGTATGGATATATTCTATCATTTATATATTTCTAAATGAAATCACAAATTATAAAGAGATATCCATATTATTGACAGAATATTATATATATAGACGCAGTGTATATCACAAATATATTAGGTGAATATAATGACCTAAAAAATTAAACAAACACATGAATATCACTTAAACAAATCCATTGTGAAAAATAGCATGTCCAATGTGAGGGTAGTGAACACCACAAATATAAATAAACATAAAGTTCTATATAAGTGCTATATTGCTGATTCAGAATCATATGGAAACCAACAACTTGTGTAGTCCAGTGATCAATCACTCCAATCCACCACCATGTGCAGCAGTGGCCGCTCACCTTAAAAGAAAAGGTAACACGCAACAATAGAGTCACAGGTCTTCATAGAGTGAATGTCACTCAATAATGGATGTTACTCGGCTCGCACATGGAATAAGAATAAACATCTTCATGGTGTAGTATGTCAAGCAGGTTTATTTAAAAACAATGTAGGCACTTACAGTTAAAATTACATAGTTGAGTCTAGCAGGAGTAACAGTGGGGACACAAAGCAGCAGATCGCTGATGAATCCAAACTTCCAGTCTCGACCACAACCGGAAGTGACGTCACCCGACTCTTTCTGATGCGTTGCGTCACTGGCACATGACTTTATCAAGGGACAATAGAAAGAAGGAACTGTTCGGAAGGCAAAATGTTTTTTTTTTTGTTTTTTATTAAGTTTTGGATAGAGTGGAGATGGATTAGAACACTCCCTTACTCTATCCAAAAAAGATAAAAAAAAGTTTTTCCTATAGTTCAACTTTAACTTTCCTGCATCCACCAAACACTTAGAAATCTATATATATATATATATATATATATATATATATATATATATATATATATATATAAATGCTGTGCAAAAATGCTGAGGCTTAATCCTTAATCCCATAATATGTTTTATTTACCATGATTGTCTGGTCCATCTAGTGGTAATAATGATATTTTCCTGGCTGGGGTATTTCAAGAATCTACCACATTATGGCCACATGATGGAGCTGATGACCATTGAAAATACACATAGTAGATACAATCCAGGGATTATTTGCAACATCTGTGCAAACTCTGAGAAATTCACACAGTGAATTTTTATATAAATATAGCCCTCTTTAATATCAGCTTTGAATGAACAATTCAACAGGGAGTGCAGGAACCAATCTTAATAATATTTAGTATACTCCTTAACACTAAAAGAGAGCAAACTTTTCTAAACTGAGCTCAATACTACAAGATATTGAATGGGACCAAATCCTTAAAACATTGAACACGGAGGAAAAATTAGAGTGCTTTATGACCATTTTAAATAAAAGTATCATTAAGTGCATTCCAATGGGTAATGAATATAGAAGAGCGAAGGTTAAACCTGGGTGACTAAACTATAACGTAAATTAGGGCAAAAAAAATGGCCTTTAAAAAGTATAAAGCTGAGGGGTCATTGTCTACAAGGAATGCAAATAGGAATGTAAGAACGCAATCAGGGAGGCTAAAAAAGACTATAAGAGACACATAGCAGAAGAGAGTAAAAAAAAAAAATCCTTTGAAATTTTTTAAATATATTTACAGTAAAAAGGAGAGGTCCCGAAATGGACGATGAGGGAAGATGGTTACTAATCACAAGGAGAAGGCAGCTATACTAAATGCTTTCTTCTCCTTGGTCTTTATACAGGAAAAGGATGGGTATAACAACCATGAATGTATTATTGGTAACACGTCACTGCATCTACCCTTGTGGCTAACAGAGCCTGTAGTCTGGAAAGGGTTAGAAAAGCTTAACATAAATAAATCTCCAGGACCGGATGGCTTACACCCGAGAGTCCTCAAAGAAGTCAGTCAGGTTATAGCCAGACCGCTATCTTTATGGACAGCATACTGACAGGAATGGTACCAGCTGATTGGAGAAAAGCCCACGTGGTACCTATATTCATAAAGGCAGAGATATATTCCTGAAAACTACAGGCCAGTCAGCCTAACATCGGTAGTTTGTAAACTATTTGAGGAGATGATATCAAATAATTTTTTGAAGAAAACAGTATCATTAGTAATAATCAGCATGGGTTTATGAAAGGTCGCTCTTGCCAAACCAACCTGTTAACATTCTATGAGGAAGTAAGCTGCCATCCAGATAAGGGAAGGCCGGTAGATGTGGTGTACAGTATCTGGATTTTGCAAAAACATTTCAAACAGTTCCCCCATAAACGCTTAATCTACAAATTGAGGTCTGTGGGTATGGACCATAGGGTTTGTTCTTGGATAGAAAACTGGCTACAGGGGTGTGTTTATAGAGTGGTAATAAATAATGTGTATTTAGAATGGTCTAGAGTGGTTGGTAAGGTACCGCAAGAATCTGTCCTGGGACCATTTCTTTTTTTAATTTATTCATAAATGATATAAAGGACGGGATAAATAGCTCAATCACAGTGTTTGCTGATGACACAAAAATAAGTAGGGCAATAGCCTCACAACAGGACATAGAAACCTTTACCACAGGACCTGAGTAAATTAATGGTGTGGTCAAATAAATGGCAAATGAGGTTTAACATTGAAAAACTTAACCACATTTTTCTACAGTGCACTTTCACCCCCTTCCTGCCCAGACCGATTTTCAGCTTTCAGCGCTCTCACACTTTGAATGACAATTACTCAGTCATGCAACACTGTACCCATAAAAAATTTGTGTCCTTTTTTTCACACAAATAGAGCTTTCTTTTGATGGTATTTATTTACCACTGGGTTTTTTATTTTTTGTGCTATAAATAAAAAAAGACTGAAAATATTGTGAAAAAACGCATTTTTCTTTGTTTCTGTCATAAAATTTTGCAAATTAGTAATTTTTCTTCACAAATTTTGGCCAAAATTTATACTGCTACTTATCTTTGGTAAAAATAACCCAAATAAGTGTATATTATTTGGTCTTTGTGAAAGTTATAGAGTCCACAAGTTATGGCGCTAATCATTGAAATTTGATCACACTTGATCACACCTGATGTACTGAAGGCCTATTTCATTTCTTGAGACACTAAAAAGTCAGGAAAGTACAAATACCCCCCAAATGACCCCTTTTTGTAAAGTAGACATTCCAAGGTATTTAATAAGGGGCATGGTGAGTTTTTTTGAAGTTGTAATTTTTTCCCACAATTATTTGCAAAATGAAGATTTTTTTTTTTTTTTTTTTTACAAATCTCACACAGCATATGTATACTTGCAACTACACCCCAAAACACATTCTACTACTCCTCCTGAGTATGGCGATACCACATGTGAGAGACTTTTTCACAGCCTGGCCACATATAGAGGCCTAACATCCAAGTAGCACCGTCCGGCATTCTAGGAGCATAAATTACACATATAATTTCCTGACAACCTATCGCACTTTTGAAGGCCCTGGAGCACCAGGACAATGGAAACCCCCATAAAATTACCCCATTTTGGAAAGAAAACAGCCCAACGTATAATTGTTGAGGCATAATGAGTCTTTTGAAGATGTAATTTTCCCACAAGTTTTTGGAAAATGTGGAAAGAAAATGAAAACGCATTTTTTTTTACACAAAGCTGTCCATTTATGAAATATTTCCAACACATAGCATGTACATAGCAAAAATTGCACCCCAAAATACATTCTGCTATTCCTCCTGAGTATGGCGATACCACATGTGTAACACTTTTACACAGCCTAGCCACATACAGAGGCCTAACATCCAAGCGGCCATCCAGGCGGTCCGTTCTCATCCGATTCCCCCATAGAGAGCAGCAGGGCTCTGACACCTCCCTCTCCGCACACAGTGCGGAGACGGAGCTGTCATCCGCCTGCTCAGCGGGGATCAGCGGATCGAACCCCACTGAGCAGAGAAGGGTCTGCACCGCACAGCGGACTGTGTGAAAAGACCCAAATGCCCCGTAAACACGTTCCGATAATCGTACGACAAAACTCGCTTTCGACCTGATCGCACAATAATCTGATCGTTAGTACACAGCTTTCGACAGCCAATCACGACAGTACGACAGCTTATCGAACGACAATAGTTTCATCAGTACAGTATGCGTCCGCTAAAAATCGATCGACAAATACCACGCATGATCGGAAACAGTAAAATAATCCGGAAGGAGATGGGAGAAAGTAAACAATACCCACCGAACAGCTACGAAAAAACAAATGGTCAGTGAATCGAACGAAGAAAATCTGATGGTTTGTACCCAGAGTTGGTTTTGATTTTAGTACCATGCAACAATTTGCGAAAGATTAGTCGTACGATTATCGTATGATTATCGGAACGTGTGTACGGGGCATTAGACTTACCAAAATCATATAATGTGAGGTCAAATCTAAACACTTTCAATTTGTATGCCATCAGGCAGGCCCTTGCACTACATAGTTGAAGGTAAATCTAAAGGAAATCTATCAACAAGTTGTATAGTGTGTATCCAGCTTAGCTAAGCTAAAACCCTGATCTCTCTGTGCCTGTCACAGAGCCCTCCCCCCACACACACAGTCAGTAAGCATTATTAGGCATACATTTAACACTTTAATCAGCCCCAGTGTTAACCCCTTCCCTGCCAGTGTCATTATTACAGTAACAATGCATATTTTTAGCACTGATTACTGTAGTAATGTCACTGGTCCCCCCAAAAGTGTCAGAAATGTCAGTTAGGGGTCCGATCTGTCCGCCGCAATGTCGCAGTCCCGCTAAAAATCGCTGATGGCCATTACTAGTAAAAACAAAAAAAATTCCAAAAATCTATCCCGAAGTTTGTAAACGCTATAGCTTTTGTGCAAATCAATTAAAATACGCTTTTTTGATGTTTTTTTACCAAAAATATGTAACAAAATACAAATTGCCTAAACTGATAAAAAAAATTACATTTTTTAAAATTTTTTATTGGGAATGTTATTGAGCAGAAAGTAAAAAATATTGAATTTTTTTTCAAAATTTTCGCTCTTTTTTTGTTTATAGCACATAATCTAAAAACCGCAGAGGTGATCAAATACCACCAAAAGAAAGCTCTATTTGTGGGGGGAAAAAACAACATCAATTGTATTTGGGTAGATCGCATGACCACGCAATTTTTCGTCAAAATAACGCAGTGCCGAATCGCAGAAAATGGCCTGGTCATTAAGGGGGTAAAACCTTTCGGGAGCTGAAGTGGTTAACAGCCTCCACTCTTCTGGGAATGTGTACCCACTGAGCCAAAAGAACATTTGCAGTGTCAGGTACTGATATTGGATGTGAAGACTTGGCAGGCAATCAGATTTCCAATTCATCCCATTGTTACCATTTGACCTCCAAAATGCAATTTTTGCGATACGGCACTGCGTTAATTTAATTGACAATTGCGCAGTCCTGCAACACTGTACCCAAATAAAATGTATGCAATTTGCCCCTATAAATAGAGCTTTCTTTTGGTGGTAATTGACCACCACTGCGCTTTTTTATTTTTTGCGCTATAAACAAACAAAAATCTGCAATTTTGAAAAAAAAAACAATATTTTTTTACTTTCTACTATATAACTTATCCAATAAAACATGTTTTAAAAAAATCTAATTTCTTCATCAATTTAGGCCAATATGTATTCTGTTACGTGTTTTTGGATAAAAAAAAAATCCCAATAAGTGTGTATTAATTGGTTTACGCAAACGTTTTAGCGTCTCTGATTCCTCCTGTATTGAATTGAACTGGCGGGTCTGTGGGGACAAACCGCACACTATACAGGAATAAAATTAACTACTTCCCGCCCGCCCTATAGGCAATTGATGGCGGGAAGGTGGTTGCATTATCCTGACCTGCCGTCATATGACGTCGAGCAGTTGGCACGCAGATTGGCGATCGGTGGTGTGGTGTGTCACTCTGACTCACCGCATCTCCATTCCCGGTAAAGAGCCTAATGACGTAGGCTCTTTACCATGTGACCAGCTGCGTCCAATCACAGCTGGTCACATAGTAAATAGGAAGAGCCGTTGATCGGCTTTCCTCAGTTCGTGCATGACAGGTGCGAGTAGAGGAGAGCTGATCTTCGGCTTTCCTGACAGGGGGAAGGGTCTGTGCTGGTAATCAGAGCATTGAATACCAGTGCAGACCCTTGGGGGGGTGCCACTAGAGCCACCAGGGATGCCCATCGATGGCCACCAAGGATGCCCACCCATGACCACCAGGGATGCCCACCATGGCCACCAGGGATGGCAATCAGGGTTCAGGGAGCCTGCCAGTGATGCCCTCCCCATCAGTGCTGCCTACCATTGCTACCTATCAGTGCTGTCCTACAGTGCCCATCATTGCCATCTATCAGTGCCACCCACCAGTGCCTATTATTGCCCACCAGTGCCACCTATCAGTGCCCAACAGTACCGAACAGTGCCACCTATCAGTGCCCATCAGTGCCACCTATCAGTGCCCATCAGTGCTGCCTATCAGTGCCCATCAGTGCTGCCTATCAGTGCACACCAATGCTGCATATCAGTGCTACCTATCAGTGCCACAAATCAGTGCCCATCAGTGCTGCATATCAGTGCCTCCCATCAGTGCCGCCTATCAGTGCCACCCCATCAGTGTCACCCCATCAGTGCCTCCTCATCAGTACCTGGCAGTGCAGCCTCATCAGTGCTCATCAGTGCTGGAAAAAACGTATCTATTTACAACATTTTATAACAAAAACAACAATTTATTTATTTATTTTCCAACTTTTTCGGTCTTTTTTTATTTGTGTAGCAAAAAAGAAAAAAACTTGCAGTGATCAAATACCACCAAAAGAAAGCTCTATTTGTGGGGAGAAAATTACATAAATTTGGTACATTGTTGCATGACCGCGGAATTGTCATTCAAAATGCAACAGCACTAAAAGCCGAAAATTGGCCTGGGCAGAAAGGGGGTGTAACTGCCCTCTATTGAAGTGGTTAAGCACTATTCACTATCAACTTCCACTTAACTAAGAGGGGTATATGCTAATGCCAGGAGCCTATCTAATAAAATGGATGAGCTGGAAATGTTAGTACACGAGGAGGACATAGACCTTGTGGGAATAACAGAAACTTGGTTCGACCCCTCGACTGGTTGGCCAATATCCAAGGGTATTCTGTGCATAGGAAGGACAGGGTAGGAAAAAGAGGGGGAGGGGTATCTCTCTATGTCAAGAATAATGTAAGGGTGGTAGAGAGGAGTGATATTATGTAAGGGATGAGTATGGAGTTAGAATCTGTGTGGGTAGAACTCCATAGGGAAGAAGTAAAAGGGAAAGTAATTGTGGGGGTTTGCTATAGACCACCCAACCAAAGGGAGGAGGTAGAGTTGGCATTTATATCACTGTTGGGTAACGTGGCAAAGCTGGGATCAGTCATCATATTGGGGGACTTCAATTATCCCGACATTGACTGGGAAGAGGGGACTGCACACTCACCAAAGACCCATCTCTTCATGAATATCTTACAGGACAACTACATGTCTCACTTGGTGCATTCTCCTACTAGAAAGAATGTCGTGTTGGATCTATTAATTACTAATGACCCAGATTGTTTCTGCTTGATGAACTTTCTTTTAATAAACATGGGCGAGGAGAGCCCTTAAAAGGAAGAAAAGCGAGTGGCGGTGTCCTTTAACCACTTTAGAACCGCTCACAGTAATACTACTGCGGCAGAGTGGTTCGTTATCGTCCAGCGACGTAGTATTAACGTCGTTGGACACTCCCCCTTCTGGGCTCGCTCCCGCTGTTTTCATTCACAGCGGGAGTCGGGCCAGGGGAGGAGCAGCGGCGATCGCCGCTGCTCTTACCCGATCGTCGGGGATCGAGTCTGGAGATCCGCCCGCTGTGTGTAAACACAGCGGGCGGATCTCCATAGTGACAGGGAGTGACAGATCGGACTGTTCAGCATAGCTGGACATCCGATCTGTCCATGACTCACACAGTCACCTCCCCCCCTACACGTCAGTAAGCACCAGGCATACATTAACCCCTCCCTCTCCAATAAAATTAACCCCTTCCCTGCCAGTGTCATTTTTACAGTAACAGTGCATATATATAGCACTGATTACTGCAGTAATGTCACTGGTACCCCCAAAAGTGTCAAAAATGTCAGTCAAGGGTCCGATCTGTCCGCCGCAATGTCGCAGTCCCGCAAAAAAAAAAACGCAGATCGCCGCCATTACGCGTTAAAAAAAAAACACCAAAAATGACAGAAATCTTTCCCTTTGTTAGTAAACGCAATAACTTTTGCGCAAACCAATCAAAATACGCTTATTGCGATTTTTTTTACCAAACATATGTAGCATAAAACAAATTGGCCAAAAATTTTTAAAAAAATTGGTTTTTACATCTTTTTTGGGGGGAATTTCATATAAAAAAATGTTAAAAATATTGTTATTTTTTCAAAATAAACGCTCTTTTTTTGTTTATAGCGCAAAAAGTAAAAATCGCACAGGTGATCAAATACCACCAAAAGAAAGCTCTGTTTGTGGGAAAAAAAGGACGTAAATTTCGTTTGGGTACGGCGTCGCACGTCCGCGCAATTGTCAGTTGAAGTCGCACAGCGCCGAATCGCAAAAAGTGGCCTGGACGGAAGACAGCAAAATCCTCCGGTGGTAAAGTGGTTAAACGCACTACATTTGATGTGAGTCCCTACACACCACATACAGCTATAAAATGTTACTAAACCTACAACAGTAAAGTCAGTCTGTATACGCAGTAAAGCATGCTTGGTATACTCATTATTGAACCTAAGGGGTAAAAAGGTTGCTTGATACTGTCTTTTCTGATCCTCCCCTTCTTTTACTATCCTTAAATCATCTGCTGATAGAACAGAGTCTTGGAGTCACTCTGTACACGCTCAGTTTGGTGTGTATTGCTAGAGAGTATTTATTTTTTATTTTTTGGGGGGGAGGGTACATGTGCTCAGCACAGGGCCAATCAGCACTGTCCAGACAGAAGGTCAGGGGTCCTAAATCCTGATAGGAGAATCAGAGCAGGATGAAAACTCCCACAAGCTTTAAAACCACTTAAGCCTCGGAAGATTTTACCCCCTTCCTGACCAGGGCCTATTTTGCGATTCGGCACTGCGTGAGTTTAACGGACAATTTCGCGGTCGTGCGACGCTGTACCCAAATTAAATTGACGTCCTTTTTTTCCCACAAACAGAGCTTTCTTTTGGTGGTATTTGATCACCTGTGCGATTTTTTGATCATACGCTATAAACAAAAAAAGAGCGACAATTTTGCAAAAATAAAAATATTTTTCACATTTTTTTTATATGAAATTCCCCCAAAAAAAATGTAAAAATCAAAATTTTTTAACATTTTAGGCCAATTTGTTTTCTGCTACATATGTTTGGTAAAAAAAAATTGCAAAAAGCGTATTTTGATTGGTTTGCGCAAAAGTTATTGTGTTTACTAACTAAGGGAAAGATTTTTGTCATTTTTATTGTTTTTTTTTTTTTAACGAGTAATGGCGGCGATCTGCAATTTTTTTTGCGGGACTGCGACATTGCGGCGGACAGATCGGACCCTTGACTGACATTTTTGGGGGTACCAGTGACATTACTACAGTAATCAGTGCTATACATATGCACTGTTACTGTAAAAATTACACTGGCAGGGAAGGGGTTAACTTTATTAAAGAAGGAGGGGTTAAGTGTGTCCCTAGGGGAGGGTCTTCTAACTGTGATTGGATGTGGCTTTTCATGTAACAGCAGAGATCTATGGTCCTACATAGCAGGACCGTATGATCTCTGCTGTTACACAAGGGAGAATGACAGGCGGCTTTACATTAGCCGCCTGCCTTTCTCCCGGTGTAACAGACGATCGCGAGTGAGCGGCGGACATCGGGTCCGCCGCTCACACACGCGGGGGGGTCCATGAGCGAGCGGGAGCGCACCTCCGGCAGCGCACGCTCGCTCCCTAGAGCCTCACAGGCTAGCGACGTAGTACTACGTCACTTTGCCTGTGAGGGGCTGACCGCCGACGTAGATAGTCGTTAGGCAGTCGGCAAGTGGTTAACCAGTGCTCGGCCAGACACTGATAGTCACAAGACTATATATACTGCTGATGAGAAACGATATTTAGCCGTTCATATTTACTAAAATAATTACATGCCCATGTTCTGTATAGCGTGGGAGAGCAGATATAGTGAATGCAGAGTCCTGGGTTTAGTAATACTTAAATGGATCCCTCAAACGTGTTATTTAAAAGATTTGTGCATTGTCAATGATGCATTCAAAGCTGCATAAAATGATCCTCTCCCCCATCGTACGCTATCTTACCATGCAATGCCTTATTATGACATTAGTTTACCTATCAGCCACAAAAGGGCCAGAATTGAACAAGATGCCACTCTACGGACTTTAATGGGGTTTGACTCTGAGATTGGGTTCACCAAACATTTTTATTTCTTTGTTAATGAAGGACTTGTCAAAACTGTCTTGTTTTTTTTTTTTTTTTTACTTTTTTTCATGATTGAGTAGGGTTAGTCATTCATATGGGGGGGGGGGGGGGCAGGATCTGAGATAAACAAATATGGGGACAAGGTGCTATGTCAGGAGGGGTTCAACGTACCCCCTCCCAATTAGGTCATGTAGTTTTGGGGAGGATGAGGGCGTTCGCTTGTTCCCCTCCTTTCCTGGCCTGTCGGGGCTGCATGCTGGGATAAGGGTATGGATTTTGAGGGACCCAATGCACTTTTTGTGGGGGTTCTTTTTGGCATGGGGTTCACCTTAAAATCCTTTCCTTAGAGGCCATAGATGCTTCTCCGGTAACGTAAGCCTTATTAAGGTGGAAACTCAAGTACTGGGACTATTCCAGTGTGCCGATAACAATAATTATTTTTGGGTGTTGTTACTACTTGGGAGGGCAACCACAGGAATTTATTACTGTTTGCTGCCACCACCAAAATATTTTATGGTGTGAGGTGCGAAGTACCCCCTTCCCCATTCCACGTGTAGCCCACCCCAGTGTACAGCATGCTGAGAATAAGCATGAGTGACGGGCGTCTAATCAAATATCTTTCTCTTGGAGTTTACACAAAAAACTGGTATCATATGTAATAACATTAGCAATGTTTTTAAACTTTGGTCTTTGCTATTTTGATTCCTATAATATTTCTATTTTTTATTCATGCTTTGTAACAATCCTCTGGAAAGTTTGCACTGTATAAACAAACCTTATTTTATGGGGTTTCGGAATAAATGTTCTTAGCGAAACAGGTAAGATGATAAAGAGATCTTTAATCTTCTTTTTTTTTTGCCACGCATGGGAATTTTATACATCAAGCCATAAGGCAATTAGGGCGACTGTCCATAGACATGCCACAATATGATTTATTTAATTGTATTTCGTATTGCCAAGGCCATGTGTCCTTGGACAGAATCCCACCGCGCTTCTCTTCAGGGTATAAATTCAGGACAAGAGCAGCTAAAACTTACACTCAACATCTCAGAGATCCACCATGAAGTTCCTCGTAATTGCAGCCCTCCTGGGCTTGGCAGGTATGAGTTTTCATTGCACTGTACATAAGCTTTCTGTTGTCTCATGAGTTCATTTTTATTTAAATGGATCATAAACTAAGGGGTTTATTTGAAAAATATTAGTTGGACGAATGCCATGAGCATTCGTCCAGACTGTAAAGCATTTTCCATGAATCCTTTCCAGTATAACCCTCTATGATCGCCAGCTCCATCTGGGGGCCAAAATGCAGTATATATTAATGAAATAATTCAACCAGGAAATATACCACATTTTGGCCACTAGATGGAGTTGACAATAATAGGAAGTCATAGCATTAGAGAAAATATAGGTATCAAAACGATAGTATTGACTCTTTACTATATTGTATCTACGTAAAAGGCAAATACCTTACTTTGATATCTGTGGATCAACCTGTTTGTGGTAGGTTGTCTAATTTAATATTTCAAATACAATAAGGGGGGGGGGGGGATAGTGGCCATGGGACTTTAAATGAGGTAGGTTGCCAAAACAAATAAAAAAAATATATATTTTTTTTTATATACTTTTTTTGTTTTGGCAAAACAAAAAAATAAAAAAAAACAATAAATAAAATATATATTTTTTTCTTTTTTTTTTTGTTTTGACAACCTACCTCATTAAAAGTCCCATGGCCACTATTATCCCTCCCCTCCCCCTTATTGTATTCATAATTTCAGGGATGGAGGTTTGTTGCTGTAATACCTCAGAACATCTTCCTTTACATTAATTTAATATTTCAAAGGAGATTATTCATTCACAACATAGAACAACCCTATTTTTTAAAGATCTTTTGAAAATGGTAATTTCACTGCTCTCTTTTATATTGCAATAAGCTGAATTCCAGGCAAATCAAAAAGACACATATTAATGCAAATCTGTATTAATTATTACATAATTTTATTTATTTTTTTATTGAAATTTGACCTGGCATCAGCCACATAAAGTCCCTGTAAAGCAGAGCTCAGACTGGGAGAGGGACTACACAGCAGAGCTTATAATGGGAGAAAGAGAAGCGGTAAAAGGAGCTAGTTAGCTGTTCTGCAATGCCTGTGTGCTAGCAAGAGGCATCTTGATAGAAGGAGAAAGCAGAAATCAGGGAGGAAAAGGTTATTAACCGCAGAGGAAAAAAAAAAAAAAGCTAGTCTCCTACCCTATCAGGCGGGGTCTTGTGGCATGGCAGAGCTGTGTAAATCTCAGAATTGGATGGACAGAGTTGCAAACCCTTTGGTAGGTAGGTATAAAGCTCCCTCATGTTTCATCTGCGTTTAGCAGAAAGCCTGGGGTTCAGGTTTAAAATTATACTAAACATTAAATCCTCTTTCTTTGTGTGGATGACAGCACTGTAATTATTTTAATTAAAAAACAAAAACATCTAAGTACCTTTTTTCTAATCGATATACAGCGGTCACATGTCCAAGCTCTCTCCCAGCCTGTCTGCAGGGAAACATAAGCAGGAGGAGCTTCTAGTCCTCTGCTGCTCGTCACATGTTCAAAAAAAAAAACAGCCTTTGGCATACAGAGAAAAAAATAAATAATTCATATTGATAAACTGTTTTTATTTGTCATACAAATATATGTTAGAAATCAAATCTTTATTATTTCTTAGCAATAGCATGGTGTGGGCGTATTTCTGCCAGTCACAGGCTGTCACTCCCAGAGCTATTTTTCTCAGAGAATAGGTGCAGGAACTCCCCTCTTCTGACTTTTTCTTCGTCTCTGCCCCCTACCCACCTCTGAGCACCGTCCCTTGGTTCCACCCCTACCCACCTCTCTGTACCGCCCCTTTTAGAGAATACAGAACCAAGTATTATTTTGTGCTACTGTGGCATAAGTCACTTTGGCTGGGGGGCTCGTGGAACCCAGATTACTTTAAAGAGGTCAGGAAACTCCTTGTCCAGCTTCCCCGACCCCTCTTATCTGTAAGTCACCCTGTGTCTATTAGGGGCACCGGGTGACCAAGAACCCCAGTCGGGTCTGCACTGATCAGACTCCCTGTACAACCACTCCGGAATCAGCATTTCGTGTTAGCCCGGTTATCCTGGGCTCTATATATGTGGTTTGTGTTGAAAGAGTCTTTCACTTGAGACAATAATATTTCTGAACAGTGTCCCTCAGGAAATATATGAAGATGAACTGTTTGACTTTTCAGATTGCTAGAATATTGCAGGAGTGTCTCAAAGACCCTTGCTTGATAGTGAGGTGGGGTGGGGTTTTTTATTGTTAAGTACCTGTATCAATTTGTTCTATTGTTTGAGTCTGCCTTAAGATCAACCTATTATGGGAAGTATATGTGTATGTGGATTGGCTGCTAAGGGGGAGGGGGGATTGTCCCACAGTGTATATCTCTTTGTGCCTGTGTTTGAATAAACAGTTTTTATTCTGGTTCACTCCAAAACTTGTACTGTCGAATTATTGGGGTAACTATAGCCAGATTCACGGATCTCATGTTCCGGAGCTTAGGAAGCAGCTTCTTGGCGGAGATACCCAGTCGGGGTATCCAGAGTCCGTCACAGCTACTAAGTAATTTGTATGGAATTTAACAGACTCCATCCCAGAAACAGTAGACCACACCACAGCAACAACAGATCCCCCACACAACAATAGACCCCCCTAGCAACAATGGACCCCCTGCAACAAAATACCACCCCAGCCACAAAAAAATCCAGCAGCGACAACAGATTCCCCAGCAGCCAGCATCAATCAAGATATCAAAATAAGTGTTTTAGAATAAGAGGGAAGTGAAGCCTCCATCAATCTACATGTAATATCCTGCCCCCATTGTGTTTAGCTGGTTGGTGGGCATGGAGGAGGAGGGAGGGAGTGGGCTGTCAATTACCACTGTGTATACGCCCACATGTGTGACTCTATAGTCACATGGGCTGCTCAGATGTGATAGGGAGGAAATGCTCAGCATAGAAACTCACTAAGAACTTAGCATGTGCAGAGTTTCCAACACTGCTCTGCAAAATCCCTAGATGAATTGGGGACATGAACAGAAGGTGGAGATAGAGAGCAGCAGGTTCAACCTGGAAATGTGTGTGAGTATGAACATCATGTAATACAGCATTTATTGATAGTTTTTATGATGTGGGTTCAGTGACACTCTAAGCAATCTGTTGTTGCAGTGGCTGGACAATAAACAGTACTTTTCTCTATCTCTGACTGCAGCTGCCTTTGATGATGATGACAAGATTGTTGGAGGTTTCACCTGCTCCAAGAACTCTGTCCCCTACCAGGTTTCCCTGAACTCCGGATACCACTTCTGTGGAGGGACCCTGATGAACAGCCTATGGGTGATCTCCGCTGCTCACTGCTACAAATCGTAAGAGCAATTTCTCTTCTTCCTTAAATCCTGTATGTTTCCTGTTCAATCCTTTATTTTCTACATTTTTTTTAATAGTCAAAGAATATGTTTTCAGTAGTTATCATTAAAGCTGAAGTTTGACTTTCCTGGTTCCTTCCCCAATCCCCACCAACATGCTACTGACATTAAAACGAACGTTCTACTTTTTCAAATGCCTTATTTTAGTCCTAGCTATGTCATCACTGGGGCGCTGGGCTTCTCTATGCAATGTAGGCAGATCATGGCTGGTAGGAGGGGCTGGTAGGGTTCTGTACATTGCTTGCTGAAAACATCAAAGCACCCTGCCTCAGTTAGTACTTATTTCAAGAGCCCTCAGCCCTGATGCACGCAGTGGGCTTGCTTTTGGGGGGGTCTTTCAAATATGAATATGTCTTGATAGGTAGATGGTGGTCTGGAGGAGTGGGCTTTCCTAGGCAGGCTAAACTTGCACATAGACTGCCAACTCTGGGGTCTACATTTGCTCCTCGTATGGCTAACCCCCATTGTCTTCTGGCCAGTTGCCTGATTTACTGAATCCTCTTTTTCCTGGGTTTTCTCCCTGCAGTGGGTGGTCCTGGCAGATGCAGAAAGTGGTGCTGATATGATGACATCAGCATAACTGTCTGCATGAATACAAGATGCTCAGGGGTGGGGCTAGGGCTTTCTCCCTGTAGTAGGTAGTCCTGACATATGCAGAAAGTGGTGTTGACATGATGACATCAGCATAACTGTCTGTATAATTACAAGATGCTCAGGGGTGGAACTAGGGTTTCTCTTTGTGGTAGGTGGTCCTCACAGATGCAGAAAGAGGTGCTGACTTGATCACATCAGCATAACTGTCTGCATGAATACAAGATGCTTAGGGGTGGGGCTAGGGTTTTCTCCCTGTGGTGGGTGGTCCTCACAGATGCAGAGAGTGGTGTTGACATGATGACATTAGCATAACTGTCTCCATGAATACAAGATGCTCAGGGTTGGGACTAGGGTTTTATCCCTGTGGTGGGTGGTCCTCACAGATGCAGAAAGTGGGGCTGGCATGATGACATCAGCATAACTGTCTGCATGAATACAAGATGCTCAAGAGTGAGGCTAGGTGTTTCTCCCTGTAGTGGGTGCTCCTGACGGATGCAGAAAGTGGTGCTAAAATAATGACATCAGCATAGCTCTCTACATGAATACAAAGGTGCTCAGGGGTGGGGCTAGGATGCACTGCAATCACAGTCTATCCATAATCTTATGCGTCAAGCGATGCTGGGAAGACTGAGGACAACTTGTGTTGAAGAAAAGGTACTGTTGGGGGCGTGGCCTGCAGCGTGTCGAGCTGGACGTCTAAGCTGTGAGCTCTGCTGCATCAGGGCACAATCCAGCTCCATCCGGGCTTACCGCTGATACGATCACCGCGCAGATAGACTCCTCTACCTGCCGAGATGCCAGGGAATGCTTCTAAGAAGTCGCAGGAGTAAGGGCAGCCCCAGAAGCTGACGGCCTTCTTCTCCCCTCCGCCATTCGCTTCCAGCCAAGATGGCGCCGGCCGGCTCTCTCTCTCCCTGCACCAGCTGCATCCCCAGATGACTCTGTGACCCCCAGCCTGGCTCCCATGCCGATCCTTTATATCCACACCACACTCTGGGAGTCCTGAAGCCCTTGGTCTCTGTATCCGAGGTAACTCTACCAGCAAGGAGGTGAGTCCTATGGGGGATGAAGAGGATGACACTAGGGCCCTCACTGACTCTATCAACAACTTTCCCACCAACAACCAGCCTGTCCTAGATACAGTCCTCAAGGATATGCTAGTGTCCCTTAAGAGCTCCCTCCAAAATGACCTGGTTTCCTGCATGCACAAATATGGGAAGGATCTCCAGGCTGTTGAACAGAGGGTGGACCATATTGAACGCAAAATGGGGGAGTATGCTTCTACTATAAACGAGCTTGTTGATGCTAATAATAGCAGGGAGGATGAGATGGATAAGCTACAGGCCAAAATGGCAGATATTGAAGATAGGGCAAGGCCTAACAATCTAAAGATCAGGGGAGTCACTGCCCTATTCAAAACCTTGCTCCCTGAAGCCACAGACGTGGACGTGACCATAGATAGGATACATCGTCTTCCCAAACCGTCCTATCTGGCTGACAATGTCCCCAGGGACGTAATCCTGAGTTTGCACTTTTACCATATTAAGGAAAAACTTATGCTTACTGCCAGAGACAGAGCTATGTTCCCTCCACAACATGCTCATCTTCAGTTCTACACTAACCTTCCCAATACACGCTCCAGAAGCGTAGGAATCTTACCACAATCACCAAAGGACTACGTAACCATAAAAGAAAAGGTACTGTTGGCAAACGCATCAGACTGAAAGTATTTTTTTAGTATTAAAAAAATGCCCATAAGTGAAGCTTAAACCTTCCCCAACCAATTACCCTATTACTCAACCTAACTGCTAAGATTGAGCACTTAAAGGCACACTGGTGCTATGTAAAATACATTTAATTACCTACATAAAGATCATTTTACCATGTGATAAATATGTATGTTTTGCAAATTTTTCCAGGAGCATTCAGGTCAGACTAGGAGAACACAACATTGCCCTGAATGAGGGTACCGAGCAGTACATCAACTCTGCCAGGGTCATCAGACATGGAAGCTACAACTCCAGAACTCTGGACAACGACATCATGTTGATCAAGCTTGCCTCTCCCGCCACCCTCAACTCCTACGTCAAGGCCGCACCTCTGCCCTCTGGCTGTGCCCCTGCCGGCACCAGCTGTCTGATCTCAGGATGGGGCAACACTCTGAGCAGTGGAAGTGAGTCACAAAATATTATTTCTTAGCCTTGTGCTTCACATCTAAATCTTGGAAAGGTCAACAGTAGAAGATTATTATTTTTTTTTTTTTGCTGACCTTTATTTTTGTTTTTTTCCCTTTTAGCTAATTATCCAGATCTCCTGCAATGTCTCAATGCCCCAATTTTGACAGATAGCCAGTGCCAAAATTCTTACCCCGGAGAAATCACCAGAAATATGTTCTGTGCTGGCTATCTGGCCGGTGGAAAGGACTCCTGCCAGGTAATCTATGATCAGTTTTGTATTTGTAGAGTTATTTGCGAGTAGGGTGGGGAAACAAAGTACTATATCCCCAAACGTACAGGAATAAAAAAAACTTGCAAAGCCAGCTTTTTGAGATGGCAAATATTAGAAAACACAGTTTTAGGGCTCTTTGGTGCACTTCAAAAATAAAGTTCCTTACATTAGTATCCCCACACAGGCAGTTCAGCTTCAAACAGCATTTAAAGCTAACAAAAAAAGCTTCCTGTTCCTAGCAGCTCACTTCGGGCTACACAGCTCTCAGCCTGGATAACAGACTCTCAATCCAGTTCGCACTATGCTTCTGCACCACTGAGACTCCAGGTGCCCGTGCCAGCCTGGTCAGTACAGATGTGCCCCTGCTGCTCCCTGTAGCACTGCCCCTTGCCCTGGCTGCTCCTGCACACACACAGCCTGCTGGTCCTCAGTAAAACTTGGACAACGTGAACTTCATACCTCCAATGACTCTTTGAAGCCTCCAAACTCCAGAACTCATGCTTGGTGTTCCAATTCCAATTATCTATGCTTAGAACAGCCACTCTGGAGTCTCTCAATCTCTATTCGTGAGAAGCCTGTGCGGCTCGTTTTTTTTTTTTTACAGCTGCAGGGCCCAACACTGTCACTATGTAAATACTGTATATATATATATATATATATATATATATATATATATACACACACTATATCGTAACAAATTGGGACGCCTGCCTTTTCACGCACATGAACTTTAATGGTATCCCAGTCTTGGTCCGTAGGGTTCAGTATTGAGTTGGCCCACCCTTTGCAGCTATAACAGCTTCAACTCTTCTGGGAAGGCTGTCCACAAGGTTTAGGAGTGTGTCTATGGGAATGTTTGACCATTCTTCCAGAAGCTCATTTGTGAGGTCAGACACTGTTGTTGGATGAGAAGGCCTGGCTCGCAGTCTCTGCTCTAATTCATCCCAAAGGTGTTCTTTCAGGTAGAGGTCAGTCAAGTTTCTCCACCCCAAACTCGTTCATCCATGTCTATATGGACCTTTCTTTGAGCACTGGACCAAATCATTTAGTGGAGGGGGATTATTTTTCAGGGGTTGGGCTTGGACCCTTAGTTCCAGTGTAGGGAACTCCTAAGGCATCAGCATACCAAGACATTTTGGACAATTTCATGCTCCCAACTTTGTGGCAACAGTTTTGGGATGACATGACTGTGCACCAGTGCATAAAGTCCATAAGGACATAGATGAGTGAGTTTGGGGTGGAGGAACTTGACTGGCCTGCACAGAGTCCTTACCTCAACCCGACAGAACACCTTTGGCAGTGTGCCAGTGCAGGCAAAGGCCACAAACTCCAACTGAACTTCCTGTTTAATTCAAAATACATTCCATGTGCATCCAAACAAGTTATGTTTAAAGCCCTATGTTAATTTTAATTAGACATGCAGATCCTGAATATAAAACTTTATCCCCTGCCAGCATGCTTTAGAGAAGTTCCCTTAATCACTGTGGGGATGTAGTGGTCTTTCTGTAGAAGTCTAGCATGCCCCTTTGTTGAGCTAGATCCAGAGTTCTCCGATCAGCAGGGAGCATGGGGCTTTGGTGGTTATAGGTCTGACACAGCTTGGGTGTGTTAGACCTCTGCAGAGAGACTAGGACTTCCCCACAGAAAGCAAGGGCCCCACTCTGCAGATGCTGGCAGGGGATATGCATTTCGTCCTAGGCTATGGCTCCTTTAGAAAGAAAATGCACTGTAAGACAGTGAACACCTTTTGATTGTATACCTCTGGAATGTATTTAGCTTATTGAAACTGAAAGTTCAATGGGCTTTAGGTATTACACAAGATATACCACAAGGTATAAGAATGCCACAGGTCAGCCTTTCTTTACTGTTTGAACACAGAGGAACCCTTGAAATAATTTTCCAGTCTCAGGGAACCACTGCTAAAAATGACTAAATCTACAACTCATGATACATTAGTGTGATGGTCAGTGGGAAGAATGCTCCTTGCACGTATGGTCATTGGGAAGAATTACCCCCTTCTAGATAGCTAAAAAGATCAATGGTGTCAGTGGGAACTTATCTGAGAGGCAGAAGTTGCTCCTTGCTCAATGAACTCTAGCAAACTCTCGAGGAATGCTAGGGTTCCATGGAACCCTGGGTGAGAAACCCTGCCATAAGTAATTGTTCTCTTAATGAATTATTTTCCTCTTACAGTATATAAGATCATTTGACCATACAGCACTGCTGCAGTGGTTATGCAAGTTCTCTAAGTTTTACATCTGCTAAAAAGGAGATTGTTCTTTTAAATGTGGTTGATGACTGAAGATGTCTATTTGATTTGAAAAATCTGTCTCCTCAGGGTGACTCCGGTGGCCCCGTGGTCTGTAACGGACAGCTCCAGGGTATTGTCTCTTGGGGATATGGCTGTGCTCAGAAGAACTACCCCGGAGTCTACACCAGGGTCTGCAACTACAACTCCTGGATCTCCAGCACTGTGGCTGCCAACTAAATCTCTATCCAGAAGGATCATTTCTAATGATTTTAGAAAAATATTGCAAATACTATCTGCATCAATGAATAAACTAACACTAATGGCCTAAACTATGGTGTGATTTTTGTTTTTATATTCAACCTATAAAAATACATGTATTCAGAGTATAGCAGCAAGTCAATTAAACTCCTGGGATATTGATCTGGTCAGTTAAATAGCAGAGGGGGTGGTTAATTGGTTTCAGCTACTTCAGTGTTCATGAAATGAACAACAGGGGACCAATTTTTAGTTTTCAGTGCTCTCACACTTTGAATGACAATTGCGCGGTCATGCTACACTGTACCCATATGAAATTTTTATCATTTTTTTCACACAAATAGAGCATTCTTTTGGTGGTATTTAATCATCTCTGGGTTTTTTATTTTTTACAAAAAAAAAAGAAAAAAGACAGAAAATGTTGAAAAAAAAAGTTTTTCTTATTTTCTGCGAGTAAATTTTGAAAATAAATACATTTTTCTCCTTCACTGATGTGCGCTGATGAGGCGGCACTGATGGGCACTGATAGGCTGCACTTATGGGCACTGATGAGGTGGCACTTATGGGCACTGATGAGGTGGCACTTATGGGCACTGATGAGGTGGCACTGATGAGGAGGTACTAATATGCCACACTGATGAGCACTGATAGGCGGCACTGATGAGGACTGAGAGATGGCACTGCTGGGCACTGAGAGGTGACACTGCTGGGCACTGAGAGGTGGCACTGACGGGCGGCACTGATGGGCACTGGCGGGTGGCACTGATTGACACTGACGGGTGGCACTGATGAGCACTGATGGGCGGCACTGATGAGCACTGATGGGCAGCACCATCAGTGCCCACACTCAGTGCCCATAGTGCTGCCAGTCAGTGCTCATCAGTGCCTAGATGAGCAGCCACTGATGGGCACTGACTGGCAGCACTATGGGCACTGATTGTGGGCACTGATGGCGGGCACTGTGGGCATTGATGGTGGGCAGTTAGTGTGTTTAGTTTACCTTTGTTGTAATCAGGGCACTGGTGATCAGTGCCCTGATTACATTTTTCTTTGTCCCCGACGGCTGATCGGCTCTCTCCTTCCTCACACTGCAGTCTCTGTGTGAGGAAGGAGCGCTGGCGATGATCTCATATGTTTACATATGAGATCATCTCTCATTGGACGGTCCGATCACGTGGTGAATGGCCGCTGTGATTGGCCATTCACATTGGCCATTCATTCGTTTAAAGACGGCCTCCCGAAAATGTGAGTCCGCGCTGCAGCCGTACTTCGGCTACAGCTCGGATGGGAGGTGGTTAAGTATTGCAAGTAGTTTTTTAAAAAAGTTTGCTACTCAAGTACTGAAAGTAAAAGTACCAGTAGTTTTGAAAAAAAATTGCTACTCAAGTACTGAAAGTAAAAGTACAAGTACTGTGTTATGTAGTTATTAAAGAAAGAAGTCAAAAGTTTGAACATCATGTTGTTTTTTATTATTTCAAATGCAGCTTTTATTTATACATACAGTAGCATTTATTTTCGTATGTGCTGATACTACACATGTTTTGAGCTTCATGAGACCTGCTATCTACTGTTCTGGCAGTGGTAATTTTTATAACAGTAAAATGTAGTGAAGTAAAAGTGGAAGTAGGAGAAAAAAATTCTACTCTAGGAAAGTACAGATACCGCCTTTCGGTACTTAAGTACAGTAGTGAAGTAGTTCTACTTAGTTACTATACATCTCTTCACCTTTGTGCAAGGATGAACAGGATTAGCACTGCCAGAGCCCTACAAAATCACCTCTAGCAGGCCAGTGGTGTGAATATCTCTGACCAAACAATCAAAAACAGACCTCATTATGGCGTCCTCTAGTGGGCCTTGTGCTTGCTGCCTGGCACAGTGGAGCTCGTTTGGCATTTGCCATTAAACACAAGAATAGGCAGGTCCACCACTGGTGCCCTGTTCTTTTCACAGATGAGAGCAGGTTCACCATGAGCACATGTGACGGACATGAAAGGGTCTGGAGAAGCAGTGGAGAATGTTATGCTGC
The DNA here is from genome assembly GCF_965119305.1 of Pelophylax lessonae. Classification (NCBI taxonomy): domain Eukaryota; kingdom Metazoa; phylum Chordata; class Amphibia; order Anura; family Ranidae; genus Pelophylax; species Pelophylax lessonae. Next base: position 34,502,788 of record NC_138776.1, on the reverse strand, counting down.
CTGTAATATTGTTCAGCAGGACCGTTTGGTGGTGGGTCAGTGATGGTCTGGGAGCCACATCCATGGAGGGACGCACAGACCTCTACAGGCTAGACAATGGCTAGCCACCCTGACTGCCATTTGGTATTGGGATGAAATCCTTGGGCCCATTGACTGACCCTACGCTGGTGCAGTGGGTCCTGGGTTATTCCTGGTACATGACAATGCCCGGCCTCATGTGGAGAGAGTATGCAGCCAGTTCCTGGAGGATGAAGGAATTTATACCATTGAATAGCCCCCACACTCGCCTGACCTATATCTAATAGAACACCTCTGGGACATTATGTTTCGGTCCATTCGATGCCTACAAGGTTGCACCTCAGTCTGTTCAGGAGCTCAGTGATGCCCTAGTACAGATCTATTGGTATGGAGGTTGGGTACAGGAAAAGGAGAGTGGTGAGTTAAAAAACCCTCATCCCTCAACTGAATAGTGAGCGTAAAAGAGGAAGGGGACCCCCTAAATGGGACTGTAGCGAGTAATAACTCATAAATATGTCAAAAAGGTATAAATGTATTAATACAAAATGAAAAGTATATACCGTTTACAAATATATGTTCAAATGACTTTAAAATCTCAGAAATGGCGCCTGAACAAAGCTAAATTGTGACGAACGTGACATGGAGGAACCTGGGGTTTGGTCCTGGAGACCCTACGCGTTTCAAAAAGTCTCTTCCTCAGGGGCTTTTGACCATAGTTCCATTACAGATATTCATGTGATACGTCACAGTTCTAAGCATAGTCGCCTGTATAAAAACTTTAGCTGTTCGACCCGCAGGGAGTAGTATGCCCGAGATCGCTCCAAGATCCCACAATACCTTCACCTTACCAAACACCAAAAGTGGAGAGGTGTAGGTTTTGAGAGCAACGAGTGTGAGTAGGAAGGAGGGGGCCGGCACGTCAAGACATCACATGGGGTCCAAAATGTAGTGACACAGGAGTATCCAGATTTAGACTTGCAATTCTTAGAACTGAAATATTGAAAAATATATTTGTAAGAAGACTGGATGCGTAGTGCTGAAAATTATACACTCAGCACGATGCCATTCCACAATTGTCAATCTCCCTATAGTTCAGAATTGGATATATATATGTATATATCACTCTACACAACAGACATAGATTTGTATTATAAATCTGTTAGTGGTTTTGGTGATTTAAGGTTTCTTATGCCCCGTACACACGTGCAGATTATCTGCAGACTTTTGTCTGCAGACTTACCTTTTCTATGTAGTGCAAGGGCCTGCTGGATTGCATACAAATTGAAAGTGTTTAGGTTTGACCTCATATTATATGGTTTTGGTAAGTCTGCAGACAAAAGTCTGCAGATAATCTGCACGTGTGTATGGGGCATTAGTAAACAAAATTTCATTGCTACTTCACAAGATTGTATATATATATGTATAGGTATTAGGTGACCATATACACCCACCGTTTAGGTAGCGAGTGATTGATTGTAAATTTAAGGACCCACACTTTAGGCTTGTAAGTCTAATAAGGAAGATATTCAGTGCACATCCTCTAGGTGGAGCACTAGAGTAGTTGCCATCTGCTCTTGAAAATAAACAAAAAGGAAGACATATGTTTTAGCTAATTATATAGTGTAGAATGATTAAGGAAATCTAAAAAGTATAGAGTTCTTTTTACCTCCTTTAGACAGAAAGCTTCCCAGTGTGTGTGTTCTCCTCCTGGCTGGAGTGTCTCAATTGTACTGAGACATCCAGCATTTTATATGTGCAAGTGTAATTCTAATCTGGATCAGCTGCATCAAAGCGGGCCCCCTGGGTGGGCGGTGCAGAGGGTGACCCCATGGAGATCCACCATCCAATGGGAGTCATGTGTCATTACAGGTCCGATTGGCGTCTGGACGATCTGGGAGGAAATACCCCAGGATTACCCCAGGTGGCAGCCCCAAGTGTGTGGGCTCCCATATTCAGCAGCAGTGCACTACAGTGTACTGCACTAGCAAGGTATTTGACTCGCCCAGGCTGGGGAAGGTTTAACCCCCAGGACCTCAGTTTTCAGGCGTTTGGTCTTAGGCCAGCCTTCCACCCTGTGTGATACATAAATAGAAGTAAGGTGCAGTCCTCGGGCCGCTACGGTAGCTCGAGAGTGAGTGAACACACCAAGTTCTTAGAGTCCAAGAGTTCAAGAGCCAGCATGTAGCCCCACAAAATGCTGGGGTTTCCGGTAGACACTACCAGTAATTGCAGATTACCATTTATGGACTAACACTTTTAAAGTTATGCTTTAACCGTCACGCCCCATTAGTTAGTTTGAATGAGCCCAGCGGATGCTCATGATTTTAGAAATATCAATTATGACCTTAGAATAATCATCCGTAACACACACTGTCACATGCAGACAGGAATGTCCGAAGGATTTATCCTAACAGTAGCGCTCTTTCAGGAGATAGGTTATTTTGGATCAGTTTGCGTTTAAGAGCTTAGAGACAAAGTTAACACTTTTTAAAATAAGGCTTAATTATAAGAAAGGTTAAAATTGGTGCGAATAAAAATATTTACAGAAAAATGGGTTACAAAGAAATAGAGACACAATACAGCAATTTAGAAACAATGAAAATACTTGCATTAAAACGGTCCTTAATATTATCTTAGTTTCAGAAGCTGAACAGGTATGATTGGTTCCCCTTGAGCGATGTTATGGCTTGGATGGTAGGATGAGAACTTACTCTCTATCAGTTCCTGTCCTTTTTCTCTGACCCTCCAGGGGGTGTCACCAAAAGTACTTGGCCAATAGGCTCTGGGTCCATGCGCGGTCCCCCTGGAGCTCATACATGCTAAGACACATCCCGTTTAGACAGAGTATTAAAATAACTCATATCTGGAAATATGTAACGGTTACATGCTTGAAACTGACATTGGAATGTACAATATTTAATCTATTTTCTACAGACACTAAACACAGGTTATTTCGGAATAACCTCTGACCTGTAAGGCATCTGATTGCTAGCCTGTCTTTCCTAGGCATGAAGGTGTTCATGTTTGATCTTAATTAGATCGGTATTTTATGGGGAATCCAAATATCTACTTTTTGTCAATGTGTTATGTTCGGGTAAAAAGGTATGATTCGAGCATGGATTGTGAGATGTAAATTAACAATTTGGCTTGGGGAATTTACAAGGCAGCTTCACTGGACATCTGCTCAGACCCCATGCTGTTCTCGGAGACCCACCTCCTGCTAGAAGGGCAGATAAGACTTTACAACCTGCCAGCCAGGATGTGTTTGGAGATAAGGCACTCTTTTGAGGCCTTGCATACTAATGCCAAAGGGAATATGGGGGCTACTTTGAGTGAGAGAGAGGGGGGAAGGAAATATCTCTGCTGAGTACACATCTGCTGCTACAGCTTAAACTGGAATGCTGCCTGTGTCACTGAACAAGATGGCTGCTTGTGGGGACAAGGATGGTTGCTCGCGACAGCTTTTAGGGTACTCCGGGCACAACATCATTACACCTCCCCCTTTTGTGGGTGCATAGGAGAGGATTACAATTTCCCTCCGGACGCACCCGTCTCCTGCGGCTCGGCTTGACGCGACAAACCATCAGCGTTGCCATGGGTGCTGCCTTTCTTCTGCTGGGTGACAGAGGCTACTCCCCTGGGGAGCAGCTTCCGGCTCAAATAGAGCATGAGAGTTTCCTCTCCTTTAGCATCCCTCTGGCCTAGGGCTGCATCTGGCCCAAAGGCAATGGCATAGGGTTGTGCCAGGACTGGGCGTTTCAATTCCGGGCCCCAGGTCCCAGGTGCATGGACCAGTACCTAAGTCAGGGCCGGACGGTCCTTCTGACACACTGGCGTCAAGGATGCCAGTGTAACCAGGGTACCATTGGGTTGGTCAGTCACAGGTTCAGCTGAGCCACTGTCGTCGCACCTCAGCATCCTCCTGTGGCCAGCTGTACCCAGGAATGACGTACCCAAATTTGTGGTTTGAGGAGTAGGCCAGGTCCTGGTATCCTCAGTTCCAGATCTCTGGGTGCCTACTCCTCCCTGCTGTTCCCAGTACCAAACTGCTGACAGGTCCATCTGACAGTTACTATGCAGAACTGCCAAACTAGGCCGTGCCAGAATGTTTGGGACTGTGGACAGGAGCTCTGGGTGTTCCCCCCAGACAGGGCCGAACACTACCAGGCCCCTAAAGCAGGCCACTGCACCAGGTTCGACCTCTCCCCGTGGATCCCACGTGACCCTTAGGGAGGTGTCTTATGCGTTCCCAACCCCATCTAGCACTGCCGTAGACGCAGTTAAGCCACATGGGGTGGGGAAGGCTGGCTCGTCCTGAGCCTTCCAGGTTAGAAGGTTTGGTCCACGCCCCCTGCTCAGGTTCAAGGTGGTTAGACAGCGGGCACCAGCCTGCTGCTTTGACACCTCATTGTTCCTGGGCATGGGGCAGGCCACAATCGCAGGGCTGACATTCAGCCTGCTAAAGGCTCCACAAAGCCTTCTCTCGGTCTCCTGTTCCCCATCGGCCTGCGCCTCCTGTGAGACAGGGGGGGTCGCAGGTATGGGGGGAGCAGACACCCAGGCGCGCATCTCGTGGACGTCAGGGTGTGTCCTCCCAGGGTCTCCAATATCTCTGACGGGGCATGCGGTAAGCACTGCCAGCGGCATAGATACCTGGAGGGAGAAGGGGGGCTTCAGCTGAAGGCCCAAACCCACGCCCTGAGTGTCAGCTACCGCTAACAGGATACCTGTCTTTCCCAGTTCAGGGATACTAACTCTGCCCCTGGCATGTGCTGGGCTAGGATGCTGTGTGAGAATCAGGTTAAGCCACAAGCCCTGGTGCTTCACTCCGGGCCGGCCCCTTCTGATCTCACAGAGACCCTTACCACACAGATCAAGTGACACCTTCAGTACATGTCGGTGAGGTTGACTGGACACAATGAACAGCTGTTTAACCCCTTCAGTTTCCAGGCCTCCTGCCTGTTGTCCTGTCACACCTATCTGCCCATTGTCCCAGTCAAGCTGTTTACTCATCACATCAGGGGGCCATTCAGCTCCATTCCTGAGTGATTGGAAAGTCTGGTCGATCCGCAGTGCTGCCTGACAGGCAATACTATAAGTCCCAGCCAGCTGTCCTGTGGCGAACAAAGACAGCTGCTGAGGCCTAACAGAGGTGGAGACCACTGGGTCAGAACAGGGAGAGGGCACCAAGACCTCCTCCTGCTGCTCTGCTACCAGGGCCTGCATCTCCACTGTTGGTGCCGCACTGCTAGGGACCACCAACATGGGTAAAACATCATTAGCATTATGATTAGTATCAACATTATCATCATCATCAATATCATCATCATCAACATTATTTGCATCATCATTAGCCTCATCATGAACATTACTACAGCATACCCCTGGTAACTTCACAGGCAAGAGGGCCCCCCTTCCTTCTTCAAAAGATGGAGGACCTGGTAATTCAACACCACCCTTTCCCTCCCCCTCTCTCTGTCCATCCATAGGTTGCCCAGACATTAACCCAATATCTGCACACAGTACCTTGTCAAGTCCAGAGAGTTCCGTAGAGGCATCCAGGGTGCTTTTAGCAGGGGTGTAGTAAGAAACAAGGGTGCCTAGGTCGGCACCCAACAAAACATCTGTGGGGATTTCCTCAGAGACTCACACCTCCCTCATCCCACTCCCAGCACCCCAATCAATGAAAACACGGGCACGGGGTACGTGAGGGTAAAAACCTTTCCAGGGATGATGTCCCTTCTTCTTATCACTTCTCGTTTGACCCGGGTGACTTCAGCTCCTGTGTCCCGGAAACCAGTGACAGCAGACTGAGAGCGATTGTCACCGGGTTAATTAAACGATTAACCCTTTCTCTGCCACCACCGCTACGTTTGAATGAGCCCAGCGGACGCTCATGATTTTAGAAATATCAATTATGACCTTAGAATAATCATCCGTAACACACACTGTCACATGCAGACAGGAATGTCCGAAGGATTTATCCTAACAGTAGCGCTCTTTCAGGAGATAGGTTATTTTGGATCAGTTTGTGTTTAAGAGCTTAGAGACAAAGTTAACACTTTTTAAAATAAGGCTTAATTATAAGAAAGGTTAAAATTGGTGCGAATAAAAATATTTACAGAAAAATGGGTTACAAAGAAATAGAGACACAATACAGCAATTTAGAAACAATGAAAATACTTGCATTAAAACGGTCCTTAATATTATCTTAGTTTTAGAAGCTGAACAGGTATGATTGGTTCCCCTTGAGCGATGTTATGGCTTGGATGGTAGGATGAGAACTTACTCTCTATCAGTTCCTGTCCTTTTTCTCTGACCCTCCAGGGGGTGTCACCAAAAGTACTTGGCCAATAGGCTCTGGGTCCATGCGCGGTCCCCCTGGAGCTCATACATGCTAAGACACATCCCGTTTAGACAGAGTATTAAAATAACTCATATCTGGAAATATGTAATGGTTACATGCTTGAAACTGACATTGGAATGTACAATATTTAATCTATTTTCTACAGACACTAAACACAGGTTATTTCGGAATAACCTCTGACCTGTAAGGCATCTGATTGCTAGCCTGTCTTTCCTAGGCATGAAGGTGTTCATGTTTGATCTTAATTAGATCGGTATTTTATGGGGAATCCAAATATCTACTTTTTGTCAATGTGTTATGTTCGGGTAAAATGGGTATGATTCAAGCATGGATTGTGAGATGTAAATTAACAATTTGGCTTGGGGAATTTACAAGGCAGCTTCACTGGACATCTGCTCAGACCCCATGCTGTTCTCGGAGACCCAACTCCTGCTAGAAGGGCAGATAAGACTTTACAACCTGCCAGCCAGGATGTGTTTGGAGATAAGGCACTCTTTTGAGGCCTTGCATACTAATGCCAAAGGGAAGGTGGGGGCTACTTTGAGTGAGAGAGAGGGGGGAAGGAAATATCTCTGCTGAGTACACATCTGCTGCTACAGCTTAAACTGGAATGCTGCCTGTGTCACTGAACAAGATGGCTGCTTGTGGGGACAAGGATGGTTACTCGCGACAGCTTTTAGGGTACTCCGGGCACAACATCATTACACCTCCCCCTCTTGTGGGTGCATAGGAGAGGATTACAATTTTCCATCCGGACGCACCCGTCTCCTGCGGCCCGGCTTGACGCGACAAACCATCAGCGTTGCCATGGGTGCTGCCTTTCTTCTGCTGGGTGACAGAGGCTACTCCCCTGGGGAGCAGCTTCCGGCTCAAATAGAGGATGAGAGTTTCCTCTCTTTTAGCATCCCTCTGGCCTAGGGCTGCATCTGGCCCAAAGGCAATGGCATAGGGTTGTGCCAGGACTGGGCGTTTCATTCCGGGCCCCAGGTGCATGGGCCAGTACCTCCGTCAGGGCCGGACGGTCCTTCTGACACACTGGCGTCAAGGATGCCAGTGTAACCAGGGTACCATTGGGTTGGTCAGTCACAGGTTCAGCTGAGCCACTATCTTCGCACCTCAGCATCCTCCTGTGGCCAGCTGTACCCAGGAATGACGTACCCAAATTTGTGGTTTGAGGAGTAGGCCAGGTCCTGGTATCCTCAGTTCCAGATCTCTGGGTGCCTACTCCTCCCTGCTGTTCCCAGTACCAAACTGCTGACAGGTCCATCTGGCAGTTACTATGCAGAACTGCCAAACTAGGCCGTGCCAGAATGTTTGGGACTGTGGACAGGAGCTCTGGGTGTTCCACCCAGACAGGGCCGAACACTACCAGGCCCCTAAAGCAGGCCACTGCACCAGGTTCGACCTCTCCCCGTGGATCCCACGTGACCCTTAGGGAGGTGTCTTATGCGTTCCCAACCCCATCTAGCACTGCCGTAGACGCAGTTAAGCCACATGGGGTGGGGAAGGTTGGCTCGTCCTGAGCCTTCCAGGTTAGAAGGTTTGGTCCACGCCCCCTTCTCAGGTTCAAGGTGGTTAGACAGCGGAACCAGCCTGCTGCTTTGACACCTCATTGTTCCTGGGCATGGGGTAGGCCACAATCGCAGGGCTGACATTCAGCCTGCTAAAGGCTCCACAAAGCCTTCTCTCGGTCTCCTGTTCCCCATCGGCCTGCGCCTCCTGTGAGACAGGGGGGGTCGCAGGTATGGGGGGAGCAGACACCCAGGCGCGCATCTCGTGGACGTCAGGGTGTGTCCTCCCAGGGTCTCCGATATCTCTGACGCGGCATGCAGTAAGCACTGCCAGCGGCATAGATACCTGGAGGGAGAAGGGGGGCTTCAGCTGAAGGCCCAAACCCACGCCCTGAGTGTCAGCTACCGCTAACAGGATACCTGTCTTTCCCAGTTCAGGGATACTAACTCTGCCCCTGGCATGTGCTGGGCTAGGATGCTGTGTGAGAATCAGGTTAAGCCACAAGCCCTGGTGCTTCACTCCGGGCCGGCCCCTTCTGATCTCACAGAGACCCTTACCACACAGATCAAGTGACACCTTCAGTACATGTCGGTGAGGTTGACTGGACACAATGAACAGCTGTTTAACCCCTTCAGTTTCCAGGCCTCCTGCCTGTTGTCCTGTCACACCTATCTGCCCATTGTCCCAGTCAAGCTGTTTACTCATCACATCAGGGGGCCATTCAGCTCCATTCCTGAGTGATTGGAAAGTCTGGTCGATCCGCAGTGCTGCCTGACAGGCAATACTATAAGTCCCAGCCAGCTGTCCTGTGGCGAACAAAGACAGCTGCTGAGGCCTAACAGAGGTGGAGACCACTGGGTCAGAACAGGGAGAGGGCACCAAGACCTCCTCCTGCTGCTCTGCTACCAGGGCCTGCATCTCCACTGTCGGTGCCGCACTGCGAGGGACCACCAACATGGGTAAAACATCATTAGCATTATGATTAGTATCAACATTATCATCATCATCATTAATATCATCATCATCAACATTATTTGCATCATCATTAGCCTCATCATGAACATTACTACAGCATACCCCTGGTAACTTCACAGGCAAGAGGGCCCCCCTTCCTTCTTCAAAAGATGGAGGACCTGGTAATTCAACACCACCCTTTCCCTCCCCCTCTCTCTGTCCATCCATAGGTTGCCCAGACATTAACCCAATATCTGCACACAGTACCTTGTCAAGTCCAGAGAGTTCCGTAGAGGCATCCAGGGTGCTTTTAGCAGGGGTGTAGTAAGAAACAAGGGTGCCTAGGTCGGCACCCAACAAAACATCTGTGGGGATTTCCTCAGAGACTCACACCTCCCTCAACCCACTCCCAGCACCCCAATCAATGAAAACACGGGCACGGGGTACGTGAGGGTAAAAACCTTTCCAGGGATGATGTCCCTTCTTCTTATCACTTCTGGTTTGACCAGGGTGACTTCAGCTCCTGTGTCCCGGAAACCAGTGACAGTCCGGTTGCCCACGGTGACGGGATGCAAGTTGGCGGCGGTCACCCGGGATTTCCTGCGGACAAACAGCACGGAGGAAGAATTGCTGGCCTGCTGACCAGGTGATGTCATCTGCTTCCCACTCAGGGCACTGTGTCCTGAGATGTCCCGCTTTTCCACAGGTGTAGCATCTGCGGGTGTCAGATGCAGTGAAGGAGACACCAGGAACTGCAGGGGCTGGTTGCTGGGGAGCTTGACTCCTAGGTGCAGGAGGTGTTTCCATGTGTGATTTCCCTCCTTTCGCACCATACAGAGGAGCCTTGCGATGGTCAGATACCCAAATGTGGATGTAGGTATCTGCCAGTTCTGCTGCTTCTTGGGCAGAGGCTGGCTTTCGTTCCAGCAAAAACTGTCTGACGTCTGTAGGACAGATGTGCAACAATTGATCTCCAATCATGAGATCCTCCAGGGACTCAAACGTAATGGCCTTCAAGCCCTTAGTTCACTGATGGAACGTGGTGTGTAAGCGGCTTACCACATCCATATATGAGTCCCCAGGCCCCTTTTGCAGGGACCTAAATCGCTTCCAGTACACTTCCTGGGCTAACTGGTACTTTTGGGTGATTGCAGCCTTTATGGCCTCATAATCACCATCCTTTTCTGTTGGCAATTCAATGTAAGCGTCCAGGGCCTTGCCTCGCAGCCCTGGCGTCAGGTACCGAGCCCATTGTGCTTGGGGCAGCTGGTACTGACGGCAAGTCTTCAAACGACAGTAGGTACACATCAATGTCACTGTCCTTTTCCATGACTGGAAATTTGGCTGCCGGGCTCACAAGCAGAGAGGTGTCCCTGTGCACTAGCGATCCGAGGTTCTGAGTCTGTCGCTGCGACGGGAGCTTAGCCATCTCCAGTTCGTGCCGACGATTAGCCTCCCTCTGTGCATCCTCGCTCTCAGCCGCCGCCCAGCGTTCCTCTCTCTCAGCCTGGCGTTCGGCTCTCTCAGCCTCTCTTTCCGCCGCCGCCCGGCGTTCCTCTCTCTCAGCTGCAGCCTGGCGTTCCATAAACTGCAGGTACGCCATAGGATCCATCCCCTTGACACGTTGAAGTGTTTCCTGCATTTGAGGAGAGTCTATGCTGGTTGCAGGCAAGCTGGGGCTGGTCTGCACATGTTGTGGAGTGGAGGTGACAGACATCCAGTGGTATTCTAGTGTCAGTCTCTGCTGGCCCATCCTGCGCGGCCGTGCCTGAATCACTGGGCTCTGAAGAAATGAAAGCCTCTTCCTCTGGTTCCGCCAGATTTTGGCTTGCCCGAATATCATACTCCTGCAGGGCATGAATCATTACTTCACGAGTTTTGCCACTGACGCCAAGTCCTTTTGATGTGCACTCCGTAGTAAGTTCATTTTTGTTCATTTTCTTATATTCTGATAAACCAGGCATGTTTGCAAGCAGAAAAGATAGAACAGAAAGCAAGATAGGAAGGAGCTGTAGAAAGTAGAGATTGCTGTATGTCTCTTTTCAAAAACAAAAAATAATATGCACCAGTTTGTCTCTAAGGATTGCTTTCCACAACCGTTACCATCCTTCAGTGCAGAGCTAATTCCTAACAGTGCACTGAATGCTCTTAAATGCAAGGCTATCCCACGTATGCTGCCAGCCAATATGTGACGGTTATCAGACCCCTGGCCTTCTCATCCACCTCGTGACCAAAGACCAGGCGATCTCACACCCTGCCGTCACTTGCGTAACAATGCCACTCTCAGCTTCACCCAGCACGCAGATTGTCCAGCTTGCGGGACCACAATCTAGATGTCAGCAGACTGAGAGCGATTGTCACCGGGTTAATTAAACGATTAACCCTTTGTCTGTCACCACCGCTACGTTTGAATGAGCCCAGCGGACGCTCGTGATTTTAGAAATATCAACTATGACCTTAGAATAATCATCTGTAACATGCCCTGTCACATGCAGACAGGAATGTCCGAAGGATTTATCCTAACAGTAGCGCTCTTTCAGGAGACAGGTTATTTTGGGTCAGATTGCGTTTAAGAGCTTAGAGACAAAGTTAACACTTTTTAAAATAAGGTTTAATTATAAGAAAGGTTAAAATTGGTGCGAATAAAAATATTTACAGAAAAATGGGTTACAAAGAAATAGAGACACAATACAGCAATTTAGAAAGAATGAAAATACTTGCATTAAAACGTTCCTTAATATTATCTTAGTTTCAGAAGCTGAACAGGTATGATTGGTTCCCCTTGAGCGATGTTATGGCTTGGATGGTAGGATGAGAACTTACTCTCTATCAGTTCCTGTCCTTTTTCTCTGACCCTCCAGGGGGTGTCTCCAGAAGTACTTGGCCAATAGGCTCTGGGTCCATGGGCGGTCCCCCTGGAGCTCACACATGCTAAGACACATCCCGTTTAGACAGAGTATTAAAATAACTCATATCTGGAAATATGTAGCAGTTACATGCTTGAAACTGACATTGGATTGTACGATATTTAATCTATTTTCTACAGACACTAAACACGGGTTATTTTGGGATAACAAAAAGTGCAGCGCTGTCAAAAATAGTTTATGAAGATGATATCAAGGAGAACAGTCCACAGGTGCAAATTATGGTGAAGCATACACAATGGATGGCGGGTGGTGTCACCGGCCCCTCCCCCTTCGCACGCGTTACGTCCCATGGTACGGGACTTCCTCAGCTAATGTAACGTGTGCGAAGGGGGAGCGGCCGGTGACACCACCCGCCATCCATTGTGGTCGAGACCGCTGTGTGTAATACGATCTGCTCATCACATGCACTTGTATAGTGCTTTACAAGGTAATTTTATGATTTTATGCTATGTTCAATAAAGTATTTTTATTGCGGTAATGCACTATATCCGGACCTTTGTTTTCCTATGGACCTGTGACCCGATTTTTGGACCTGTGATCTGTTACCTGTGAGCCTTATTTTTCTGATGAAGAGGAATACTGATCTGATCTGTATTGGTGATATCCTTGGAGAAAGTTTTATGTCTTACTAGCCCGTCTGATGACACAGGGGCTAAGTGTGAGGTGAGAGGCTAATGAGACTGGGTGGAGGATTACCAGCACATTTAAGAGCACTGAATGTTCATATCTTGTGCATGCTTCACCATAATTTGCACCTGTGGACTGTTCTCCTTGATATCATCTTCATAAACCATTTTTGACAGCGCTGCACTTTTTGTTATATATTTGTTATTGGGACTTTTGGTTTATTGATCCTTTAGTGCATAGCAGCTTTCTATTATTATTTTATACAGGTGCGCTGAATTTTTTATTTATTATTTCGGAATAACCTCTGACCTGTAAGGCATCTGATCGCTAGCTTGTCTTTCCTAGGCATGAAGGTGTTCATGTTTGATCATAATTTGATCTGTATTTTTTGGGGCATCCAAATATCTACTTTTTGTCAATGTGTTATGTTCGGGTAAAAAGGTATGATTTGAGCATGGATTGTGAGATGTAAATTTACAATTTGGCTTGGGGAATTTACAAGGCAGCTTCACTGGACATCTGCTCAGACCCCATGCTGTTCTCGGAGACCCAACTCCTGCTAGAAGGGCAGATAAGACTTTACAACCTGCCAGCCAGGATGTGTTTGGAGATAAGGCACTCTTTTGAGGCCTTGCATACTAATGCCAAAGGGAAGGTGGGGGCTACTTTGAGTGAGAGAGAGGGGGGAAAGAAATATCTCTGCTGAGTACACATCTGCTGCTACAGCTTAAACTGGAATTCTGCCTGTGTCACTAAACAAGATGGCTGCCAGTGGGGACAAGGATGGTTGCTCACGACAGCTTTTAGGGTACTCCGGGCACGACATCATTACAAACGCCATGGCCTGTAGGCACACTTTCCACACAAGACTCCATTGCTGAAGAAAAAGCAAGCATGTTGAAGCTCGTTTTAAAATTTGCTGTACAACATGTAGACAAGCCTGTGAAATACTGGGAGAATATACACTATCTCACAAAGTGAGTACACCCCTCACATTTTTGTAAATATTTTATTCTATCTTTTCAGAGCATGATCCCCTCCCTTCAGAGACTGGGCCGCAGGGCAGTATTCCAACATCATAACGACCACAAACTAGTGATCAACCGATATCGGTTGTTGCTAATACCGATATTTTTGCATATCGGTATCAGCTGACATGCGCCGATATTTTGAACATTTAAAGCTTTGCAAAATAAACACAAATTTCAACACAAATCTGTTACTGAAAATGTTAATGTCTATTTATTATCATTTTTAACACTGCAGTCAGTGCAAATTAAACTGCTAGAAAAAAAGCTAGACAACAACAACAAACAGCTAGACAGTGGATTGGAGGGAGGAGTCAGTGCACTACTGCTGCAGCAGTGCACTCACTCACTGCAATGATTTTTTAACCACTTAAGCCCTGGAGGATTTGGCTGCTCAAAGACCAGACCCCTTTTTTCAACTTGGCACTGCGTGTTTTTAACTGAGAATTGCGCTGTCATGCAATGCTGTACCCATACAAAATTTATGTCCTTTTTTTCCCACAAACAGAGCTTTCTTTTGGTGGAATTTGATCACCTCTGCGCTTTTTATTTTTTGCGATATTAATAAAAAAAGAGCGAAAATTTTGAGAAAAATTACATTTTCAACTTTGTCTTTTAAAAAATATACAATATACTCAATTTATGTCATATATTTTGGCCAAAATGTATGTAGCTACATGTCTTTGACAAAACAAATCTCAATAAGCGTATTTTTATTGGTTTGCGGAAAATTTATAGCATCTACAACTATGGTGTAAATACTGGAATTTATGCAGCTTTTACTTTCTGACTGCTTATCTAATTTCATGAAGTGCTAAAATGGCAGGGCAGTACAAAACCCACCCAAATTACCACTTTTTGGAAAGTATACATCCTAAGGAATGTCCTGAGAGGCATGTTGAGCTCATTGAATATTTAATTTATTTGTCACAGGTGTTTGAATAATGACTAAAAAATTTTTTTTTTTTTTCACAAAGTTGTCATTGAAATGATATATTGCTCACACATGCCATGGGTATATGTGTAATTACACCCCAAAATATATTCTGCTGCTTCTCCTGAGTACAGGGATACCACATATGTGAGACTTTTTGTGAGCCTAGCTGTGTACGGGACCCCGAAAACCAATCGCCACCATCAGAATTTCAAACGGCGTACATTTTTCATTGCATTTTCTCACTAGCTATAACGGTTTAGGAGGCCCTGAAATGTCAAGATACCACAAACCCCCCCAAATGACCCCATTTTTGGAAGGTAGACACCCCAAGCTGTTTTCTGAGAGGCATAGTGAGCCCATGGAATATTTTATATTTTGCCACAACATTTGGGAAAATACAATTTTTCTTTTTTAACACAAAGTTGTCACTAAATGATATATTGCTCACACATGCCATGAGTATATGGCTTTCCAAGGGCGTAAATTGTTGATTTCACTCCTGACTACCTATCACAGTTTCGGAGGCCATGAAATGCCAAGACAGCACAAACCCCTCCCCAAATGACCCCTTTTCGGAAAGTAGACACCCTAAGCTATTTGCAGAGAGGCCTGTTGAGTGTTTTGCAGATCTCACTTTTTGTCACAAAGTTTTGAAAATTGAAAAAAGAAGAAAAAAATGCATTTTCCTGTTTTTTCTTTATTTTCCAAAATAAATGAGAGCTGCAAAATATCAATATCTTTCTCTTGGAGTTTACACATAAAACTGGTATCATATATAATAACATTAGCAATGTTTTAAACTTTGTTCTTCGCTATTTTTATTTTTATAATATTTCTATTTTTTATTCATGCTTTTTAACAATCCTCTGAAAAGTGTGCACTGTATAAATAAACCTTATTTTATGGTGTTTAAATGTTCTTAGCGAAACAGGTAAGACGATAAACAGATTTTTAATCTTCTTTTTTTTTGCCACGCATGGGAATTTTATACATCAAGCCATAAGGCAATTAGGGCAACTGTCCATAGACATGCCACAATATGATTTATTTAATTGCATTTCTAATTGCCAAGGCCGTGTGTCCTTGGACAGAATCCCACCGCGCTTTTCTTCAGGGTATAAATTCAGGACAAGAGCAGCTAAAACTTACACTCAACATCTCAGAAATCCACCATGAAGTTCCTCGTAATTGCAGCCCTCCTGGGCTTGGCAGGTATGAGTTTTCATTGCACTGTACATAAGCTTTCTGTCTCATGAGTTCATTTTTATTTAAATAGATCATAAACTAAGGGGTTTATTTGAAAAATATTAGTTGGACAAATGTCATGAGCATTTGTCCAGACTGTAAAGCATTTTCCATGAATCCTTTCCAGTATAACCCTCTATGATTGCCAGCTCCATCTGGGGGCCAAAATGCAGTATATATTAATGAAATAATTCAACCAGGAAATATACCACATTTTGGCCACTAGATGGAGCTGACGATAATAGGAAGTCATAGCATTCAAGAAAATATAGGTATCAAAATGACTCTTTACCATGTTATATCTATGCAAAAGGCAAATACCTTACTTTGATATCTGTGGGGTCAACCTGTTTGTGGTAGGTTGTCTAATTTAATAATTCAAAGGTGATTGTTCATTCACAACATAGAACACCACTATTTATTAATGCTCTCTTGAAAACTGTATTTTCACTGCTCTGTTTTATTTCATAATAAGCTGAATTCCAGGCAAATCAAAAAGACACATATCTGTTTTAATTACTACATAATTGTATTTATTTATTTTTTTATTGAAATTTGACCTGGTATAAGCCACATGAAGTCCCTGTAAAGCAGAGTTCAGACTGGGAGAGGTACTGCACAGCAGAGCTTATAATGGGAGAAAGAGAAGCAGTAAAAGGAGCTAGTTAGCTGTTCTGCAACACTCGTGTGCTAGCAAGAGGCATCTTGATAGAAGGAGAAAGCAGAAATCAGGGAGGGAAAGGTTATTAACTGGAGGGGAAAAAAAATAAGCTAGTCTCCTACCCTATCAGGCAGGGTTTTGTGGCATGGCGGAGCTGTGTAAATCTCAGAACTGGATGGACAGAGCTGCAAACCCTTTGGTAGGTATAAAGCTCCCTCATGTTTCATCTGTGTTTAGCAGAAAGCCTGGGGTTCAGGTTTAAAATTATACTAAATACACTCTGTTTAATTTACATTAACCATCCTCTTTCTTTGTGTGGATGATGGCACTGTAATTATTTTAATTAAAAAACAAAAATTTTTAAGTACCTTTTTCCTAATTAATATACAGCCGTCACATGACTCAGCTCTCTCCCAGCCTGTCTGCAGGGAAACATAGGCAGGAGGAGCTTCTAGTCCTCTGCTGCTCGTCACATGTTCAAAATAAAATAAAAAAACAGCCTTTGGCATACAGAGTAAAAATAAGTAAATAATATCGATAAACTGTTTTTAATTGTCATACAAATATATATTTGAAATCAAATCTTTATTATTTTTTAGCAATAACATGGTGGGGGCAGATATCTGCCAGTCACAGGCTGTGTCCCTCCCAGGGCTATTTTTCTCAGAGAATAGGTGCAGGAACTCCCCCCTTCTGATTTATCTTTCGTCTCTGCCCCCTACCCACCTCTGACCACCGTTCCTTGGTCCCACCCCTACCAACCTCTCTGTACCGCCACTTTTAGAGAATACAGAACCAAGTATTATTTTGTGCTACTGTGACAGGAGTCACTTTGGTTGGGGGGCTCGTGGAACCAAGATTACTTTAGAGAGGTTAGAAAACTCATTGTCCAGCTTCCCCGACCCTCATATGTGTAAGTCACCCTGTGTCTATTAGGGGCACAAGGTGACCAAGAACCCCAGTCGGATCTGCACTAATCAGACTCCCTGTACAACCACACCAGAATCAGCATTTCGTGTTACCCCAATTATCCTGGGTTCTATATGTGTGGTTTGTGTTGAAAGAGTGAAGGGCCTCTTTCCCTTGGGACAATAATATTTCTGAACAGTGTCCCTCAGGAAATATATGAAGATGGAAGGTTTGACTTTTCAGATTGCTAGAATATTGCAGGAGTGTCTCATAGACCCTTGCTAGATAGTGAAGTGGGGTGGTGTTTGTTATTGTTAAGTACCTGTATCCCATTGTTCTATTGTTTCAGTCTGCCTTAAGATCAACCTATTATGGGACGTATATGTGTATGTGGATTGGCTGCCAAGGGGGAGGGGGGATTGTCCCACAGTGTATATCTCTTTGTGCCTGTGTTTGAATAAACAGTTCTTATTCTGGTTCACTCCAAAACTTGTACTGTCGAGTTATTGGGGTAACTATAGCCAGATTCACGGATCTCGTATTCCAGAACTTAGGAAGCAGCTTCTTGGCAGAGATACCCAGTCGGGCTATCCGGAGTCCGTCACAGCTACTAAGTAATTTGTATGGAATTTAACAGACTCCATCCCAGAAACAATAGACCCCACCCCAGCAACAAAAGATCCCCCACACAACAATAGACCCCCCCAGCAACAATGGACCTCCTGCAACAAAATACCACCCCAGCCACAAAAGACCCCCAGCAGCAACAACAGATTCCCCAGCAGCCAGCATCAATAATCCACATGTAATATCCCACCCCATTGTGTTTAGCTGGTTGGTTGGCATTGAGGATTCGAGGAGGAGGGAGGGAGTGGGCTGTCAATTACCACTGTGTATACGCCCACATGTGTGACTCTATAGTCACATGGGCTGCTCAGATGTGATAGGGAGGAAATGCTCAGCATAGAAACTCACTGAGAACTGAGCATGTGCAGAGTTGCCAACACTGCTCTGCAAAATCCCTAGCTGAATTGGGGACATGAACAGAAGGGGGAGATAGGCCGCAGCAGCTTCAACCTGGAAATGTTTGTGAGTATGAACATCATGTAATACAGCATTTATTGATAGTTTTTATGATGTGGGTTCAGTGACACTCTAAGCAATCTGTTGTTGCAGTGGCTGGACAATAAACAGTACTTTTCTCTATCTCTGACTGCAGCTGCCTTTGATGATGATGACAAGATTGTTGGAGGTTTCACCTGCTCCAAGAACTCTGTCCCCTACCAGGTTTCCCTGAACTCCGGATACCACTTCTGTGGAGGGACCCTGATGAACAGCCTATGGGTGATCTCCGCTGCTCACTGCTACAAATCGTAAGAGCAATTTCTATTCTTCCTTAAATCCTGTATGTTTCCTGTTCAATCCTTTATTTTTTACTTTTTTTTAATAGTCAAAGAACATGTTTTCAGTAGTTATCATTAAAGCTGAAGTTTGACTTTCCTGGTTCCTTCCCCAATCCCCACCAACATGCTACTGACATTAAAACAAACTTTCTATTTTTTAAAATGCCTTATTTTAGTCCTAGCTATGTCATCACTGGGGCTCGGGGTTTCTCTGTGCAATGTAGGCAGATCATGGCTGGTAGGGTGCTTTACATTGTTTACTGAAAACATCAAAGCACCCTGCCTCAGTTAGTACTTATTTCAAGAGCCCTCAGCCCTGATGCACGCAGCGGGCTTGCTTTTGGGAGGGGTCTTGCAAATATGAATATGCCTTGATGGGTAGATGGTGGTCTGGAGGAGTGGGTTTTTTTCTAGGCAGGCTAAATTTGCACATAGACTGCCAACTCTGGGGTCTGCATTTGCTCCTCTTATGGCTAACCCCCATTGTCTTCTGGCCAGTTGCCTGATTTACTGAATCCTTTTTTTCCTGGGTTTTCTCCCTGCAGTGGGTGGTCCTGACAGATGCAGAAAGTGGTGCTGGCTTGATGACATCAGCATAACTGTCTGCATGAATACAAGGTGCTCAGGGGTGGGGCTAGGGTTTTCTCCCTGCGGTGGGTGGTCCTCACAGATGCAGAGAGTGGTGTTGACATGATGACATTAACATAACTGTATCCATGCATAGAAGATGCTCAGGGGTGAGGCTAGGGTTTTCTCCCTGCAGTGGGTGGTCCTGACATATGCAGAAAGTGGTGTTGACATGATGACATCAGCATAACTGTCTGTATAATTACAAGATGCTCAGGGGTGGAACTAGGGTTTCTCCCTGTGGTAGGTGGTCCTCACAGATGCAGAAAGAGGTGCTGACTTGATGACATCAGCATAACTGTCTACATGAATACAAGATGCTCAGGGGTGGGACTAGGGTTTTATCCCTGTGGTGGGTGGTCCTCACAGATGCAGAAAGTGGGGCTGACATGATGACATCAGCATAACTGTCTGCATGAATACAAGATGCTCAAGAGTGAGGCTAGGGTTTTCTCCCTGTAGTGGGTGCTCCTGATGGATGCAGAATGTGGTGCTAACATAATGACATCAGCATAGCTATCTGCATGAATACAAAGGTGCTCAGGGGTGGGGCTAGAATGCGCTGCAATCACAGTCCATCCATAATCTTATGCATCAAGTGATGCTGGGTAGACTGAGGACATCTTGTGGTGAAGAAAAGTTACTGTTAAGTATATTTTTAGGGGGCCCATTTAAAAAAATGCCAATAAGTGAAGCTTAAACCTTCCCCAACCAATTACCTTATTACTCAACCTAACTGCTAAGATTGAACACTTAAAGGCACACTGGTGCTATGTAAAATACCTTTAATTACCTACATAAAGGCATAAAGATAATTTTATATGATAAATATGTACGTTTTGCTGATTTTTCCAGGAGCATTCAGGTCAGACTAGGAGAACACAACATTGCCCTGAATGAGGGTACCGAGCAGTACATCAACTCTGCCAGGGTCATCAGACATGGAAGCTACAACTCCAGAACTCTGGACAACGACATCATGTTGATCAAGCTTGCCTCTCCCGCCACCCTCAACTCCTACGTCAAGGCCGCACCTCTTCCCTCTGGCTGTGCCGCTGCCGGCACCAGCTGTCTGATCTCAGGATGGGGTAACACTCTGAGCAGTGGAAGTAAGTCACAAAATATTATTTCTTAGCCTTGTGCTTTACATCTAAAATTATGTATTTGCTACCCCCAAGAGCTTGTCTACCCCTCCTAAATCTTGGAAAGGTCAACAGTAGAAGATTAATTTTTTTTTTTGCTGACCTATATTTTTGTTTTTTTCCCTTTCAGCTAATTATCCAGATCTCCTGCAGTGTCTCAATGCCCCAATTTTGACAGATAGCCAGTGCCAAAATTCTTACCCCGGAGAAATCACCAGAAATATGTTCTGTGCTGGCTATCTGGCCGGTGGAAAGGACTCCTGCCAGGTAATCTATGATCATTTTTGTATTTGTAGAGGTATTTGCGAGTAGGGTCGGGAAACAAAGTACTACATCCCCAAACGTACAGGAATCAAAAAACTTGCAAAGCCAGCTTTTTGAGGTACCAAATATCAGAAAACACGGTTTTAGGGCTCTTTGGTGCACTTTAAAAATAAAGTTCCTTACATTAGTATCCCCACACAGGCAGTTCAGCTTCAAACAGCATTTAAAGCTAACAAAAAAAGCTTCCTGTTCCTAACAGCTCACTTCGGGCTACACAGCTCTCAGCCTGGATAACAGACTCTCAATCCAGTTTCCACTATGCTTCTGCACCACTGAGAATCCAGGTGCCAGCCTGGTCAGTACAGATGTGCCCCTGCTGCTCCCTGTAGCACTGCCCCTTGCCCTGGCTGCTCCTGCGCACACACACAGCCTGCTGGTCCTCAGTAAAACTTGGACAAAGTGATATAGAACTTCGTACCTCCAATGACTCTTTGAAGCCTTCAAACTCCAGAACTAATGCTGGGTGTTCCAATTCCAGTTACCTATGCTTAGAACAGCCACTCTGGAGTCTCTCAATCTCTATTCGTGAGAAGCCTGTGCGGCTCTTTTTTTTTTTTTTTTACAGCTGCAGGGCCCAACGCTGTCACTATGTAAATACTGCATATATATATATATATATATATATATATATATATACATATATATATATACACACACACACTATAGTACCAAAAGTATTGGGATGCCTGCCTTTTCACGCACATGAACTTTAATGGCATCCCAGTCTTGGCCCGTAGGGTTCAGTATTGAGTTGGCCCACCCTTTGTAGCTATAACAGCTTCAACTCTTCTGGGAAGGCTGTCCACAAGGTTTAGGAGTGTGTCTATGGAAATGTTTGACCATTCTTCCAGAAGCACATTTGTGAGGTCAGACACTGTTGTTGGATGAGAAGACCTGGCTCGCAGTCTCTGCTCTAATTCATCCCAAAGGTGTTCTTTCAGGTGGAGGTCAGTCAAGTTCCTCCACTCCAAACTCGTTCATCCATGTCTATATGGACCTTTCTTTGTGCACTGGTCCAAATCATTTAGTGGAGGGGGATTATTTTTCAGGGGTTGGGCTTGGACCCTTAGTTCCAATGTAGGGAACTCCTAAGGCTTCAGCATACCAAGACATTTTGGACAATTTCATGCTCCCAACTTTTTGGGAACAGTTTTGGGATGGTCCCTTCCTATTCCAACATGACTGCGCACCAGTGAATAAAGTCCATAAAGACATAGATGAGTGAGTTTGGGGTGGAGGAACTTGACTGGCCTGCACAGAGTCCTGACCTTAACCTGATAGAACACCTTTGGCAGTGTGCCAGTGCAGGCAAAGGCCACAGGCGCATTGGGGATAGAAAGGCACTATTCCAGTGTGGTTCTAAAAATGGCAGATGGAACTCAAGTGGTTAAATTCCAACTGAACTTCCTGTTAAATTCAAAATACATTCCATGTGCGTCCGAACAAGTTATGTTCAAAGCCCTATGTTAATTTTAATTAGACATGCAGATCCTGAATATAAAACTTTATCCCCTGCCAGCATGCTTTAGAGAAGTTCCCTTGATCACTGTGGGGATGTAGTGGTCTTTCTGTAAAGGTCTAGCATGCCCCTTTGTTGAGCTAGATTCAGAGTTCTCCAATCAGCAGGGAGCGTGGGCTTTGCTGGTTATAGGTCTGACACAGCTTGGGTGTGTTAGACCTCTGCAGAGAGACTACGACTTCCCCACAGAAAGCAAGGGCCCCACTCTGCAGATGCTGGCAGGGGATATGCATTTCTTCCCAGGCTATGGCTCCTTTAGAAAGAAAATGCACTGTAAGACAGTGAACACCTTTTGATTGTATACCTTTGGAATGTATTTAGCTTATTGAAACTGAAAGTTCAATGGGCTTTAGGTATTAGACAAGATATACCACAAGGTATAAGAATGCCACAGGTCAGCCTTTCTTTACTGTTTCAACACAGAGGAGCCCTTGAAATAATTTTCCAGTCTCAGGGAACCACTGCTAAAAATGACTAAATCTACAACTCATGATACATTAGTGTAATGGTCAGTGGGAAGAATGCTCCTTACACTTATGGTCATTGGGAAGAATTACCCCCTTCTAGATAGCTAAAAAGATCAATGGTGTCAGTGGGAACTTATCTGAGAGGCAGAAGTTGCTCCTTGCTCGAGGAACTCTAGGGTTCCATTGAACCCTGGTTGAGAAACCCTGCCATGAGTAATTGTTCTCTTAAGGAATTATTTTCCTCTTACAGTATATAAGATCATTTGACCATACAGCACTGCTGCAGTGGTTATGGAAGCTCTCTAAGTTTTACATCTGCTAAAAAGGAGATTGTTCTTTTAAATGTGGTTGACGACTTTGAAGATGTCTATTTGATTTGAAAAATCTGTCTCCTCAGGGTGACTCCGGTGGCCCCGTGGTCTGTAACGGACAGCTCCAGGGTATTGTCTCTTGGGGATATGGCTGTGCTCAGAAGAACTACCCCGGAGTCTACACCAGGGTCTGCAACTACAACTCTTGGATCTCCAGCACTGTGGCTGCCAACTAAACCTCTATCCAGAAAGATAATTTCTAATGATTTTAGAAAAATATTGCAAATACTATCTGCATCAATGAATAAACTAACACTAATGGCCTAAACTATGGTGTGATTTTTGTTTTTATATTCAACCTATAAAAATAAATTTATTCAGAGTATAGCAGCAAGTCAATTAAACTCCTGGGATATTGATCTGGTCAGTTAAATAGCAGAGGGGGTTGTTAATCAGTTTCAGCTACTTCAGTGTTCATGAAATGAACAACAGGGGCAATAGATGGGCAACAATGAGACAACCTCCAAAACAGGAATGGCTTTACAGGTGGAGGCCACTGGCATTTTTTCCCCCTACTTATCTTTTCTAACTGTTTTTTTTTACTAGTTTTGTATTTGGCTGGGGTCAGTGTCACTACTGGTAACATGAGTCGATACCTGGACCCTATAGAGGTTGCACAGGCAGTCCAGCTCCTCCAGGGTGGCACATCAATACGTGCCATGGCCAAAAGGTTTGCTGTGTCTCCCAGCACAGTATCAAGAGCATGGAGGTGATTCCAGGAGACATGCAGTTATTCTAAAGGAGTTGGACAGGGCCGTAGAAAGACCAGTATCTGCACCTTTGTGCAAGGATGAACAGGATTAGCACTGCCAGAGCCCTACAAAATGACCTCTAGCAGGCCAGTGGTGTGAATATCTCTGACCAAACAATCAAAAACAGACCTCATGATGGTGGCCTGAGGGCTTGACATCCTCTAGTGTTCCCTGTGCTTGCTGCCTGGCACAGTTAAGCTTGTTTAGCATTTGCCATTAAAAACCAGAATAGCCAGGTCCACCACTGGTGCCCTGTGCTTTTCACAGATGAGAGCAGGCTCACCCTGAGTGCAAGTGACAGACGTGAAAGGGTCTGGAGAAGCAGTGAAGAATGATATGCTGCCTGTAATATTGTTCAGCAGGATGGTTTGGTGGTGGGTCAGTAATGGTCTGGGGAGCCATATCCATGGAGGAATGCACAGACCTCTACAGGCTAGACAATCGCTAGCCACCCTAAATGCCATTAGGTATTATGATGAAATCCTTGGACCCATTAACCGACCCTACGCTGATGCAGTGGGTCCTGGGTTCTTCCTGGTACAGGACAATGCCCGGCCTCATGTGGAGAGAGTATGCAGCCAGTTCCTGGAGGATGAAGGAATTGATACCATTTGAATAGCCCCCATGCTCTCCTGACCTATATTCAATAGAACACTTCTGGGACATTATGTTTCGGTCCATTCGATGCCGCAAGGTTGCACCTCAGTCTGTTCAGGAGCTCAGTGATGCCCTGGTACAGATCTGGGAGGAAATACCCCAGGATTACTCCACGTGGCAGCCCCAAGTGTGTGGGCTCCCATATTCAGCAGCAGAACTCAGGTGCAGAAGCAGTGATCAGGATGGCAAAGGCAGTTTTTGGAGCATGTAGGCAGGTTGACTACAGTGTACTGCACTAGTAAGGTATTTGACTCGCCCAGGCTGGGAAAGGTTTAACACCCAGAACCTCAGTTCTTAGGCTTTTGGTCTTGGGCCAGCCTTCAACCCTGTGTGATACATAAATAGAAGTAAGGTGCAGTCCTCTGGGCCGCCACGGAAGCTTGAGAGCGAGTAAACACACCACATTTTTGGAGTCCAGGAGTTCAAGAGCCAGCAGGTAGCCCCACAAAATCTTGGGGTTCCGGTAGACACTACCAGTAATTGCAGATTACCATTTATGAATTAACACCTTTAAAGTTATGCCTGAACAGTCACCCCCATTAGTTTGTTTAGGGCCTGGACTATGTTGTATCTGTTATTTGTTCTGCAAAGAAGAGTTACAGTGAAGGTTGTCAAACGGTTCCAAACCTGGTCTGAAGTAATTCAAAGGAGTGCATAGTGGTTCCTGGTATAAAGACGAACAGGGTCAGTAAAGCACGTGTGGAGTATGAAGCAAAGCTGCTACTCAAGGGTTAACAAGAAGAGGCAAGAAGGAGGAGAAGGAATGCAGTTGCTATGGGTAACCAGTAACTAGTGAAAAGTAAAAGCAGCCAGTCATGAGGTGAGGTACCTGGCATAGGTGGATTGGTGTTCTGGTTTCCTCCCTAGCGGTCAGTTCCACAAAAGTAACCGGGATAAAACCTGCAGTATGGAGACCTTATGTACCTGACCGCATGATACAAGAGAGGAGGAGTTAACTAGAGCTTACCTGAGGTCCATGCTAGGCACTCACGGGACCCCATTCTGAGGTATGCTGGACTGGTGGAGTGGGCAGAGGCTCAGCAGTGTTCCTCCTAAATGCAAACACTTGACAGCATGGTGTGTGTGTAGTAACACGGGATAGTACATTTCACAGAGAAACTTTTAAAAACCAACAAATACGAAAAAAGGGGGTGTTCATAAGTGGCCTGTCAGTATTTACATTTCATAACAGAATACATCCAATCACATCTAAAAATCCAATAAATCCAAATATCCAATATTGATAAAAAATAGTGGTCTGGTGCGCTATGCTGAATGAAAAATAATTATCTTCCATGTAAAAGAGAACCACAATCTGTATCTGTAATCAAATAATGTGATCCAAATGTGTCTCAAACAAAGTAAAACTTAATAGTGACTTGTGTCCAAACATAAAGTCCACAAATGTCCATAGTATATAAACCACAAATCCTCTAGTGGAAAATGAAGAGATGTGGATCCAAATACAGTAAAACAGTGAATATCCAACAACAATGCGAGTAACGTGCAAGTGAATCCCACCACTTCTAGGGCTATCTCCTTACCAGACGGAAAAGGTTAAGGTGCAATAAACTCCCCCAAGAGTAAACTCCTGTGGTATGGAAGTGATTCCGTGCTCTTATTCACCCTGTGAGAGAGACAGATATGCCAAGCCTCTTACCAGATGAATATTATATAATGCATGGATCCATCCCCTTAAAGGATCTTTCTTCCACCGGAAACAGTAGAACAACTCTGGGTATCTCAGCACAGCTCTTCTATGGCTCTTACACTTCTCCCGTGATTTCATCCACAGACTCTCCCCATACTGCAAGCAGCGTTGGTAGCAGCTTGTACGCCCGGCCACGTGGTGCAGCGAGACACACGCCTACACCGCCTGGGCCGGCCTCCGTCCACCTACTGAGGGTCCGCGCCTGCGCACTGAGGACAGGCGGGAAGGGTACGACGCTATCGAAAGAGTTGGGGCTGAGCATGCGCAGAAGGGAGAGGTGGCCCTCATCCGTCTAGTAAGGAGATAGCCCTAGAGGTGGTGGGATTCACTTGCACGTTATTCGCATTGTTGTTGGACATTCACTGTTTTGTTGGATCCACATCTCTTCATTTTCCACTAGAGGATTTGTGGTTTATATACTATGGACATTTGTGGACTTTATGTTTGGACACAAGTCACTATTAAGTTTTACTTTGTTTGAGACACATTTGGATCATATTATTTGATTACAGATACACAGAGTTTATTTATGGTTCTCTTTTACACGGAAGATAAAATGAGTTGTACATTATTATTTTTCATTCAGCATAGCGCACCAGACCACTATTTTTTCAATTTCATTATTCCAAATCAGGTATATGGATCTTTGATTGCAGCTTTAGTTTTATATCAGTGCACCCTTCACATATATTCTCAAATATCCAATATACTTTATTACACAAAATCCAATTTCTAAAAACATACAGTGCCTTGCGAAAGTATTTGCCCCCCTTGAACTTTGCGACCTTTGCCACATTTCAGGCTTCAAACATAAAGATATAAAACTGTAATTTTTTGTGAAGAATCAACAAGTGGGACACAATCATGAAGTGGAATGAAATTTATTGGATATTTCAAACTTTGTTAACAAATAAAAAACTGAAAAATTGGGAGTGCAAAATTATTCAGCCCCTTTACTTTCAGTGCAGCAAACTCTCTCCAGAAGTTCAGTGAGGATCTCTGAATGATCCAATGTTGACCTAAATGACTAATGATGATAAATAGAATCCACCTGTGTGTAATCAAGTCTCCGTATAAATGCACCTGCACCGTGATAGTCTCAGAGGTCCGTTTAAAGCGCAGAGAGCATCAGGAAGAACAAGGAACACACCAGGCAGGTCCGAGATCCTGTTGTGGAGATGTTTAAAGCCGGATTTGGATACAAAAATATTTCCCAAGCATTAAACATCCCAAGGAGCACCGTGCAAGCGATAATATTGAAATGGAAGGAGTATCAGACCACTGCAAATCTACAAAGACCTGGCCGTCCCTCTAAACTTTCAGCTCATACAAGGAGAAGACTGATCAGAGATGCAGCCAAGAGGCCCATGATCACTCTGGATGAACTGCAGAGATCTAAAGCTGAGGTGGGAGACTCTGTCCATAGGACAACAATCAGTCGTATACTGCACAAATCTGGCCTTTATGGAAGAGTGGCAAGAAAAAAGCCATTTGTTAAAGATATCCATAAAAAGTGTTATTTAAAGTTTGCCACAAGCCACCTGGGAGACACACCAAACATGTGGAAGAAGGTGCTCTGCTCAGATGAAACCAAAATCGAACTTTTTGGCAACAATGCAAAACGTTATCTTTGGCATAAAAGCAACACAGCTTATCACCCTGAACACACCATCCCCACGGTCAAACATGGTGGTGGTGGCAGCATCATGGTTTGGTCCTGCTTTTCTTCAGCAGGGACAGGGAAGATGGTTAAAATAGATGAGACGATGGATGGAGCCAAATACAGGACCATTCTGGAAGAAAACCTGATGGAGTCTGCAAAAGACCTTAGACTGGGACGGAGATTTGTCTTCCAACAAGACAATGATCCAAAACATAAAGCAAAATCTACAATGGAATGGTTCACAAATAAACATATCCAGGTGTTAGAATGGCCAAGTCAAAGTCCAGACCTAAATCCAATCAAGAATCTGTGGAAAGAACTGAAAACTGCTGTTCACAAACGCTCTCCATCCAACCTCACTGAGCTCAAGCTGTTTTGCAAGGAGGAATGGGCAAAAATTTCAGTCTCTCGATGTGCAAAACTGATAGAGACATACCCCAAGCGACTTACAGCTGTAATCGGAGCAAAAGGTGGCGCTACAAAGTATTAACTTAAGGGGGCTGAATAATTTTGCACGCCCAATTTTTCAGTTTTTTATTTGTTAAAAAAGTTTGAAATATCCAATAAATTTCGTTCCACTTCATGATTGTGTCCCACTTGTTGATTCTTCACAAAAGATTACAGTTTTATATCTTTATGTTTGAAGCCTGAAATGTGGCAAAAGGTCGCAAAGTTCAAAGGGGTCGAATACTTTCGCAAGGCACTGTATATATAAGTATTGAACACGTCACCATTTTTCTAGGTAAATCTATTTCTAAAGGTGCTATTGACATGAAATGTTCACCACATGTTGGTAGCAACCCATGCACTCCATAAATACAAAGAAATCAAAACAAATACGTTTAGAAATGAAGTTATGTGTAATAAAATAGAAATAAAATAGAATGACAAAGGGAAAAAGTATTGAACACGTGGAAAGGTAGGTGTAAAAAGGTATTGAAAGCCAAGACACCAGCTGATGTCTATCAGTAATTAGAAAGCAATCCTGCCCCTTGTCAGTGCAAATTAATATCATCTGGTTCAGTCTCAACTGATGGCCTATAAAAAGGTGTCTTGTTACCAAAGTGTCACACAAGAAACATCTCATGATGGGTAAGCAATGAGCTCTCTCAAGATCTTTTCAAGCCTATTGTTGCAAAACATACTGATGGCATTGGCTACAGAAGGATTTCTAAACTTCTAAATGTTCCAGTGAGCGCTGTTGGGGCCATAATCTGGAAGTGGAAAGAACATTATTTCATCATAAACTGGCCACCACCAGGTGCCCCTCGCAAGATTTCTGACAAAGGAGTGAAATAGAATTATCAGAAGAGTTGTCCAAGAGCCAAGGACCACTTGTGGATAGCTTGGAAAATACCTGGAATTAGCAGTTGCAATTGTTGCAAGGAAAACAATAAATAATGCACTCAACGCTATGGCCTGTATGCACGCTCACCATGCAAGACTCCATTACTGAAGAAAAAGCAAGCATGTTGAATGTTTGCTGCACTACATTTAGACAAGCCTGTAAAATACTGGGAGAATATACAGAGAATATACAGTATCCATCAAAACTGAGTACACCCCTCACATTTTTGTAAATATTTTATTCTATCTTTTCATGTGACAACACTGAAGACATGAACCTTTGCTACAATGTAAATTAGTGAGTGTACAGCACCGCTAAACCGCTGGCAACAAAAGTGAGTACACCCCTAAGTGACAATGTCCAGATTGGGCCCAATTAGCTATTTTCCCTCCCTGGTGTCATGTGACACGTTAGTGTTACAGTGTTTTAGGTGGGAATAGGGAGCAGGTGTGTTAAATTTGGTGTTATCGCTCTCACTCTCTCATACTGGTAACTGGAAGTTCAACATGGCACCTCATGGCAAAGAACTCTCTGAGGATCTGAAAAAAGAGAATTGCTGCTCTACATAAAGATGGCCTAGGCTATAAGAAGATTTCCAAAACCCTGAAACCGAGTTACAGCACAGTGGCCAAGACCATACAGCCGTATAACAGGACAGGTCCCACTCAGAACAAGCCTCGCCATGGTCGACCAAAGAAGTTTGGTGCACGTGCTCAGCGTCATATCCAGAGGTTATCTTTGGGAAATAGATGTATGAGTGCTGCCAGCATTGCTGCAGAGGTTAAAGGGGTGGGGGGTCAGCCTGTCAGTGCTCAGACCATACGCCGCACACTGCATCAAATTTGTCTGCATGGTTGTCATCCCAGAAGAAAGCCTCTTCTAAAGATGATGCACAAGAAAGTGTGGGGCTGTTTTTCAGCATATGGTAATGGCAAACTTCATATCATCGAAGAAAGGATGAATGGAAAAATGTACCAAGAGATTCATGCTAAAAATCTGCTGCCATCTACCAGGATGATGAAGATGAAACGAGGGTGGACATTTAAGTAAGACAATCATCCCACACACAAAGCCAAGGAAACTCTCAATTGGTTTCAAAGAAAAAAAAAATAAAGTTGCTAGAATGGCCCAGCCAATCACCTGACTTGTATCCAATAAAAAAATCTATGAAAAGAACTAAAGATCAGAGTTCATAGAAGAGGCCCACAGTCCTGAAGAACCCTTGTCCGTGGTTCTAGGGAATCCCACTCTCGGCTTGCCAGACCAGGGCCACTTGAAACCTCCCGAGGAGGACTTGAAAGGTTTTGAACCCTTGTCAGTGGACCCTGAGTGACGTATAAAACTTCTTGTGATCAGTGAAAGACGGTTCACGTCTGTGACAAGGTTCTTTACCCTATCCAGACTGTGAAAGAAAGGTTATCTTCCCCCCTGAGAGACTCTTAATGATGTCATCCTGGGTAGTCCCAAACAGGCGATCGCCTTGAAGGGGTAAAGCAGTCAGAGCTTCTTTAGAAGTCTGGTTTGCACAGCAACACTTAAGCCACAATACGTGTCCAAGTCCATTGGTAAAACAGATACCTTAGGAATCAGGGGTGCCGTGTCCAAAGAGGCAGTGCAGACAAACTGCAGCCCCTGGACCAACTCAGCAAAGACAGGGCGAACTTGCTCACCCTCCAGGCCACGGCGCAAAAGCTTAGCCCAGTTAGAGTTTGTGACACCAGGGCAATGGCCAGTACTGGCCTAAGCCCTGGGCCAGCAGTAGTGAACATATTGCAGGCCACAGCCTCTTCCTTCCTGTCAGCCGAATCCTCTTCCGGAATCATAGTTGCCTTGTTCAACCTGGAGACGGGGGGGGGGTTAGTCCACCACCATTGAAACAGTCCACTTCTTGAATAGCGACTCCTTAAAGGGGTACCTCACAGCAAAGCGTTTAGGAACCACAAGGGGGGGTTTCAAAACAGGAGGGATAAGGAAACACGTTCGCTTGTGAGTGCCAAAAGAAAAAGGATGGCCACCTACACAGCTGCCTCAGTTGCACCCCTAATCTGCAAAGTCCCCTGGATGGATGTAAGCAGTGCGCCAACCAGCGCCTCTCGGGCATAGCTACAGCTGTGGAGGAATCATTCTCACTTATCTGACAGGTCAGGGAATGTAGGTACAACCCCGCAGGGTGGGCATATCCACGGCAACAGAGCCAGATACAGTACCTGGCGACAGATGAGGCAGTGGAGGGCGGGGGCCGATTCCAGGAAACACTAAAAGTCCCTAGAGGGGGCCGCTTATTAAGGCCCCGCAAAGGGGGCCGCGACTGAGGCCCCAGACAGAGGGTGCCGACTGAGGCCCCACACAGGGGGCACAGACCACTGACACCCCTCCAAGGGCCCACAGAGGAGGCTGCAAAAAAAGCCCCCATAAAGGGGGCCATCCACTGTGATGTTTGAAGTTCCGCAGGTAGAATTCCTCTAGGGCCCCACAACACTGCTAGGAAGGGGCCCTACAGTGTAATGGGGGCTACAGTCGCAGGTGACCCGGACCACCCCCACAGCGCCGCCCCTCCAGAAGGAAGAGCCCGGCTGGGCCACACTGCCTAGTAGGTCGCAAGCCACTGATGAAATTTTCAGGAGCCCGGGAGCGAGGTCGCGGATCTGAGGGGACCGGGAGCAACCAGGGCAGTGGAGGGGAGGGTGGACGCCAAAACAAAGAGTGGCGGCTTCAGCTGCCTTCATTAGGGCCACCCCACAGAGCGTCCAGCTGCAAAACCATGGCCTAAATTACTGCAGGGTCTGACTGCGTGGAGCAACGAACCCGCGGAAGCCCGGTTATCAGCTCCCCAGGCCAAACAGCAGCACAGGCAAGTCCAAGGGAGACCCCCCCCCCAGTAAAAAACAACCCAGAGGGTGGAGGGGGGGACAGTGCTCCCACTAGATACCTAGGCCAGGGGGACTTAGGGCAAGTAGAAGTGCCAGCCCATTGCCCCACTGGGGGGGGTGTTGGAGGTGAACCCAGGAGGGACTGACTACACAGGGAGTACTCGTTCTCCCTTTACCGTCCAGGAAAGGAGGGAAGGGGCCATCTACTTTCCGATCCATCGTGCATGTGGGTAACACTCCCAAGACAAAACCTCCTCGCCACCAAAGTGGAGGGCTGTCGGCCAGGGTAACACTGACTATTGGCGCCCCACGAGACTTTTAACTCGCTGGCCACCTCGGTCCAGGATGGGGCCTGTAGCGGCCAACCCAGTGTGGAGCTGTGGTCTGCACAAGCTCACAGGCCAGATTGGGGGGGACCACTGGATCTAGATTATCCAGCCCGTCGCCCAGTCCGGAAGTTGATTGTAGATTTAAAAAAAACAGGAGAAAAAAATGCCAGTAAAAAGAAAAGGAATTAGGTCCTTTCTCCTGACTAGGCAGAAAAAAACTGAAGACCTATAGCAGAGAGGGGGAGTATTCCACCTGGGACTGCCCATAGGCATAGCCAAGTCTTTTTTCTGCATAGTGTCCTAGTCCTGTAGCGGGCAATATAACCTATGGTTCTGAATAATGGAGAGCTGTGTCAGTCACTGAATGAAAGAGAAATACAGTAAATCTACTTATTAATATAGGACAACCACCAGTATAGTCTCAGCAAGCTATCTGGTCAAAAGTGCACCAGAAAATACATAACACACGATACTCACTATGAACAGGCTGATATTCAAGCCAAGCACTGGTAAGTTAGTATCCAGTGAAGCTAGGGTTTCTCATTCCAGGTTCCACCTCCATCTCTCTAAAAGTCAGGTAGATGTCATCCAATAAGGACACATAGCCAGAACAGGTCCAGTAGTAGCCAAAGAAAAAACTCCCACCTTTACACCAACTCAAAAACTCACCAGACTATAAAATAAAACAAAGGACAGATACACATTCAATCCTTTTATCCCACCTTTAAGGTAATTTAGTTTTCCACCAGAAAGAGTAGCATGTTCTTACCTATTCTGTCCGTTTCATGCAATTGCCTCACTGTCAGCCAGATCACCAGCTAGTAACAAATGAAACAAACCTCTACCAACCTGTCAGTATATAGTCCCCAGGGCTCCCAAAGACTACCCACTAATGCCCACCCCAAGGGAAACCACCAATCCAGAGGAATGTACTTTAAAGCGCTGCACACAGTGCACGGCTCAGCTCTAAGCTGGGGTACCACCATGTTTGACTTTTACATGAATGTGGTCCCCGCCTGGTCCCAGGCATTAGTGAGCGCGTACATGGCAAAAGGTACCCTCACATGCAGTGTGAAGTGGCCTCACCCGCAAAAACACAACACCTATAGTCTCAAAGCAGCAAAGTGGACTTGTAGGTTCCATTACAGCATAGCACACATGGTTCTCTCTCTCTTTCAGCAATACAATTCCCACCCTGCAGTCTCTCAGCAGTAGCTTATGTCTTTTCTCCTCTAGCTATCTGCAGCACACTTGGCCCCCTTTAGGAAACCAGCCATAGGAGCTTCAACCAGCACACTATTCTCCATTCACCCCCATATGAGCCTGTCTTACCAGTGCAGGCTTGACAGTTCCCTCTTCATCATCAACAATTCCCTCTCCTGGGACTTGTAGCCCACCTCAGTCTTTCTTCGGTTTAGGACACTTTTTTGGGGATTCCATGAGACCATATAGCTCACATTATTACTGGGTATCCTCTCCTCCCGCTGAGTGGTGGGCAGCGCTCCCAGGACTGAAGCTGCGGCCAAAAGAATCCTCCTCCTATTCCTGTGGAGAGGGGGAAGAGGGAGGAATTGCAGTTGTTCGGGTGTATAAGGAATCGTTCACACTAGTGGTGCTCTCTGAAGAGTGATCACTCTCATTCAGAGAGTATTTTTTTTACTAAAGCTAGAGAGGGCAAATTTTGTCACAATTCTGCAGAGAAATCAATCAGCTTTCAGATTTTTTTGCTAAAACTTAAATAAACAAGCTGAGGTTAGCAGCGGATTGGTTTCTCTGCAGAATTGTGACTAATTTTGCCCTCTCTAGCTTTAGTAAATAAACCCCTATTTGACAGGTGGTAAGAAACCATTGTATCGCATTCTGCAAGACCCTTTAACCACTTGCCGACTGCCCACAGTAATATTACTGCGGCAGTGCGGCTCCCCCGGGTCCAGCGATGTAGACTTACGTCACTGGACTGCTAGTGATTCCGGCGGCGTGCTAAACACAGCGGGAGTCAGGCCAGAGGAGGAGAGGTGGCGATTGCCACCTCCCTTCCCCGATCGTCGGGGAAACTGTGAGAAGACCTGCCTGCTTATGTAAACAAAGCAGGCGGATCTTCTCAGTGAAAGACAGGAAGGGATCTGCAGACTCAGCATAGCTGAAACTGCAATCTCTGTGTCTGTCACAGAACCCCCCTCTGCCCCCACACACGTCAGTAAGCATGAGGCATATATTTAACCCCTTGATCACCAACAGTATTAATCCCTTCCCTGCAAGTGTCATTATTACAATAACAGTGCATATTTATAGCATTGATTACTGTAGTAATGTCACTGGTCCCCTCCAAAAGTGTCAAAAATGTCAGTTAGGGGTCCTATCTGTCCGCCGCAATGTCGCAGTCCTGCAAAAAATCGCAGATCGCTGCCATTACTAGTAAAAAAAAAAAACAATAAAAATGACATAAATCTTTCCCGTAGTTAGTAAACGCGATAACTTTTGCGCAAACCAATCAAAATATGCTTATTGCAATTTTTTTTACCGAAAATATGTAGCAGAAAACAAATTGGCCTAAAATGTAAAAAAAATTTTATTTTTATTTTTTTTTTTGGGGGGGAATGTCATATAGCAGAATGTGAAAAATATTGTTTTATTTTTTTTTTCAAAATTGTCAATTTTTTTGTTTATAGCGCAAAAATTTTAAATCGCACAGGTGATCAAATACCACCAAAAGAAAGCTCTGTTTGTGGGAAAAAAAGGACGTCAATTTTGTTTGGGTACAGCTTTGCATGACCGTGCAATTGTCCGTTACAGTAACGCAGTGCCGATTCGCAAAATAGGGCCTTGTCAGAAAGGGGGCAAATCCTTACGGGGCTGAAGTGGTTAATCACTGCAATTATAAGCATTGCACACATAGTGGCCCCATTCACTTGAATGGGTTCACAGTATGGTGCAGACAACTTCCATTGAGGCAGTTTCATCTGATTGAAGTATGCTGTCCAGTTCAGGGCACCGGTCCTCAGGAAGGATGTGCTGAAACTGGAGAAAGTCCAGAGAAGGGCAACAAAAATAATTAGGGGAATGGAGGGCATCAGCTATGAGGAAAGACTACAAGCACTGAACTTATTCTCTCTGGAGAAGAGACGCTTGAGGGGGGATATGATATCAATGTACAAATATTGTACTGGCAACCCTAGCATATGGAAAAACCTGTTCAGTGAAAGGAGATACAATAAGACACGTGGCCACTCACTAAAACTAGAGGAAAAGCGGTTTAACCTTAAAATACGCAGGGGGTTCTTCACTGTGAGAACAGTAAGGATGTGGAATTCTCTTCCGCAAGCAGTGGTATCAGCAGGGAGCATTGATAGTTTCAAAAAACTATTAGATGGGCACCTTAAAGACCACAACATACAGGGGTATACAATGTACGGTTAACAGCAAACACACACACACTTTAGGTTGAGCTGGATGGACTGTTGTCTTTTTTCAACCTCACTAACTATGTAACTAAATGAGTTATTGCAGAGCCCGTTCCCTGTCCACGCTGAATACTACCTAGGATTCTGGAGCTGCAGCTAATAGTATACAGTAGAGTCCTGTGTTGCTCTCTGTGTGTGAATGCAGTGTATTTTCTCAGTGTCTGTGCAGTGTGATCTACAGATCTGCACTGTAAACACATGTACAACGCAGCACCTGGTTTGCTGGGGTGCCCAACCCCCCGGACTGTGGACCGGTGCCGGTCCATGTCCTGTTTCAAGCTGGGCCGCGGTGAGCAGTAGGAGAGCAGAGAGACCGCATCTCCTCCCGCATCACTGCTCTTAGGATGGCCTCCATGCATACTGAATCACGATAGGAGCAGATCCCTATCCTGTACTGTGTATGTGCCGGTTTCCCCTTACTCGAATGCCAGATTTCTAGGGAAGCTGTAGCACTGGGGATATACTGCAGGAAGCTTTAGTAAGTTCATTAACTGCACTTGACCCTTACAAAGTGACAATCTGTATCTGGTGGCTGTGGAAGGCTAGTGACACTCTGTATCTGGTGGCTGTGGCAGGCTAGTGACATTCTGTATCTGGTGGTGGTGGCAGGCTAGTGACACTCTGTATCTGGTGGTGGTGGAAGGCTAGTGACACTCATTATCTGGTGGTGGCAGGCTAGTAACACTCTGTATCTGGTGGGAGGAAGGCTAGTGACACTCGTTATCTGGTGGTGGTGGCAGGCTAGTAACACTCTGTATCTGGTGGTGGTTGCAGGCTAGTGACACTCTGCATCTGGTGGTGGTGGCAGGCTAGTGACACTCTGTATCTAGTGGTGGTGGCTGGCTAGTGACATTCTGCATCTGGTGGCTGTGGCAGGCTAGTGACATTCTGCATCAGGTGGCTGTGGCAGGCTAGTGACACTCTGTATCTGGTGGTGGAGGCAGGTTAGTGACATTCTGTATCTGGTGGTGGTGGCAGGCTAGTGACACTCTGTATCTGGTGGTGGAGGCAGGTTAGTGACATTCTGAATCTGGTGGATGTGGCAGGCTAGTGACACTCTAAATCTGGTGGATGTGGCAGGCTAGTGACCTTCTGAATCTGGTGGATGTGGCAGGTTTGTGACATTCTGAATCTGGTGGATGTGGTAGGCTAGTGAAACTCTGCATCTGGTGGTGGTGGCAGGTTAGTGACATTCTGAATCTGGTGGATGTGGCAAGCTAGTGACACTCTGTATCTGGTGGTGGTGGCAGGCTTGTGACATTCTGCATCTGGTGGCTGTGGCAGGCTAGTGACATTCTGCATCTGGTGGCTGTGAAAGGCTAGTGACACATTGCATGTGGTGGCAAGCTACAGTGATAAGTGACACAATGCATCTGGTGGCAGGCTACAATGGCAAGCTGTACCTGTTGACAGGCTAGAGTGAGAATTATGGTAAACTGAACTATTTCTATTATACTGTATATTACAATGTATAATAGAATAATGCACTTCAATCATCCTGACACCATATCAACCATGGTGTCAGAATGATTGAAGCGCCCAACGACCCCCTGATCTCGCCTGAGAAGCCAGTCCCTGGTGCCAAAAAGGTTGGGAACCACTGTTCTACAGGTCAAATTCAGTCCCAAATCACACTTCATTTTTGGTTGGATCTTTTTTTCATCTAGTATTTTTAGCCAGTGGAAGGCTAATTACTGGGTACTATATGTTCATGCATTTTTCAGGTGCTCCCATTGAATTCTATTGGGGCCAAAACACAAAAATCTGCCCCAAAAAGAAGCTCATGAACTTTTTCAAGCAGCAAGTTTTAAGTGTTACTTTGCTCAGGTGTGAATGGACACTACTGAAAATAATGAAATTCCTAATGTAACTCTTAAAAGAGCTTCTGGTAAAGCTTGAAATCATGCCTCAAATCGCTCAGGTAGGAATGAGCTCTTAGACAAAGATATGTGTATCCATTTAGATAGGCATGACGTCTGCTAAATGTCAGTAACTGTTGAATGGGTGTAACTACAGTGATGTGCTGGCCCCACCTGCCTCCTCCCAAAGGGAAGAAAAGAGGGGGCCGATGAAGTCTGGTTCCGACTGCTTGGGGTGGTGAAGGCCCGGCTTTGGAGCCTTCACGAGTCCCGGGAGTAAGGCCTTGCCTTCCTCTGGTCCTGCCTTCCAGTGACGTCACTGCCTCTTGTGGATTCCACACTGGTTAGCGTGGCCTCCTGGGACTTGTGCAGGCTCCAGGACCAGGGCTCTTAACAGCCCCAACAGTCGCAACCAGACCTCAGTGGCCCTGCAGGATGGATGATGGTTGGATCTTTTTTGTCATATCAGATGAGCATGTACACTTTTTATTCTTGTGAATGTTTTTAATCCCTTTAATAAATTCCTTTACTTGGGATACTACACTTAGCTGGTGCTTCCTTCCCTCTCTCTTCTCCCATTTGGTTTTCACAGAGCGGGTCACAACTCTGTGGACAGTACCTGCAGGTGTTTCTCTATTTATCCCCTTATAATCCTTCTATGGATTTTGACCTCCTATGGACTTGTTTTTTACCTGGTTACATCCAGGTGTATTTATGAAACTTATATAAGCCAGCCGGACATTGTATATAACTCTAGAAATTACCCTTTCCTTACATCCTCCTCCCAAAGGCCAATGTGGATCAGGCTGAAAGGGCCAGGGATGGTCATGCAAATTATTTTTTTTCTTTTCTTTATTAAGGTAAAAAATGCCAGATAAATGCTAGAATAAGAGCAGAAACCCACACTGTGCTGGGCACAGTATAGAAGTTAGATGCCTGCAGAATAGAGTTCTGGTTTAAACTCAATAAAAAATTGTGAAGATCAGAAGGTCTAACCCTTCCTCATTGTATTAAAAATGGGTTATTGTCTTTGTGTCCGTGGGAGAGAGTTCTCATAAATTCCTCTTCTGACGGAAAGTCACTGGAAACCTTCCCTTTAAGACGCAGACAAACCTCTGACTCCAATCCTTCCGTATTCGATCCCGAATTAAAAAAATAAATAAATAAATTGGGGCCAAATTTGGGCTTCAATACATAAAAGAAAAAAAAAAAGACCATACTGGAGGTAGCTTCAGATTTTTCCCAGATTGTTTAAGTTTCAGCAAGAAGTAACAAGAAGCACTAGTTGAAGCTCATTATTTGTCTTCTATTGACCCCCTACCCTGCCAGCATATAGTAAATGATGTGTGCAAATACTGGGCCATTTATGAAGGACTATAGTTAAGATCAGAGCATAGCTGATAATTGCCAATTTTACTTCAATTAAAAGAAGACACAAGTTTTAGTGCTAAATGTAAATTTTATTTCATACTTTCCAATCGCACAGCCCATCATGTGATGACATAATTTACAACACCCATGATAATGTGTGGAATGGTCTCAATTTATAGCTTTTATAGAAGGTGGAAGAATAAACTTTGTTGCAATCTGGAAAATGTTGGACGAAGCTGTGGACGGACAAGGGTTCTGCAGTGTTCATATTTCGTAGGTGGAAATCATGATGACATCAGAAATTAGTTGTTGGCGATGGTATCCTCAATCCAGGAGATGTAATTACAGACTTTGGTGTAAACTCCAGGATAATTGGGCAGTGCGCAGCCTCTTCCCCAAGACACAACACCTTGGAGCTCTCCGTTGACAGCAACTGGTCCACCGGAGTCACCCTGGATCAAACAAAAAGGGGATTAACTACTTGCCACTCAAGCCAATTCTGACACTTCTCACCTACATGTAAAATTCATAATTTTTTTGCTAGAAAACTACTCAGAACCCCCAAACATTATATATGTCTTTTTTAGCAGAGACCCTAGGGAATAAAATGGTGGTCGTTGCAACTTTTTATGTCTAAAATGGTCCTTATTGGAACAGTTCCCGGTATTTGGACTATCTACGGGTTCACCATACTTGGCGGAGTGTGATCAGCATATGGGCGTATTATTCACTAGTTTCTGGTAAGCAGAACACTTATCAGTTGTGGATTCACCTATTTGGGTTACTTCGATTCATTTGTCTTCCATTTGTGGAAGGAATTTATGAACTTCTTATTATATTTATTGGACATTTTTCCACACTAATTTATGTTTTTCTTATTCACTTTATGTACTCAATCACTTAGCGTGACTTGTTTATATTTATGTCTAAAATGATGGTTGTTGCAAATTTTTATGTCTTTAAACAGTATTTACGCAGCAAATTTTCACATGCAGTTTCATGAATTTAAAAAAAACACTAAAGTCAGCCCAAATTTTTTGCATAATGTGAAAGATGATATTATGCCGAGTAAATTGATACCTAACATGTCATGCTTCAAAACTGCGCACACTTGTGGAATGGCACCAAACGTCGGTACTTAAAAAGCTCCATAGGCGACACTTTAAAAATGTTTACAGGTTACCAGTTTAGAGTTACAGAGGAGGTCTACAGCTAGAATTATTGCTCCCGCTCTAACACTTGCGGCGATATCTCACATGTGGTTTAAATGGCGTTTACATATGCAGGAGAGCCGTACGTATGCGTTCACTTCTGAATGCGAGCATGCGGGGAAGCTGTAAATATTTTTTTTTACGTTTATTTTTTATATTTTGACACTTACAGTTTTTTTTTTTTTTTTATCACTTTTATTCCTATTACATTGTATGTAAACATGCCTTGTAATAGGAATAGGGCATGACAGGTCCTCTTTACAGTGAGATCCGTGGTCTATATGCCCCTAGATCTTTCCTCTAGGCTGGAAAGCCTAAAATAAAAATTTAAAAAAATGATCTCGGTCTCCTAGCCGAGGCAACCGCAGTGTTTACAACTGCCGAGGCCGGACCTGACGCAATAACGTCGCGCCTGGCCTCCGAAGGTCATTTGGATGACCTTTATATGGCTAATTTTAGGGTATAGCGCTGCTCGGCGCTCAGCTGATCTCCGGCTGCTATCCTTCTCTTATTCCCCGCTGACAGCTGGGGGTCACGGAGGCGTTGAGCGGCGATGTAACAAAGGTATTTCACACAATTATAATATAATACTCTGCGCTTTCGTGGCCCGCTCTGAACACTGCAGAGGGGAGGGGCAGAGATCCCCTGCTGACAGCTGGGAGAAGAAAAGGACAGCAGCGGGGGATCAGCTGGGCGCTGTACCGAAGGTATTTCACACTATTATATTACAGAAACACATTGGACATTACTGTATATAAAAAGGTAATAGAGTGGATTCTAGGATTTTACAAACACTAAACTAGGGCTTATTTTCGGGGTAGGGCTTATTATTATTATTATTATAATACAGGATTTATATAGCGCCAACAGTTTGCGCAGCGCTTTATATTGCAGCCCTCCCCAAAAATAACAGTATGGCTTATTTTAAGGATAGGTTTTATTTTCTGGGAAACACGGTGTAAAGTGTAAAGTCTACATTATTTATTTTTCAAATACAAGATTGTATTTCACCAAAGTTTGCAGGTATCAAAAAAAAAAAGGACTTTTTAGGCTCCTATTATAAAATCAGTTAATGGTGCCTAAAAAGTTCATGTTTTTCCGATACCTGCATGCTCTAGCCAATAGGATGCAGCCTCTGTCACTACCTACTATGCACCCACAGTTCCACCCTATGTTGGTGTAATTTCTATTTGTTATTTCACCAAAGTTATTATTAAAAAGTCTACTCCTGTCTTTCCATTTCTGTTTCTATAGATATTTTTTTTTTTATGAAATCAGGTTCACACTTGTTACCTGGCAGGAATCTTTTCCGCCCTCTGGGAAGCCCAAGCAGATCATATTATCTGTAATTTGTCCTGGATAGGACTTCAAGCAGTCTGCAGCAGGCACAACTGGAACATCAACACACTGCAGAATGTCTGGGTTGGAGGCTGCAAGAGAAAAAAAAAAAAAAGATATTGAAATCCACTACACAAATGAGCGCAAATTCAACTTAAGAGCATAAAAACACTTATAAGAGTCAACTAACAATAAAAAAATCACCCTATGACTACACTACACAATATCAAATTTTCTTGGGAGGTCTACTTTTATTAAATTCACTGGACGAGTGTTACTCAGCCATGACAACATTTTTCCTTTATTTTGCACCTATAAATGATCAATGGCATAGTTACCTAAAGGTACTCATACCTAGGGATGCACCGATCCGATATTTGGATCGGATATCGGCCCCGATACGGGCAAAATAGCTGGATCGGGAGATCGGTAAAATTAACAGATCCACGGGCCGATC
The DNA here is from genome assembly GCF_965119305.1 of Pelophylax lessonae. Taxonomy (NCBI): domain Eukaryota; kingdom Metazoa; phylum Chordata; class Amphibia; order Anura; family Ranidae; genus Pelophylax; species Pelophylax lessonae. Next base: position 34,460,723 of record NC_138776.1, on the reverse strand, counting down.
CGGTTTTTCTCTTTATAGCTTGTGAGGGAGCAGAGAACAGCTGTCAAAGAAAAAAAAAAGAGCCTCCTGCAAATGCCTTTCAACTCTCCCAGTTAAGTAAACACAATGATTACAATGTATCTTTTCGTTCCGTCTGCCGGAGGAGGGAAGTTTAACCTCTTAAAGACTAAACCCATGACATTTTAGATTTTGAATGCACAATGTTATAAGGTATCTGCCGATACCGATCCGGAAGTATTATTTTGTTATAAGCTCACAAAACAGTACTTCCGGATCGGACTCTGGATCGGCAAATTCACAAAGCAAAAGATCGGGACCAAAAAAGTCGGATCGGTGCATCCCTACTCATACCTAAACCCAACACATGACTTTATTGCAGACCTTAACTTCTGGAAATAATAGATGCTTTGCTGTTATGTATATAGTATGGAGATCAGCTCTGACTCCACTTTCTGGATACTTTTTTGGGCGTAATGGGTCAGAAACTTTACAAGCCAAAGACAGCCAAGCACCTATCATTTTCATAAGAAGAACAGCAATGGCAGCTACCATATCTATTACAGCACAGATTCCCTTGAAGAATTGTCTTCTCTCTGACTTCAGATCCTCCAATGTGGTACTCATTTTGAGCATGTGATATTTTGGGTAGTATGCAGTAAAAGGGCAGCCTTCAGTACTCACCGGTGTTCATGGTGTTCCCCCAGCCAGAAACCAGACATAGGGTACCATCAGGTGCACATTGAGATGGAAGAGGGATGGACTGAACTACTTCATTGAGCTGGGCTGGCTCAGACAGCTTGATCAACATGATGTCATTGTCAATCGTGTAAGAGTTGTACTTTGGATGACGGATGATCTTTGCCGACTGAATGAACTGTTCTGTTCCATCTGTGGCTCTGATGTCATATTCTCCAATTCTGACTTCAATGCGTCTGAACAAGTTATAAAAAAAAAAAAACAGACAAGAATTCCAATGGCTTTTTGGAACTTAAGAACGTTAAGCACATTTTATTAGTTCTTTAGTGATATGAAAATGTTTACATAGTTGAGATGGTATTAGCAGCTCGTATACATGTCTTTTAGGCTTAAAGGTCCTTTAACCACTTCTGGACCGGAAAGATTTGCCCCCTTAATGACCAGGCCATTTTTTGCGATAAGACGCTGCGTTACTTTAACGGACAATTGCGCGGTCGTGCGACGCTGTACCCAAATAAAATTGATGCCCTTTTCCCCACAAATAGAGCTTTCTTTTGGTGGTATTTGATTTTTCTTTTTTGCGCTATAAACAAAAATAGAGCGACAATTCTGGAAAAAAAAAAACAATATTTTTCACATTCTGCTATATAACATTCCCAAAAAAAAAAAAACAATTTTAGGCCAATTTGTTTTCTGCTACATATTTTTGTTAAAAAAAAAAAAAAAAAAACGCAATGAGCGTATTTTGATTGGTTTGCGCAAAAGTTATCGCATTTACTAACTACGGGAAAGATTTATGTCTTTTTTATTGTTTAATTCTTTTTGCTAGTAATGGCGGCGATCTGCGATTTTTAGCGGAACTGCGGCATTTCGGAGGACAGATCGGACCCCTAACTGAAATTTTTCACACTTTTGGGGGGGACCACAGACATTACTACAGTAATCAGTGCTAAAAATATGCACTGTTACTGTAATAATGCCATTGGCAGGGAAGGGGTTAACCCAGGGGCGATCAAAGGGTTAAATGTGTACCTAGGGGCGTGTTTCTAACCGTATGGGGGTGGGGCTTGTGAAATGATCACAAAGACCTGTGATTCTATATAGAAGGATCACAAGAGCTCTGTGATCATTCCAGAGAGAAGAACAGTCAGCTGTGTTTACATCAGCTGACCGTTCTTCTCTCTCAGCGGGGAGCGATCACGGGTGGCAGGCAGCAATCGGAGTCCCCACTGCCGAGTGGGGGCAGGAGCGCGCCGGTGGCGGCACGCGCTTTCCCCCCAGCTGCAGGCACGCGACTGACGTATACCTATGGCGGTTCACGCAGGAGGGCCAGCCTGCCACAGTATTTCTGCAGCAGGTGGTCCGAAAGGGGTTATGAACAGTTGTGACTGTGTCAACGTCCGTTTATTATTTTGGTTAGTTCTTGCTTTCACCATCTCTTCGGATATATGGCCTCAAATGGATGGCCAGTAGCACATAGAAGGTCAGACTCTCTGAAAAATGAATATACTTACGACTTGTAGCAGTGAGCAGCAGATACAACCCATTGCTCATTGATCAGGGATCCTCCGCAAAAATGGTACCCGGAATTCAGAGAGACCTGGTATGGCACATTGCAAGGGTATCCGCCTACTATCTTATCATCATCATCAAAAGGGGTTGCAGCTGGAAAGAAATATAATATGAAGTTACATAAAGCTTTGTCACCTATCCCCTAGGCTTCCTGACTATGGCCTAATCACCTTCCATAATGGTTTACAGTGCCTTATAACATCTTCAGAATGATGATACTCTTTAATATAATAGAGCCCCATGAGCATACAGTGCCAGTCCTTTCTCTTTGAGGCCTAGTGTACAGGGGATTATGGGACATTAATGTAAAAAAGATCCCACCAGTTAATGCAAAGGCAACTTAAAACACCTCAAAGAAACTCAGAAGCAGCTCAAAGAATTTGACTTGCTCCTAAGGTTGATGCCTTAAAAACGATTTAAACTCTAGCAACTCAAAGAGAACAAGATGGATGTAGAAGCAGCTCAAAGCATTTGACTTGCTCCTAAGTTTGATGCCATAAAACAGTGTGAACTCCAGCAGCTCAGAAAGATTTGGATGTATAAACAGCTCAAAGCATTTGACTTGCTCTATATGGCTTTTTCACACTGGCGGCCAGGGGTGGTACAAACAGGCAAAAAGCCCTCAGTCTAAAGCAATAAAAAACTGTGATCTCCATTAACTCAGAGAGAAATGGATGTAGACATTTCTTTTCTCCTGCCACATATGGAGCTCATGTTTACACAAATCAATGTTAATTCTAAAGCATCTCAGAAGGAGCTTCTTAAAGTGAACTTGCAAGACTAAACAACCAATTTACTTTAATGTAGTCCTCACCAGCAGCAAATGCTTATCTCTCTGTATCACCCCCACCACTCTGTTCTGTTGCCCGAAGTGAAGAAAGTTCCAAGGTAAGCTGAGTCACTGGAGTCATAGCTTACACAGGGCTATGAAGTCATGAGACAGAACTGTCACATCGAGTTAGTTCCAAACTGTAATAGAGGGAAGCGCACACAGACTTCGGGCAATATCGCCTGGACCCCGGCTTCTATGTGTTCAAATCCCATGAAAACACATTCCTGCAAGTGTTCAGCTGCAGCAGAGGAGAAGTAATGGGGTGGGGGGGTTGGGTGCTGTCCTCCTCCTTGATCCCCTTCTCTGTTAGAATAAATCCACCATGCAGCACTTCCCAATGGGCTTTCACTGCCCATTGGGAAGTGCTGCATGGTGGATTTATTCTAACAGAGAAGGGGATCAAGGAGGAGGACAGCACCCAACCCCCCCACCCCATTACTTCTCCTCTGCTGCAGCTGAACACTTGCAGGAACGTGTTTTCATGGGATTTGAACACATAGAAGCCAGGGTCCAGGCGATATTGCCCGAGGTCTGTGTGCGCTTCCCTCTATTACAGTTTGGAACCTGCTTTTTATCCGCCCCCCAGTGGAGGGTGCGAGGAGCTGCAGTGACCAGGACATACCTGCTTAAAGGCATACAACAAGTAGAAAGTGGACACATGATCAGTGCCATAGGCTGGTGAAGTATATCCCTATGTATATGTTGTAATCCAGCATGTGCAGGGGTTCTTTATTGATCACATCGAGCTAGTCACATGTTCTTCGAAACTTGGGAGTATAAACTTTGGTCCCCAGAAGTGAACGGAGAAGAGAGGGGGCAAAGGAGAGCTGATTATATGTTTAGAGTATATGGCTGATTTGAGCAAACCTTGCTTAAAACCAGCAAATCACAGGATTGTTATGTGCAATTTCCAACAGGCTAACCGGTTGGATATTCAATTATCCTGTTATGTTATATGATGAATCATGGACTGGATATTGGTGTTTCTATATAATGAACTTTTGATTAATGTGCCATTCTGTGAGTATAATATTTACCACCTCTATATGAAATAAAGTTATGTTTTAGGGATAATGGTACGCCCTCTATTTTGCTTTATAGTTTCAGTGTTCCTAGACCTCCCTGTTCTTATGAGGGCAGCAAACCGGATCTTATCCAAGAAATATAGGATGTGAATGTTGTCAAATGTTACTCTGTCCTCTCTCAAGCGCAGGTGATTTTGTGTTTTTTTTTTTTTTATCTACTTGTAAAATATAATCCTTACCTGGACAATAGTAATCGAATACATTTTTGAAAAGTGCAAAAGTTCAGGAACCTTAAAAAAACCTTACACACATAAATTATTAACATAAACATACAGCCGTGGCCAAAAGTTTTGAGACTTACGCAAATATTAATTTTCACAAAGTCTGCTGCTTCAGTGTTTTTAGATCTTTTTGTCGGATGTTACTATGGTATACTGAAGTATAATTACAAGCATTTCATAAGTGCTTTTATTGATAATTACATGAATTTTATGCAGAGTCAATATTTTCAGTGTTGACCCTTCTTGTTCAAGACCTCTGCAATTCGCCCTGACATGCTGTCAATCAATGTTTGGGTCACATCCTGACTGATGGCAGCCCATTCTTGTATAATCATTGCTTGGAGTTTGTCAGAATTTGTGGCATTTTTTTGTTCATACCGCCTTGAGGATTGACCACAAGTTCTCAATGGAATAATGGTCTGGGGAGTTTCCCTGGCCATGGACACTAAATTTCCATGTTTTGTTCCCCAAGCCACTTAGTTATCACTTTTGCCCTTTGGCAAGGTGCTCCATCATGCTGGAAAAGGCATTGTCCCTCACCAAATTGTTCTTGGAAGGTTGGGAGAAGTAGTTCTTGGAGGATGTTATTGTACCATTCTTTATTCATGGCTGTGTTCTTCAACAAACTTGTGAGTGAGCCCACTCCCTTTGCTGAGAAGCAACCCCATACATGAACGGTCTCAGGATGCTTACCTGTTGGCATGACACAGGACTGATGGTAGCGCTCACTTTTTCTTCTCTGGACAAGGTTTTTTCCAGATGCCTCAAACAATCGGAAAAGGGGATTCATCAGAGACATTTACTACCCCATTCCTCAGCAGTCCAATCCCGGTACCTTTTGCAGAATATCAGTCTGTCCCTGATGTTTTTTCCTGGAGAGAAGTGGCTTTTTCGTAGCCCTTGACACCAGGCCACCCTCCAAAAGTCTTCTCCTCACTCTGCGTGCAGATGCACTCACACCTGCCTGCTGCCATTCCTGAGCAAGCTCTGCACCCATGGTTCCCCCGATCCCGCAGCTGAATCAACTGTAGGTGACGGTCCTGGCCCTTGCTGGGCTTTCTTGGGTGCTCTAAAGCCTTCTTCACAAATGCAGTGGAAATGTTTTTTTTTAGGATTTAGTTATTTTCCATGGCAAAGAGGGACTTTGCAATTAATTGCAATTCATCAAATCACTCTTCATAACATTCTGGAGTATATGCAAATTGCCATCATAAAAACTGAGGTAGCAGACTTTGTGAAAATGATATTTCTATCATTCTCTAAACTTTTGGCCAGGGCTGTATAGTGACAAAATAGGCCTAAATTATTTGTGCAAAATATGTTCATTAGTTAAGTACTCCCAAATTCAAAGTGCAAAATATGTGCTTCAAAATAGTCTGTATAGTCCAAAAAAACATTTCTGTGCAGTTAATCTCAATTTTGAGAGTAAAATCTCAAGAGCTTCCATGCTAAATTTCAATATATTAACTTTTCCAGTGATTTTTATTTTCCGTGCCATTCCACTCCTCACCTTGTGAAAAAATAGCTCACCAGATGTATGTGACCCTTTAAATTAATAAGAAGGTCTCAAAGGAGTTGATTTACAAAAACTTGAGAGTGCAAAATCTGGTGCAGCCGTGCATGGTAGCAAATCAGCTTATAACTTCACCTTGTTCAATTAAGCTTTGACAAAATAAACTGGAAACTGATTGGTTTCTATGCAGAGGTGCACCAGAATTTTGTACTCTCCAGTTTTAGTACATCAATCCCAATGTGTTTTCAAAAGTTCCAGCTTCACGGCTTATCCTCCTTTCTCCCTTTCTTCTCTGGTTAGGCAGCCTAACTAGTCTCCAAAGGTCATGGTCCCTGCTAACCAGGCCCAGGCAGGACAGGAACCCCAGGATTGCCATTCTGTTCTTATTGACTTTGTGGATGATAGTGAGCTAGTATGACCTGCCCAGGTTAATCAGCCAATCAGGGGCAAGCTCTTACCTGTAATAAGGACAGTTTTAGGTTGCCTTATAAGGATACCTTGAGCAAATCTTGATATTTTACCAACTTGGCCTGCTGACCCTGCCAGGGATAAGGCAGCCTAAAATTGTCCTTATTACAGGCAAGATCTCTCTCCTGATTGGCTGATTAAGCTTGGCAGGTCTTACCAGCTCACCATCAACCACAAAGCCAAGAAGAGCAGAGTGGCAATCCTGTTGCCCCTTTCTCGTAGCCCTGCTTAGCAGAGCCTATGACCTTTGGGGACTGTAAATTAAGCTAAATTCCAGGAATTAAGCCTCTTTAAAAAAGTGGAGACACACTATGAGTTTAGCCAAGGAGCTGCATGACACCTCCTGGACTTATCTCTATTATTTACATTTCACAGGTTTATTGTTCTGTCGGAGAGACACACCAGGACCTGAGAGAAGAGAAGCACACAAAGCAGCCATGCCTGTCGCTCCCCTCTGCTACGTATTCACAGAAGCCTTTGTATTTTGTGAATGTGCTCACATAATACCAAGGCTTCTGTGATTGGGCAGGAGGAGAGGGGAGGGCATAACAGCTGCATTGTGTGCTTCTCTCCTCTCAGATCCTGGAGGGTCTATGGAGTATCTCCTGTTTAAGATGCATAGTTCAGAAGGTTCAGCGTCGGGCTCCCAGAACTACAGCAAAAGCGGTCTTCCGTGTGTACTATAAAGCTATCAGATATAAATAATAGAGCAAAGCCCAGAAGGTGTCATGCACCTTGCTGGACCTAACCTGTAAAGCTGGCTCTTTTGCAAAAGAGCACATTGAGACCTTCCTACAAATTTAAGGAGTCACATACATGGCTGGGGAGGGTGTAGAGTGGCACTAAAAATCACAAGCATTGGAAAAGTTTATAGCGTATTGAAATCATGTATGGAGGAATTGGAGATTTTGCACTGAAAACTAAGATATAAGTACTTGTAATAAATAAATAAATAGATTAACTGCAGGAAAAACCTTTTTCAACTATATGGACTATTTTGAAGTACATAATTAGCACTTTTTGCTAATTTTGCACCTTTCTAACGGACATATGTTGCACAAAGAATTTAGGCCTATATTGTCATTACATACTGTATGTTTATATTAATAATTTATATGTGTAAGGGATGTTTTAAGGTTCCTGAGCGCTGCACCTTTTAAAACTAAAAAAAAAAAAAATGTTCCAAGTGTATATGCATGAAGCAAATGTGTATTACTTAATTCTTTACAGCAGTTGTTTATTCCTACAGTTTTCTTATTTTAGCAATCAGTCTGTAGGCAAATATAGATCATTACTGAACTGGGAATTTCTTGGAGTAGAATACTAGTAAAGTGTGAAGAAAATATAATTGAATTGCAAAGTTCACCTAAAGTGAATGGTAAAACTCACCTGCAAAGCCAAGAACACAGAGAAGTAGAAGGATCTTCATGATGTTCATCCAGTTGTGTCTTCTATAGCCTCATACCAGCTTTTATACCTCCCCATCTTCCTAATCTTATCTGTCCACATTCTGGGCCAACCTGAAGAAAGTTAATGAAGCAGGTGTTCAGGGTTAACTTGGCACTAATATTTTTAGGCAGATTTCCCAAATGTTTTATGATAAGTAGACTTTGCACACAATGCCAGTGCTTCTGTCTCTGCTTTTGCTAGTTGTAATTCATATTTACCTAATATTTGAAAATAAACGGAGTTCCAGCCTGTAAACGAAGTTCGGGCCTGTACAAAAATAAAAAAAATTTAAGTCACCAGATTCAAAAACTGTAGCTGATGACTTTTAATATAAGGACACTTACCTGTCCAGAGATCTTGGGATGTCGGCACCCCAAGCCGATTCGTCCATCGGGCTTTGGGTGCAGGCGCCGGCACATTGAAAGTAAGGTAAACCGTCAGTAAAGCCTGAATAGTCCCCTCCACTTCTGGGACACACACAGGTCACAGAAGACAGTGGGTGGAACGGGGAGGGGCCGCAAATTATGAAGACCTCTTTGTGGCGATCTTACCAGGAAGTTGGAAAGGGTACCTGCTAACCCCCCCCCACCTACAAATAAGTGCCAAATGTGGCAGTGGAGGGTGCAAATAAGCGGAGCTTCCCCTCTTGGGTGGAGCTCCACTGTAATTTATTTTTGGTAATGTTACTTTTAGCACTATTATGAGCCTAATGGTCTAAGTCCACCAGTAGACTTTTATGTCTCGTATACTCCAACATTCAGATTTCCTTGCCATAATTTCAGACTCTTATCCAGCCCACCTTAAAGTGTTGGGTTTTCCCAACCCACCTTTGTGTGTTTTGCCTACTCCTGTTACATTCTCCATAATATAGAATAAACAAATCCAGCAGGTATGGTAGGAACCCTTCTTACTAAAGTTAGGGTTTATGTTATATAGTGTTTTGTATATAGTCGCATATGGAATGATAATGTGACACTTTTTACAAGAACATACCCGAATCCATAGCTCCACTCAAGACTCGCTCCTCCTACAACACATGGATAATCCAGGAGCTGGGTGCTACAGTCTGTCTCCACTCTCCACCAAAGAGATGAAAAAGTATAAAAAACAACACTCCAAACTTAGCTCCTCTTGCCAAATGTATTAATTGTTAGCAAAATCTCTGCATTCAGAAATGTTTCTACCTGTAGATGCATTTCATATCTCCTGGTTTGCTCACAAGTATCTATTTTATCCATGCTTAAGCACTATTAAACCCAAAAAGTTAACATTAATTGTTTTACAGTTTACTAATTCTTTGATGTGATGGTTGCATTAGTTGTATTTAAGCTAGTGATCTGGCCAGTAAGTCTGTTGTTTTTCAAGAGAACAAGCTGTTATGAAGACGTAGCAGTTACAGGCATGAGACAAACCATTTACCGCTGACTGGGGCGCTTACAATGATCAGATTTTATTTGCGAAGTCAATATCCCAAAAAGATGTAAAGGCTTTATCCCAAAAGGAAAGTTAACTGTGACTGCACCAAGGCTCTCGGTTTTTTTTTTTAGCTATTCCTGTGTTTAGGTCTTAATTTACCATTTTCTACATGCATAGGGGGGCCCACAGTAGAGGTAGTACAATTACTAGGGGAATCTTAGCAATGTGAAGCCAAATGGAAGGACAATAAATTAGTAAAAGTAGATGTCTAGGAAAAAGAGAGGGAGGTTCAGCAAACGAGATGAAGTCGGAAATTCGTACTGAGGCGCAAAAGTATGTAGCTCCTGCCTGCAGATAATGTATGGCATTTGCATGTTTCCCGGTAAGCATTGCTATGAGTCTCCCTGTTTGTACATCATATTATAATGAAGTCACTGTGAGTAGAAATCATTTTAAAAAATACTTCTAGATGCTACATACCGTAGAATGTAGACCTGTCTATTTCTCAATCAAATAGGATTGTTTACAATGTGCAGCTGTCTCCCTTTAGAAATTATTTTTGAACATGTCGTCAGCTGTCTATACAGAGATACTTTTTTATCAATCAGTTTTTATTAGGGTTCTAGGTAACTAATACAAAAAGGAAAAAACAAATGGGGTTAAGTGGTTGGAAGTGAAGAGCGATTAGTATCAAAAATGCATAGAAAAAATTGTAAGTTACAATTAATAAATATTTTAGCGTAGCATACACAAAAAGAGGAAATAAAACCTGCAGGTGTACACATACAGAGACAAGTCATCATATGGACTGACATAAAGGTACACCAGGTGACCCAACGGTGTCAAACTTTAAGAAACGTCTGGTACTTGTCTTGAAGAAAATCTAGAAGGTGTTTGTTTACAAAGTTGGTTTTGACCAGTTCAATAGTTTCCGAGAGTATAGGTACTTGTGTCTTCCAGTTTCTCAGAGTTATAATTTGGGCCACTAAAAGTATGCGGGTTACAACAGTTTGAAATGTTGGAGGGAACATATCTATATCCAAATTCATTAATGCTTGTGCTGGGGAGGGGGATATTATGAAACCAGTTATCTTTGCTATGATTTGGAAGACGCTCCCCCATAAACTATTGAGATGTTTACAATATCATAATATGTGTATCAGTATACCAGTGGAACCACGCTCTCTCCAACAAAGAGAAGACTGGGAGGGAAAGAATTCGGCCAACCTGAAGGGTACAGAGCGAGGAATTCTCATCAGGGAGGATCAATTGAGGACACACTATTATTTTAGGTTTGGTAAGGTATATAGAATGATTGATGCTCATATATTTGCACGGCGGAGCTGACACTGGGTTTATAGGGATACACGCACGCACACATATATATATATATATATATATATATATATATATACAGTGGGTACGGAAAGTATTCAGACCCCCTTAAATTTTTCACTCTTTGTTGTATTGCAGCCATTTGCTAAAATCATTTAAGTTCATTCTTCTTCCTCATAAATGTACACATAGCACCCCATACTGACAGAAAAACATAAAATTGTTGACATTGTTGCAGATTTATTAAAAAAGAAAAACTGAAATATCACATGGTCCTAAGTATTCAGACCCTTTGCTCAGTATTTAGTAGAAGCCCCCTTTTGATCTAATACAGCCAGGAGTCTTTTTGGGAAAGATGCAACAAGTCTTTCACACCTGGATTTGGGGATCCTCTGCCATTCCTCCTTGCAGATCCTCTCCAGTTCTGTGAGGTTGGATGGTAAACGTTGGTGGACAGCCATTTTTAGGTCTCTCCAGAGATGCTCAATTGGGTTTAAGTCAGGGCTCTGGCTGGACCATTCAAGAACAGTCACGGAGTTGTTGTGAAGCCACTCCTTCGTTATTTTAGCTGTGTGCTTAGGGTCATTGTCTTGTTGGAAGGTAAACCTTCGGCCCAGTCTGAGGTCCAGAGCACTCTGGAGAAGGTTTTTGTCCAGGATATCCCTGTACTTGGCTGCATTCATCTTTTCCTCGATTGCAACCAGTCGTCCTGTCCCTGCAGCTGAAAAACACCCCCACAGCATGATGCTGCCACCACCATGCTTCACTGTTGGGACTGTATTGGACAGGTGATGAGCAGTGCCTGGTTTTCTCCACACATACCGCTTAGAATTAAGGCCAAAAAGTTCTATTTTGGTCTCATCAGACCAGAGAATCTTATTTCTCACCATCTTGGAGTCCTTCAGGTGTTCTTTAGCAAACTCCATGCGGGCTTTCATGTGTCTTACACTGAGGAGAGGCTTCCGTCGGGCCACTCTGCTATAAAGCCCCGACTGGTGGAGGGCTGCAGTGATGGTTGACTTTCTACAACTTTCTCCCATCTCCTGACTGCATCTCTGGAGCTCAGCCACAGTAATCTTTGGGTTCTTCTTTACCTCTCTCACCAAGGCTCTTCTCCCCCGATAGCTCAGTTTGGCCGGACGGCCAGCTCTAGGAAGGGTTCTGGTCGTCCCAAACGTCTTCCATTTGAGGATTATGGAGGCCACTGTGCTCTTAGGAACCTTAAGTGCAGCAGAAATCTTTTTGTAACCTTGGCCAGATCTGTGCCTTGCCACAATTCTGTCTCTGAGCTCTTCAGGCAGTTCCTTTGACCTCATGATTCTCATTTGCTCTGACGTGCATTGCGATCTGGAAGGTCTTATATAGACAGGTGTGTGGCTTTCCTAATCAAGTCCAATCAGTATAATCAAACACAGCTGGACTCAAATGAAGGTGTAGAACCATCTCAAGGATGATCAGAAGAAATGGAAAGCACCTGAGTTAAATATATGAGTGTCACAGCAAAGGGTCTGAATACTTAGGACCATGTGATATTTCAGTTTTTCTTTTTTAATAAATCTGCAACAATGTCAACAATTCTGTGTTTTTCTGTCAGTATGGGGTGCTATGTGTACATTCATGAGGAAGAAGAATGAACTTAAATGATTTTAGCAAATGGCTGCAATATAACAAAGAGTGAAAAATTTAAGGGGGTCTGAATACTTTCCGTACCCACTGTATATATATATATATATATATATATATATATATATATATATATATATATATATATATACACGCACTTTTGTGAGTAATATGGGTTTTTTTTTTATTTGTGGCGATCAAGTTATGTTGCAGTATTACACTATGTGATTTCAATTCATTTTTCGGAGTTTCCAAACACCGATTTGAGGAGAGGGGAGGAGGAATCCCACTGGAGGAGAGATACAGAGTGAAGGCCACATTGGAACAATATGGAAGGCTTGACCCTTGGCCTATGACCCTTGGCGACGACGGCCTGTGTGCTATCGAAACCGGTCGGGACCTAGGAGTGCAATCACACTGCTATGTTATTTCTGGGACCGGATGAGACGCATTGAGACGTGGAAGCACCACTCGATATCCCCAGCATTTGTTTGATCCAATGCCTGTTTTTTTCCTGCTAAATGTAAGTGTATCTACCTTATTTCAATAAATATTGCCTGTATCTACCTTATTTCAATAAATATTGCCTGTACTATATTGGCCTTTCCTTTACTTTACACTGCTGAGGAACGTGGGGCTGGCTAAGGATTCTGAAGTTATATATTATACTGGCGATTGCAAGGTGGATCCTCCAGGAGGGCTCTAATCTACTCTGTAATATTGGCTTTTGATGAATATCATTCTGCTTACACTGACCCCCTATAACTAAGGGGTCGGTGATTTCTGGTAAGCGTTTTTACACATTGGGTGTCCATGTGGTGAAGGGATTGAACATCTGGTTGTGTGTGGAAGAATCCTTTGGAGACTGCACTGAAGTCTGTTGGTGCATGGGACTCTATATGCGATTTTTTCACTTATTGCGATTTTTTTCACTTATTGCTGCTGCACTTTATATTAATTTTACTGTGCATGGGACTTTATATGTGATTTATTTCACTTATTCTTGTTGCACTTTATATTCACCACTGTTAATGCACTTTATATTTATATTTATATTTATATCAATTGTTATTAGTGATTTATTTTTAATATATATACTATTACCCGTTAATGGTTCACTATATTAAAACACTACACTTAGTACACTTTAGATGAGCGTGACTCTGTACACCTCTATAAGTGTATTTAAACCAATCTTTGGATGGATGTGTGGTGCAGTAGAGCATAATGCATTAATGTGCTTTGCAGTGTACTTCCAAAAAAATGGATTTTTGTAAAATCTTACCGTAAAATCCTTTTCTCTTAGCTCATTGACAGACGTAGTCCTCGGTGATACACCACCTTCGGGTTATGTTGCCTCCACAGGAGCAGGACTAGACAGGAAATTAAAAAGCTCTGGCCACACCCTAGGGGCAGTCCCAGAGGGTATATCCTCTCTCTCTCTGCCTCAGCAAATCAGTTATGTGAAAAAGCAGTCTTTAGAGATTTTAACCCAACTCAAAAAACAGAGGGGCGGGGACTACGTCTGTCAATGAGCTAAGAGAAAAGGATTTTACGGTAAGATTTTACAAAAATCCATTTTTCTCTAGCGCTCATTGACAGACGTAGTCCTCGGTGATACACCACCTTCGGGACGTCCCAGAGCAGTATCACAACTGAGGGGTGGGAAAATGAAATCAAATCCCAATCTAGAAGGCCCAACCGGTGCCAACTAGAAGTTTACAATGCTCATCCTTAATGATGAGACTCAACAAAAAAAAGAGAAAAAATTTTTTTTTTTTTTTTTTTTCAAACAGAAAAAAACCCTCGAGGTAGACCACCGGTCTCCTCAAATTGCGGCCTGCAAATCCTTGCGGCCAAATGAGGCATCCGCCGATGCCGTCACATCAATTTTATAGAATTTTGTAAAGGTATGTACCGACGACCAGGTGGCCGCCTTACATACCTGGACCACTGACGCCTGATGGCGAAAGGCCCAGGAAGTACTGAGCGCTCGAGTGGAGTGCGCCCTAACAGGGAACGGAGGACTCTGACCCTTAATAGAATAAGCCTGTACCACCGTTTGTCTAATCCATTTGGCAATGGTCGCGGCAGATGCAGGCAAACCCTTTCTGGGGCCATCCGTGATCACAAAAAAGTGAATCCGTCTTACGGAAAGATTCCGTAGCTTTCAGGTATACCCTGATTGCCCGAACCACATCTAAGGAATGCAACGCATGTTCCCGATGATGCTTGGGCTGAGGACACAAGGAAGGTAGTACAATATCTTCATTCAGATGAAAATCTGAAACCACCTTAGGAAGAAAAGATGGCTTAGGATGAAGTACTACCTTATCCCTATGAATCACTAGGTATGGGGACTGGCATGATAATGCAGCCAGTTCTGACACCCTGCGAGCAGAAGTAATAGCCACCAAGAAGGCCACCTTCTGGGATAAAGTAAGCAAGGGAATCTCCCTGATGTTTTCAAAGGGAGGTTTCTGTAGAACCGACAAAACCAAATTAAGATCCCAGGGCGGTAAGGGCGCGCGGACTGGAGGAGCCAGGTGCCGCACCCCCTGGATGAAATTCCGCACCAAGGATTTGGTAGCTAAAGGCTTCTGAAAGAAGATTGCTAATGCTGAAACTTGACCCTTGATGGTGCTCAAGGCTAGCTTCTGCTCAACCCCTTGTTGCAAAAAGGCCAATATTCGAGTCACCGAATAGGTACGTGGAGGAAATCCTAAAGATTCGCACCACGCAATATAAGTCTTCCATGTGTGATAATAGACTTTGCTGGAAGTCGCTTTCCTTGCTTTAATAAGGGTAGGAATGACTGAAGTAGACAAACCTCTGTCCTTCAGTACTTGGGTCTCAATGGCCAGGCCATTAAACCCAGCGACTGTAAAGCATGATGGTAAATTGGTCCTTGAGACCACAGACACTCCCTGAGACGAAGTTCCCACGGAACGTCTACGACTAACATGTCCAAGTCGGCCAGGCCGGCTTGAGGAGGCCAGCCTAGAATTTCTAGGACCACTGGCGCTGATAGAATCTGAACCAGGCGTCCCTAGAGGTATCTGGCCCCGACCATCCGAGAAAGTCTGGTCGTTTTCTGTTCCCACACATTTATCAGATACCTGATAGTTATCAGGAAAGGTGATCTTTTCTGGTTGAACCTCAGGGACCGAAGTCACCCGACTAGAGGCTACTTGGCCTATCTGGTCAACCAGATCCGATTCCTGTGAGGTATCGGGACTAATCTTAGGAAAAGGTAAAGGAAAGATATATTCAGGGAACGGTAACTACCGCTTCCTGTAGTACTTAAATGTTGGAAGGGAAGAATCGCACCGGTAGTAGTGGTTGATGCTCGATCTAATGTCCTGAATACCGGTGAAAACGTCCCCCCACCCTGAAACCGGGTGGGGGCGCACCTTCAGGCTGTGTACTCCTTTGCTTCGGGTTTGGCTGGGTTGGTCCTTTGCTTGTCCGACCAGCCCTTCTTGAACCCTCCTGGAGGAGTCTTGCCTTTCCCGCTAGTACCAGCCGGGCGCCCTTTATGGGCGGTAAAGAAAGGTCCTCGCTTGTTGCGAGGTCCCTTAGCTTTAGCAGCCTGTGGCAAAAAAGTGCTCTTGCCCCCAGTGGCATCCTTAATGATTTCATCTAGGTTGGCCCCAAATAGACGATTCCCCTGAAAAGGGAGATTAGTCAAGGTCTTTTTGGAACCTAGGTCAGCTGACCAGCATTTTAACCACAGCACACGTCTGAGGATCACCGCTGACTTAGATGCATGCCCTAATAAGGGAGTAGTGTCCAAGGCTGCGTCACAGATAAACTGTAGCCCTTGTATAATCTGTTCCATCAAATCAGATGTCTCCTGGGGAATATCTTTTCCCCTAAGATCTTGGCGTACCATTTTCGCCCATTCCGTAAGTGTCTGGGAAACTAGACCAATAACAATTACTGGTCTAAATGCTGACCCTATCAGAGAGAAGATGGTGCGGGACTCTGCTTCCATCTTTCGATCCACCGGATCCTTAAAGGACGAAGTGTCCTCCACTGGAATAACCGTGGCTTTATTCAGCCTGGAAATAGGTGGATCCACCACTGGTGGTACCGTCCATTTCTTAATGATGGATTCCTCAAACGGATAGCGTCTAGCAATACGCTTGGAAATAGTAAAGGTACGTTTAGAATGCTCCCATTCTCCTTTAATCTGATTACCGAAACATTTAGGTACAGGAAAAACCTTCACCGTTTTGATGGGCTTATTAGTACCAAAGGGAATCTCTGTTTCAGTTGCCTCTGCCGGTAAAGCCTCAAGTTTTAAGGTTTCCTGCACTGCCACAACTAGTGCGTCCACCAATGCTTCTTCCTGAATTATAGCAGGAGAAGAAGCGTCCTCCTCACTGTCTGAGGGGGCTTTACCTGGGATAACAGCCCTTGCAGAGGAACCTGCAACTGCAGTGACCATCTCTGAATCAGAGTCAGAGGTGTCAGATAGTATAGGGGTAGGCGGGGGTCGCTTCCTTGACCCTTGTCCCTGACAGGCCGCCTCCACCCGAGCCACCATAGACTCCAAAATTGCTGTAAATGACTCTATACTCTGTGCACCGGCGGGTCCCGTGGCCCCCTCGAGGGAAACAGGTGGGGGAATATGTGTGGCAGGGTCCATGATAATTCCAGTCACTTCCTGGATAATATAATTCAAAAAAAAATAAAAAACTTTTTTTTTTTTTTTTTTCTTTTTTTTTTTTCAGACCCCCAGCGCCACAAAAGCCCCTTAGTGTTACCTGCTAGGGATCCCTATCGATCGAGAGAGAGAGAGATAGACCCCCAGGCTCACCACTTGATGCTCAGAGTTTAACTGCAACAGGTTACAGCGCTGTCTTGACAAACAGGAAGTCTTTTGGCTGGCAGCCCAGGAAGAAAGGAGGCGGCTCCGCCCCTCTGAACGCCTTCCGGCGCCTCCCCCAAGCTCCACGAGGTGTTTGGATCACCTCAAACATGGCCGCCCCCATGCTGGAGACACGAGGCTACGCCAAAATGGCGGCTCGTGCGATCCAGCAAAAAAAATGGCGGCGGCCTGTACTGAATAGCGGTGTGCTGCAGGGCACACAACACTCTCTCTGCATGGGGATATGGCGTGGTTGGCGGTAGCGGCCCTGGTGGACCGCATGGCCATTCGGGAGGCCTGCTAATAGCTGGAGATCTGATTAGGAAGGCAGTCTACATGTCCGTGGCTTCTGACTGGTAGGTAGCTTATTCTTAACACCGTAAGATTCCCAGAATGCCACAGATTACATCTTTTTAACATGTATACAATTAGATTGTTAGCTCCCAAACCAAGCCTCCTGGCTTTTTGCACATAAAATCACACTCAAAGTAGGAGGATCTGTGTCATGTTATAGGATAGAGAGGGACTCTATCTTACCATACAGAGAGGGGCCCGCGTTCACCACAAGACCCGTCAGGGGAAAAGGGGGAACATACTACTCACCATACCGGAACCAGGCGGGCACCAACTCCTGACAGTACCCCTCTCCACCGGGGCGGGAGGGCTGTCGACCGATACGGACGCCGTGACTCATGGTCTTTGGCGTTTCAGCGAGACGTTTAACTCGCGTGGACAGTCCTTTAATGGGACTTTGTCGCGGCCGACCCAGCGCGGAGCTATGGCCTGCACGCGCTCGTAGGCTGAACTGGGGTGACCACCGGATCTCAACATCCAGCCCGTCGCCCAGTTCAGCTTTCTTGCTTGAAGATCTCACAGGAACACTGGAGAAAAAAAGCTGTCTAAAAAATCCTTTAAGAAAAAATTCTTGCCAGGACCTAAGATCCCAGCAAGGTATCTAGGTCCTTACTCCTAACTAGACAGAAAATAACTGATTTGCTGAGGCAGAGAGAGAGAGGATATACCCTCTGGGACTGCCCCTAGGGTGTGGCCAGAGCTTTTTAATTTCCTGTCTAGTCCTGCTCCTGTGGAGGCAACATAACCCGAAGGTGGTGTATCACCGAGGACTACGTCTGTCAATGAGCGCTAGAGAAAAGTTAATTTATTTTACTGCAGCTAGATGGTGTGTATAGGCCCTACATGCATTTTGAAAATGCAGGCAGTGTAAATACCTGAATCTGAATTGGTGTCAGCCACGTGTGTTCCTTATACAGCAGAGATCAGCATAAGAGAGGGAAAAGCAGCACAAGGAACCAATCAATGTTTGTGCTCTCCAACAAAGAGGAGACTGAGAGGGAAAGAATTCGGCCAACCTGAAGGGTACAGAGAGAGGAATTCTATTCAGGGAGGATCAATTGAGGACACACTATTATTTTAGGTTTGGTAAGGTATATAGAATGATTGATGCTCATATATTTGCACGGCGGAGCTGACACTGGGTTTATAGGGATACACACACACACACATATATATATATATATATATATATATATATACGCACTTTTGTGAGTAATATGTTTTTTTTTTATTTGTGGCGATCAAGTTATGTTGCAGCATTACACTATGTGATTTCACTTCATTTTTCGGAAGTTTCCAAACACCGATTTGAGGAGAGGGGAGGAGAAATCCCACTGGAGGAGAGATACAGAGTGAAGGCCACATTGGAACAATATGGAAGGCTCTATTTGAGATATATGAGGGTAAGGGTACAAATAAAAAACACATTTGTGCATTCAGTGGAGATATTTTATAATTTTAATGTAAGCACAATATAAACGCATTATGTTTCACATTAACTGGGTTAGACATACTACACTATAAGGCATTTTTTTATTTCAAGATTTTTCACGTCGTGAGGGAAACCCTACAAAGAAATTGTAACAGAGAGCTGGGTTCACACCGCTCCAAACAGCCTGCGAGATCCCATGTACTGCTGTGAGGATCTGGGTGCCTATCTGGTCCGCAACCAGAGGTAATCCGCGGATAGAGAGAAAGGTGGCAGCACATCCAGAGAATTTGTTCAAATTCTTTTTTAGAAATCCATAAAAAAAGGAAACATGATACACACACGGTCCAAAGGTTCCCAGCAAACACGTTTCACACTCTCGAGCTTACTTATTACCATGTCAACATTGGACTTGGAAACATTTGAGAGAAAAATTATTTTAAAGGAAACTTTTTTGGAATTGGGACTTTAAGATTATTTTAAGTTTGTATGTAGTGGGCGCTGATTTTTTATATGTATAGTAGGGATTGACCGATTATCGGCAACATCAATTTATCGGGGGGACCGATATGCACTTTCCCCGATATATCGGAATCGGCCCCTGAGGTTACCAATATTGACGATATTTCGGGAAAGTGCATGTACCAGAGTGATGCCTGCAGCTAGAGGCATCACCCCTGTCCCGACGTCCATAGCCGACGGTCGGCTGGCTTGTAATGACAACCAATGCGGCTGAGAAGCCGCTCGGCTATTATTACAAGGATCTGGAGGGGACGTTCCCCCTCTAACACCGACTTCCGCGGCTTGCACGGGTCTACCGTCCCACCGGGAGATCCGGGCATCCTACCTGCACAGCCGCCGAAGAGAAGACCTGATCAAAGCCACATTCGGCTGTGATCGGGTCTCCATGTAAAAAAACCGTAAGTGATGTCATGACATCACCTCCGGGTACTCGGCGCCAAATTAAAAAAAAATTACAGCATTCAAAACAGCCAAACTTGGCGTTTTGAATGCTTTTAAGTGCAGAGGAGGGGTTTGGGGTCTTTTAGACTTCCAGATCCCTCCACAACAGTACCCGTGAAAAAAAAAAAGAAAATTAAATGTCTGAAAATATCGGCCAAATACCAATATCCGATGACCAAAATATCGGTATCGGTATCAGCATTAAAAAAAACTATATTGGTCGATCACTAATGTATAGTACCAACGCAGAGCAAGTTTAGACATAGGTTCCCAATGATCTAAACAGTTTGAGGATTTATATGTTGAGAGAAAGGCTTTCGGCCATTGGGTAGTAGTGTATTGGGTAGCTAAGTCCATTTCCCATTGCTCATGAGGAGATTTATGAAAAGTTAATTTATAATTTAGGATATTGTAGAATTTTGAGATACCTTTCATCATAAAGGAGATACTTTATATAAGTTCAGGGTTTCCCATGAAGGGTATTGTTAATGCTTCAACATACAAGGCCATTTTAGTTGTGTAATTCTAACAGTATGGTGAAGGATCTTTTCTGTTCCAGCATGACTGTGGCCCTGTGTACAAAGCCAGCTCCATAAAGACATGGCTAGACGAGCTTGGTGTGGAGGAACCCAAGTGTCCTAAATACAGCCCTGACATGAACTCGAATAAACATAATTATGTCCACAAAGTCAGCTCCATAAAGAAATGGTTTGGTGAATATGGTGTGGAGGAACTCAAATGTTGCACAGAGCCCTGACCTCAACCCTACTGAACACCTTTGGAATGAATTGGAATGCAGATTGTGAGCCAGGTCTTCTCATCCAACCACAGTACCTGACCTCTCAATTTTCTTTTTTTTTTACTTAACGGGTTCAAATTCACACAGATTTTCTTCAAAATCTTGTGAAAAGTTTTTCCAGGTGAGTGGGGCTGTTATAGCCACAAATGGGGGCCTACTCCATATTAGTTGCCATGGTTTTAAAATAGGATGTCCAACAAGCTCATATAGGTGTGATTGTTCACAGATCTTTGGCCATACATTGTATAAACTAATTCATAAGTTCACGTTACAGTATATTCATTTCTCAATTTTATGCTCCATCTGGAATTCCGATTATAACATAATTACGGCTTTCAGAAAACTATTGATTGTTCCATTGCGTGCAGCATGTCCTCCAGTATAGTGTGATAAGGGGCTTGCTTGGATACAAGACACCTGGGAATTTTGCATTAGGTATTGCCAAAATCACAACTGGCATAGATAAATATAGATGACCATATGGCAGACAACTTTGTGGGATTTTAAAACTTTAAGTCACAATTGCTAATCGCTAAGATAAAACCATCTGACGGCAATGGTTTTTAGGTCATGTTTATTCATTTTTATGTGCCTACACTGATGATATATATATATATATATATATATATATATATGTGTGTGTAAACACACACACACACATGCATCTCCTAAAATTAAAATATTTTCAGTTAATTTATTTCAGTAATTCAATTCACCTTTTATTTGAGGATGCCCCACAGATGCTCAATAGGGCTTAGGTCTGGAGACATGCTTGGCCAGTCCATCATCTTTACCCTCAGCTTCTTTAGCAAGGCAGTGGCCGTCTTGGAGGTTTATTTGGGGTCATTATCATGTTGGAATACTGTCCTGTGGCCCAGTCTACTTAGGGAGGGGATCATGTATGTCACAGTACATGTTGGCATTCATGGTTCCCTCAATGAACTGTAGGTCCCCAGTGCCGGGAGTACTCATGCAGCCCCAGACCATGACACTCCCACCACCATGCTTGACTGTAAGCAAGACACGCTTGTCTTTGTACAGTACTCCTCACTGGTTGCTGCGACACACCCCTGACTTCATCCAAACCAAATACGTTTATTTTGGTCTCATCAGATCACAGGACATGGTTCCAGTAATCCATGTCCTTAGTCTGCTTGTCTTCAGCAAACTGTTTGCTGGCTTTCTTGTGCTTCATCGTCAGAAAAGGCTTCCTTCTTGGACAACGGCCATGCAGATAAATTTGGCCTCTGTGATGCAGCTCAGTTTCAGGGTCTTGGCAATCTTCTTATATCCTATGCCATATTTATGTAGAGCAACAATTATTTTTTTCAGATCCTCAGAGAGTTCTTTGCCATGAGGTGCCATGTTGAACTTTCAGTGACCAGTATGAGAGATTAAGAGTGATAACACAAAATTTAACACACCTGCTCCCCATTCATACCTGAGACCTTGTAATACTAATGAGTCCCATGACACTGGGGAGGGAAAATGGCCAATTGGGCCAAAGTTGGACATTTTCAGTTAGGGGTGTACTCACTTTTGTTGCCAGCGGTTTAGACATTAATGGCTGTGTGTAGAGTTATTTTGAGGGGACAGCACATTTACAAGCTGTACACTCACTACTTTACATTTTAGCAAAGTGTCATTTCTTCAGTGTTGTCACATGAAAAGATAGAATAAAATATTTACAAAAATGTGAGGGGTGTACTCACTTTTGTGAGATACTGTAAATATATATACACACATAGATATAGTTATATATATATATATATATATATATATATATATATATATATATATATATTTTGGTTTGTTCTCTTTGCGCTTATTCCAGTCCCAAGTGCTCAGAAGAAACCATGTGTGAACCAGCATTTTAATGAACACTTATAATAAAACTTTAACCACTTGCCGACCGCTCACATGGAGCGTACTGTGGCAAAGTGGCTCGTTATCGACCAGCGACGTAGACCTACATCGCTGGACTCCTCCCCTTGTGGGCGGCGCACGCGCGCCGCCGGAGGCTTGCCCCCGCTGTATTCAGACACAGCGGGAGTCGGGCCAGGGGAGGAGAGGCGGTGATCACCGCCGCTCTTCCCCGATAGTCAGGGATCGAGTGAGGAGATCCGCCCGCTTGAGTAATCAAAGCAGGCGGTTCTCCTCTGTAACAGGCAGGGACAGATTATAGGATTCAGCATAGCTGAACCTGCGATCTGTGTCTGTGTCACACAATCCCCATTCCCCCACACACATCAGTAAGCACCAGGCATACAATTAACCTCTAGATCACCAATAAAGTTAACCCCTTCCCTGCCAGTGTCATTATTACAGTAACAGTGCATATGTATAGCACTGATTACTGTAGTAATGTCACTGGTCCCCCCAAAAGTGTCAAAAATGTCAGTTAGGGGTCCGATCTGTCCACTGCAATGTCGCAGTCCCACAAAAAAATCGCAGATCGCCGCCATTACTAGTTAAAAAAAAAACAATAAAAATGACATAAATTTCCCGTAGTTAGTAAATGCAATAACTTTTGCGCAAACCAATCAAAACACGCTTATTGCAATTTTTTTTTACCAAAAACATGTAGCAGAAAACAAATTGGCCTAAAATGTTAAAAAAAATTAGATTTTTACATTTTTTTGGGGGGGAATTTCATATAAAAAAATGTGAAAAATATTGTTATTTTTTCAAAATTGTCGCTCATTTTTTGTTTATAGTGCAAAAAGTAAAAATCGCACAGGTGATCAAATACCACCAAAAGAAAGCTCTGTTTGTGGGGGAAAAAAAGAAAAAGATTGTATTTGGGTACAGCATCGCACGACCAGGCAAATGTCCATTAAAATAACGCAGTGCCGAATCGCAAAAGATGGCCTGGTCATTAAGGGGGCAAATCCTTACGGTGCAGAACTGGTTAATTAAACAAGCTGAGGTTAGAAGCTGATTGGTTTCTCTGCAGAATTGTGACTAATTTTGCGCTCTCTAGCTTTAGTAAATAAACCCCTTAATGGAATGGTACGTAGAACAAGCTCAAATAAGTGTGACGGTCAGGTGTCCAAAATGTGTGACCATATAATGTAGGGGTTAAATCATATAATTTTAAACTTTCTTAATGCTGTGTTCCATCTGGAATTCTGATTATGACATTTTTCCAGAAAACTATTGATTGTTCCATTGCGTGGGGCATGTCCTCCAATCATTGTGATAAAGGTCTTTGGACACAAAACAATTGGAAACTTTGCAATAAGTTTGCCAAAAGCCCAAGTGACAGATAAATATAAATGACCACATGGCAGAAAACTTTATGGGATGCTGAGTGAGCTTTGTATGACCCCGATAAATAATACATTATTACACTGCTACCAATTTACAAAAAGCATAGAATGTGCTGGGTTTTTATTAGCGTGTATTATTATTATTATCTCATTTTAACCATTTTTAAAACGTTTTAAATTCATATATATATATATATATATATATATATATATATATATATATATATATATTTTTTTTTTATTATTATATTTATTAAATGTTTGCTTCTTTTTCTTTTACTTATTTCACTGAAGGTTTTGGGAAATTTACTACATGTATTATTAATTCTTGCCTCATTTTGTAAGTAACCATCACGTACCTGGTAGAGATCGAGCTGGAGAGGGGTCTTCTCTTGCACCTCTTGTCCTACACCCCTAACAGTGATGACAGGAGGTGTGAGGATACAGAGTGACAGAGAGCCTATATAAGGAGCAGTGCCAGCTGTTGGTTGCAGGTTTTAGATCACTGTGGGTCACCAGACAAGGACCAGGGACCGGAACATGGTGACACTTGATCAGCAGGCAAGAGCGAACTTAGGGCACAAGCCAAAAGGTCATCAACAGCCGGGCAGAAAGGTACAGGAACATCAGGCAGAGGTAGAATCAGTATAGAAGCCAGGATTGGTACACAGCTGGGTAGCAAGGCATAGGAACATAAGGCAGAGGAAGAATCAGGGTATGAGCCAAGGTCCCAACAGTTAGGCAGGAATTCAAACGAAGGTCAGAGGCAAGGCAAGTCATTGTGCAATAATGGTGTCCAGGGGCCAGTGAGGTTACCAACATACACTATATTACCAAAAGTATTGGGACGCCTGCCTTTACACATACATGAACTTTAATGGCATCCCAATCTTAGTCTTAAGGGTTCAATACTGAGTTGGTCAGGACTCTGTGCAGGCCAGTCAAGTTACTTCACCCCAAACTCGCTCATCCATGTCTTTATGGACCTTGCTTTGTGCACTGGTCAAAATCATTTGGTGGAGGGGGGTTAATGGTGTGGGGTGGTTTTTCAGTGGTTGGGATTGGCCAGTGAAGGGAACTCTTAAGGCGTCAGCATACCAAGACATTTTGGACAATTTAATGTTTCCAACTTTGTGGATGGCCCCTTCCTGTTTCAACATGATTGCGCACCAGTGCACAAACAAGGTCCATAAAGACATGGATGAGCGAGTTTGGGGTGCAGGAACTTGACTGGCCTGCACTGAGTCCTGACCTCAACACAATAGAACACCTTTGGGATGAATAAGAGCGGAGACTGCGAGTCAGGGCTTCTCTCCATCATCAGTGCCTGACCTCACAAATGCGCTTCTGGAAGAAACGGTCAAACATTCCCATAGGCACACTCTTAAACCTTGTGGACAGCCTTCCCAGAAGAGTTGAAGCTGTTATAGCTGCAAAGGGTGAGCCAACTCAATATTGAACCCTACGGACTAAGACTGGGACACCATTAAAGTTCATGTGTGTGTGTAAAGGCAGGCGTCCCAATACTTTTGACAATATAGTATATGTGCATCGGCAAAGAGGCTAGGCTTTAACACATATGTTGAGCACGCTCACTGCAAACTTCAAGCAGAGTGATCGAGCTGTCCTAGACAGTTCTTGGTCTCTAGTCATGATCAGTAGGTGGCAGGAAGAGTTCCATATCATCCCTGTAACAGCCAATAACAGTGGTCATGTGATCAGGAAATCTGTCCTATCCCTCAGGACAGACTGGGGAGACTGGGATGCCATTAAAGTTGATGTGCGTGTAAAGGTAGGCATCCCAATACTTTTGGTAATATAGTGTATGTGGGTCAGGGGTTAAACGTTCCTGTGGTGGTCACTTAAGTACGTCCTGCGCCATAAGAATTCCACTAAATACTCCAAGAAATAAATGACCCCGTGTCAATTCATACGTGCTTGAAGGTACCCTTTTTACTCAAGTTACACACTGCCCTTGGGGGTTCCTTGACATCTGTTTTTGACCCTGTTGTACCTCCCCCCAGATTGGGGTAGCCTTTACTCCTTTGATCTGAGCATCTCTGAGCCCCCCTCTTTCTTTCATTTTACTATGTGATCTCCTAAATCTCCTAAAGAAGCTTTGCGGTGTACAGTCAGGTCCATAAATATTGGGACATCGACACAATTCTAATCTTTTTGGCTCTATACACCACCACAATGGATTTGAAATGAAACAAAATGTGCTTTAACTGCAGCCTTTCAGCTTTAATTTGAGGGTATTTACATCCAAATCAGGTGAACGGTGAAGGGTGCTTTTTTCACCAGGGAAAGAATTATTTGGTTATCCGCCACAGTTGTTTTCTGTGGTCTTCCGGGTCTTTTGGTGTTGCTGAGCTCACCGGTGCATTCTCTCTTTTTAAGGATGTTCCAAATATGTTCAATTGTGTTGATGTCCCAATATTTATGGACCTGACTGTACATCTATGGGCTGGATCGGTATGGGCTATATGTACTGCTATTACATTGGGGAATAGAATGACATCCACTTAGGATGAATACAGCTTTTTTGTATTGATTTTATGACTTTTGGACTATGAACAAACGTATATTTTTTTATATAGAAAACTCTAGTACTCATCTCCTTTTTTAGGGGTTACTGGTGGCAACCTATAAAGTCCTTTCGTTTTTCTTTGTTTTTTGAGCGTGTGATAAATATGCAAAAAAACAAATCTGGAAGGGGGCAAATACTTTTTCACAACACTGTTGCTGAAGAACTCCCAGGAATCTGTTGACGTCACAATCCAGCTTAAATAGGCTGGTTGGCGTCAATACCAGTGTCAAGCGTTTACGCTAATATGTTTGCGTAGATATTTTCTATAGGCACGGTGTGGGTGTTCGGGCAGACCATTTACTTTCATCATAGGCAGAGGCGTAACTAGAACTTTCAGGGCCCCAGTGCAAGAAACCATGAGGGGCCCCCCGGCTAGCCGGGGCCCTTCCCTTCAAGCCTGGGGCTCTTCCCACTAATCCTGGGGCCCTTTACTCTCGTTGCGGGGCCCTTTATTACAGTCCCGCAGTGGGACCCTTTCACAAGTTCTGCAGTGGGCCCCTTCCTGCCATCTTGGGGCCTCCACAAGGTGGTGGAATGCAGGGGCCCCGGTCGCATGTGTGACCTTTGCAATCCTTGAAGTTCACCCACTGGTGTCAGTAGTTTTTATTTTTTGGTATTTTAATTGTATTATTTTTTATCATTTTATTTTATTTTTTTACAATGTCACTGACTATGACTCTGTCCATTCAGAAAAGGAAGGAGCTGGTAAATTACATATTTACTGACCCCTTCCTGGTTCTCTATTGTGACACATCCCCTGCAACAGCCAGCAGGAGAGGGAGCACAATGGGGGGGCAGCACAGTGGGGGGGGGGGGGGCATACAGAGGAACCTATCCTCTCCATTTTCCTCCTGCAGCTACAGGAGGAAAAAAGGAGGACAGTGACATGATGTCCCCACCGCCCCTTCTATCCAGGTGTACTGGGGAGCCACACAGGCCCCCTGGAGCATGGGGCCCGGTTGCAATTGCAACCCCTGCAACCCCTGTAGTTACGCCCCTGATCATAGGGTTGTTGGACTATACTCACTTATTTTTTATGTATTTTCCAGTTGGACTGTTTTAATTTACCAATTATGCACATAACACTTTACATTTTTCCCATCTGATAGGACATATACCAACATCACAATTTTTTTTTTTTTTTTGTATTTTTAATTTTGAGCACTGATGAAATCTATGTATGTGGACATTTTTTGAGTTATATAACATTATATTGAATATTTTTGATATTTTGATATAGATATAGAGGGTATATTAACCACTTAAGCCCCGGAAGATTTTACCCCCTTCCTGACCAGGGCCTATTTTGCGATTCGGCACTGCGTGGCTTTAATGGACAATTGCGCGGACGTGCGACGCTGTACCTAAACGAATTTGGCGTCCTTTTTTTCCCACAAACAGAGCTTTCTTTTGGTGGTATTTGATCACCTGTGTGATTTTTTGATCATGCGCTATAAACAGAAAAAGAGCGTCAATTTTGCAAAAATAACTATATTTTTCACATTTTTTTATATGAAATTCCCCCCAAAAAAATAGTAAAAATCAAAATTTTTTAACATTTTAGGCCAATTTTTTTTTACCATATGTTTGGTAAAAAAAAAAAAAATCGCAAAAAGCGTATTTTGATTGGTTTGCGCAAAAGTTATTGCGTTTACTAACAAAGGGAAAGAGTTTTGTCATTTTTGTTGTTTTTTTTTAACGCGTAATGGCGGCGATCTGCGATTTTTTTTGTGGGACTGCGACATTGGGGCGGACAGATCGGACCCTTGACTGACATTTTTGACACTTTTGGGGTTACCAGTGACATTACTACAGTAATCAGTGCTATATATATGCACTGTTACTGTAAAAATGACACTGGCAGTGAAGGAGTTAACTGTATTGGAGAGGGGGGGGGTTAAGTGTGTCCTAGGGGCGTGCTTCTAACTGTGATTGGCTGTGGCTGTGTGTGTAAGAACAGTGATCAATGGTCCTACATAGTAGAACCGTTCGATCATCATTCTTACACAGGGAGAACTGACAGGCGGCTTTGTTTACATCAGCCGCCTGCCTTTCTCCCGCTGTCACGGACGATCGCGAGTGCCCGGCGGACATCGGGTCCGCCGGGCACACGCGCAGGGGGGGGTCCGTGACCGCGTGAGAGCGGGAGCGCGCCCCCGGCGGCGTGCACTCGCTCCCCACACCCTTACAGGCTAGCGACATAGCCCTACGTCACTCTGCCTGTGAGGGGCTGACTGCCGACGTAAATAGTCATGCGGCAGTCGGCAAGTGGTTAAGACTGCAAGTGACGGTGCGTGCTGTGCTCCGGTCCCAGCTGAAGCCTGATAAGGAGAAACGTGTCGAGGGGAGTAGTCATGCCGTCATACCACACCACGTGTTCCGCACTGCAGGCAGTCACGTTCGGTACACTTGGAACCATTGTTTATGCCCAGTTCCTTCCATTTGCCTTGTAAGTGTGTTTCTTTTTTAATAAAGTTTTTTTAAAAGGATAATGCACTATTGGCACTTTATATCTTTTGTTATGGGGGAGCTACATTAGAGTACAGTATCGCCAGCCACATCGGTGAGTTGGATATGGTGGAGTGGAGAAACATTCAGCCCACGCATTGAAGCCGCCATTGGATACCTTCTATCTGGTGCTTCCATATAAACAACAGTGGTTTACGCCTACCCTCTACATACTTCTGGTAAGAAGTTTGCACTACCACCGAGGTGTCACCTCACTTTATTTCATTTGTTCACGTGTGGAAAGTGCCTATTCACCAATAAGGCTCACTGTTTAGTGCTATCTGGTAAGAGGGTATTTCTTCTATTTCACCCTTACATATCGGTCTAAGATTAGCAAGATTGAAGATCCACTATTGATGGAAGCTTGATCTTTGGGTATTTGAGATTATCTGGATCAATTGGAGGACTTTATATTTATATATATAGATATATATATATTTTTTTTTTTTCACTATTGTTATAAATTATATGTTTTTGCATAAAGAATTTTCACATATGGTTTTTCACACTGTATGAAGATCACCATAATATTTGGGTCATCCCAGATGTCATATGTTTAATATTTATGATTGTGTTGAGCGCACTATACCCTTTTTCACATTGAATATTGATTGCCTCATATATAGTGTTCAAGAGGTTATAGCGGGACCATTGCTGCAGCTGTCAGCCATAAACCCGGTATTAAAATTTTCCGCCGGTGATTCCCTACTCTATAAAAGTGAAGAGTTGCTGATTACCCGCTGGATCACATCCACTTCTTACTGGTGACCGTACCTTGTTTTCCAATGCACTGGGGAGCCCGACATGGGATCTGGTCTCCTAGACGATAGAGGTGATTGGAGAAGATACGGTATCCGGTCATCTCTATCGTCATTGGCCGTAACTGCCAGATCAGATCCCAGGATCCATGGTGTGCTGGAAAACAAGCTATGGGCACCGGTGAATCTGAGATCCCATCTGGCGGCTGCGTCCAATGACGATAGAGGTGACCGTGTACATATAAAAAAATAAAATTAAATAAATTATTCCTTTTTTTAAATCAAATCTGTAAAGAAAAGCGCACGCAACCTCGGGCAATAACGCTTTAATAAAGGACAACAACACAGTACATTGGAATTGCACTCACACTTTTCCTTTAAGACAATCGCTTTACAGCATTCCAACAGGAGCTACTCGCTCCTCCCGTCCCTCCAGATGGTGACTCTGCGGTCTCCTCATTCGCGGCTGCCGCCGCTGTTTCCCCGCTCTCCTTCACTTCCTGTGTTGCCTGTCACCGGATGCCGGTTCTAGTGCGCCTGCGCACTATACCAACGTAATCTACGGCGCCTCAGGAGAGCCTCAGCCAAAGCCGGAGCCACAAGTTGTACGGAGCTGCGAGGTGGGAGATTCAAGACACGGGTGCACTGCCTCTGCTGTTACTACGGACAACGCGTTTCGGAGGCGGAGCCTCCTTCCTCAGGTCCCACAGTGGGACCTGAGGAAGGAGGCTCCGCCTCCGAAACGCGTTGTCCGTAGTAACAGCAGAGGCAGTGCACCCGTGTCTTGAATCTCCCACCTCGCAGCTCCGTACAATTTGTGGCTCCGGCTTTGGCTGAGGCTCTCCTGAGGCGCCGTAGATTACGTTGGTATAGTGCGCAGGCGCACTAGAACCGGCATCCGGTGACCAGGCAACACAGGAAGTGAAGGAGAGCGGGGAAACAGCGGCGGCAGCCGCGAATGAGGAGACCGCAGAGTCACCATCTGGAGGGACGGGAGGAGCGAGTAGCTCCTGTTGGAATGCTGTAAAGCGATTGTCTTAAAGGAAAAGTGTGAGTGCAATTCCAATGTACTGTGTTGTTGTCCTTTATTAAAGCGTTATTGCCCGAGGTTGCGTGCGCTTTTCTTTACAGATTTGAATTGTTTTGATCCGCCCCCCCCCCCCCCCAGTGGAGTGAGAGAGGAGCAGCAGCAACCAGGACATTTCAGCTATAAAACATACAAACAAAGGAGGTGAATACATGGACAGCGCCATGGGCTGGTGAAGTACTCCTCTTTGTACTTGTTGTATATCAGCATGTGCAGGATCTGTCCTTCTTGATTGTTCCTTTTTTTAAAGCGCCTCTGTACCCCTGTGTTTACGTGCAGAGGCGAACTCATATGTGGGTCGTGCACACATATGTAAATGGTGTTCATACCACGCATGTAAATATTAGAGCGAGAGCAAAAATTCTTAGCTGTAGACCTCCTCTGCAATTACACAAGCTTGTAAAATTTATTGCGCG
The DNA here is from genome assembly GCF_965119305.1 of Pelophylax lessonae. Lineage (NCBI taxonomy): Eukaryota > Metazoa > Chordata > Amphibia > Anura > Ranidae > Pelophylax > Pelophylax lessonae. The sequence goes on along the minus strand of NC_138776.1, from coordinate 34,429,461 downwards.
ACATGCTAGGTATTTATTTATTCGGCGTAACATCATCTTTTATATTTTACCAAAAACTGGGTTATATATTTTGTTTTTTTAGCATTAAAATTCATTAACCGCTTGCTGACCATGCTATACCTGAATGATGGCTACAGCACGGTCAGCAAGGTTTAGGAAGGCATCATAAGACGTACTCCCGTGATTGCACCCACAGCGGCACGCGGCAGACCGCTCTGTGATTGCTGTGTCGTTGGGGCATAGCTGATCACAGATTGGGGTAAAGGGCCAATCACAGCGGCCAATTACCACGTGATCAGCTGAAGGAGAACAATTACCTGTTTGCTAATTTTATTTTTTTCAAACTATAAAAAAAAACATTTTTTTTTTTTACATATTCAATCTTTTTATTTAGCAAAAAATAAAAAACACAGTGGTAATTAATTACCACCATAAGAAAGCTCTATTTGTGTGAAAAAAAAAATGATTAAAAATATAATTTGAGTACAGTGTTGCATGACCGCGCAATTGTCATTCAAAGTGTGAAAGTGCTGAAAACTGAGTATTGGCCTGGGCAGGAAGGGGGTGAAAATTCCCGGTAGGCAAGTGGTTAAAGTATATTTTTCCAAAACAATTGAATTTGAAAAACACTGCACAGATACCATGTGATATAAAAAAATTGCAATGACCGCCATTTAATTCTCCAGGGTCTCTGCTAAAAATATATATATAAAATGTTTGGGAGTTCTAATTACCGTATTTATTGGCGTATAAAACGCACCTTAATTTTATGAGGGAAGTTTCAGGAAAAAATCGTACATTAAAAATAACTTTGAAGCAAAAAAAAAGGGTCAGAGCCCATCACTGCAGCCTGATATGTGCCCATATGCAGCCTCACCATTGCCCATCATTGCAGCCTACGTGCCCAATGCCCATATGCAGCCTCACCATTGCCCATCATTGCAGCCTACGTGCCCAATGCCCATATGCAGCCTCAACATTGCCCATCATTGCAGCCTGATATGTGCCCATATGCAGCCTCACTATTGCCCATCATTGCAGCCTGATCTGTGCCCATATGCAGCCTCATTATTGGCCATCTTTGCAGCCTAATATGTGCCCATTTCCAGCCTCGCCATTGCCCATCACTGCAGCCTGATATGTGCCCATTTTAAGCCTTGCCATTGCCTATCATTGCAGACTGATTTGTGCCCATATGCAACCTCACCATTGCCCATCTTTGCAGCCTGATATGTGCCCATTTGCAGCCTTGCCATTGCCCGTCAATGCAGCCTGATCATTACCCATCATTGCAGCCTGATCTTTACCCATATGCAGCCTCACCATTGCCCATCATTGCAGCCTGATATGTGCCCATATGCAGCGTCGCCATTGCCCATCGTTGCAGCCTGATCTGTGCCCATATGCAGCCACATATACACCAATATTGTACCTGGCTGCCTTGGAAGGGAGAGGTGGAGGGGGGGGGGGGCAAGCGCCACTGCATTACACAAAGCCGGGATTTCCTGTGTACTCAGCGCTCGTAGTCACACGCAGTCCCGCCTCCTGGACCCGCTTTTAGGATAGACATCACATGTCCCGGCTTTGGACCAGTGTTCTGTCTATCATAAGAGCCGGCCCAGGAGGCGGGACTGCGTGTGACTGCGAGCTCTGAGTACACAGGAGATCCCGGCTTTGTGTAATGCAGCGGCGCTTGCCCCCCCCTTCACCTCTCCCTTCCAAGGCAGCCAGGTACAATATTGGCGTATAACATGCACACACGATTTGCCCCCAATTTTCAGGGGGGAAAAATGCACGTTATACGCCGATAAATACGGTAACTTTGTAGCAAAAAAAAAAAAAAATGCAAATTTGTGAACAAAAAGTTTGAGAATAGGACGGGTCTTCCGGTGGTTAAAGATTTGGAGGAGAGAATTCCGTCACGGAGGTGAACCACCAACTTTGAATCTTCTGCTTACTGAGCCTGTAGTTGATGGGGATTTGTGTGTGCGGGGGGAGGGGTTCGTCAGGATGATGGGGTAGAAAGCTGGGTTTAGTGGGGGTCACAAAAATGGAAGGCCAGTCTTCTGCTTGAGCACCCAAAATCATGTGCTAAGTTGGGTGAAGATGTGTGGGTGGTGAACCCAGAGATGGCTGTCCTAGATATGTCTGCTACCCCCAAGAACTGCAGAGCGGCAAATATAGTTGAGGCGGGGGGGGGGGTAATGCATGAAGACAAAGACAGTTGGTGGTATTTGGGGATTATATCATCAGGATTTGCATTGTATTACATCCAGTGGAGCCTTTTAGACCCCAGATGTCTCATTAACCCCTTTACGACCGCCCGCGGCAGGTTTACTGCGGCAGGCAGCCGCTCCTGGGAGAACCGACTTAGCTCTACGTCGCTCGTTCTCAGGAGGCGAGTGTGCGCCGCCACCACCACCGTAAACACAGCCATCCGTTCTTCTCCCTGAAGTGATCACAGAGCCCCTGTAATCCTGCTATGTAGGATCACATGTCTCTATGGTCACTTCACAAGTCCAACCCCGATACAGTTAGAATCACTCCCCTAGGCTTACATTTAACCCCTTGATTACCTATACTGTTAACCCCTTCCCTGTCAGTGTCATTATTACAGTAACAGTGCATATTTATGGCACTGATTACTGTAGTAATGTCACTGGTACCCCCAAAAGTGTCAAAAATGTCAGTTAGGTGTCTGATCTGTCTGCCGCAATGTCGCAGTCCCGCAAAAAATCGCAGATCGCCGCCATTACTAGTAAAAAGAAAAAAAAAACAATAAAAATGACATAAATCTTTCCCATAGTTTGTAGACGCAATAACTTTTGTGCAAACCAATCAAAATACTCTTATTGCGATTTTTTTTTTACCAAAACTATGTAGCAGAAAACAAATTTGCCGAAAATGTTAAAAAATTTTGATTTTTACATTTTCTTTTTTTGGGAATGTTATATAGCAGAATGTGAAAAATATTGTCACTCTTTTTTTATTTATAACGCAAAAAATAAAAATCGCACAGGTGATCAAATACCACCAAAAGAAAGCTCTACTTGTGGGAAAGAAAGGGCGTCAATTTTTTTCGGTACAGCGTCGCACGACCGCGCAATTGTCCGTTAAAGTCGCGCAGTGCCGAATCGCACAATAGGGCCTGGTCATTAAGCAGGAAAATCTTCCGGTCCAGAAGTGGTTAAAGAGAACCTGTCACCAAAATATCATCACACAGGAGACTTTTTATCCCCTGTAATGAAAAAAAAACAAACATAACCCCCTCCCCTCCCCAAATAAAAAAAAAAAACTAAATAAATTTTGAGGCCCTCCCACCACATATACATACGTTCGAACATAAACTACATACTTACACATGAAAACGTTGATTGCGACACCTATCTTACATATCGCCGCGCACACCGGAGTGAGTGCAATATTTCCAGCACCACACCTCCTCCGTAACGCTAAACTGCTGACCTATAGGGGGCTTTTAAAGCGTCACCTATGGAAAATATAGGGTACTGAAGTTTGTCGCTATTTCACAGGGGCACGCAAATTTAAAGTTTGACATGTTGGGTATCTATTTACTCGATGCAACCTCATCTTTTATATTTTACCAAAATAGTTTTTTTTTTTTTAACTTCAAATTTTTATTTTCACAAAAAAAAAAAAAAAAAATGTAACAAACAGAAAGGGATACCCATGTCAATATGGTGATTTTACATTAACAATAAAATGCCAAATATATTATATCCAGTAAATTATAACTGATCATTTTACCAAAATATTGAGTAATTTATTATGTTTGTGTTCCCTAAAATGAACTTTAGTGTATTTTATACTGAAATTTTGTGTCTTCTAGACTATTGTGGTAATATTGTGTGACGTAAAAGCTTGAACTACCACTATTTTATTCACTAGAGTTTCCGCTTTCAGAAAATATATCAGATTTTTGGGAGTTTTATGTAATCTTCACACCTAAAATGATTTTTTTAAGCATGTCTGCAAAAGTGGATCCGGCAGCAAAAGGTTTGAAGGGCAACTAGCTATCACTGATGCAGTGGAGGGGGGAGGGGGGTAATAGTCCTCTGACCACCAGCAGGGGAGGACTGGGCCAGGGGGCAGGGGGGCAGTTGCCCCCTGGGCTGCTCTGATGTCCTGTAAAAAGGCTGCACTGCTTCTGCCACAGACATACCTAAAGGATTCCTGGTGAAGAGAAGTAAAAAGTCTCTGCTACTGACCTACTGAGTGCAGGATGAAGACAAGGACAGAGCGCAGACCTCCCCCCAGCATGGAGAGTTTAAACTGTCTGAGCAGAGGCCGGTTCCATGCCCCGCTTGAGACTTTCCTCCCCTGGCCAGCCCCAACCGAGCTGTCCCAGCTCCCCCCAACCACCCCCTGCTGACCAGGTTGGGAACCCAGATTCAGCCGGTGAGTAGAGAGTACCTGGAGCGGAGCTTCAGCCTGGAATGGGGGTCAGGAGGAGGCCGAGTGGGAGGGGGGCCGAGACTCTGCACCATTGGCCTCTGGTTTGTACTTGCCCCCTGGGCTGAAAGTTGCCAGTCTGCCCCTGACCACCAGTAATTGTTGAATTGATTTTAAGGGGTTTTAGGCATAATGTCTAGCTATTGCACACAATGAAATGTTTCCCCAATAATTAAGGAAGATTTGCACTCGGCTTCAGCAGGCAAATTTTACATTTATCAAATTGTATTCAAAATCATTTATTTAACCCCCTTAATACCAGAATGATTATTTGTTCCCAAAATAGTGTGATAAAATATGAGAGATCGCTTCATAGTGTACATTTAGCAGCAATCAGTAATCGGCGCTGTCCTGGCATTATAATTTCCAATGATTTATAACGGAAAGTAACATAAATCGTTTTTTTTTCTTCTCCCTTTTTTTAGTAATTAATTCCCCCCCCCCCCCAGTGATTAATAAATATAAGCAAAATAAATCTCTGTCAGTCTAAAAAAAAATAAATAAATAAATGTTTAGCTTTGTATATTGAGCCTCACACACACCAGAATAAAGATTGTTTTGTTTTGTTTCTTTTTTTTTTCCTTCAAAAACTGACAGTTATTTTCAGGCTGGCAGATTGGAATTTTGCCAGTTACAGAGACAAACAACCTCACACACAAGGTCATGTGACCTCATTTGCATGCACAGTGATAGCCCCTCCCCTCTGTTATTTGCATGTACAGTGATAGCCCCTCCCCTCTCCTATTTGCATACACAGTGATAGCCCCTCCCCCTTTTTTTTTTATATATAAAGGTCACACACAGCAACTGCCACTCACTTGCTGACTTGACTCTGACCAAGCAGGAAGCGATTTTTCTATCTCTTGCAGTGTTACTTATTCTATGAGAACAATGACACGATTTCAGAGAAAGAACGGTTACAAGGCAAAGAATCTTCTGAACACCAACCAAGAAGATTCAGTTTTATTACTAAATGTGCGCCCATTAACAGGGGAGCGCCAGACAAATGCACCGCCCACCGCTACCACCCCTAATAGGGGTGGGGCCTGGGCAATTAGGAAGAGGGTCAGGGCTGCCATAGGCAGAATCTGTCCCTTCCGACGCCGCAAAATCACGATCACCAATCCAGATAACGTTGATGGTAAGTAATATATGGCTAACCGTGTGTGCACCTGATTTTTTTCCCTTTTTGCAGCACATATTTGATACCTTTTTTTTTTTAAACACTAAAGCCCAGCAAAAAAAAAAAAAAAAAAACACACATACAACCGTTTCTCATGCGTTTTTCTTCCACTTTCATTGAAGTCTAATGACCCAAAAATATACTGCTCTGTGTGCAAAAAAAAATCCTTGCACCTTTCCAAAAAACACAATGCAGGAAATTGCATAGATGTGAATGGGACCCATAGGATATAATGTCACATGGATTGGCATGCATTCCCGGGGGTCAGCAAATGCACTAAAACCCGCAATAGGTGTGATACAAGCCTAATAATAAAATGGGTGGCATCTACACAGCATTATATATATATATATATATTTTATTATATATTGTAAAGCGCTGTGTAAACTCTTGGTGCTATATAAATCCTGTATAATAATAATATGCAAAAATATATATATATATATATATATATATATATATATATATATATACATATACATATACACATACATATATATATATTGTAAAGCGCAGCATAAAATGTTGGTGCTATATAAATCCTATATAATAATAATAATAATAACAATATACAAAAATATATATATATATATATATAAAAATAAATATATATAAATATATTCACATACTTACACACAAACTGCACAGTCCAAACATACAGAATAAGAACAGATACTGAGAACTGCACCCAGCATACACACATATATACACACATACATATACAGTGTATGTGTGTATATATATATATATTAGGGATGCACCGAAATGAAAATTCTGGGCCGAAACCGAAAATGCAGGATGCCCTTGGCCGAAAACCGAAAATGACTTTTTTCCCCCAAATAATTTTAAAACAGATAGAACAGGGGCATACACCAAAAACAGGCAGGTGTACACTTGTAGCTGCCACCCTGTCGCAGTATAGTGGTTAATTGAATTACCAATGGTATTTGTATTATGCAGCATGAGGGGGTTAATGTATTGTCACTGCTGGTCACTGATGAATTAGTGACTGACCAGTGGCAGTTAATTAACCCCTTTGTGCTGCATTAGTGCAACCAGTATCAGTGTTAATTAACACTGGTTGCACTGATACTGGTTTCACTAATGCAGCACAAAGGGGTTAATTAACTGCCACTGGTCGGTCACTAATGCATCAGTGACCAGCAGTGGCAATACATTAACCCCCTCATGCTGCATAATACAAATACCATTGGTAAGCTCGCCTCAGCGTCCCCCCCCCCTGCCTCAGCGTCCCTCCCCCCTGCCTCAGCATCCCTCCCTTCCCCCCGCCTCAGCATCCCCCCCCCGCCTCAGTGTCCCTCACCATCCCAATGCAATCTCCTTACTTTCACTCGGCTCCTCCGGTGTCCTTCCTTTCAAAAAACCCGCCTCTGGCCGGCGGCCCGCCTCCCGGTGATGTCACTACTACTACTGCGATCTGTGCATGAATGAATTAACACAATGGGCGGGGGGGGGGGGGGGCGAGCGGCCACTAATAGCTATAACTATGTGAGCACTTCACTTCCCTTACATGCCTGACAGGGAAGTGAAGCGATCACATAGTTATAGCTATTAGTGGCCGCTCGCCTGCCCGGTGTGTTAATTCATTCATGCACAGATCGTAGTAGTAGTGACATCACCGGGAGGCGGGCCGCCGGCCAGAGGCGGGTTTTTTGAAACGCACTTTTCTGATGTACTTTGACAGGGGAGAATTCCCCCAGCACCTGGCAGACAGTTCACTTAGCAGTCACTGAGAGTCTCCAGTACAAGCTATCAGATGTTAGATCTCAGCAGTGTAGGCAAGCATGTATCTCCGCTGACAGCGAAGTGAAGCGCTCACATAGTTATAGCTATTAGTGGCCGGCCACCCGCCCGGTGTGTTAATTCATTCATGCACATCGTAGTAGTAGTGACATCACCGGGAGGCGGGCCGCCGGCCAGAGGCAGATTTTTTTAAACCTGCGCTGTGCCCGCGGCGGCCATCTTTAGTATCGGCATATTTAACCCATTTTTGGCCGAAATGGAATAAGCCCATATACATATATATATATATATATATATATATATATATATATATATATATATATATACATATACACACACATATATACATTACATATATACACACACACACACATTATATATATATATATATATATATATATATATATATATTGTAAAGCGCAGAGTAAACTGTTGGCGCTTTATAAATCCTATATGATAATAGTATACAAAAAATTATATATATATTTTCTCATACTTACACACAAAGTATGTGAACCCACCAACCCCGATGACTGAGTTCAGGTGTCCCAGTATGATAACGACCCCAAACACACCTCAAAGACGACCACTGCCTTACTAAAGAAGCTGAGGGTAAAGGTGGTGGTCTGGCCAAGCATGTCTCCAGACCTAAACCCTATTGAGTATCTGTGGGACATCCTCAAACTGAAGGTGGAAGAGCACAAGGTCTCTAACATTCACCAGCTCCGTGATGTCATCATGGAGGAGTGGAAGAGGACTCCAGTGGCAACCTGTGAAGCTCTGGTGAACTCCATGCCCAAGAGGGTTAAGGCAGTGCTGGAAAATAATGGTGGCCACACAAAATATTGACACTTAGGGCCCAATTTGGACATTTTCGCTTAGGGGTGTACTCACTTTTGTTGCCAGTGGTTTAGACATTAATGGCTGTGTGTTGAGTTATTTTGAGGGGACAGCAAATTTACACTGTTATACAAGCTGTACACTCACTACTTTACATTGTAGCAAAGTGTCATTTCTTCAGTGTTGTCACATGAAAAGATATAATAAAATAATTACAAAAATGGGAGGGGTGTACTCACTTTTGTAAAAATACTGTACATACGTTCGAACATAAACTACATACTTACACATAAAACGTTGATTGCGACACCTTTCTTACATATCGCCGCGCACACCGGAGTGAGTGCAATGTTTCCAGCACCACACCTCCTCCATAACGCTAAACTGCTGACCTATAGGGGGCTTTTAGAGTGTCACCTATGGAAAATATAGAGTACTGAAATTTGTCGCTATTTCACCTCATCTTTTATATTTTACCAAAATATTGGGTAAATTATTGTGTTTGTGTTCCCTAAAATGAACTTTGGTGTACTTTATACTGACATTTTGTGCCTTCTAGACTTTTGTGGTAATATTGTGTGACATAAAAGCTTGAACTACCACTATTTTATTCACTAGAGCAGGGATCCTCAAACTATGGCCCTCCAGCTGTTGAGGAACTACACATCCCATGAGGCATTGTAAAACTCTTACATTCATAGACATGACTAGGCATGATGGGAATTGTAGTTCCTGAACGACTGGAGGGCCATAGTTTGAAGACCCCTGCACTAGAGTATCTGCTTTCCGAAAATATATATTATGTTATTGGGAGTTTTATGTAATCTTTACGCCTAAAGAAAGCATTTAAAAATGATAAGTACGCATCTTTATGGTAATGTGTTAGCTTTGTACATTGAGCCTCACACACAGAATGGCCTGCTCATTAAGAGGGTAAAACCTTACATACAGAATAAGGACAGATACTGAGAATTACACCCGGCATACAGGACATGAGAAGTAGTACTGTGCAGAGTCCATACATACAGAATAAGAAAAGATACTGAGAACTGTGCCCAGCATACAGGACATGAGAAGTGCCACTCTGCAGAGTCCATACATAAAGAATAAGGACAGATACTGAGATTTACACCCAGCATACAGGACAGGAGAAGTGATACTGTGCAGAGTCCATACATAAAGAATAAGAACAGATACTGAGAATTACACTCAGCATGCGGGCAAAGAGAAGTGGTACTGTGCACAGTCCATACATACAGAATAAAGTAACAGTAACAGATACTGAGAACTGCACCCAGCATACAGGACATGAGAAGTGGTACTGTGCAGAGGCCATACATACAAAATAGGAACAGATA